>NC_140991.1:176676419-177407180 GCF_052327205.1 Somniosus microcephalus | reverse complement strand
AAAGAGAGAGACAGTATACAAAAAAGTTTCAAAAAACGTCAACATTCCGCTCATTAGCGTTGAGTGACGTGATGGTTGACTAATCGTACAGGGATTAACCTGATGGTTGACCAATCGGTGCATCACGGGGGGCGTTTCATTGCATGTGTGGGCGGCCTAATCCTTCTGAGCTCAGGTGAGTGGCTGCCATCTTGATTCCTAACTCTTGATTTATTTTTCCCACTTTCTGTGTGTTTATTTTTCCCACTTTCTTTGTGTGTGGAGGGGAAATTGTTAATAAAAAAATTAAATTAATTTGTAAATATTTTTCCTAAGCTGATTAATTTTCCTCCCTTTCACCCTTTTTTTTCCTCTTGACTCACTGCCTCCACCGGGCGCCGCAAACTTGGAGGGTTACCCACCTGCAGTCCTCGAAGCCTCAGCCTCACCTCGCCAACTTCGCCGAGCTAGGCACCGCCCGTCCTGCTGGGGCCCGCCCCGCGATCGCCGCCATCTTGGTAAAGGCTGGCGGTGCAGGACTGAGCCGAGCGTAGCCATCGCCGCCATCTTAGTAAAGGCTGGGTGGGGCGGGAGTCAGCTGCGCGCGTCAATGTCGGCGCGGCCCGGAGCGTGACCTCAGCTAAGGTGAGTCCAGCCGGGCCTCCCGCGCTAGCCGCGCACCGGCCGGCCCTGAGCCGCTGATCCGCACACGGCGGCTTCGGCTCACGCGGCCGGGCTCTCAGGAAAGGCAGACAGAGAGGGGGAGGGAGGGACAGAGAAGAAATCAGGGAGAGACGGGGGAGGGAGAGGAGTGGGGGAGTGAGAGGAGAGAGGTTGGAGGGAGAAGAGAGGGGGGAGGAGGGGAGAGGGAGAGGGAGAGGAGAGGGTGGAGGGAGAGGAGAGGGAGGGAGGTAGAGGAGAGGGGGAGTGAGAGGGGGAGAGGGAGGGAGAGGAGAGGGGGGGAAGGGAGAGGAGAAGGGGGGGAGGGGAGAGGAGAGGGGGAGGGGAGGGAGAGGAGAGGTATGGGAGGGAGAGGAGAGGGAGAGGGGGAGGGAGAGGAGAGGGAGAGGTGGATGTGAGGGAGAGGAGAGGGGGAGGGAGGGTGAGGAGAGGGGGAAGAAGGGTGATGAGAGGGGGAGGGAGGGAGGGGAGAGGGGCAGGGAGGGAGAGAGAGTAAAGCAGGGAGAGGCAGGGGGAGGGGAGAGAGAGAGGGTGCGGGAGGGAAAGAGTGAGAGGGAGGGAGAGCTCGCCTTCTTCCTTCCTTCGCAGGGGTCCATCGGGCCAGGCGTGAGGCGCTCCTTCCCCCCCTCTCTCTCCAGGCTAATCCTGAACTAAATCCAGCAGTCTCTCTCTCTCTCTTCTCCCCCATCTCTCTCTTCTCCCCCAGTCTCTCTCTCTCTCTCCCTCCCCCTCTCTCTTTCCCTCTCTCTCTCTTCCCCCCAGTCGCTCTCTCCCCCCCAGTCTCTCTCTCCCCCCCAGTCTTTCTCTCTCTCTCTTCCCCCCAGTAGCTCTCTCCCCCTTCCCCCCAGTCGCTCTCTCCCTCCCAGTCTCTCTCTTCTACTCCCAGTCTCTCTCCCTCTCTCTTCCAACAACAACATGCCCTCAAAAAACCCTCGGCACCGCCAGGCACTCCAGCTAGTTTTTAATAAAGATGTATGTGTACCAAGTGGTGCAGGGGTGTTGGACCCCCTCCATGCTTGGATGTGTGTAAACGCCTGTATTTCTGTCTATGTATGCTTATGTACACTACATTTTGTAAGTTGCAGGGTTCTCAAAATTCCCGCACTCCCCAAGTTACGGATCAAGGGACCCTGTTTTTGGACAAGTTATCAAACACAGGGCACACAAAATGGCTTCTGCAAACCTCATGACCAACTTTGACAGGATTTTAAAAGCAAGGCTCTGACAGCAAGCAGGCCTGCAGATGAAATGTTAAAATGCAGGAATTTGTGATCAGAGACTCTTTGGAGCCAGCCAGACAAAGTGAACACAGAATACGCATTTATTTGAATCGAATCGAATCAAGCTAGATGGGCCCATAATGGTGACCATTAGCTTTCTGCATGTTTAATCGATAACAGCTCACAGTAGCCATCAAGGTAGGATGGGGACAATCAAGTCTCATCCATGACAAAGCAAACAGGACATCGGGGCCATTAGACCCGGAGATAACCACTCCTAAATTAGTTAAAATAAATGGTTGTAATCATTTAAAACAGCCTGCCAAAAGTTAAACAATGGACTGACCTGATTTGGCGCGCAGATAAGGAGTGGAAGAACGGGTATAATTGGAGGCCCATCAGTAGCAATCGCTCTCTTGACTCTGACCCTCTTGTTTGGTCTTGGGCTGCTGCCGCTCGTACTCGTGCCCTGGCCTCATGGCGGGTTCTCTTCTCGCTCCCCGCAGTTTGTAACAACCAAGGGACATCCATACCAGCCACGGGAGGGGAACGAGACCCGAGTTCAAAGTCATACAGGACATACGGGCCACAAAACGAGACGAGGAAAGGCGAGACGAAGAAGAAGGTAAAAGCCGACAAGAGCAGAGAAGGCAGCAAAAGACATATTGGTAAAAAACCAAACGAATAGTTATAAGCTGGCATTTGGGGAATAATTTAGCAGTGTATGTATGTATGGACAGTGAGAATAAGTTGACTACTGAACACAGTGAATAAGCTGGCATTAAACATGGGTGTTCACGCCCACGACGAATAAGCTGGCGTTTGATGCTTGGGTAGTAAAATCGAATAAGCAGTGAAGACTGCCAACCGCCCCACAACCACAACGTTACTGCCGATGACCGCCCAAGGGAGAAGAAGAGAACCCATCATGACGAGATGTCGACGGTAGCTGAGGAGAGGGAAGGTGTGTCGCAGCAACAATGCCAGCACCGCGCCCTGAGACCACGTGACGATGGGGTACCCCAAAGGACAGAAGACAAAACCTCAAAACTCGCAACTGTTAAAGTAACAGGTTTTGGATTGGTGAGCATGAATTCCTGGCCCCTCATAGCTTAATCTAGTTAGGTATAGGGGTGGGATAAAGATAAGGGGATTGTTAATGTGATTGTTTTCCCTCGATGTGCCGTGTGTTCCCCATTCCCTGTAAAAGTGTAATTGTTTATGCCTGTATTTTATACCAGTAATTCTCATAAGACTGTGTTTAATTTCTGTTTTAATAAAATCTTGGTTTCCTTACACCAAACCACTTGTCTACTCGTTTTCTGTATCGCCGCCTGTACCTAAGTCCGGTGTCTAGAACCCAGGGGTGTGGGAGCGATTCGAACCGCTCATGGGACAGTCAGAGGCGAAGCTGACTGGGCGCACGCGCCAAACGCCACCCGTACAGAAAATGGCGACTGCGGCAGGACTCCGGCAACAGGGTTACGATACAGTAGACAATGGTTCAGATGAGCAAACCATGATGGAGGAAAGGATTTCTGATTATGTGTTTAGCAAGGTGAATATCACTAAGAAGTGGATCACCACTCTGTTAAGGGCTGGGTGTCCGGTAGATGCAGCAGCTAAGTGGACAGAGGGGAAGGAACACAAGAAGTCTTTAGAGAAGGCAGTCTGGCTAATGTGTTTCAAAAAGCAGGTCCAGCTTTTGGACAGGCTCGTTGCAGCACAGGCAGCCGAGTTAAAGGAGTCAGCCCTGGAGATCCAGGATAAGGCTCTAGCAGGGAAGAAGTTAATGGTAGTATTGCAGGCCCTGAATCAGGAGAGGTTGTATTTAATGGGACAACACAAGGCCCAGTTGGAATACCTACAGTGCCAAGTCACCGAAGCCAAGGGAAATGAGTTAAGGTTGCGGGAAAAGAACGCCCGCTTGGCAAGGCAAGTTATGGAACAGGAAGAGAAAGTACAGGAGGTAAAGGCAGCTTATAAGCTAGCGAGCGAACAGGGGTTTGAAGTGGCAGACCACGCCCCCTGCAAGCAGCAGATAGAAAATCTGAGTCTGGCCCTCAGGAAGGCAAAAGGCATGGTATGCCTTATAAGCCTGAAGGCAGGTCAGGCGGATTTTATGGGGAACGAGGGGAGGACAGTTCAAACATCACCGGTAGTGCCCAGGGATGACCCGGTTGAGGGACAGGAGGTCTCACGACCGCCACCCGTAGTGCCAGGTTTCAGCGAGGTCTGGCAGCAAGGGGGGGTGGAGCCAGAGGTGGGAGCGGAGGTGGAGCAACCCCCGCCAGAGAGGTCGGAGCCGGGACCGATGTGCCCAGCACTGCATCGGAGGTTCGGCCCACACGTCAATGGCGACGATGAGGGACCCCTCCAAAACCAGTTCATGTTACCCTATAGCACCCAACAGCTTAGGGCTATGGTGAGCCATATCCCGAAGCACTCCGAAAAGGGCGACCCCTTGATCCACTTCAGGGAAGTAGTGCAGGCAGCCAGCGTCAACGACTGCGATGGCGCTGAGCAGGCCAAAATGCTGCTATTCTCCCTGGAGAGTAGTCTCCTCCAATCCCTCTCTGATGAGTGTAAAAAGGGGCAGAGCGGGTATGAGGAGCTCAGGGATGAAGTTCTGGAGGCCATGGGGATGAATGAGGGAAGTCCTTTCTCCCGTGTGGAGAAAACGGTCCAGCTCGCAGCGGAAACCCCGCAGGCTTTCGCGGACCGGTTATGACCGGTGTACCGGAGGGCCTGTCCGGGGATGCCGAACCGGGTGTCCCTGAAAGGGGATCCCCTGACCCATTCACTCCATTGCCTGGTGGCGAACAGCTTGCCACAGGTCCGGGCCAGGACAGAAGTCTGGTTCGACCCCAAGAACCCCTAGACCACCAAACTTACAGTGATCAGACAGTTGACTCTGGCCTATAAGAATGGTAGGGGAACCGATGCACACCCACCCAAGGGGAAGGTGCATGAGGTAAAACCCGGACCGGGTAGGAAAGAGTGGCACTGGGAAGGGAATAACCACCCCAACACAAAGACGAATTGTTACGGGTGTGGGAAGGATGGCCATTGGCGGAAGGAGTGCAAGAACCCTTGGAAAGACAGCAAGGGAAAGATCTCCGCAGCCCCAGCCCAAAAGGTAGAGGCAGGGATCCCTCCCGCCGCGGTCGAGTCAGTGTTGGACATCATGAGGTCCATATTGACTGGCCAAGGGAGGGTAGCAGCCACTACAGGTGTGCTGACCCCGCCCACCCCATCCAACCCACGGCCCTGACTAGAACCAGCGCAGCCTGTCGATCTGTGTCCCCTTGAAAACGATGAGGGGAGCAGGCCCTGTGTTCAGATGCGGGTGGAGACGGTGCAGGGGAGATATTCGGTGGACGCTGGAGCTTCCAGCACGGTGGTCCATTCGGAAGACCCGACCAATCCACCCGGGTCTAACGAGGCCCCATTTAGCCCAATGGGAGCCACAGGGAACGATCAGGCTGGAGAAATGGCCAAACTTTTGGCCATAG
This sequence comes from Somniosus microcephalus, assembly GCF_052327205.1. Taxonomy (NCBI): domain Eukaryota; kingdom Metazoa; phylum Chordata; class Chondrichthyes; order Squaliformes; family Somniosidae; genus Somniosus; species Somniosus microcephalus. The sequence goes on along the minus strand of NC_140991.1, from coordinate 177,401,785 downwards.
TTTTAGGATCCCTCCCTACCACGTGGGAGGGTAACCAAAGGACCAACGAGGTGGCCGAGCAGAGGGCTGGGGAAGGAGAGTCTTGGGACCCCTATCGGACAGGGCCAATAGCTGTAGTCCGGGACAAGGGAGGCACGCAGGGGGTAGCTTTGGCCCTGGACCTAAAGCAGGTCCACACCCCTTAAGATCCCGTTTGTAAGGCCGTCCCGGTAAGGAAAGAGAATGGAGAGTCCATAGAAGGTCCGTTCGGGGCAGCGGACGAATTTTTAGGACAGACTCTGAAACAGGCTGCTGGTCATATTAATCAGTGCAAACTGTTCATACCTGAGAGGAGAAAACAGCCAGCTGGGGTAGGGTCTGAGGATAAAAATCCTCAGCCTGCAGCAGGAGCGAGTTCACAGAATGCACGGGCAGGTGCTATGGCTTGCTTAAAGGGAGGGGCCATCCCGCCCATCGATTGGGACATCCCCCCCCTTCTGGGATCCAGATGGGGAGGGACCCGAGGGCAAAGACCCCGCCCCTAACCCAGGTGTAGAGGAGGAAGTCTGGGACCTGGGAGCGGAGACTCACAGCCTGCAGCAACAGGCTGCGAAGAGTTACCTGCCCCTAGCCCAGGTTCGGGAGGGGTGAAGCCTAAGGAAGAAGATCCCCGGCCAGCGGCAGTGGTAAGCCCATAGGCCGCACCAAAGGGGAAAGCGGTTTGGGTTAAAGGCCCATAGATTTCGCAGCCCGTGGGGTGTATCCCGGCCCGTAAACCTATGTCCACTTCCCAAACCCCTTCTATGGAACACCCGTAGGCTGTTCCAGGATATGCCAGGTTGGCTGCGAGCTTTGGCTCGCAGAGACCCTTCACCTTTCGCTCCATCTGTGAGAGGAGCAGGGTTCAGTGAGCAATGCGGGCACTGCTCACGGTCCCATCCTTGATCCTCCCATCCAGGAGCATCTGGGTGGGTGTGTGATGGGTGAGGAGGGTGATGGGAGAGGTGCCTGTGAAGATCAGCGATCTTTTCACAGCCCAATGTGTGGCCAAGAGGTGCCTCTCACAATTGGAGTAGCTCTTCTCCACATCCGTGAGTATCCTGGAGGAGTAGACCACCGGCCTCAGCCGGCCATGCCGCTCTTGGAGCAGTACAGCACTCAGGCTGTCCCCGCTGGCTGCTACCTCCAGGAAGAACTCTTTCCCCCCATCTATGGCCCCTAGAGCTGGTGCGGTCTGAAGGTCTCCCTTGAGCCTGACAAATGCTGCCTGGCAACCCTCATCCCAAACGCACTCCACTCCCTTATGTAGGAGTCGGAGCAGAGGGGCTGCTGTGGCTGCATAGTCCTCAATAAAGTCTCTGCAGTACCCGGTTAGCCCTAGAAAAGATCACACTCCTGTGACTGTGTTGGGGACTGGTAACTCCTGTACCACTTCCCTTCTAACTTTGTCTGTGGCCCTTTCCCCAGCGCGTATGGTCAGGCCCAAGAATTTCACCTCCTGCTGGCCGACCTGTACTTTCTTCGGGTTTACTTTAAAACCCTCCTGCCTGAGCAGCTCCAGCAGTTCGGCCAGTAGTGGGCCATGCTCCTCTCTCGATTCAGTGAATAAGAGCAGGTCAACCACATACTTTACCAACAGTCTGGGCTGGCTGAAGCCCTTTAAACTGTTTGCCATGCACTGATGCAAGATGCTGGTGCTATTGTGGAAGCCCTGAGGCAAACAGTTCCAGGTGTACTGTTGCCCATTAAAAGTGAAGGCAAACTTGTACTGATCCTCTCTCCTTAAAGGGATGGACCAAAACCAGTTGGAAGTATCCAGCACCGTGAAAGTGGTCGCGGATGCTGGGATACTTCCTGTCAGGTCGGCAACTGCTGCTACTGTGGGTGCACAAGCTGGGATGTTACTGTTGAGCACTCGATAGTCCACTGTGGCCCTCCAGGAGTTGTCCGGTTTTCTAACTGGCCACAGTGGAGAGTTCACGTGGGTGGCTATCAGTCTCAGGACCCCCTGTTGCACTAAGAAGGACATGGCTGCTTCCATGTCTGGCTCTGCTTCCCTGGGGAAGTTATACTGTTATTGTGGTTGGGCCATAGGGTCCCCATCTCCACTAACCTCGAACCCGTTGACCCTCCCACAATCATGCTTGTGTCTGGCAAATGTGGCTAGGTGGGCTCGCACAAATGCCTGGAACACCCTAGGGGTATTACTGACCATGAGCTTGAGGTTATAACCCTCTTTAGGCTTCATGGTGCACAGGGTCCCCTTCCCCTGTTTCCCTGGGATGACTACTACTCCGCCTTCCTTTCCTGTATTTGCCCCCCATAGGCAATGATTCCTTAAATCCACCAGGATCCCGTGGCCTACAATAAAGTCGGCTCCCAGGATCCCTTTTCCACCCTCCACTTCCCACTTCATTATGACACAGGTCCACTTAGAGCAGAGCGTTCCCAAACGAATGGACAGCAGGATGCAAAATAATCCAGCCTGTTCTTTACCTGTGAATCCTGACAGACTGTATGGGACCCCGTTAGATAGAGGTGAGGGGGTGGGGTTAGCTGAATGGATCACGGTGCATGATGCCCCGATGTCAAACAGATAGGTCCTCTTTACCTCATCTACCTCCATCTCAACGAGTGGTCTCTTCCATAAGTCGTACTTAAGGGAACACAGGTAAACAGGCTGCGCTGGCTCCAGTCAGGGCTATGGGTTGGATGGGGCTGATGGAGTCAGAGCACCAGTAGTGGCTGCCACCCTCCCTTGGCTCGTCAATAGGGACCTCATTGCATCCAAAAATGACTCGACCGTGGCGGGAGGGATTCCTGTCTCTGTCTTTTGGGCTGGGGCTGAGGAATTATTTCCCTTGTTATCCTTCCAAGGATTTCTACACTCCTTCCTCCAGTGTCCATCCTTCCCAAACCCATAACAGTTAAGCTTTGTGCTGGAAGGGTTATTCCCTTCCTGATGCCACTCCTTCCTACCCTGGCCGGGTTTTATTTCATGCACCTTCCCCTTAGGTGGGTGTGCATCGGCCCCCTTACCATTCCGGTAAGCTACGGTCAATTGTCTGATCACCGTCGGTTCGGTAGTCAGGGGATGCTTTGGGTCAAACCACATTTCTGCCTTGGCCCTGACCTGTGGCAAGCTGTTCGCCACCAGGCAACGGAGGCAGTGGGCCAGCTGATCCTGGTCCAGGTTAACCCGGTTAGGTGCCCCAGTACAGGCACTCCTATACACCGGCCACAACCAGTCCGCGAAAGCCTACGGGGTTTCCTCTGCAAGCTGCACTGTTTTTTCCACCCAGGAGAAAGGACTTCCCTGATTCATCCCCATGGCTTCAAGAACTTCCTCCCTGAGCTCCCCATACTCGCACTGTCCCTTCTTACACTGGTCAGAGAGGGACTGGAGGAGCTTACTTTCCAGGGAGAATAACAGCATTTTGGCCTGTTCTGCATCATCGCACTCGTTGATGCTTGCTGCCTGCTCCACTTCCCTGAAGTGGACCGAGAGGTCCCCATTCTCTGCGAGTTTTGGTATATGGCTCACCATAGCCCTAAGCTGTTGGGTGCCGTAGGGAACTACAAACTGGTTTTGGAGGGGTCCCTCTTCTCCGTCCTCAGCGGGTGGGCCAAACCTTCGCTGCCGGGCCGGGCACATTGGCCCCGGTCCCGGCCACTCTCACGGGGGTTTTTCCACCTCAGCTTCTACCCCTAGCTCCACCCCCCCTTGCTGGCAGACCTCGCTGAAACCTGGCGCTACGGGTGGTGGTCGTGGGACCTCCTGCACCTCAACCGGGTCATCCCTTGGCACTACCAGTGGTGTTTGAACCATTCTCCCCGGGTTCCCTGTAAAGTCGACCTGGGCTGCCTTCGGGCTTATGAGGCACACCATGCCCTTTGCCTTCCTTAGGGCAAGGCTCAGGTTCTCTATCTGTTCCTGGCAGGGGCCATGTTCTGCATCTTCAAACCCCTGCTCGCTCACTAACTTAAAGGCTGCCTTTATGTCTTTTACTTTCTCCCCCTGCTCACTTACTTGTCTCGCTAGGCGGGCATTCTTTTCCCGCAACCTCAGCTCATTGCTCTTGGCCTCAGTGACCTGACACTGTAGGTATTCCTGCCTGGCCTTATGCTCACCCATTAACTGCACCCTTTCCTGGTTCAGGGCCTGCAATGCTACCAGTAACTTCTCCCCTGCTAGAGTCCTTGTTTGGACTTCCAGGGCTGACTCCCGTATCTCGGCTGCCTGTGCTTCAACAAGCCTGTCCAAAAGCTGGATCTGTTTCTTGAAGCACATCAGCCAGACTGCCTTTTCTATGGATTTCTTATGATCCTTCCCTTCTGTCCATTTAGCTGCAGCATCTACCGGACGCCCAGCTTTCAACAGACTAGTGATACACTTCTTAGTGATATTCACTTTACTGAAGACAGAATTAGAAATCCTCTCTTCCATTACAGTTTGGTCTTCCGAATCAGTGTCTACTGTAGCGCACCGCTGTTGCCGGAGTCCTGCCGCGGTCGTCATTTGTGTAGGGGGTGGTGTGTGCAGTCAGCTTTGCCCCTGACTGTTTTTGAGCAGTTCGAATCGCTCCCACACCCCTGGGTTCTAGACACCGGACTTAGGTACAGGCGGCGATACAGAATTGGAGTAGACAACTGGTTTGGTGCAAGAAAACAGTATTTTATTTAGAGTCACACTTAAAATTACACACTTAAATTACTGGAGTGATTACAGGCATACAAAAGTACACTTAATTAAGAATGGGGAACACATGGCACAACGAGGGAAAATCACGTAATAATCCCCCTACCCTTGTCCCACCCCCAATACCTAACTAAATTGCACTACAAGAGCCAGGGGTTATGCTCGCCAGTAGGGGTTTCTTGACAGTTCGAATCCTATCAATTAAGCCAGTTGCGTTTTGGGGTTTGCTCTTTGTGTCATTTGGGGCCTGCCGTCGCCACGTGGGCCCAGTCTTATAATCTGAGAAGATTCTTCAGTTGGGTGGAGTCCGCAGATGCAGTAAGGGCGCAGTTGTGGGTTTGTCTAGGTAAGTACCTTCTTTTCTCCATTAGAGACAGGGAGTAAAGTCTTTGTTGGGTACTTTAGCTTGTAGTGTGGAAAACTTTGGGTTTTGTTCTTCTGGTGGTGGTCTGGTCATCGAGTTTTTGTTGCAGTTGGGGCTCGGCTGGTGGTCTTCGGTGTCGGCTCGGTCGTGGTGGCCTAGATCATTACCTGTGTAGTGGTAATGATCTGAAGGTATGGTTTACCCGGCCCTTTGTTACCACGGTGCTCGTGGTCAGTCTTCGTGTAAGGCTGCGGTTGTGGCCTAGTCATCTTTGGTTGAGCCTGCCCCACCGTGCCTCCTCGCTGTGATGTTCCGTCTGCTTCTTTGAGTTTCGAGTAACCCTGCACCCAAGCGTGTGCCTGTTTTTCCCCAATGCCCCCTGGTTACCGATGGGCCTGCAATTATACTCTTTTTGAGTTTGTTATCTGCGTGCCAAATCAGGGTTATTTCTTTGTCTAATTTTGGCAGTCTCATTTAAGGTGATTATAATCATTCACCTTAACTTATTTTTGGGTAGTTGTCCCGTTGCTAAATGGTCTTTAATGTCTCGGTGTTTGTTATGCATAATGTAAATCGGTATCTTCCTGTCTTGGTAGCCAGTTTAAACTGTAAGCGATTATATATGCATAGTCTTGATGGCTTTATGTTTGTGCAAGATTAAGTCGTTTCCTGGTTTGATTTGTTTTAAAGGGAAGAATGCGTGTTCTGTCTCCTTTAGCTGTCTGGTTTGAAATCACAAATTAAGCTGTCTCCCACAGGCCCGGGCATTTCAAGTTTTGAGCTTTGAACTTGACATGCTGTTTGCAGGGTCCTGCTTTGACCTTGCAGGTCTTGCCATGAAGTCCAAAAGCCATTTCCTTTTAGGGTACCCTTGTTAATAACTTGTCCTTCAGGGTCCATTATTAATAACTTGGGAGATGTGGGAATTTTGTGAATCCTACACGTGTGACCTCCTTGAATGATCCCAATGTTCTCCACCCTGTATACCGGTGCGGGTCGGGCTATCCCCATGATAGTATGGTTGGAACTTCCACAATCTACTGGGACAGGGTAGGCTTCAGAGGCTAGGCGGAGCTGACATGGGCTCAGCGAATTACTAAACGGGTGGAGGGCTGCGAGGTGCTTGTTGCTAATCCAGGAGGGGACAAAACCTTTTAAATCCTCCAGGTTTCTGCGGCCTTCACCGAGCAACCATGCCCAGTATAACACGCACACCTCATTCTGTGCAGCTTGATCCGAAGCATTCCTGTCCTCCCGTATGAGTGCATTTACTGTTTTGGCATGTCTCCCTAGCTGAGCAATAATCTCTTTTCAATGGACCGTCATAGCTGTTAGATCCGTGTGTTAATGGAGACACGGAATGCAGGAGTTGATTTAACAAGTGTTTACTGAACAAAGTCTGGAGGTGAACTAACAACACAAGACGCTACACAGGCTCATATACCTGAGTGATCACTACTGGTACTACAGTATACAGGGGCTTCAAAATCATAGTTCCTCTTAAAGGTACATAAACTACAATTCCTCCCCTTTTAGATAAATAGTACATAACATTTTAAGTAATCATTAAATAACATTTTTACAAGAACAATAATATACACATTTGCTGAAGTTAATCAATTACAAATTCAGTCTCTCTGGAGGCTTCCTGACTCGGTCCGGATAATGCCTCGGTGGTGTAGTAGGTTCTTTTGGCAAGGTCGATTCGGCTTCAATGCTAGTGTCGGGTTCATCTGGTTCCAGTATCACCGGATTGGAGGTAGATACTATGGTTATCTCTGCTTCATCACTAGGCGTATAGAGTTGTGGTGTAGGTTGTCCCTTTTTCGGATGACTCTATGATCTGGTCAGCATGGCACCTTATTATGCTTTCTCCAATGTCCACGGTATACATCAGCGGTCCTAGTCGTGTGCAAATAGTTCCAGGCTGCCATTTCTCGGTACGGTAGTCCCGGGCCAAAACTGGTTGACCTATCTGGAAGGTTCTAGTTGGCCTTTCATTCATGCTTTGAAATTGCCGGTTCTCTGCGTCCCTTCTGACGTTTGGCTTGACCAAATCCAGCCGTCATCTTAGTCTTCTATTGAAAAACATCATGGCGGGGGTTTGGTTTGTAACCACATGTGTTGCATTCCTGTACGCAAACAAGAAGTTATCTACCTTATGTAGTAGATTTATGTCTTCATTACCCATGGCCTTTATGGCCTTCTTGAAGGTCTGGACAAACCTTTCAGCCAATCCATTGGTGGCGGGATGGTATGGGGCGGATGTGTAGTTCTTAACCCCATTGTTTTTTAAGAACTTCCTGAATTCTTCTGATACAAATTGCAGTCCATTATCAGAACAGATCTGTTCAGGCAGCCCATTCCTGGCGAATATGGTCCTAAATACTGTGATGGTTTTTTCCATGGTGGTGGAAGACATCTTTATTACCTCCAGCCACTTGGAGTGTGCATCCACCGCGATTAAGAACATTGAGTCCATAAATGGACCAGCAAAGTTGATATGTGCCCTTTGCCATGGAGATGAGGGCCACTCCCATGGATGTAGTGGGGCTTGTGGTGGGGCATTTTGGACCTTCTGGCATCCGAGACAGCTCTTGGTCATTTCTTCGATGTCGCCATCGATACCTGGCCACCACACAAACGCTCTGGCTAAGTTCTTCATTTTCACTCCACCCAGATGCCCCTCGTGAAGCTCCTTTAGCACTCTATCCTTGAGTTTGGGTGGAATCACCACTCTGGATCCACACATCAAGGTTCCTCGGCACACTGACAGCTGTTCTCTTCTTTGCGAGAATGCTGGCAACAGTGGTTCGCCATGTGCTGGCCATCCCTTCACCATTAAATCGTAGACTCGTGAGAGAGTCGGGTCATTTCGCGTTTCCTTTTCAATGGTAGAATTTGTCACCGGTAGACATTCCACTATGATCGAGTGGAATATCTCCACTGGGTCTACTGTAGGCGCCTCTTCCACCGTTGGCAACAGTAGGCGCGATAACCCATCAGCATTCCCATGCTGTTTTGTTCCTTTGTACTCTATGTCATATTGGTGTGCCCCTAGGAAAAGGGACCACCTCTGTAGCCTTTGCGCTGTCATAATGGGAACACCCTTTTTAGGGTTGAATATGGAGACGAGGGGTTGATGTTCAGTCAACAAGGTAAACTTTTGTCCGTGTAGGTAATGGTTGAATTTCAATGGCTTCAATAACATAGTTCCTCTTAAAGGTACATACACTACAATAGCTTGGTCCTCATGTAGCTCTGAGCCTACCACTGTGTTCTCCTCTGTTAGGATTTTTCTTCACTGGGTCTTTGAACCATTTATCTGAGTTTGTAACTCTATATCGTCTAGGCTGTTTATCACTGAGGATCCTGTACTATAAGCTGTAAAAATATCATTCAAGGTTCCCCGCAGCCTGATGCCGCAGGCTGGGGACCCTTCTCTCTCTCTCTGCACAACACTACCTCTCCTGTGAGTCCCTCACCTTTGGAGGTGGCAGGCTGGGGATGTGTATCCTTAGACTTATCCCTGACCTTGGTTTTTCCCTTTCTGTTAAGGGTTCTCCTGGGGCTTGTCCGTTTAAAGTGATACTTGGGTGACCAAGGTAGTTTCTGCAGTGGCATGCGGGGAGACCGTCTTAAGGCTCTGGCTACTGGGGGTTACCTGAGTCCCAATTAATTGGTGGGAGGGCCTCTCCAGTCACACAATTCACTGCCCCAACCTTTGTGGTCTGTGAGTCTGCCATAGCTGCAGGCTGATGCTCTCTAGCTTTAACACGGTTTTAAACAGTTTACAACTAGCAGCCTGTTTTAAAGTCTCATCCGCTGCCCCGAACGGGCCTTCTATGGACTCCCCATTCTCTCTCTTTACCAGGATGGCCTTAAGGATGGAATCCTGGGCTTGGACCTGCTTTAAGTCCGGGGCCAAAGCTACCCCCTGTGTGCCTCCCTTGTCCCGGATTGCGGCTATTGGACCTGCTCTACAGGGATCCCAGAACTCTCCTTCACTGGCCCCCTGCTTGGTCACCTCATCGGTCTTTTGGTTACCCTCCCACGTGGTATGGAGGGATCCTAAATCTATGGCCAAAGTTTTGGACATTTCTCCAGCCTGCTCGTTCCCTGTGAATCCCATTAAACTAAATAGGACCTTGTTAGACCTGGGTAAATTGGTCGGGTCTTCCGAATGGAGCACCATGCTGGAAGCTCCAGTGTCCACCAAATATCTCCCCTGCACCGTCTCCACCTCCATCTTAACACAGGGCCTGCCCCCCTCATCATATTCAAGGAGACACAAGTCGACATGCTGCGCTGGTTCCAGTCATAGGTCGGGGTTGAATGGGGCAGAGGGGGTTAAAGCACCAGTGGCAGTGGCTACCTTCCCTGGGCCAGCCAGCAAAACTCAAAGTGCAGCTACTAATGAATCAAGCGTGGGGGGAGAGATCAATGTCTCTGGTTTTGGGGCAGGAGCTGGGGAGTTTTTCCCTACATTATCCTTCCATGGATTCCTACAGTCCCTTCTCCAATGCCCACTTTTCCTGCGCCCGAAGCAGTTACGCTTTGTATCGGAAGTGTTACCCCCTTCCTGGTGCCACTCTTTCTTACTTTGGCTTGGTTTTAGCTCACGAACCTTTCCTTTTGTTTGTGGTTCTTCCACCCCTCTACCGTTGTGGTAAGCCAGGGTCAGTTGTCTGACCACCGTCTCTTCGGTGACTTGGGGGCCCTTTGGGTCGAACCACAGCTCGGCCTTGGCTCTGATCCATGGTAAGCTGTTTGCCACCAGACTCCGGAGCCAGTGAGCTAGCTCGTCCTGGTTCAAGTTAGTCCGGTCGAGATCCCCATTGCAGGCACTCCAATACACAGGCCATAGCCTGTCTGCAAAAGCCTGTGGGGTCTCCCCTGCTAACTGTGTAGTCTTCTCCACCCGGGAGAAAGGACTACAATCGTTCATCCCCATTGCCTCCAGAACTTGATCCCGGATGGCAGCGTACCCGCACTTTCCCTTCTTGCTCTCAGCAGAGAGGGACTGGTACAGTTAGCCATCTAAGGTGAACAGAAGCATCTTGGCCATTTCAGAGTCATCGCACTCATTAATGCCTGCTGCTTGTTCCACTTCCATGAAGTGGACTGAGGGGTCTCCCTTTTGGGTGAGTTTGTTCAGGTGGCTTACCATAGCCCTAAGCTGTTGGGTACCATGGGGAATCGCGAATTGGCTTTCAAGGGGCCCCTGGCCCCCCCTACCCCCGGGTGGGCCAAACTTTTGCTGCCGAGCTGGGCACATCGGCCCTGGCTCCTACCTTTCCTGCATTGGTTTGCCCCTGCTGCCTGCTGCCAAATTGAGTCAAAATCCAGCACCACAGGTGGTGGTGGTGTGCACTCCTGCCCGTCCTACCTACAGATTGCTTGTCCCTCCTGCTGCCCAACCAAGTTGTTCCCCGGCACCACAGGTGACGTCTGAACAGTTCCTACTTCTACTTCCAGGTCTACCCGGGCCGCACCCGGGCTTACTAGGCATACCATGCCTTTTGCACTGGACAGAGCAAGCTTTAAACTGTCGATCTGCTTTTGACAGGGGCTGTGGTCTCCCGCTTCAAAATCCCTAGTGCTTGCTACTTTATAAGCTGCCTTTACATCTCTGTACTTTTCCTCCTGTTCTTTTAACTGTCTGGTTAGGCGAGCATTCTCTTCTTTTTACACTAACTCATTGCTTTTAGCCTCGGTGACTTGACACCGAAAGTATTCCTGTTTGTTCCTATGTTTCTCTACTATCTGTAGTCTTTCCTGATTTTGGGTGTTTACTTCCTCCAATAATCGTTCCCCTGCTAGAGCCCTTGCTTGAGACAGTTTGGTTGCCTCCTGCAGCTCTTCTGTTAACATTTTAATGTGCTGATCTAAAAGCTGGATCTGTCGTAGGGTGCAGACCAACCAGATGGCCTTTTCCACCAACATCTTATGATCCTTGCTCTCAGTCCATGGGATGCCCAGCACACAACAGACTGGTCACCCATTTCTTGGTTATATTTACTTTCTTGAACACATAAGAGGAAATCCTCTCTTCCATCTTAGTTCTGTCCTCAAAAACAGTGTCTACTGCATTACAACCCTTTTGCCAAGCTCGTGCCACGGTTGCCATTCTGTAAGGGGTGGTGTGTGTGGTCAGCTTTGCCTCTGACTCCCTGAGCAGTTTGAATCGCTCCTACTCCCTTGGTTTTAGACCTGGACTTATTTGGGGGTTGTAATGAAATTGCCGCAGACAACTGAGTTGGTGAAAAGAACTTGGATTTTATTTGAGACAAGAAAATATACACAACACAATAATCTCATCACTCTAAAAGGGGGAACACTTCGGAATATGCGAGGGAGAATGACAATAGACAAAAATACCTTACCCTCCCAATCCCACTACACTAATTAGGTTGAATTCCAGAGGACCAGGAAATGCTCACCAAACGCAGGAATAGTTTGTAGAGTGTGAAAAACTTGCAGATCTTCGGTTTCTTCTGAGTTGGTTTCTTGTTGGTCGTGGTGGCCCAGTATTACCTAGTTGGTGGTAATATTGTTAGTTGTTGGTTTCCTGGGGCCCTTGGTTGCCACGATTCCTTTCTGTTGTCCTTCTGTCAATTGATTGTCCCGAGGCTGATGTCTTTCGAATGAGCTGTGCCTCTTTCTGTGTCTGTCCGAACTGTACTGCTGACTTCAATTCACTGACTGCTGTTTCAATTCTCTGACTCAACAACTTTCGAACTGTTCGAACACATCAAACTTATCGAACAAACTGATTTCTGGCAGAGGCAGGTCTTTAGTTTATACTAATTATTAAGGCCTGCTTATCTGCCTGCCAAATCAGTCTCGGTTCATTGTTAAATTTTGGGCGGGCTCGTTAACATTGATCTGTTCAAATTGTTTAATTGGTTTCGGGATGGCCCCATCGATTGTTTAACCTCTTGATTAATTGTTAGTTTTGTCCTTAGTGTGTGAGTTTCCCGTGGGGCCTTGAGATTCTTTTGTTGACTGTTAGCATGTATTGATTTATTCATGTTCTTGGTGGCTCTGTGAGTTTCGGCGGGAACAGTTTTTATTGTCTTTATGGAGAAAGGTTGGGGTCATCCAGAACATTCCCAGACAGCCCAATACTCAAACTGACTGGGTTTCAGGGGCCCATCCCACCTCCCCTTTGTCATAGATTTCCACAGGCCTGAACATGCCTTTTAAAACTAGCCAAATCTTCCTGGGGTTTTGATTTTAAGTCCCTTTGGCCCAATATTATTTCAAACAGTCCAATATCTCTTCTTTCTTACTTTGGGGGAACTTGTATAATTTTGCGAGCCTTACATAGTGTCAGCCCTGTGCATTCTATGAACTCGATAGTGTCAGTGCTGTGCATTATCTGAACTCGATAGTGTCAGTGCTGTCCGTTCTCTGAATGTGATAGTGTCAGTGCTGTACGTTCTTTGAACTTGCCAGTATCAGCGCTATGCATTCTCTGAACTTGATAGTCACAGCGCTGTGAATTCTCTCAACTCAATAGTGTCAGCACTGTACATTCTCTGAACTCGATACTGTCAGCGCTATGCATTATTGGAACTCGCTAGTGTCAGCACTGTTTATTCTCTGAACTTGATAGTGTCAGTTCTGTGTATTCTCTGAACTCGATAGTGTCAGCACTGTGCATTCTCTGAACTCGATAGTGTCAGCGCTGTGCAGTCTCTGAACTCAACAGTGTCATTGTATATTCTCTGAACTCGATAGTGTCAGTGCTGTGCATTCTATGAACTGGACAGTGTCAGTGCTGTGTGTTGAGTCTAAGTGTCCCAGATATGCTTATTCTAAATCACTGGACACAGACAACAAGAATAACTTAAACAGGTCTTTACTAATCGAAGGTCAGGGCTGAACTGCTTAGCAAATTACTACACAGAGTTTATATACCGGTGTGGTCACCACCGGTACTACAATATACAGTAGCCAAGAGAAAGTAGTCCATCTCTTAAGGTAGTCTCTTAAGGTGGTACAGGTTACATACACCACAATTCCTCCCTTTTTAGCTTAACAGTGTACATCCCAATTTAAACATAACATGGATAACATATATACAACTTCATGCAAACTGTTCAAAGATTCAGTCTCTGAGGAGGCCTCCTGATCCGAGTTGGATAATGCCTTTCAGGGGTCTCTGTTTCTCGTTGCTGGGGTGACTCATCTAGTTGATCTCTTATGGATTGGACATCATCAGGTACATTGGCATCTGAGGTAGATGCTTCAGGTTCACTAACTTCTTCCACTGGTGTCTCTGTCGTAGTCATGGGTTCGACCCTCGTTCTCGATTCTACAAGTTGGTCAGCATGACGTCATATTACGTTTTCACCAATATCCACCGTGTACATCAGGGGTCCTTGTCTGGCACGAATTATTCCAGATTGCCATTTCTCATTCTTATAGTCCCGGGCTAACACTGGTTGTCCTATTTCGAAACTCCGAGTGGTCTTGTTATTTATATGCTGGAACTGTTTGTTTTCGACTTCCCTCCGCACATTTGGTTTTAACAAGTCGAACCTGGACCGCAACCTCCTGTTATAGAACATCATGGCAGGGCTTTGATTTGTCACTGCATGAGTGGCGTTTCGATATGCCATTAGGAAATTGTCCACCTTGTGTTGTAGTGGAATCTGGTCTTCGCTCATGGCCTTTATCGCCTTTTTGAACGTTTGTACAAATCTCTCGGCCAACCCATTTGTAGCCGGATGATATGGGGCAGAGGTATAATGTTTCACCCCATTCTTCTTCATGAATTTCTGGAATTCTTCTGACACGAACTGCGGTCCGTTGTCTGAACATATTTGTTCTGGCAATCCATTTCTTGCGAATATCGTTCTTAGAACTGCGATCGTCTTTTCCGAGGTAGTGGTCGCCATCTTAATCACTTCTGGCCATTTAGAATGTGCGTCTACCGCAATTAAAAACATGGAGTCCATGAATGGACCTGCGAAGTCAATATGTACATGTTGCCATGGGGTTGAAGGCCATTCCCATGGATGCAGCGGTGCAATTGGAGGTGCATTTTGAACTTTTTGGCACCCTGAGCAGCTTTTAGTCAGATCCTCTATTTGTTGGTCGTTACCTGGCCACCACACATAAGCCCTAGCAAGGCTTTTCATCTTGACTCCCCCCAGATGACCTTCATGCAGTTCCTTTAGAACTCTCTCCCTTAATTTAGGAGGAATAATCACCCTTGTTCCATACATCAATGTTCCTTGACAGACGGACAGCTGTTCTCGTCTGGCTGAGAATGCCGGTAACAGTGGTTCACCATGAGCTGGCCGTCCCTTCACTGTCAATTCGTAGACCCGAGACAATGTCGGGTCGTTCCTGGTTTCTCTCTCAATACTTGCATTGGTGACTGGTAAACATTCGATGATGGTCGAGTGAAATAACTCAACAGGGTCAACTGTCGGTGCCTCTTCTGCTGTAGGTAGTGGCAGGCGCGACAGCCCATCAGCATTACCATGTTGCTTTGTACCTTTGAATTCGATCTGATATTGATGTGCCCCTAGGAAAAGGGACCATCTCTGGAGCCTCTGCGCTGTCATCACCGAAACACGCTTCTTAGGGTTAAAAATGGAAACCAACGGCTGGTGGTCTGTCAGCAGCGTAAACTTTTGCCCTTGCAGGTAATGATTAAATTTTTTTACTCCCCACACAAGGCTGAGAGCCTCCCTATCTATCTGAGCATAGTTGCGCTCAGCGGAGGTCAATGATCTGGATGCGAACGCGACTGGTCTTTCCAAGCCATTTGGCAACTTATGTGAGAGCACTGCCCCAATACCATATGGAGAAGCATCACAAGCTCAACGAATAGGCAGCGTTGGGTTAAAGTGAGCCAACACTTCCTTAGAGGTGATCAATGCCTTGCTTTTGTGAAAGGCCTGCTTACAGTCCTCGCTCCACTTCCATGGCACTCCCTTCTGCAAAAGAGCGTTCAGCGGGTGTAGCACCGTGGATAAATTTGGCAGAAACTTATGGTAATAGTTAATCAACCCTAGGAACGACCTCAACTGGGATACATTTTCCGGAGCGGGAGTCTTCACAACAGCTTAGATCTTGTCAGGTGACTTGTGAAGCCCCTCCTGGTCAATGACGTGACCACAGTGTGGTGTATGTAACCGTTCCACCTTTAAGAGAACTATTTTAAGAGATGCACTACTTTATCTTGGCTGCTGTATACTGTAATATCGGTGGTGACCACACCGGTATATAAGTGCTGTGTAATGATTTATTGGGCAGTTCAGCCTGACCTTCGACTAGTAAAGACCTGTTGAATTTATTCTTGTGGTCTGTGTGCAGTGATTCTTATTAACAATAACTAGAACACACAGACTTAACAGTGGCGACGAGGACGATCTTACCCTGCGGCAGAGATATATCCAAGGCAGTTTAACGGGCGTCGAGAAGAGGCATCCGCCCTCATCATCCTGCTGAGAAAAGACTCGGGTCTGAAGAGCAAGGAAGAATCCTGACACGAAGCCTTCAATCAGTAACAGGCAGTGATCATCCCTTCTACCACGGTGGTGGAAGATTGCGAGGATGCCTAAGCGTGGTAACATCAATGATTTCGATGCCGATGTTGAAGATTGGGCGACGTATGTAGAACGCATAGAGATTTATTGTAAGGCAAATAAAATATCAGATGAAGATAAAGCACTAACCTTACTAAACTCAATGGGTGCGAAGACATACGGGCTATTGAAGCATCTTCTATCACCAGCTAAACCAGCGGATCAGGCTTTCGCTAATATTGTTGCTGTCCTGAGAAATCATTTGAACCCCACACCGCTGATGTTAGCGGAATGATTTAAATTTTATGCGAGAACGCAACTGAAAGAGGAAAGCAACGCGGAGTATTTAATTGAACTGCGTAAGCTAGCGAAATACTGTCAGTTTGGGGAAAGACTGACAGAGGCACTGAGAGACAAATTCGTGTGTGGATTGTCGAAAGAAGGAACACAAAAGCGGCTGCTTGAAGAGAATGATCTTACACTTGATAAGGCTGTCACTATTGCAGCATCGCACGAAGCCGCAGCGAGAGGCACTGCGGAAATGCAGCTGAAGGCAGTGGTACTCAGCGTAGATCAAATGGCTTTGGATACAGCGAAACGTTATCGTTGTGGAAAGACAACACACGATCAGAACCAATGCTGGTTTAAAAATCAGGAATGTAGAAAATGTGGCAAGCTAGGTCACATAGCTAAAGTATGCCGGTCAGGAAAGAAGACCAGCAACAAAAAGTCACCGCAGGAAAAGTGCAGAAAGGTACATAAGGTGGCTGAGAAGAGTTCGGATGAACAGAATTCGGATTCAGACTCCAACAGCAAGGAACTGGGTAGTCTGAGAATTCACAATGTGAGTAAGGAAGCTGACCTACAAACTATTTGGGTCACACTTCAAATAGCAGGAGTCCAAGTGAAGATGGAATTGGACACCGGATCGGCATTGACGGTCATGAATAAGCAAGATTACAAAAGGTTATTCACACATATTCCCCTACGGGATACGGAGATAGTATTGCAGACATACACGGGGCAAAGAGTATACCCCATCGGAAAGATAAAAGTCAAGGTGGTACACAAGGGCAAAGAATACCAAGGAATGGACTTATATGTACTACCTGAGGGAGGTCCACCACTTCTGGGACGGGAGTGGATCAGGAAAATAAATATGGACTGGCACTCCCTAAAAGCAATAACGGTAGATTCCGGAAAAAAAGATGTCAAACCTGAACGATTGTCCAGAATATTGGATGAGGCTAAAGACGTGTTCCAACAGGGACTGGGAACACTGAGAGGAATTACGGCAAAAATCAAGATTGCAGAACATGCAAACCCAAAATTTTTCAAAGCCAGACCGGTACCTTATGCGATACGACCTGCTGTGGAAGCTGAGCTGGAAGGGCTAGAACGTTCAGGAGTACTGTCTAAGGTGGACTGGAGTGAGTGGGCCATGCCCATTGTTCCCGTCATGAAGCGTTCATCGAGTAACAAGCCAGGGGAACCGGGGAAGGTTCGCATCGGTGGAGACTTCAAGATCACGGTTAATCCGGTGCTTCACACGGTGCAATATCCGCTTCCGCGGATTGAGGATATCTTTGCTTCATTGTCTGGCGGGAAACACTTCACCAAGATAGACCTGGCGCAAGCGTACTTACAGATAGAAGTTGAGGAAGAGTCGCACCAGTATCTCACAATCAACACGCACAGAGGCTTGTATCGATATAATAGACTGGTTTTCGGCGTGGCTTCGGCTCCAGCAATTTGGCAGAGGGCCATGGAGCAGGTATTACAGGGAATTCCAAGCACTCAATGTTACTTGGACGATATCCTGATTACAGGAGATGACGATGAGGAACACCTTGCAAATTTGAAACTGGTGCTCACCAGATTGAAGGAATATGGACTTCGAGTTAATCGCCAGAAATGTGAGTTCTTTCAGAAATGGATCTCGTACTGTGGTCATGTCATTGACGAGGAGGAGCTGCACAAGTCACCTGACAAGATCGAAGCTGTTGTGAAGGCTCCCGCTCCGGAAAATGTATCCCAGTTGAAGTCGTTCCTAGGGTTGATTAACTATTACCATAAGTTTCTGCCAAATCTATCCACGGTGCTGCACCCGCTGAACGCTCTTTTGCAGAAAGAAGTACCATGGAAGTGGAGCGAGGACTGTAAGAAGGCCTTTCGCAAAAGCAAGGCATTGATCACCTCAGAGGAAGAGTTGGCTCACTTCAACCCAACGCTACCTATTCGTTTAGCTTGTGATGCTTCTCCTTATGGTATTGGAGCAGTACTCTCACACAAGTTGCCAAATGGCTTGGAAAGGCCAGTCGCATTTGCATCCAGATCATTGACCTCCGCTGAGCGCAACTATGCTCAGATAGATAGGGAGGCTCTCAGCCTTGTGTGGGGAGTAAAGAAGTTTAATCATTACCTGCAGGGCCAGAAGTTTACACTGCTGACAGACCACCAGCCGTTGGTATCCATTTTAACCCTAAGAAGGGTGTTTCGGTGATGACAGAACAGAGGCTCCAGAGATGGTCCCTTTTCCTAGGGGCACATCAATATCAGATAGAATTCAAAGGTACAAAGCAGCATGGTAATGCTGATGGGCTGTCGCGCCTGCCACTACCTACTGAGGAGGAGGCACCGACGGTTGACCCGGTGGAGTTATTTCACTCGACCATCATCGAATGTTTACCTGTCACCAATGCAAATATTGAAAGGGAGACTAGGAATGACCCGACACTGTCCTGGGTCTACGAATTGACAGTAAAGGGATGGCCAGCCCATGGTGATCCACTGTTACCGGCATTCTCAGCAAGATGAGAACAGCTGTCCATCTGTCAGGGAACATTGATGTTTGGAACAAGGGTGATTATCCCTCCTAAGTTAAGAGAGAGAGTTCTAAAAGAACTACATGAAGGTCATCTGGGGGGAGTCAAGATGAAAAGCCTTGCTAGGGCTTATGTGTGGTGGCCGGGTATCAACCAATAGATAGAGGATCTGATGAAAAGCTGCTCAGGGTGCCAAAAAGTCCAAAATGCACCTCCAATTGCACCGCTGCATCCATGGGAATGGCCTTCAACCCCATGGCAACGTGTACATATTGACTTTGCTGGTCCATTCATGGACTCCATGTTTTTAATTGCGGTGGACGCACATTCTAAATGGCCAGAAGTGATTAAAATGACTACCACTACCTCGGAGAAGACGATCGCGGTGCTAAGAACGATATTTGCAAGAAATGGATTGCCAGAGCAAATATGTTCAGACAACGGACCACAGTTCGTGTCAGAGGAATTCCAGAAATTCCTGAAGAAGAATGGGGTGAAATATTATACCTCTGCCCCATATCATCCAGCTACGAATGGGCTGGCCGAGAGGTTTGTACAGACGTTCAAAAAGGCAATAAAGGCCATGAGCGAAGATCAGATTCCACTGCAACACAAGGTGGACAATTTCCTACTGGCATATCGAAACGCCACCCATGCAACAACAAACCAAAGTCCTGCCATGATGTTCTATAACAGGAGGTTGCGGTCCAGGTTGGACTTGTTAAAACCAAATGTGCGGAGGGAAGTCGAAAACAAACAGTTCCAGCATATCAGTAACAAGCCCACTCAGAGTTTTGAAATAGGACAACCGGTGTTAGCCAGGGACTATAAAAACGAGAAATGGCAATCTGGAACAATTCGGGCCAGACAAGGACCCCTGATGTACACGGTAGATGTTGGTGAAAACGTAATGCGACGTCATGCTGACCAACTGGTGGGATCGAGAACAAGGGTCGAGCCCATGGTTACGACAGAGACAACCGTGGAGGAAGTTAGTGAACCTGAAGCATCTACCTCAGAAGTGAATATACCTGATGATGATGTCCTATCCATAGGGGATCAACTAGATGAGTCACCCCAGCAATGAGAACCAGAGACCCCTGAAAGGCGTTATCCGTCTCGGATCAGGAGGCCTCCTCAGAGACTGAATCTGTGAACTGTTTTTACATGAAGTTGTGTATATATGTTATTATGTTATGTTAAATGGGGAATATATACTGTTAAGCTAAAAAGGGAGGATTGTGGTGTATGTAACCGTTCCACCTTTAAGAGAACTATTTTAAGAGATGCACTACTTTATCTTGGCTGCTGTATACTGTAATACCGGTGGTGACCACACCGGTATATAAGTGCTGTGTAATGATTTATTGGGCAGTTCAGCCTGACCTTCGACTAGTAAAGACCTGTTGAATTTATTCTTGTGGCCTGTGTGCAGTGATTCTTATTAACAATAACTAGAACACACAGACTTAACACACAGTATGAGATTAACTTCTGAAAGAACTCACATTTCTGGCGATTAACTCGAAGTCCATATTCTTTCAATCTGGTGAGCACCTGTTCCAAATTTGTAAGGTGTTCCTCATCATCATCTCCTGTAATCAGAATGTCATCTAGGTAACATTGTGTGCCTGGAATTCCCTGTAATACCTGCTCCATGGCCCTTTGCCAAATCGCTGGAGCGGATGCCACTCCAAAAACCAGTCTATTATACCGATATAAGCCCTTATGCGTGTTGATCATGAGATACTGGCGTGACGCTTCATCAACTTCCATCTGTAAGTACGCCTGCGCCAGGTCTATCTTGGTGAAGTGTTTCCCGCCAGACAATGAAGCGAAGATATCCTCAATCTGTGGAAGCGGATATTGCAGCGTGTGAAGCACCGGATTAACAGTGATCTTGAAATCGCCACAGATGCGAACCTTCCCCGGTTCCCCCGGCTTGTTACTCGATTACGCTTCATGACGGGAACAATGGGCGTAGCCCATTCACTCCAGTCCACCTTTGAAAGTACTCCGGAACGTTCTAGTCCCTCCAGCTCAGCTTCCACAGCAGGTCGTATCGCATAAGGTACCGGTCCAGCTTTGAAAAATTTCGGGTTTGCATGTTCTTCAACCTTGATGTTTGCCGTAATTCCTTTCAGTGTTCCCAGTCCCTGCTGGAACACCTCTTTAGCATCGTCCAATATTCTGGACAGTCGTTTAGGTTTGACATCGTCCTTTTTACCGGAATCTACAGTTAGTGCTTTTAAGGAATGCCTGTCCATATTTATTCTCCTGATCCATTCCCGTCCCAGTAGTGGTGGACCTCCCTCAGGTAACACATATAAGTCCATTCCTCGGCTTTCTTTACCCTTGTGGACCACCTTTACCTTTATCTTTCCGATGGGGTATACTCTTTGCCCCGTGTATGTTTTCAATACAATCTCCGTATCCCTTAGGGGAATGTGTGGAAATAACCTTTGGTAATCTTGCTTATTCATGACCGTCAATGCCGATCCAGTGTCCAATTCCATCTTCACTTGGACTCCTGCTATCTGAAGTGTGACCCAGATAGTTTGGTGGTCTGCTGTGTTACCCACATTATGTATTCTTAGACAACCCAGTTCCTTACTGCTGGAGTCTGAATCCGTCTTCTGTTCATCCGAACTGTTCTCTGTCACCTTGTGTACCTTTTTGCACTTTTCCTGCGGTGACTTTTTGTTGCTGGTCTTCTTTCCTGACCGGCATACTTTAGCTATGTGACCTAGCCTGCCACATTTTCTGCATTCCTGATTTTTGAACCAGCACTGGTTCTGATCGTGCGTTGTCCTTCCGCAACGATAACACTTTACTGCACCCAATGCCATTCGATTGGTGCTGAGTTCCGACGACCTTAGCTGTATTTCCACGGTGCCTCTTGCTGCGGCCTCGTGCGATGCTGCAATGGTGACAGCTTTATCAAGCGTAAGGTCCTTTTCCTCTAGCAGTCGCTTTTGAGTTCCTTCTTTTAGTAATCCACACACGAATTTATCTCTCAGAGCGTCTGCTACTCCTGTACCAAACTGACAGTACTTTGATAGCTTGCGCAGTTCAATTAAGAATTCAGCGTTGCTTTCCTCTTTCAGCTGCATTCTTCTGTAAAATTTAAATCGTTCCACTATCAGCAGCGGCGTGGGGTTTAAATGTTCTTGCAGGATAGTAACAATATTCGCGAAAGTCTGATCCGCCGGTTTATCTGGTGTTACAAGGTGCCTCAATAACCCGTACGTCTTCGCACCCATTGAGTTTAGTAAGGTTATTGCTTTCTTATCATCTGGTACCTCATTTGCTGTACAATAAACTCCAATGCGTTCTACATACGTGGCCCAATCTTCAACATCGCTATCAAAAGCAGTGATGTTACCGTGTTTAGGCATCCTTGAGAGTTTCTTTAAATATTTTATTTTCCCAAAATGGCGGCTTCCTGCGCTTGTCTTCTTCCCCCGCCTACTAAAATGGCGGCTTCCCGCGCTTGGCGGCTTTTCCCGCGCTTGTCTTCTTCCCCCGCCGACTACAATGGCGGCTTCCCACGCTGGTCTTCTTCCCCCGCTGGCTACAATGGCGATTACCGTGCTGTTGCCGTTCTCGCCTCCCAGCGGTTCTTAATTTCCGCGACGCTGCTTTTGTTCCCCCGCGGTTCTCGTGGGCATTACGCTTCCCTTGTTGCTGCGCCTCTCAGCCCCAATTGCAGCCCAGCCCTTTACACCGGCTGCGGTCCAGTTCTCCGCGGTTCTCGTGGCATTAACGCTGCCCTTGTCGCTGCGCCTCTCGGCCCCGATTGCAGCCCGGCCCTTTACACCAGCTGCGGTCGAGTTCTCCGCCCTTTTTCCTCCGGTTTCCCTCCCCTTCTCCACTGACAACGCGGCCAACTTTCTGCCCGTGTTGCTAGATTGGCTTACCCACCACCGTGGTAGAAGGATGATCACTGCCTGTCGCTGATGGAGGACTTCGTGGTCAGTAGTTTCAACCCGGGTTCTCGATGCCTCCCGTGCGATGCGGTGCTCAGCAGGCTGATGAGGGCGGATGCCTCTTCTCGATGCCCGTTCTGAGGACGAAGCTGCCTTGGATGCAAAACTGCTGCAGGGTAAGATCGGACTTGTCGCCACAGTTGAGCCTGAGTGTCCCAGATATGCTTATTCTAAATCACTGGACACAGAAAACAAGAATAACTTAAACAGGTCTTTACTAATCGAAGGTCAGGGCTGAACTGCTTAGCAAATTACTACACAGAGTTTATATACCGGTGTGGTCACCACCGGTACTACAATATACAGTAGCCAAGAGAAAGTAGTCCATCTCTTAAGGTAGTCTCTTAAGGTGGTACAGGTTACATACACCACACTGTGCATTCACTGAACTTGATAGTGTCAGCGCTGTGCATTCTATGAACTTGACATTCTCAGCTCTGTGCATTCTCTGAACTTGATTGTGTCAGCGCTATGCATTCCCTGAAAACGATTGTGTCAGCACTGTGCATTCTCTGAATTCGATTGTGTCAGCGCTGTGCATTCTCTGAACTTGATTGTGTCAGCGCTATGCATTCCCTGAAAACGATTGTGTCAGCACTGTGCATTCTCTGAATTCGATTGTGTCAGCGCTGTGCATTCTCTGAACTCGGACATTGGAACCGGTTCTGAGAGAGGTGGGACCAATACAAACAGGACGGTTTGCACCTGGGCAGGGTCGGGACTGATGTCCTAGGGGGAGTGTTTGCTAGTGCTGTTCGGGGGGTTTAAACTAAAATGGCAGGGGGTTGGGAACCTGAGCATGGAGACAGAGGAAAGGAAAACAGGGATAAAGCAAAAGATAGGAAGGAGAAAAACAAAAGTGGCAGTCAGAGAAATCAACGGTTTAAATCAAACATGGCCACAGTAAATAATAATTCTAATAGGTCTAAGAGCGTTAAAAAAACAAGCCTGAAGGCTTTGGCCTAGGAATTCAGTATAGCCACTTTTGGGGCGGTAAAGTCGGGCGGCCGCTAAAGTTTGCGCCCGGCGTAAAGTCGCGCCCCCTTCGCCGATATTCAGTCGCATCACCCCAAGAGGTTGCTGCTGCGCAAAAACAGGCGATGCACGACTATCTTTAGGCGCTAAGCCGGCGGTGCTGAGCGATAGCCCCGAGGCCGGGCGCAGCGCAGGAGCGGCGAGTTCTTGATTGACGGCAGACACTCTGGCGCCGGTCATCTCTTAAAGGGGGAGGGTGTATTTGTTTGCCTGCCACGCCCTGCACACTGAAGCCCTCAATCTAGGCCTGACCACTTCAGCTTCACCTGTACAATGCCCAGGACTATGGAGAAGGCCAGGGAGAGAGCGCAGCGCTTCAGTGACGGTGACCTGAGGCTGCTGGTTGGCGGAGTGGAGCGCAGGCGCCATGTTTTGTACCCAGAAGGTGGCAAGAGGCCGCTGCCCAGCACCTACCGGAAAGCCTGGAGGGAGGTGTCCAACAGGGTGTCTTCCAACAGCGTGGTTGCCAGGACTCCTGTACAATGCCGGAAGAAGTTCAACGACCTCACTCGGATTGTCAGGGTGAGTACCCTTTCCAGTGTCCTCCTCATCCTTGCATGTGCACCTCACATTATGGGCAAAGGGACCTGAAAGCCCTAATGGCCAGCCCTCATCCAGCAGCTATGGGCCTGGCATGAAAATCAATTGCACATTCAGCACTTTACACACTGTCCAAGCTATTCTACCATGGGAGGCATTGCAGACAAGATCAGGGCTACACACTGTCCAAGCTATTCGACCATGGGAGGCAGTGCAGACAAGATCAGGGCTACACACTGTCCAAGCTATTCGACCATGGGAGGCAGTGCAGACAAGATCAGGGCTACACACTGTCCAAGCTATTCGACCATGGGAGGCAGTGCAGACAAGATCAGGGCTACACACTGTACTTAGAGGCCGTCCTTTCTCTTGCAGGCCAAGGTTGCGCACAACCGGCGCAGCCAAACTGAGACCGGGGGAGGCCGTCCTGACCTCAAAGAGCTCTCCGACCTCGACCAGCGTGTGGCGCGCATTATGGGAGTCCGGCTGATAGGCCCCATTGCCACTGGAGATGCCGACCCTGTTCTGGGCACCAATGGTAAGGGCATCACCTTTTGGACCTCTCTCGTTCCACTTGCGCATCAGATCAGCATCCTTTGCCACTGTCCGACCAATGCGGTGAATGGCACCACTCATGCCTCCCTCGCTGCCGCCCTGTCCTCACTCTAAAGCTACTCTTGTGCCTTCCTGCTTTCAGATGGTGAATCGCCAGGTGAGGAGGCGGGCCCTCAAGCTGCCACTGTCAGCCCTTCGGAAGACGAGGAGGAGGAAGAGGAAGCCAGCCCATCAGTGCCACCCTCAGCCATGCCAGCCCATGGCGATGTAGGGGACACGTCTTCCCTGGAGGGGAGCCGGGGGGAAGGGTCGGAGGAGAGTGAAGCTCCGGGGCCCAGCGGCCTGCAGCAACGCGGGAGGGGTGGGGAAGCTCGGCGGACTTCTCCCCAGAGGGTGAGTGCGGCCTCCAGTCCTGCGACGGTCAGCGCAGAGGAGGTGCGCCTCCTAGAGGAAATGGCCGTCCAGGCTGAGCGCAGGCACACTGAGCTCATGGCTGCAGTGGGAAGGATGCCTGACTCCATAGAGTCACTGGCAAGGAGTGTGCAGGAATTCGGGGTAGCACAGGCCAGGAGTCTGCAACAATTCAGTGCAGCACAGGCCAGGAGCCTGGAACAGTTCAATGCAGCACAGGCCAGGAGTCTGCAGGACATCAATGCAGCACAGGCCAGCAGTCTGCAGGACATCGTGGCAGCACAGGCCAGGAGTCTGCAGGACTTTGCGGCAGCACAGTCGGCTTCTAGCCAAGTGCTCAGTCGTGCCGTCCATTCACTGGCTGGTGTGATGCGGACACAGACCAGGGCCACACGGGCACTAACTGCTGCCACCCTCGCTGGATCAGCCAGGCATCGCCAGGGCACTCGCCGCGCAGCAGCAGCCCAGCAGTCTGTCCTTCAGCTGTTTGCTGCACATGCTGCAGTGCTGGCCCGTGCGAGTGCCAATGTGTCAGGCGACCAGCGAGCACCTGCGATCTGCCAGGTTGCCACCATTCCTGCAGCCAACACTGCCACTCCGCCACTGCAGCTGCCAGGAGCTGCTGGACACACTGCTGCCGCCCAGCCAGAGTTGGAGCTGTCAGCAGCCGGCCACTCCAAGGCCAGAGCTGGTGCAGGCCGACCCCCAAGGGCATCTGCCGTCTCGCTATCTGCCCCTCAGCAGCCTTCCCCCAGCCTTGCTGCAGCCACTGGGCTCCCATTGAGGAGGAGCAGCAGGGCGGGCAGGGGCCAGCCAAGGATGCGCAAGGCATCGCCCTCGCAGGGCAAAAAGTAGAGGTATGCACAAATGCCTGGTGCTTGTTGGAAGGCCGACACTGGTGCAGTTGTTTTTGTGTAAGGCCGAGACTGGCGTCTATCTTTATTTGTGTAAGGCTGAGACTGGTGTCTATCTTTATTTGTGTAAGGCCGAGACTGGTGTCTATCTTTATTTGTGTAAGGCCGAGACTGGTATCTATCTTTATTTGTGTAAGGCCGAGACTGGTGTCTTTCTTTCTTTTTGTAAGGCTGAGACTGGTAGTTTTGTGTTTTTGGAGGGGGCTTCTCCACATGAACATGTAATGTGGGAAGGGCAGAGGTTTTCAATAAATTTTTGTTGTTAAATTGCAGTGTGCATGGTTTTTTGGTTAAGTCCTGGTTGCCCTGCTCGGCTGAGGGCTTGTGGAGCGGCTACATTCATCTGCTGACATTGGCACAAGCCAGTCCCTGAGAGGGGGCCTAGAACCGACGTTCAATAAGCCGGCGACGGGCGGCCCTTGCACGTTGTGCCTCCCTCCTGTGCTGGTCCTCCTCCTCCTCCTCCTGCTCCTCCTCCTGAGGTGGTCCTCCAATCTGTGGTGGCAGTGGCTGAGTCCTGCGGATAGCCAGGTTGTGCAGCATGCAGCAAACGACCACGAAATGTGAGACTCGCTCCGGAGAATACTGCAGGGCTCCACCGGAACGATCGAGACAGTGGAACCGTTGCTTCAGGACGCCGATTGTTTGTTCGATGATGTTCCTGGTGGCTTGATGGCTCTCGTTGTATCGCTCTTCAGCAGGGGTGCTGGGCGCACGGAGCGGGGTCATCAGCCAGGTACACAAAGGATAGCCTTTGTCCCCGATAAGCCATCTTCGTGGGCGAGACTGTGCCTGGAACATGTCTGCCACAGAAGTCTGTCGCAGGATGAAGGCATCGTGGCTGCTGCCTGGAAATCGGGCATTGACAGCTAGGATGAGCTGCCTGTGGTCACACACCAGCTGTACGTTCAGCGAATGGTAGCCCTTCCGGTTGCGGTAATCCTCGGCATTCTCCAGAGGTGCCCGCAAAGCCACATGCGTGCAGTCAATGGCGCCCTGCACCATGGGGAAGCCCGCGAATGCTGCAAAGCCCATTGCACGCTGTTGCTGCTTGTCAAGGGCCATGGAGAAGGAGATGAACTGACGTCTCCTTTTGAAAAGGGCATTGGTCACCTGGCAGATGCAGCAATGCACGGCAAACTG
Organism: Somniosus microcephalus; assembly: GCF_052327205.1. NCBI lineage: Eukaryota > Metazoa > Chordata > Chondrichthyes > Squaliformes > Somniosidae > Somniosus > Somniosus microcephalus. The sequence goes on along the minus strand of NC_140991.1, from coordinate 177,374,781 downwards.
GGAGATGTTGGCAATGTCCCCAGTAACGGATTGGAAGGAGCCGGTGGCATAAAAGCTGAGAGCCACTGTCACCTTCACTGCCACCGACAGAGACGTCCTGCTCCTCAGCTGTGGCTGCAGATCAACGGCAAGCAGCTGGCAGATCTCTGTGACCACCTCCCTTCTGAATCGCAGCCTCCGAACACACTGCTCCTCAGACATGTTGAGATAGGAGAACTGCTGGCGGTATACCCTGGGTGGGTAAGGCCTCCTTTGCCGACGCCTGTTGCCCCCTCTCCGTCTAACCAGGATTGCCACTCTCTCACGGCGTCTGTGAGCCCTTTGGATGTAATTGAGAAAGCCAGCGTTGACACCCATTGCAGCCCCCATAACATGCTGGCAAACAGTGAGATGTCAATGAAGGCAAAAACTTTTTGAAAGCTGTGGCCTGAAGCCAGAAGTACCTGTCCGAGTGTTGGGCCAAAGCAGAAAGCTATCTACCTTGGTCTCTCTCCAAAGATCCGTTTCGCAAGAAGGTGTGCTGCAAAATGGCAGCCTTCTATATTGTAGGATGTGTGCACTTTAATTTGCGCCCCCCGCGCCCCGCATCGGCTGAGCACCGTTCCACTTAACAGTCGCTAGGGGTGCCAGGCGCACAATGGGGCGGCGCGACTGAAGTTCCGGTTGGGGGCGCACAAAGGGTGTTGCACGAGGAAATGACGTCATGATCTGCGCGCGCAGCTGAGCGCGCGCAAAGACTTTGCGCCGGCGCTAAATCTCTACTGAAGTTGGGGTGAGGCGCAGTTCGCGCTGCGCCCGGGCGCTACCCGCCTAGCGCCCGACATCTACTCCTCCTAAGGCGCTAATGGCTGGCGCAGCCAACTGAATTTCCAGGCCTTTGTGTGTCTTAATGCGAGGAGCATTTATAATAAGGTGGATGAATTGGCTGCGCAAATAGAGGTAAACGGATATGATTTGGTTGGGATTACGGAAACGTGGCTCAAGGATGGCCAAGACTGGGAACTCAACATCCAGGGATATTTGATATTCAGGAAAGATAGGCAAAAAGGAAAGGGAGGTGGGGTAGCATTACTGGTTAAAGAAGGGATTAATACAATTGTAATGAAGGATATTAGCTCTGATGACGTGGAATCTTTATGGGTAGAATTGAGAAATACTAAGGGGAAAAAAACATTAGTGGGAGTGGAATATAGACCTCCAAACAGTAAGGCGGAGGTTGGGGATGGCATTAAAAGGGAAATTAAAGAAGCGTGCAATAAGGGCACAGCAGTCATCATGGGTGACTTTAATCTACATATAGATTGGGCCAACCAAATTAGTAACAATACTGTGGAGGAGGAATTCCTGGAGTGTTTATGGGATGGTTTCCTGGACCAATATGTTGAGGAACCAACCAGAGATCAGGCCATCTTAGACTGGGTATTATGTAACGAGAAAGAATTAATTAGCAATCTTGTTGTACGAGGCCCCTTGGGTCGGAGCGATCATAATATGATTGAATTCTTCATTAAGATGGAGAATGAAGTAGTTGACTCAGAGACAAGGGTCCTCAATTTAAATAAAGGAAACTACGATGGTCTGAGGCGCGAGTTGGGTAGGATTGATTGGGGAATGGCACTCAAAGGGTTGACAGTGGATAGGCAATGGCAAACATTCAAAGACCGAATGGATGAGCTACAGAATTTGTTCATCCCAGTTTGGCATAAAAATAAAACAAAAAAGGTGACTCAACCGTGGCTAACAAGGGAAATTAGGGATAGCATAAGATCCAAGGAGAGGACATATAAATTGGCTGGAAAAAGCAATAATCCTGAGGATTGGGAGCAGTTTAGGAGTCAACAAAGGAGGACAAAGGGATTAATTAAGAAAGGGAAAATAGAATATGAGTGTAAGCTTGCAGGGAATATAAAAACTGACTGTAAAAGCTTTTATAGATATGTGAAGAGAAAAAGATTGGTGAAGTCAAGCGTAGGTCCCTTACAGTCAGAATCAAGGGAATTTATAATGGGAAAAAAGGAAATGGCTAACCAACTAAATACATACTTTGGTTCTGTCTTCACAAAGGAGGACGCAAATAACCTCCCAGAGATGTCAGGGAACATAGGGTCTGATGAAAGGGAGGAAGTGAAAGAAATCAGTATTTGTAGGGAAATGGTGTTAGGAAAATTGATGGGACTGAAGGCCGATAAATCCCCAGGGCCTGATGGTCTACATCCCTGGGTACTTAAGGAAGTGGCCCAAGAGATAGTAGATGCATTGCTGGTCATCTTCCAGAACTCAATAGACTCTGGAACGGTACCCATGGATTGGAGGGTAGCTAATGATACCCCACTATTCAAAAAAGGTGGTAGAGAAGAAGCGGGGAATTATAGACCGGTAAGCCTGACATCGGTAGTGGGGAAAATGCTGGAGTCTATTATAAAAGATGTAATAACAGAGCACTTGTAAAGCAGTGACAGGATCGGACAAAGTCAACATGGATTTACAAACTGTAAATCATGCTTGACTAAACTACTGGAATTTTTTGAGGATGTAACTGGTAAAATAGATAAGGGAGAACCAGTGGATGTGGTGTATTTGGACTTTCAGAAGGCTTTCGATAAGGTCCCACATAAGAGATTAGCGTGCAAAATTAACGCACATGGGATTGGGGGCAAGGTATTGACTTGGATAGAGAACTGGTTGGCGGACAGAAAGCAAAGAGTTGGAATAAACGGGTCGTTTTCCGAGTGGCAGGCAGTGACTAGTGGGGTACCACAAGGATCGGCCCTAGGACCCCAGCTGTTCACAATATATATTAATGATCTGGACGAGGGAATTGGATGCAATATCTCAAAATTTGCAGACGACACAAAGCTGGGTGGGAGGGGAAGCTGTGAGGAGAATGTCCCATCTGCCCCATATCATCCAGCCACAAATGGATTGGCTGAGAGGTTTGTTCAGACCTTTATAAAAGCAATAAAGGTGATGTATAATGATGACATACCACTACAACACAAGGTGGATAATTTCTTGTTTGCTTACCGGAATGCGACGCATGCAGTCACCAACCAAGCTCCAGCCATAATGTTCTTCAACCGAAGGCTAAGATGTCACCTGGATTTGCTCAAACCAAACATAAGACGAGATGTTGAGGATAAGCAATTCCAGCACATAAATGAGAAGCCAACCAGGAGCTTCAAGATAGGGCAACCAGTCTTGGGCCGCGACTACCGAACAGAAAAATGGCAGCCAGGAATGATATGCACACAGCAGGGACCACTAATGTACACAGTGGACATTGGAGAGAGCATCGTGAGACGCCATGCTGACCAGATTCTAGAGTCACAGGAACAAGCCAAACCCATACCACGAGCATGCGCACCTGGTGATGAAACCGAAGTACAGATTGCGTCTACCTCAGAATCAGTGGTGTTGGAAGCTGATGAACCAACCAATGACAATGAGCCAGAATCGACTCAGCTGCAAGAACAGGATACTCGAGAAAGGCGCTATCCAGTCAGGATCAGGAAGCCTCCTCAAAGACTAAATTTATAAATGATTACTTCAGTTGATGTATATAGTACAGAGAAAATTGTAATTGTAACTAGTTATTATTTAATTGTTAAATGAATGTTATGTACTGTTTATCTAAAAGGGGAGGAATTGTTGTGTATGTACCTTTAAGAGAGAACTGATTTTATACTGTCGTACCGGCAGTGACAACACCTGTATATAAAGCCGTAGCAGGCTTCTGTACTTTCAGTTTCAGCATACCCTCTGTTCAGCAAACACCTGTTATTATTGTTCTCCTGCAGTCCGTGTGTTATTGATATGCGGACACTACATGAACTACTCTCCATCACCTTATGTACCTTTTTGTACTTCTCCTGTGGAGATTTCTTGCTGCTGGTTTTCTTCCCTGACGGGCAGACTCTTGCTATGTGTCCTGCTTTTCCACACTCTCTGCACACTTTGCCCTTGAACCAACAATCCTTCTGGTCATGTGTTGTTCTGCCGCAGCGATAACACTTCCCTGCTCCATATGACATTTCATTGGTGCCATATTCTTGCAGTCTCCGTTGTAACTCTGCAGCGCCCCGTGCGGCTGCTTTGTGTGATACTGCCATGCTGAAAGCCTTGTCCAGCATAAGATCTTTTTCTGATAGAAGCCGTTTCTGGGTTCCTTCACTTTGAAGCCCACACACAAACTTGTCCCGTAACGTATCTGCTAGTCCCATTCCAAACTGGCAGTGTTTCGATAGCTTGCGCAGATCCGTTAAATACTCAGCATTACTTTCGTCTTTATGCTGGTTCCTTTTGTGGAACTTAAATCTTTCTGCTATCAGCAGCGGTGTGGGGTTTAAGTGGTCCTGTAGGATTTCCACTATGCTTTCGAAATCCTTATCCACTGGCTTCTCTGGGGTTACTAGGTTTCGCAGTAAGCCATACATTTTTGCAGCCATGGAATTCAACAAAACCAGTGCTTTCCTGGCATCTGGCACTTCATTCGCCTTGCAGTACACCTCAATGCGTTCCACATCTGTCGCCCAATCTTCGACTTCATTGTCGAACGCTGTGACACTGCCACTCTTCGGCATCCCTGGGTGTGGTTAGACTGGCTAAAATGGCATCTCCCGTGCTCTCCCTTCTTCTCCGCTGACTCAAAATGGCGTCTCCTGCGCCTTCCTTTCTTCCCGCGCTCGCCCTTCTTCTCCGCTGCGGCTTCAAAAATGGCGTCTCCCGCGCTCTCCCTTCTTCTCCGCGGCTCAAATGGTGTCTCCCATGCTTCCTTTCTTTCCCCGCGGATGCTGCTCAGCCCTTGAGCCCTGGCTGCGCTCTGCGCGTTCTCCTGTGCGCCTCTCTTATTGCCGCCACTCGGTCCTGAACCCCGGCTGCGCCCTTTGCGCTTTACCCTCTCTCTTACCCTGTCGACACTGCTCGGCCTTTTCTGTGCCGTCGGTCGGCTCCAGCCGCCGCTGTCCGGGAAGGGTCTGCGCTGTACCTGTTGCCAGCCTGTTGCTGGATCGTCGTGGCTGGAGAACCAAGCCCAGCTCTCAACAGCCTCCCCTGCGATGTTCACTCTCTGCTGGATGACTGGGCGGTTGCTTGTGGTCGTTGCCCGTGCTTCTGGCCTCGACTTTCTTCCACTGTCCTCCAGGAGCGAATCCTTGGGAGGAAATGCAGAGTTGCAGGTAGATTCGAATCGACCTCATCGCCACTGTTAAATCCGTGAATCATAAAGTATGGTGTTCTTCAATAAATAGATGGAGACTGCAGATTAACAATCAACAGGTGTTTACTGGATGAGGGTCGTCTAAAGACTAACAGTACAGGTGCCTGCTCAAGGCTTATATATAGGTGTGGTCACTGCCGGTACTACATTATACAGGAGCTGTAAAAGTAGTTCTCTATTAAAGGTACATACACTACAATTTCAGCCTGCTGGGCGCTAATGGTGCTGCCAGGGCAATGCCTGCCCCTGGGTCATAAACTCCACACCCTATGAGTCGTTTTCCAGCAGATACTGTGCTGGAACCGTCCACATAGATCTCGCGGCCTGTGGGGTGTATCCCGGCCGAAAACCTATGTTAACTTCCCATACTCCTTCAATGGAACACCTGTGGGCTGTCCCTGGATAAATCATGTTGGCTGCGAGCTTGGACTCACAGATTTTTCACCCTTAGGTCTATCTGGGAGAGAAGCAGGGTCCAGTGAGCAATGCGGGCACTGCTCACTGTCCCATCTTTAATTCTCCCATCTCGGAGCATTTGGGTGGGCATGTGATAGGTGAGGAGGGTGATGGGTGAGGTGCCTGTGAAGATCAATGATCTTTTCACAGCCCAGTGAGTGGCGAGGAGGTGCCTCTCACAGTTGGAATAGCCCTTTTCCACATCCGTGAGTATCCTGGTGGAGTAAACCACCAGTCTCAGCTGACTGTGCCACTCCTGGAGCAGCACTGCACTCAGACTGTCCCCACTGGCTGCTACCTCCAGGAAAAACTCTTTCTCCCCATCAATGGCCCCTAGAGCTGTTGCGATCTGCAGATTTTGCTTGAGGCTTACAAATGCTGCCTCGCCACCCTCATCCCAAACCCACTCCACTCCCTTGTGTAGGAGTCGGAGCAGAGGGGCTGCTGTGGCCGCGTAATCCTCAATAAAATCCCAGCAGTACCCTGTCAGCCCTAGAAAAGATCTCACTCCTGTCACTGTATTGGGGGCTGGTAACTCCTGGACTACTTCCCTTCTGGCTCTATCTATGGCCCTTTCCCCTGCTCGTATAGCCAGCCTAAGAACTTTACTTCCTTTTGGCCGATCTGTACCTTCTTTGGGTTTACATTAAAACCTTCCTGCTTGAGCAACTCCAGCAGTTCAGCCAGGAGTGGATCGTGTTCCTCTCCTTCATCAGTGAATAGGAGCAGGTCATCCACATACTGGACTAACTGTCGGGGTCGGCTGAAGCCTTTTAAGCAATCTGCCATACACTGGTGGAAGATGCTGGGGCTATTGTGGAACCCCTGTGGTAGGCAGTTCCAGGTGTACTTTGGCCTTTAAATGTGAAGGCAAACTTGTACTGGTCCTATCTCCACAGAGGGATGGACCAAAATCCGTTGGAAATATCCAGCACCGTGAAGGTGGTCGTGGAGGATGGAATACTTCCAAAGAGGTCGGCGACAGCTGCGACCGTGGGTGCACAGGCGGGGAAGTTTCTATTGAGTACCCGATAGTCCATCGTGGCTCTCCAGCAGTTGTCTAGTTTCCTAATAGGCCACAGTGGAGAGTTTACATGGGTGGCTATTGGTCTCAATACCCCCTGTTTGACCAGAGAGGTCATGGCCGTTTCCATTTATGCCTCCACCTCTTTGGGGAAATTATACTGCTTTTGTGGTCGGGTCATGGGGCCTGCATCTACACTTACTTTGACCCCGTTTACCCTCCCACAATCATGCTTGTGAGTGGCAAATGCACCGAGGTGTGCTTGCACAAATGCCTGGTACTCCACTGGAGTGTTACAGACCATTTGCTCAAGGTCGTAATCCTCCTTGGGTTTTAGGGTACACAAGGTCCCCTTTCCCTGTTTTTCTGGGTAACTGCCACTTCCCTCTCTTTGCCGGTGCAGGCTCCCCACAGACAGTGGTTCCTAAGATTCACTAGGATCCTGTGGCCTATAATAAAATCAGCCCCCAGGATCCCTTTCCCTTCCTGCACCCACTTCATTAGAACACAAGTCCACTTGGTGTGGAGTGCTCCCAAATGAATGGACAGCGGGATAGAGAACGAGCCAACCTGCTCGTTACCTGAGAACCCCACTAAGCTGTACGGGACCCCATTAGACAGAGGTGAGGTAGCGGGGTTATCTGGGTAGACTATGGTGCTCGAAGCTCCCGTGTCCAACAGATAGGTCCCTTTTACCTTTTCCACTTCCATTTTAACAAGCGGCCATTTCCATACATCGTACTCAAGGGGACACAGAGAGACAGGCTGCGCTGGCTCCAGTCATAAGTCTGTGTTAGGTGGGGCAGATGGAGTTAAAGCACCGTGGCTGTGGCTACGATCCCTGGGTAAGCCATCAAAACTCGAAGTGCAGCTACTAACGAATCAACTATGGGGGGTGAGGTCGGTGTTTCTGCCTTTGGGGCAGGAGCTGGGGCATTCTCTCCTGCACTATCCTTCCAAGGACTTCTACAGTCCCTTCTCCAATGCCCACTCTTCCCGCACCCGAAGCAGTTATGCCTCGTATCGGAAGGGATAACCCCTTCCTGGTGCCATTCCTTCTTACCCTGGCTGGGTTTTAATTCGTGAAGGGAGGATTGTGGTGTATGTAACCTGTTCCACCTTAAGAGAACTTAAGCCTGTTCCACCTTAAGAGATGTACTACTTTCTCTGGCTGCTGTATACGTAATACCGGTGGTGACCACCGGTATATAAGTACTGTGTAGTGATATTGTATTTAGTACAGTCCTGACCTCCAACTAGTAAAGACCTGTTGACCTTTATTCTTGTAGTCTGTGTCAGTAATTAATCTTAATACAACTGGAACACACAGACTTAACAGTGGCGACGAGTCCGATTCTTACCCTGCGGCAGTTTATATCCACGGCAGCTTCGTCCACAGAATGGGCGTCGAAGAGAGGCATCCACCCTCATCACCCTGCTGGAAGACACGTCGCGCGGCAGGCATCGAGAACTCGGAGTGCAGAAGACATCCTGAACTCGAAGCCTCCATCAGCGGCAGTCAGCTATCTTCTTTCTACCTCGGTGGTGGGTAAGCCGGTCAGCGACGCGAGCAGAAAGTCGGCCGCGTTGGCTGTACAGACGGGGGGAAGAAGACGGAGGAATAAGGGCGGTGAGATCGATCGCGACCGGAGATAAGGGCCGGGCCGCATTCGGGCCGAAAGGCGCAGCGCGGGGACATCGATCGCGGCTGGTGATAAGGGCCGGGCCGCTTTCGGGCCAAAAAGGCGCAGCGTCTGGGGCGACTGAAGGCGCGAGAGCCGCGGTGAAGGCGAACGCAGCCGGTGCTAATAACCGGGCTGCAAGAAGGGCTGCGAGGCGTGACATCGGGGAAGCGCGAATGCCCGAGGGAGCCGCGGTGAAGCGGAGACAGCGTCGGGGGAGTTACTAACCGCTGGGAAAGGGGAGCAGCAGCGGCACGCCAAACGCCATTGCAGCCAGTGGGTGAAGACCGCCAAGCGCGGGAAAACCGCCATTTTGTAGGTGGAGGACGAAGACAAGAGCGGGAAGCCGCCATCTTGGGATAAAATAAATTGCAATGATGCCTAAACATGGGAACATTGATACCTTTGATGGCGACATCGAAGATTGGGCCATGTATGTAGAACGCATACAAAATTATTGTAAAGCAAATAAAATCCCAGATGCAGAGAAAGCACTAACGTTATTGAACTTAATGGGTGCGAAGACATACGGGCAATTGAAACACCTGTTATCACCAGATGAACCGGCGGATAAGACGTTCGAGGAGATTGTTACTGTCCTGAAAAATCATCTAAACCCCACGCCGCTGATGCTAGCGGAACAATTTAAATTTTACAGCAGAAGGCAGCTGAAGGATGAAAGCAATGCTGAATATTTAATGGAATTGCGTAAGCTAGCAAAGGACTGTCAGTTTGGAACGGGACTAACAGACGCGCTAAGAGATAAATTTGTGTGTGGATTATTAAAAGAAGATACACAAAAGTGACTGCTTGAGGAGAATGAGCTGACACTTGAGAAAGCGGTCACTATGGCAGCAGCACATGAAGCCGCAGCGAGAGGCACGGCAGTAATGCAGCTACGGTCACCGGAACACAGTACAAATAAAATGGGTTTGAGTACTGTAAAATGTTATCATTGTGGAAAGATAACACACGATCAGAACCAGTGTTGGTTTAAAAACCAAGAATGCAGAATGTGTGGCAGGCTTGGCCACATAGCTAAAGTATGCTGGTCAGGAAAGAAGACCAGCAACAAAAAGTCACTGCAAGGAAAATACATAAAGGTGCACAAGGTGACAAAGACCAGTTCGATCGAACAGAAGTCAGATTCAGACGCTAGCAGTAATGAACTGGGTAGCTTAAGAGTACACAACGTTGGTAAGGATGCAGATCTCCAGACAATTTGGGTCACTCTTCAGATAGCAGGAGTCCAAGTAAAGATGGAATTGGACACTGGATCGGCATTGACGGTCATGAATAAGAAAGATTACAAAGGTTATTCCAACATATTCCCCTACGGGATACGGAGATTATATTGAAAACATACACGGGGCAAAGAGTGCACCCCACCGGAAAGATAGAGGTAAAAGTGGTCCACAAGGGTGAAGAAAGCCAAGTAATGGACTTATATGTGCTACCTGAAGGAGGTCCACCACTACTGGGACGGGAGTGGATTAGGAAAATGAATATGGACTGGCACTCCTTAAAAGCACTAACGGTAGATTCCGGGGAAACAGATGTCAAACCTAAACGATTGTCCAAAATATTGGATGATGCTAAAGAGGTGTTCCAGCAAGGACTGGGAACACTGAAAGGAATTACGGCAAACATCAAGATTGATGAACATGCACAACCAAAATTTTTCAAAGCCAGACCGGTACCCTATGCAATACGACCTACTGTAGAAGCGGAACTGGAAGCGCTAGAACATTCAGGTGTACTGTCTAAGGTAGATTGGAGTGAGTGGGCTACGCCCATTGTTCGCGTTATGAAACGTCCTTCGAGCAACAAGCCAGGAGAACCAGGGAAAGTTCGCACCTGTGGAGATTTCAAGATCACCGTTAATCCGGTGCTTCACACGGTGCAGTATCCGCTTCCGCGGATTGAGGATATTTTTGCTTCGTTGTCTGGCGGGAAACACTTCACCAAGATAGACCTGGCGCAGGCGTACTTGCAGATGGAGGTTGAAGAAGAGTCACGCCAGTACCTCACGATCAACACGCATAGAGGTTTGTACCGGTATAATAGGCTGGTTTTTGGAGTGGCATCGGCTTCGGCAATTTGGCAGAGGGCCATGGAGCAGGTATTACAGGGAATTCCAGGCACACAATGTTACCTGGATGATATTCTGATTACAAGTGATGGTGATGAAGAACACCTCGCAAACTTGGAACTGGTGCTCAACAGACTGAAAGAGTATGGACTTAGAGTTAATCGGCAGAAATGTGAGTTCTTTCAGAAGCGGAACTCGTACTGTGGTCATGTCATTGACCGGGAGGGACTTCATAAGTCTCCTGACAAGATTGAGGCAGTTGTAAAGGCTCCCGCTCCGGATAACGTCTCTCAGTTGAGGTCGTTTCTGGGATTGATTAACTATTACCATAAGTTTCAACCGAATCTATCCACGGTACTGCACCCGCTGAATGCTCTTTTACAGAAGGGGGTACCATGGGAATGGAGCGAAAACTGTAAGAAGGCATTTCGCAAAAGCAAAGAATTGATCACCTCAGAGGAAGTGTTGGCTCGCTTCAACCCGACACTGCCTATTCAGTTGGCTTGTGATGCTTCTCCATATGGTATTGGGGCAGTACTCTCACACAAGTTGCCAAGTGGCACGGAAAGGCCAGTCGCGTTTGCATCCAGATCATTGACCTCCGCTGAGCGCAACTATGCGCAGATCGATAGGGAGGCTCTCAGCCTTGTATGGGGAGTGAAGAAGTTTAATCATTACCTGCAGGGCCAAAAATTCACACTTCTGACAGACCATCAGCCGTTGGTATCCATTTTTAACCCTAAGAAGGGTGTTTCGGTGATGACAGCACAGCGACTCCAGAGATGGTCCCTTTTCCTAGGGGCACATCAATATCAAATAGAATTCAAAGGTACAAAGCAGCATGGCAATGCTGATGGGCTGTCGCGCCTGCCACTACCTGAAGCAGAAGAGACGACAAAAGTTGACCCTGTTGAGTTATTTCATTCGACCATCATCGAGTGTTTACCAGTCACCAATGCAAGTATTGAAAGAGAAGCCAGGAACGACCCGGCACTGTCCCGAGTTTACGAGGTGACAGTGAAGGGATGGCCAACACATGGTGATCCTCTGTTACCGGCATTCTCGGCAAGGCGAGACCAGCTGTCCGTCTGCCATGGTACTTTGATGTACGGGACAAGAGTGATTATTCCTCCCAAGTTACGGGAAAGAGTTCTGAAGGAACTGCATGAAGGTCATCTGGGGGGAGTTAAGATGAAAAGTCTTGCTAGGGCTTATGTATGGTGGCCGGGCATTGACCAACAGATAGAGGAGTTGACAAAAAGCTGCGCTGGGTGCCAAGAAGTGCAAAATGCACCTCCGATCGCACCGCTACACCCATGGGAATGGCCTTCAGCCCCATGGCAACGCATACATATTGACTTTGCTGGTCCATTCATGGACTCCATGTTCCTAATTGCGGTGGACGCACATTCCAAATGGCCAGAAGTGATCAAGATGAATACCACTACTTCAGAAAAGACAATTGCGGTGTTAAGAACAATATTCGCAAGGAACGGATTGCCAGAACAGATATGTTCGGACAACGGACCACAGTTCGTGTCGGAAGAATTCCAAAAATTCTTAAAGAAGAATGGGGTGAAACATTATACCTCTGCCCCATATCATCCGGCGACAAACGGGTTGGCCGAGAGATTTGTCCAAACATTCAAAAAGGCAATAAAGGCCATGTACGATGATCAGATTCCGTTACAACACAAGGTGGACAATTTCCTAATGGCATATCGAAACGCCGCTCATGCAGTGACTAACCAAAGTCCTGCCATGATGTTTTATAACAGCAGGTTGCGGTCCAGGTTGGACTTGTTAAAACCAAATGTGCGGAGGGAAGTGGAAAACAAACAGTTCCGGCATATTAATAACAAGTCCACTCGAAGTTTCGACGTAGGACAACCAGTGTTGGCAAGGGGCTATGGAAACGAAAAATGGCAGTCCGGAACAATTCGGGCCAGACAAGGACCTCTGATGTACACAGTAGATATTGGTAACAATGTGATAAGGCGTCATGCGGATCAACTGGTAGAATCAAGAGCAAGGGTCGAACCCATGGTTGCGACAGAGACAACTGTGGAAGACGTTAATGAACCTGAAGCATCTACCTCGGCAGGGACTGTACCTGATGATGACGTCCAATACATAGGAAACCAACAAGAAGAGTCACCTCAGCAACAGGAATCAGAGACCACTGAAAGGCGTTATCCAAACCGAATCAGAAGGCCTCCTGAGAGACTGAACCTTTGAACTGTTTATACCTGAAGTTATATATGTATATATGTTATGATGTTATGTTAAATGGGGATATGACTGTTAAGCTAAAAAGGGAGGATTGTGGTGTATGTAACCTGTTCCACCTTAAGAGAACTTAAGCCTGTTCCACCTTAGGAGATGTACGACTTTCTCTGGCTGCTGTATACGTAATACCGGTGGTGACCACCGGTATATAAGTACTGTGTAGTGATATTGTATTTAGTATAGTCCTGACCTCCTACTAGTATGGACCTGTTGAACTTTATTCTTGTAGTCTGTGTCAGTAATTAATCTTAATACAACTGGAACACACAGACTTAACAGGCATACCATGCCTTTTGCCCTGGACAGAGCAAGTTTTAAACAGTCTATCTGCTTTTGACAGGGGCCGTGATCTCCCACTTCAAAATCCGGGTGCTTGCTACTTTATAAGCTGCCTTCACATCTCTGAACTTTTCCTCCTGTTCGTTTAACTGTCTGGTTAGGTGAGCGTTCTCCTCTTTCAGTACTAGCTCATTGCTTTTTGCTTCGGAGACTTGACACCAAAAATACTCATGCCTGTTCCTGTGTTTCTCTACCAGCTGTAACTTCTGTTGATTTTGGGCTTGTAATTCCTGCAATAGTTCTTTCCCTGTTATAGCTCTTGCCTGAGACAGTTTGGCTGCTTCCTGCAGCTCTGCTGTCAATGCTTTAACATGCTGATCTAAAAGCTGGATCTGTCGTAGGGCGCAGACCAACCAGATGACCTTCTCTACCGACTTATTATGATCCCTGCTTTCAGTCCATTTGGCTGCAGCATCCATGGGACGCCCAGCACACAACAGACTTGGCACCCATTCTTGGTGATATTCACCTTCTCAAAAACATAAGAGGAAATCCTCTCTTCCATCTTCGTTCTTTCATCAAACATTGGGCCTATTACATTACATCACTTTTTCCAAAGTCCTGCCATGGTCGCCATACTGTAAGGGTTGGTGTGTGTGTGGTCAGCTTTACCTCTGACTCCCTGAGTAGTTCAAATCGCTCCCACTACCTTGTTTCAAGACTTTGGACTTATTTGGGTGTTGTAATGAAATTGCAACAGACACCTGAGTTGGTCAAAAGAATTGAGATTTTTATTTTGAGACAGGAAAATATACAATACAATAAAACTTATACTCTAAAAGGGTGTGGAACACTTCAGAATATGCGAGGGAGAGTTACAATATACAAAAATGCCTTATCCTCCCAACCCCACTATCCTAACTAGGTTGAAATCCAGAGGACTAGGAAATGCTCACCAAACGACTTTCTTGACAGATTGCAGAGGTTCGCAATTTTGGGGTTCTCTTTAGTTGTGGCGCTTGGGGCCTGCCATACCCCGGACGTGGTGGAAGACTGCACTTGCGTTGAGTCTTCAGTCTTCGCCTGTCCGCTGATGCGGTTAACTGCGTATTTGGATTTATCGGGTAAATACCCAATTTTCTTTGGTTAGGTAAAGTTTTTAGCGTCTATTGTGTCAAATATTACACAGGGGTAAGTCAGACTAGCCTGTAGAGTGGCAACAAGTTTGTGATTTTCCGATTTCTCAGTGGTTGGTTTCTTGTTGGTCGCGGTGGCCCAATATTACCTGGTTGGTGGTAATATTGGTAGTTGTTGGTTTCTTAAGGCTTTTGGTTGCCGTGATTTCCTTTTCCTTCTGTTTCGTTCTTCTTTCTTCAAGTCTCTGATTGAACTGTACTGTCTTTCGAATGCAGCGATGATGTTGATCTCTGCTGGATGTTACCCCACTGTCTTGTCTTTGTGCTCTCTCACTGCTGAACTGTTTCACTGAACAAGCAGGCCTCAATTATACTGTTTTGAGGCCTGGCTTATCTGACCACCAAATCTCTGGTACTTTCGTTAATTTTGGCGGGCTCGTTATTTTTAATATGTTTTAATTCATATTGATTTTTCAGGGATGGTCCCATCTATTTTTAATTGGATTTTAACTGGTTTCGGAATTGGCTTGAAATCAGTTAAAAATGTGCAAAGCGTTTTTGGAAATCTTTCTGATTGGTTTTAAACTGCTGTTTGAATGTCTTTTCCTGCTGGGGCCAGGTTCTCTTTTGTTGACCATTGGCATGTATTGTATTATTCATGTTCTTGATGGCTCTGTGAGTTTCGGCAGGAACAGTCTTTCAGTGGGCTTATTGTCTTTATGCAGAATGGTTGGGGTTGCCCAGAACATCCCCAGATGATCTGGCCTTTTCCAATACTCAAACTGTCTGTGTTTCGGGGGCCCCTCCGACCTCCTTTTGTCACAGTTTTCCACAGGCCTGAACATGACTTTTAAACCAGCCAAATCTTCCTGGGGTTTTGTTTTGAAGTCCCCTTTGGCCCAATATTATTTCAAACAGTCCTCTATCTCTTCTTTTCTTACTTTGGAGGAAATTGTATAATTTTGCAAGCAACATACACAGCGATATGCATTCCCTGAACTCGATCGTGTCATTGCTGTGCATTCTTTGAACTCGATAGTGTGAGCACTGTGCATTCTCAGAACTCGACAGTGTCAACACTGTGCATTCTCTGAACTCATTAGAGTCAGTGCTGTGCATTCTCTGAACTCAATAGCGTGACTGCTGTGCATTCTCTGAACTTGATAGTGTCAGCGCTGTGCATTCTCTGAATTCGATAGTGTCAGCACTGTGTATTCTATGAACTCAACAGTGTCAGCGCTGTGCATTCTCTGAACTCGATATTGTCAACGCTGTTTATTCTCTGACCTTGACAGTGTCAGTGCTGCGTATTCTCTGAACTTGATAGTGTCAGTGATGTGCATACTCTAAACTCGTAAGTGTCATTGCTGTGTCTTCTCTGAACTCGATAGTGTCAGCTTAGTGCATTCTCTGAACTCAATTATATCAGCGCTGTGCATTCTCTGATCTCAATAGCGTCAGTGCTGTGTATTCTCTGAACTCAATAGTGTCAACACTGTGTATTCTCAGAACTCGACATTGTCAGCGCTGTGCATTCTCTGAACTCGAAAGTGTCAGCGATGTGCATTCTCTGAATTAACAGTGTCAGTCCTGTGCATTCTCTGAACTTGAAAGTGTCAGCAATATGCATTCTCTGAACTCGATGGTTTCAGTGCTGTGCTTTCTCTGAAATTGATCGAGTCATTGCTTTGCATTCTCTGAACTCCATTGTGTCAGCGAGGTGCATTCTCTGAACTCGATAGTGTCAGTGCTGTGTATTCTCTGAACTCGATAGTGTCAGCAACGTACATTCTCTGTGTAGTGTATGTACCTTTAAGAGGAGAACTACTTTTACAGCTCCTGTATACTGTAGTACCGGCAGTGACCACACCTGTACATAAACCCTCAGAAGGGATCTGTACTGTTAGTTTTTTAGAATACCCTCATCCAGTAAACACCTGTTGATTGTTCATCTGCAATCTCCGTCTATTTATTGAAGAACACCATACCTTAAGATTCACAGATTTACCAGTGGCGGCGAGGCCAATTCGAACCTACCTGCAACTCTGCATTTCCTCCCAGGGATTCACTCCTGGAGGACAGTGGAAGAAAGTCAAGGCCAAAAGCACGGGCGTCGACCACGAGCAACCGCCCAGTCATCCGGCAGAGAAGGAGCATCGCAGGGGAGGCTGTTGAGAGCTGGGCTTGGTTCTCCAGCTACGACAATCCAGCAACAGGCTGACAACAGGTACGGCGCAGACCCTTCCCTGACAGCAGCGGCTGGAGACGGCCGACGGCACAGAAAAGGCCGAGCAGCGTCGACGGGGTAAGAGAGAGGGTAAAGCGCACAGGGCGCAGCCGGGGGTTGAAGACCGAGCGGCGTCGACGGAAAACAAAAAGAGAGAGAGGGTAAAGCACAGCCGGGGTTCAGGACCGAGAGGCGGCAACGAGAGAGGTGCGCAGGAAAATGCGCAGTGTGCAGCCAGTGCTCAAGGGCGGAGCAGCATCCGCGGGGGAAGAAAGGAAGCGCGGGAGACACCATTTGAGCCGCGGAGAAGAAGGGAGAGCACGGGAGACACCATTTTAGCCAGTCTAACCACACCCAGGGATGCCGAAGAGTGGCAGTGTCACAGCGTTCGATAATGAAGTCGAAGATTGGGCGACTTATGTGGAACGTATTGAAGTGTACTACAAGGCGAATGAAGTTCCAGATGCCAGGAAAGCACTGGTATTGTTGAATTCCATGGGTGCAAAAATGTATGGCTTACTGCGAAACCTAGTAACCCCAGAGAAGCCAGTGGATAAGGATTTCGAAAGCATAGTGGCAAACCTACAAGACCACTTAAACCCCACACCGCTGCTGATAGCAGAAAGATTTAAGTTCCACAAAAGGAACCAGCATAAAGACGAAAGTAATGCTGAGTATTTAACGGAACTGCGCAAGCTATCGAAACACTGCCAGTTTGGAATGGGACTAGCAGATACGTTAAGGGACAAGTTTGTGTGTGGGCTTCAAAGTGAAGGAACCCAGAAACGGCTTCTATCAGAAAAGGATCTTACGCTGGACAAGGCTTTCAGCATGGCAGTATCACACGAAGCAGCCGCACGGGGCGCTGCAGAGATACAACGGAGACCGCAAGAATATGGCACCAATGAAATGTCATATGGAGCAGTGAAGTGTTATCGCTGCGGCAGAACAACACACGACCAGAAGGATTGTTGGTTCAAGGACCAAGTGTGCAGGCAGTTTGGAAAACAGTACATATAGCAAGAGTCTGCAGGTCGGGAAAGAAAACCAGCAGCATGAAATCTCCACAGGAGAAGTACAAAAAGGTACTTAAGGTGACAGAGAGTAGTTCAGACGAACAGAAAAGTGATACAGACTCCGGAAGGAAGGAGCTGGGTTGTCTGAAACTACATAATGTAATCAAAATGGAGGATCACCAAACTATCTGGGTCATGCTCAAGATAGACGGAGTCCAAGTGAAAATGGAATTGGACACAGGATCATCTCTAACAGTCATAAACCGAAGGGACTACAAGCGGCTATTCTCACATATACCCTTGAGAGATACAGAGATTGTCGTGAAGACGTACACGGGGCAAAAAGTCTACCCCAAAGGAAAAATAAGGGTGAACGTGATATACAAGAGCAAGGAAACACCAAAAATGGATCTATATGTATTGCCAGATGGAGGACCACCAGTACTAGGATGTGAATGGATCCAGATGATACAGTTAGATTGGCATTCCATACAGGCACTGATGGTAGAGGCCAAAAAGGATGACGACGTCACACCTGGACGACTGTCAAATTGCTAACCGACGCACAAGAAGTGTTCCAGGAGGGACTCGGAACACTAAAAGGCATAACAGCGATGATCAAAATAGAGGAAAATGCAAGCCCAAAGTTTTTTAAGGCCTTATGCTATCCGCCCAGCTGTCGAAGCAGAGCTGGAAGGTTTGGAACGTTCAGGAGTACTGTCCAAAGTGGACTGGAGCGAGTGAGCTACACCCATCGTTCCTGTAATGAAGAGGTCGTTGAGTAATACGCCTGGGGAACCAAAGAAGGTTCGCATCTGTGGGGACTTTAAGGTGACAGTGAACCCAGTCCTTCACACGGTACAATATCCGCTTCTGCGGATTGAAGATATTTTCGCCTCGCTATCTGGAGGAAAACGCTTCACTAAGATTGATCTGGCCCAGGCGTACCTGCAAATGGAGGTAGAAGAAGCCTCGAAACAATACCTCACGATCAAAACTCACAAAGGTCTCTACCAATACAATCGGCTGGTGTTCGGGGTAGCATCAGCTCCGGCTATTTGGCAAAGGGCAATGGATCAAATCCTGCAAGGGATTCCAGGGACCCAGTGTTATTTGGATGACATCCTGGTCACGGGCAAAAATGACAGTGATCACCTCACCAACCTGGAGCAGGTGCTCACTAGATTGAAGGAATATGGGCTACGAGCTAATCGCCACAAATGCGAGTTTTTCCAGAAGCAGATCTCGTATTGTGGCCACGTTATTGATGAAGAGGGGTTACATAAGTCCCCTGAAAAGATTGAGGCAGTAGTCAAGGCTCCAGCAACGGAAAATGTATCGCAACTGAGGTCGTTCCTCGGGCTGGTGAATTACTACCATAAGCTCTTACCAAATTTGTGTACAGTATTACACCCACTGAACACCCTACTGCAAACGGGGGTACCATGGAAGTGGAATGACGAATGTAAATGAGCTTTCCAGAAGTGCAAAGAATTGATCACATCAAAAGAGGTGTTGGCTCATTTCAACCCAGCACTACTGAAGTGTCCGTGTATCAATAATATAGGACAGCAGGAGAACAATAAAACAGATATTTACTGAACAGAGGTGAACTCAAGACTGAAATACAGAAGCCTGCTATGGCTTTATATACAGGGGTGGTCACTGCCGGTACTGCAGTATAGAATCAGTTCTTCTCTTAAAGGTACATACACAACAATTCCTCCCCTTTTAGATAAACAGTACATAACATTCATTTAACAACTAAATAATAACTAATTACAATTACAATTTTCTCTGTACTATATACATCAACTGAAATAATCATTTATAAGTTCAGTCTTTGAGGAGTCTTCCTGATCCTGAATGGATAGCGCCTTTCTCGAGTATCCTGTTCTTGCGGCGGAGTTGATTCTGGCTCATTGTCATTGGTTGGTTCGTCAGCTTCCAATACCACTGCTTCTGAGGTAGACGCAATCTGTACTTTGGGTTGATTACCAGGTGCACCTGCTCGTGGTATGGGTTTGGCTTGTTCCTGTGACTCTAGAATCTGGTCAGCATGGCGTCTCACGATGCTCTCTCCAACGTCCACTGTGTACATTAGTGGTCCCTGCTGTGTGCATATCGTTCCTGGCTGCCATTTTTCTGTTCGGTAGTCGCGGGCCAAGACTGGTTGCCCTATCTTGAAGCTACTGGTTGGCTTCTCATTGATGTGCTGGAATTGCTTATCCTCAACATCTCGTCTTATGTTGGGTTTGAGCAAATCCAGGCGACATCTTAGCCTTTGGTTGCAGAACATTATGGCTGGAGCTTGGTTGGTGACTTAATGCGTCGCATTCCAGTAAGCAAACAAGAAATTATCCACCTTGTGTTGTAGTGGTATGTCATCATTATACATTGCCTTTATTGCCTTTTTAAAAGTCTGAACAAACCTCTCAGCCAATCCATTTGTGGCTGGATGATATGGGGCAGATATGTAATGTTTCACCCCATTATTCCTCAGAAACCTCTGGAAATCCTCGGACACAAACTGTGGCCCATTGTCGGAGCAAATCTGTTCTGGCAAGCCATTCCTGGCGAAGATGGTCCGTAGGACTGCAATAGTTTTCTCCGTGGTGGTGGAGGATATTTTGATGACCTCTGGCCATTTCGAATGGGCGTCCACAGCGATAAGGAACATTGAGTCCATAAATGGACCAGCAAAATCAATGTGTACCCGTTGCCATGGAGATGAGGGCCACTCCCATGGATGTAGCGGGGCCTGTGGTGGAGCGTTTTGGACCTTCTGACATCCTGTGCATCTCTTGGTCATATCCTCGATTTCTTTATCGATTCCCGGCCACCACACAAACGCCCTGGCTAGGCTCTTCATTTTTACCCCTCCCAGATGACCCTCATGAAGCTCATTGAGCATTCTATCTCTCAACTTGGGTGGAATTACCACTCGGGATCCACACATCAAGGTCCCCCGGCACACTGACAGCTGTTCTCTCCTTGGTGAGAATGCTGGCAACAGTGAGTCGCCATGTGCTGGCCATCCCTTCACCGTCAAATCATAGACCCGAGAGAGTGTCAAGTCATTTCGGGTTTCCTTCTCTATACTTGAGTTTGTAACAGGTAGACATTCGACAATGGTCGCATGGAATATCTCAACAGGGTCCACTGCAGGTGCTTCCTCTACCGTAGGCAATGGTAGGCGCGACAGCCCATCAGCGTTTCCATGCTGTTTCGGACCCTTGTACTCTATGTCGTACTGATGTGCCCCTAGAAAAAGTGACCATCTTTGCAGCCGCTGCGCCGTCATCACCAGAACGCCCTTCTTTGGGTTAAAAATGGAGACCAGGGACTGATGATCAGTCAGTAGGGTGAATTTCTGCCCGTGCAGATATTGATTGAACTTCTTCACCCCCCACACCAGGCTGAGGGCCTCCCTGTCAATCTGGATGTAGTTACGCTCAGCTGAGGTTAACGAGCGCGACTCAAAGGCTATTGGCCCCTCTGAACCATCAAGGAATTTGTGTGACAGCACCGCTCCGATGCCGTAGGGAGACGCATCACATGCTAACCGAATCGGTAGTGTTGGATTGTAGTGGGCCAATACCTCTTTGAAGTGTTTAGGCATTTACATTTCTGAAAGGCATGCTTACACTCATCACTCCATTTCCATGTTACTCCAGTTTTTAGCAGGGCACTCAGTAGGTGCAGAATTGTAGATAAATTTGGCAAGAACTTATGGTAGTAGTTCACCAACCCTAGGAACGACCTCAGTTGCGACACATTTTCCAGTGCTGGAGCCTTGACTACAGCCTCAATCTTGTCCGGCGACTTATGCAACCCTTCCTCATCAATCATGTGGCCACAATACAAGATTTGCCTCCTGAAGAACTCACATTTGGAGCGATTGGCTCGTAGCCCATATTCCTATAATCTCGTGAGCACCTGCTCCAGGTTGGCAAGGTGTTCACTGTCATTTTCGCCCGTAACCAGGATGTCGTACAAATAACACTGGGTCCCCGGGATCCCTTGCAGGACTTGTTCCATCGCCCTCTGCCAAATAGCCGGGGCTGATGCTACCCCGAATACCAGTCGATTGTACTGGTAATGGCCTTTGTGAGTGTTTATCATGAGGTATTTCCTAGATGCTTCTTCCACCTCCATTTGTAGATGTGCTTGGGTCGGATCAATCTTTGTAAAGTGTTTCCCTCCAGATAGTGAGGCCAAAATATCTTCTATCCGTGGAAGTGGATATTGTACTGTGTGCAGGACTGGGTTCACAGTTACCTTGAAGTCCCCACAGAGGCGAACCTTCTTCGGTTCCCCAGGCGTGCTGCTCAATGATTTCTTCATTACAGGAATGATCGGTGTGGCCCACTCGCCCCAGTCCACCTTGGACAGCACACCCGAACGCTCCAGACTCTCCAGCTCTGCTTCAATGGCTGGGCGGATCGCGTAAGGTACCGGTCTGGCCTTAAAACATTTTGGGTTTGCGTTATCTTCAATTTTTATCGTTGCCGTTACTCCTTTTAGAGTCCCAAGTCCTTGTTGGAACACCTCTTTCGCGTCAGTTAGAATTTTTGACAGTCACCCAGGTGTGACGTCATCATCCTTTTTATCAGTCACAGTTAGCACCTGAATGGAATGCCAATCCAATTGTATTTTTCAGATCCATTCACGTGCCAATAATGGTGGTCCTCCATCTGGTAGTATATATAGATACATTTTCTGTGTTTCCTTGCCGTTGTATTCAACTGGCACCCTTATTTTTCCTCTGGGGTAGACTTTTTGCCCCGTGTATGTCTTCAATACAATGGACGTGTCCTTCAAAGGTATGTGTGAGAATAGCTGCTCATAGGTCTCGTCAATTAATGACAGTTAGGGCTGATCCTGTGTCCAATTCCATCTTTACTGGGGACCCTGTTATCATGAGGGTGACCCAAATGGTTCGGTGATCCTCCTTTGCGATCACGTTGTGTAACTTTAGACAACTTAGTCTCCTGCTCCCGGAGTCCTTATCACTCTCCTGATCTTCTGAACTACTGTCTGTCAATTTATTTGCTTTCTTGTACTTTTCCTTAGTAGTTCTTGTAGTGTTGGTTTTCTTTCCCAACCTGCAGACTCTTGCTATGTGTCCCATTTTCCCACATTGCCTGCATACTTTGTCCTTAAACCAGCAGTCCTTCTGATCATGGGTTGTTCTACCGCAGCAATAGCACTTTTCTGCTCCATACGCCATTTTGTCAGCGCTGTATTCCTGTGGTTTCTGTTGTATTTCTGCAGCTCCCCGTGCTGCTGCTTCGTAGGATACTGCCACGCTGAAAGCCTGTTCTAGCGTCAGGTCCTTTTCCAAAAGTAGTCATTTCTGGGTTCCTTCACTCTGGAGCCCGCAGACAAACTTATCCCGTAAGGTGTCTGCCAGTCCTGCTCCGAACTGGCAGTGCTTCGATAACTTGCGTAGTTCCGTAAGATAGTCAGCATTGCTCTCATCTTTGTGCTGGTTTCTTTTATGGAACTTGAATCTTTCTGCTATCAGCAGCGGTGTAGTGTTTAGGTGTTCCTGTAAGATATTAACAGTCCCTTCAAAACTTTTCTCCATTGGTTTAGCTGGGGTAATTAAATTCTGCAATAGGCCGTGTGTTCTCGCGCCCATCAAATTTAATAATACCGACGCCTTCTTTCTATCAGCCACCTCATTTGCCTCGCAGTACACTTCAATTCTTTCCACATACGTGGTCCAGTCTTCTACCTTGTTGTCGAAAGCAGTGATACTGCCACTCTTCGGCATCTTGAGTGATTTAAAATGGCGCCTCCCCGGCTTTTTCTTCTTCCCCAATGGAATAAAATGGCGCCTCCCGCGCTTTTCCTTCTTCCCCAATGGAATAAAATGGCACCTCCCGCACTTTTCCTTCTTCCCCTTGCTGCCACGCTGCTCCTAGCATTCTACAGGGTAATGGCGGCGACCCGCGGCTTTGGCGCTTATCACTTTTCATTCCCCTCGTTCTATCCTCTCCACGCTGCCCGGTTCTTGAGCTCCGACCGCGCCCTGTGCGCGCCACCCTCTCTCTCTCTCTTCCTCCCGACGACGCTACACGGCCCCTTGGCAGAGCCGCTCGATCGAGCCTGAGCCCGCCGCAGTCCGGAAGGCTCAGCGCACTACCTGCTACCAGCACGACTTGCTGGAACACCTCGACTGGGGAGCAAGGCCCAGCTCTCCACAGCCTCCCCTGCAACTCTCCGATGGATCCCTGGGCGTTTGCCCGCGGTCGACGCCCGCCGTTCTGACTTCGACCTCCAAGAAGCTTCTCTTCAGGGAAAAGATCCCCGTGAGGTGATGCAGTGCAGCAGGTGAGTTCAAACCTGCCCGTCGCCAGTGTAGTGTCCGGGTATCAATAATACTCGGACTGCAGGAGAACAATAAAACAGGTATTTACTGAACAGAGGGGAACTCAAGACTGAAATACAGAAGCCTGCTATGGCTTTATATACAGGGGTGGTTACTGCCGGTACTGCAGTATAGAATCAGTTCTTCTCTTAAAGGTACATACACAACAACTACCAATTCGGTTGGCGTGTGATGCATCACTCTGTGGTATTGGAGCGGTGCTGTCGCACAAATTCCCAGACGGGTTGGAGAGGCCTTTGCGTCTCAGTCACTAACCTCAGCCAAGCGCAACTACGCCCAGATTGACAGGGAGGCCCTCAGCCTAGTATGGGGAGTGAAAAAGTTCAACCACTATCTGCACGGGCAGAAGTTCACCTTGCTGACTGACCACCAACCACTTGTCTCCATCTTAAATCCAAAGAAGGGCATTCCAGTGATGACTGCCCAACGGCTACAAAGATGGTCCCTTTTTCTAGGGGCGAACCAATATGAAATAGAGTATAAGGGCACGAAACAGCATGGAAACGCTGATGGGCTATCACACCTGCCACTGCCTACTGCGGAGGAAGTACCAGCAGTGGACCCTGTCAAAATATTTTATTCAACTATAATTGAACGCTTGCCAGTAACTAACGCGGATATAGAGAAGGAGACCCGAAATGATCCGACACTGTCTCGGGTATATGATTTGATGGTGAAGGGATGGCCAACACATGGCGACTCATTGTTGCCAGCATTCTCATCCAGAAGAGAACAGCTGTCAGTATGCCACGGGACATTGATGTGTGGATCGCGAGTGGTAATTCCACCCAAGTTAAGGGAGAGAGTGCTCAATGAGCTTCACGAAGGCCATCTGGGAGGGGTGAAAATGAAAAGCCTTGCTTGGGCTTATGTGTGGTGGCCGGGGATCGATCAACAAATCGAGGACCTAACAAAGAGCTGCTCAGGATGCCAGAAGGTCAAAAATGCACCACCACATGCCCCTCTACACCCATGGGAGTGGCCCCCCTCTCCATGGTAATGGGTGCATATTGATTTTGCTGGTCCATTCATGGACTCAATGTTCTTAATAGCAGTGGATGCGCACTCGAAATCTCCTGAGGTGATCAAAATGTCCTCCACCACTGCAGAGAAAACGATTGCAGTCCTACGGACCATATTTGCCAGGAACGGCTTGCCAGAACAGATTTGCTCTGATAACGGACCACAGTTTGTGTCCGAAGAGTTTCGGAAATTTATGAGAAGGAATGGGGTAAGGCATTACACATCCGCCCCGTATCATCCAGCCACAAATGGATTGGCTGAGAGGTTCGTACAAACCTTTAAAAAGGCAGTAAGGGCCATGTGCGATGACAACATTCCACTGCAGCATAAGGTGGACAATTTCCTGTTAGCGTACAGAAATGCGACACATGCAGTTACCAACCAGACCCCGGCCATGATGTTCTTTAACCGAAGGTTGAGATCTAGTCTGGATTTGCTCAGACCAAATGTACAAAGAAATGTTGAGAATAAGCAATTCCAGCACATCAATGAGAAGCCGATAAGGAGCATCAATGTAGGACAACCAGTCTTGGCCCGCGACTACCGAACAGAGAAATGGCAACCAGGAACGATATGCACACGGCAGGGGCCACTAATGTACACAGTGGATGTTGGGGAGAGCATTGTGAGACGCCATGTCGACCAGATCCTAGCGTCACAAGAACGAGTCAACCCCATGTCTCGCGTACCTGGTGGTGAACCCGACATACCGGTAGCATCTACCCCAGAAACAGTAGCATCGGAAGCTGATAAACTAACCGATGACAGAGGGCCAGAATCGCCTCCGCACCAAGAGCAAGACACTCAGGAAAGGCGCTATCCAGAAAGGATCAGGAAGCCGCCCCAAAGACTGAATCTATAAATGGACTATTTCAGTTAATGTGCATGTTAAAGTGTTAACTGTTAATTGAATGTTATGGTACTGTTAATCTAAAAGGGGAGGAATTGTAGTGTATGTACCTTTAAGAGGAGAACTACTTTTACAGCTCCTGTATACTGTAGTACCGGCAGTGACCACACCTGTATATAAACCCTGAGTAGGGATCTGTACTGTTAGTTTTTTAGAATACTCTCATCCAGTAAACACCTGTTGATTGTTCATCTGCAGTCTCCGTCTATTTATTGAAGAACACCATACCTTAAGATTCACGGATTTAACACTCTGAACTCGATAGTATCAGTGCTATGCATTCTCTGAACTCGATAATGTCAGTGCTGTGCATACTGTGAACTCGATAGTGTCAGTGCAGTGCATTCTCTGAACTCAATAGTGTGAGTGTGGTGCATTATCTGAAATCGACAGTGTCAGTGCTGTGTATTCTCTGAACTGGATTGTGTCAGTGCTGTGTATTCTCTGAACTCATTATTGTGAGTGCTGTGCATTCTCGGAACTCGACAGTGTTAGCGCTGTGCATTTTCTGAACTCGATAGTGTTAACGCTGTGCATTCTCTGAACTCGATAGTGTCAGTGCTGTGCATTTTCTGAACTCGATAGTGTTAGTGCTGTGCATTCTCTGAACTTGACAGTGTCTGTGCTGTGCATTCTCTGAACTCGATAGTGTCAGTGCTGTTTATTCACTGAGCTCACTAGTGTCAGTGCTGTGCATTTCTGAACTCAATAGTGTCATTGCTGTGTATTCCCTGAATTTGATAGTGTCAGCACTGTGCATTCTCTGAACTCGACAGTCTCAGCGCTGTGCATTCTCTGAACTCGATAGTGTCAGCGCTGTGCATTCTCTGAACTCGATAGCGTCAGCGCTGTGCATTCTGTGAACTCGATAGTGTCAACACAGTGCATTCTCTGAACTCATTGTTGTCAGCGCTGTGAATTCTTTGAACTTAATAATGTCAGCAATGTGTGCTCTCTGAACTTAATAATATCAGCACTGGGCATTCTCTGAACTCGATAGTATCCGTGCTGTACATTCTTTGAACTCGATAGTATCAGTTTTGTGCATTCTCTGAACTCGAGAGTGTCAGTGCTGTGCATTTTCTGAAATCGACAGAGAAAACGCTGTTGATTCTCTGAACTCAACAGTGTCAGCCCTGTGCATTCTATGAAATTGACAGTGTCAGTCCTGTGCATTCTCTGAACTCGATAGTGTCAGCGATGCGCATTCTCTGAGCTCGATAGGGACAGTGCTGTGCATTCTCTGAACTCGATAGTTTCAGCGCTGTGCATTCTCTGAACATGATAGTGTCAGTGTTGTGCATTCTCTGAACTTGATAGTTTCAGCGCTGTGCATTCTCTGAACTCAATAGTGTCAGTGCTGTGCGTTCTCTGAACTCAATAGTGTCAGCGCTGTGCATTCTGTGAGCTCAATTGTGTCAGCGCTGTGCAGTCTCTGAACTCAATAGTGTCAGCGCTGTGCATTCTCTGAAGTCAATAATGTCAGCGCTGTGCATTCTTTGAACTCAATAGTGTCAGTGCTGGGTGTTCCCTGTACTCGATAGTTTCAGTGCTGTACATTCTGTGACCTCGATTTTGTCAGTGTTGTGCATTCTCTGAACTCGATAGTGTCAGTGCTGTTTATTCTTGAACTCATTAGTGTCAGTGATGTACATTCTCTGAACTAGACAGTGTCAACACTGTGCATTCTCTGAACTCGATAGAGTCAGTGCTGTGCATTTTCTTTACTCAATAGAGTCAGTGCTCTGCATTCTCTGAACTCGACAGTGTGTAAAATTCTCAAAATTAACAAATCCCCCAAAACGTAAAAAAACCCTATTAAAAATGACTTTGGGCATGTTCGGGCTTATAAAGAAAAAGGCTGTTACAGAATTTGGGATCTACCTCTGAAGTAGACTGTTGGATTATTCGAGATAGCCAGACTGTCTGGAGGAACTATAAATGCCACTCCGCCCCATCAAGAAATTTATATGCTAACTATAGACCCACAGAACAACAGCCTCACAGGACCCTTCCAAGAAAATGCATAAAACAAATCGCTTCGCCAACCTACAAAAAATCTCAGACCCCACAGGAAACTCAAACACTGAGGATATTTCATTACATTTAAATAAGAGGTCAACAGCTCAGGAAACCATCCCGAAACCACTTCTCACATTTTTAAACAACTTCAACAGCTCAGGGAGCCATCCTGAAACTGCTTAAACAAATTACACAAATCAATGTTAACGAGCCTGTGAAAATCTAACAATAAACCTAAACTGATTTGGCGTGCAGATTAGCAGGCCTCGATTAGTGTAATTGGAAGCCTGTTCAAGAAGTAAGACAGTTCAAACAGTTGAGACAGTTCCAAGTACAAGTTGAAAAAAGGTGTTCAAGAAGAGCCATCATTGAATAGCCTCAAGATCAAGGAGCAAGCTTCTCAAAGCAGTTCTCTCTCTCAAAGAAGAAGAAGTAACACACCATTGGACACCTCGTGGCACCAAGGGCCCCACGAAACAACCAACCGAATATCACCCTCAGCCTACTGGGTAATATTGGGCCACCGCGACCAACGGAAAACTAACTCGGAAGAAAACCGAAGATTCGCAAGTTTTTCCACTCTAAAAACTATTCCTGACTTACCCCTGGGTAAGATTTTACTCAAAGAGACTCTAAGCCCTATTCCTAACAGAAGAAAATTGGGTACTCAACTGATAAATCCAATACGCATCCTACCGCTTCAGCAGACTCATGAAGACTGACCAGATACGCAGGTGAAGTCCTCTACAGCGTCTGGGGTACAGCAGGCCCCAAACAACATATCCAGTGAACCCCGAAACCGCGAACCAGCCCAACTGTCAAGGATTCATTTGGTGAGCATTATCCCTGGTTCTTTAGAGTCCAACTTAACTAGTAAAGTGGGATTGGGAGGGGTGAGGTATTTTTCTACTGTAATTTCCCTCGTGTATGTCAAAGTGTTTCCCCATTTTATTAGAGTGTTATTATTGTGTTGTATTTTATTTCTCAAATAAAATTCAAAGTTCTTGCACCAAAACCAGTTGTCTGCTGCACTTTTATCACAACCCCCAAATAAGTCCAAGGTCTAGAACCAGGGGAGTGGGAGCGATTCGAACCACTCATAAGTCAGAGGTGGAAGCTGACCCCACACATCACCCCCTACATAATGGCGACCATGGCAGGATCTTGGCAAAAGGGATGTGATGCAGTAGACACTGCTTTTGAGGAAAGAACTAAAATGGAAGTGAGGATTTCCTCTTATGTGTTCAAGAAAGTAAATATAACAAAGAAATGGGTGATCAGTCTGTTGAGTGCTGAGTGTCCAATGGACGCTGCAGCCAAATGGACTGAGAGCAAGGATAATAAAAAGTCTGTGGAGAAAGCCACCTGGTTGGTATGCTCCCACTGATAGATCCAGCTTTTAGATAAACGCATTGAGGCACTGGCAGAAGAGCTGTGGAAATCAGCTCAACTGTCTCAAGCAAGGGCTCTAGCAGGGGAAGGATTATTGGAAGAATTAAATGCCCAAAACCAGGAAAAGATGCAGATAGTGGAAAAGCCTAGGAACAGACAGAAATACTTTCGGTGTCAGGTCACCGAGGCAAAAGGTAATGAACTAGTGCTATGAGAAGAGAACGCCCGCCTTGCCAGGGAAATAAAAGGGCAGGAGGAGAGGTTGAGAGACGTACAGGCAGCTTACAAGATAGCAAGCACTAAGAGGTTTGAGGCAGGAAATCCCGGCCCCTGCCAGAAACAAATCGAGAGTTTGAACCTTGCTCTGTCCAGGGCAAAAGGCATGGTGTGCCTAATAAGCCTGGGTGCGGCCCAGGTCAACCTGGAAGTGCAAGGGGAAACTGTTCGGATGCCATCTGTGGCACCGGGGAATGAGCCGGTTTGGCAGCAGGAGGGACGGACGATTTGTGAGGCCGGCAGGGAGTGCACACCACCACCACCTGTGGTGCCGTGTTTGAACTCAGTTTGGCAGCAGGGAGGGGTGGGCGAACCAAAGCAGGAAAGGTCGGAGCCGGGGCCGATGTGCCCGGTCCGGCAGCAAAAGTTTGGCCCGCCCGGTGGTGGTGGGGGTCAAAGACCCCTTGAAAGCCAATTCGTGGTTCCCCATGGTACACAACAGCTTAGGGCTATGATAAGCCACCTGAATAAACTCACCCAAAAGGGCGGCCCCTCGGTCCTCTTCATGGAAGTGGAACAGGCAGCGGGCATTAAGGAGTGCGATGACTCCGAGATGGCAAAAATGCTCCTCTTTTCCCTGGATGGCAAATTGTACCAGTACCTCTCTGCAGACAGCAAGAAAGGGCAGGGCGGGTACGCTGCTATCCGGGAGGAAGTTCTGGAGGCCATGGGTATGAATGATGGCAGTCCCTTCCCCCGGGTGGAGAGGACAACACATCTAGCAGGGGAGACCCCACAGGCTTTCACAGACCGACTGTGGCCTGTGTACAAGAGTGCCTGTAATGGGGCTCTCGACCGGGCTCACCTGAACCAGGACGAGCTGGCCCATTGGCTCTGAAGCCTGGTGGAAAACAGCTTGCCACGGATCAGAGCCAAGGCTGAGCTGTGGTTTGACCCGAAAGACCCCCGGGTTACCAAGGAGACAGTGGTCAGACAACTGACCCTGTCTCACCGGAATGGTAGAGGGACAGGAGAGCACCCATCAAAAGGAAAGGTACATGAAATGAAACCTAGTAATAAGAAAGAATGGCACCAGGAAGGGTTTTTAAGCCATTTACCTGTGTTTGCAGTTCGATATCATCCAGGCTATTTATTACAGAGGGTCCTGTATTATAAGTGGTGAAAATATAATTCCAGGTTCCCCTTCTTTATCTCCCCGTGTCCATAGTATGCTCAGCGTGTAAAGTGTATAGCTCTGCATTGTCTATGTTGGCAAAGTCGAATTCGTAGAATTTCCTAAACATTTCTTTTAGTAGGGCCTGGTATAGCTGTTCTGTCTCCTTAGGGCACCATTCAGGTAAGTGTACTTCGGTAAGGTTTAGGATAACTGAAGCTATGGCATAGTGTACCCCCTGGTATAATACCTTTTTGGTCGGCACCAGCACTAACCCATTCCCTGGTCCCTTGGTGGTGGTAGGACACCTCTCTGTAACTGTCTGTGATGTCGGGGTCGTGGGCAGAGGCTTTCGGGTGCGTGCTACGAGTTCAGTGGCATTGACTGGGATCAGGGAGTGTGGGAGCGCGCATGCATGTAGGCTAGAATCCCACCCCATCCCCTTCCCGGTATCTTGCCATTGTCTGGAGAAGATTGTAAGGCTCGCAAAATTTCTACAGACTCCCACAAACCAAGAAAAGAAGAAATATTGGACTGTTTAAAATAATATTGGGCCAAAAGGGGCTTAAAGTCAAAACACCAGGAAGATTTTTGGCTATTTTAAAAGGCATGTCCAGGCCTGTGGAAAAGCTAACCAAAGGAACTGGGTTGGGCACTGTGGGACAGACAGTTTGAGTATTATAAAATGCCAGATTGTCTGAGAATGTTCTGGACTGTCCCAGTCATTCTCCATAAAGACAATAGGCCCGCAGAAGGACAGTTCCCGCCGAAACCTACAGGGCCAACAAGAACATGAATAATACAATATATGCCACTAATCAACAAAAGAGACCCTGGCCCCAGCAGGAGAAGACAATCAAACAACAGTTTAAAACCACTCAGAGAGACATCCAAAACCGTTTTGCACACTTAAACTGATTTCGAAGCAATCACAAAACCAGTTAAAAGTCAATTAAAAATAGATGGGACCAGCCCCGAAACTCGATAAAAATTTAAAAACTATTAAAACTAACGATCCTGCCAAAATTAACAATGGACCAGAGGAGATTTGGTGGTCAGATAAGCCAGGCCTCAATACAGTATAATTAAGGCCGCTTTGACACAGAAGGCAGTTCAGTTGAGTGCAGTTGAGAAGCAGTGTTCACCTCACAGTTTGGCCTGATGCGAACAGCCCCATAGAACAACAACACGAGAGAAAATGGTACTACTCATCATCATCGGGGAATCGGAGACTCGAGGAAAGAAGAACAAAATGAAAGGAGGAAGGAATCGCGGCAACCAAAGGCCTCAAGAAACCAACAACTAACAATATTATCACCAACTAGGTAATATTGGGCCACCGCGACCAGCAAGAAACCAACCTGGAAGAAAACGAAGATTCACAGCTTGTTTCCACTCTATAAGCTAGCCTGACTTACTCCTGGGTAAGATTTAACACAAAAGACTCTAAAAACTATACCTCACCAAATGAAATTGGGTACTTACCTGATCAATCCAACTACGCACCCGGCAGCATCAGCCGACTTGCGAAGACTGAAAACCCAACGCAGGTGCAGTCTTCCAGCATGTCCGGGGTACGACAGTCCCCAACCGCCACAACTAAAGAGAACCCCGAAATCGCAAACCTCTACAACTGTCAAGAAAGTCATTTGGTGAGCATTTCCTGGTCCTCTGGAATTCAACCTAGTTAGTATAGTGGGATTGGGAGGGGTAAGGTATTTTGTCTATTGTCATTCTCCCTCGCATATTCGGAAGTGTTCCCCCTTTTAGAGTATAAGATTTATTGTATTGTATATTTTCCCATCTCAAACTAAATCTCAATTCTTTTGACCAACTCAGTTGTCTGTTGCAATTTCATTACAACCCCCAAATAAGTCCAAAGTCTAGAACCAAGGGAGTGGGAGTGATTTGAACTGCTCAGGGAGTCAGAGGCAAAGCTGACCACACACACCACCCCTTACAGAAAATGGCGACCGCAGCAGGACTTTGGCAAAAGGGATGTAATGCAATAGACCCTGTATTTGATGAAAGTACGAAGATGGAAGAGAGGATTTCCTCTTACGTTTTTGAGAAGGTGAATATCACCAAGAAATGGGTGGCCAGTCTGTTGCATGCTGAGCGTCCCATGGACGCTGCAGCCAAATAGACTGAGAGCAAGGAACATAAGAAGTCGGTGGAGAAGGCCATCTGGTTGGTCTGCGCCCTACGACAGATCCAGCTTTTAGATCAGCATGTTAAAGCATTGACAGCAGAGCTGCAGGAGGCAGCCAAACTGTCTCAAGCAACAGCTATAGCAGGGGAAGGATTATTGCAGGAATTACAGGCCCAAAGTCAGGAGAAGTTACTGCTAGTGGAGAAACACAGGAACAGGCATGAATACTTTCAGTGTAAAGTCACTGAGGCAAAAAGCAATGAGATAGTATTGAAAGAGGAGAACGCTCGCCTAACCAGAAAGTTAAAACAGCAGGAGGAAAAGTTCAGAGACTTGAAGGCAGCTTATAAAGCAGCAAGCACTAGGGATTTTGAAGCGGGAGATCACGGCCCCTGTCAAAAGCAGATCGACAGTTTAAAGCTTGCTCTGTCCAGGTCAAAAGGCATGGTATGCCTAGTGAGCCCGGCTGCGGCCCGGGTAGACCTGGAAGTAGAAGTAGAAACTGTTCAGACATCACCTGTGGCGCCGGGGAACAACTTGGATGGGCAGCAGGAGGGACAAGCAATCTGTAGGGAGGACAGGGAGGTGTGCACACCACCACCACCTGTGGCGCTGGATTTTGACTCGGTTTGGCAGCAGGGTGAAGTGGGCAAACAAATGCAGGAAAGGTCGGAGCCGTGGCCGATGTGCCCGGCTCGGCACCAAAATTTGGCCCACCTGGGGGTGGTGGGGGCCTGGGGCCTGGGGCCCCGTGAAAGCCAATTCATGATTCCCCATGGGACCCAACAGCTTAGGGCTATGGTAAGCCACCTGAGCAAACTCACCCAAAAGGGAGACCTCACAGTCCACTTTATGGAAGTGGAACAAGCAGCAGGCAACAATGAGTGCGATGACTCAGAGATGGCCAAGGTGCTTCTGTTCACCTTAGATGGCAAGCTGTACCAGTCCCTCTCTGCTGAGAGCAAGAAGTGACAGGACGGGTACGCTGCCATCCGGGATCAAGTTCTGGAGGCGATGGGGATGAATGATTGTAGTCCTTTCTCCCGGGTGGAGAAGACTACCCAGTTAGCTGGGGAGACCCAACAGGTTTTCACAGACAGGCTGTGGCCTGTGTATTGGAGTGCTTGTAATGGGGATCTTGACCGGAATAATTTGAACCAGGATGAGCTGGCCCACTGGCTCAAGTCTGGTGGCAAACAGCTTGCCACGGATCAGAGCCAAGGCCGAGCTGTGGTTCGACCCAAAGGGCTCCCAAGTCACCGAGGAGACAGTGGTCAGACAACTGACACTGGCTTACCGCAATGGTAGAAGGGTGGAAGAACCACACGCTAAAGGAAAGGTTTACGAGTTGAAACCCAGCCAAAGTAAGAAGGAATGGCACCAGGAAGGGGGTAACCCTTCCGATTCGAGACTTAACTGCTTCGGGTGCGGGAACAGTGGGCATTGGAGAAGGGACTGTAGGAATCCGTGGATGGATAATGTAGGAATAAAACTCCCCAGCTCCTGCCCTAAGACAGAAACACCGACCACTCCCCCCACAGTTGATTCGTTAGTAGCTGCACTTCAAGTTTTGTTGGCTGGCCCAAGGACGGTAGCCACAGTCACGAGTGCATTAACTCCATCTGCCCAAACTAACACAGGCTTATGACTAGAGCCAGCGCAGCCTGTCTATCTGTGTCCCCTTGAGTATGATGTATGGAAAAGACCGCTTGTTAAGATGGACGTGGAAAAGGTGAAAGGGACCTATCTGTTGAACACGGGAGCATCGAGCACCTAGTCTATTCAGATAACGCCACCGCCTCAACTCTGTCTAATGGGGTCCCGTACAGCTTAGTGGGGTTCACAGGTAACGAGCAGGTTGGCTCGTTCTCTATCCCGCTGTCCATTCCTTTAGGAGCACTCCACACCAAGTGGACTTGTGTTTTAATGAAGTGGGAGTAGGAAGGGAAAGCGATCCTGGGTTCTGATTTTATTATAGGCCACAGGATTCTAGTGGATCTCAGGAACCACTGTCTGTGAGGAGCATGCACTGGCAAAGAGAGTGAAGTGGCAGTTATCCCAGAGAAACAGGGGAAGGGGACCTTGTGTACTCTAAAACGCAAGGAGGGTTACAACCTCGAACAAATGGTCAGTAACACTCCACTGGAGTACCAGGCATTTGTGCGAGCACACCTCGGCGCATTTGCCACTCATACGCATGATTGTGGGAGGGTGAACGGGGTCGAAGTAAGAATAGTTGGGAACCCCATGACCCGACCTCAAAAGCAGTATAATTTCCCCAAGGAGGCGGAGGCAGACATCGAAATGGCCATGACCTCTCTGGTCAAACAGAGGGTATTGAGACCGATAGCCACCCACGTAAACTCTCCGTTGTGGCCGGTTAGGAAACCGGACAACTCCTGGAGAGCCACAGTTGTACATTGGGTACTCAATAGAAACATCCCCGCCTGTGCACCCACAGTTGCAGCTGTCGCCGACCTCATTGGAAGTTTTCCAGCCTCCGCGACCACCTTCACAGTGCTGGATATTTCCAATGGGTTTTGGTCCATCCCTCTATGGAGAGAGGACCAGTACAAGTTCACCTTTACGTTTAAAGGCCAACAGTACACCTGGAACTGCCTACCTCAGGGGTTCCACAATAGCCCCAGCATTTTCCACCAGTGTATGGCAGATTGCATAAAAGGCTTCAGCCGACCCCGACAGTTAGTCCAGTATGTGGATGACCTGCTCCTATTCACCGATGAAGGAGAGGAACATGGTCCACTACTGGCTGAACTGCTGGAGTTGCTCAGGCAGGAAGGTTTTAAGGTAAACCCCAAGAGGGTACAGATCGGCCAACAGGAAGTAAAGTTCCTAGGGTTGGCTGTACGAGCAGGGGAAAGGGCCATAGATAAAGCCAGAAGGGAAGCAGTGCAGGAGTTACCAGCCCCCAGTACAGTGACAGGAGTGAGATCTTTTCTGGGGCTGCAGAGATTATATTGAGGATTATGCAGCCACAGCAGCCCCTCTGCTCCGACTCCCACACAAGGGAGTGGAGTGGGTTTGGGATGAGGGTTGCGAGGCAGCATTTGTAAGCCTCAAGAAAAATCTGCAGACCGCACCAGCTCTAGGGGCCATTGTTGGGGAGAAAGAGTTTTTCTGGGAGGT
Source organism: Somniosus microcephalus (assembly GCF_052327205.1). Taxonomy (NCBI): domain Eukaryota; kingdom Metazoa; phylum Chordata; class Chondrichthyes; order Squaliformes; family Somniosidae; genus Somniosus; species Somniosus microcephalus. The sequence continues at coordinate 177,338,929 of NC_140991.1, read as the reverse complement.
AGCAGCCAGCGGGGACAGTCTGAGTGCAGTGCTGCTGCAGGAGCGGCACAGTCAGCTGAGGCCAGTGGTTTACTCCTCCAGGATACTCACAGAGGTGGAAAAGGGCTATTCCAACTGTGAGAGGCACCTCCTCGCCACTCACTGGGCTGTGAAAAGATCATTGATCTTCATAGGCACCTCACCCATCACCCTCCTCACCCATCACACACCCACCCAGATGCTCCTAGATGGGAGAATTAAGGATGGGACAGTGAGCAGTGCCCGCATTGCTCACTGGACCCTGCTTCTCTCCCAGATGGACCTAAGGGTGAAAGGTCTCTGCGAGCCCAAGCTCGCAGCCAACATGATCTATCAAGGGACAGCCCACTGGTGTTCCATTGAAGGGATATGGGAAGTCAACATAAGCTTTCGGGCCGGGATACACCCCACAGGCCCAGCACAGTACCTGCTGGGAAACGACTCACAGATGTGGAGTTTATGACCCAGGGGCAGTCATTGCCCTGGCAATTAAACTCCCCAGCACCATGAGTGCCCAGCAGGCTGAACTATCCACGGTAGTGTACGTGGTTACACACCCAGAGAAATTCCCGACCCCATACACGATTTGCTCGGACAGCATGTTCACGTGCAATTCGTGTATGGAATTCCTGGCCACCTGGTCCCGTCGGGGATACACCTCCGTCGACGGGAGACCTCTGGCCGTCAAGCCTCTGCTGGAGAAAATCATGGCAGCCATAGGGAAAGAAGGGAAGTTCTTTATCCATAAAGTTAAGGCCCATTCGAAGACAGAGCCCATGAGGGAAGGAAATCAAAGGGCAGATGAATTGGCCAAGCAGGGAGCTAGGGAAGGAGAGTTTTGGGACTTCTACCAGACAGGTTCGGTAGCCACAGTCCGGGACAAGGGAGGCACACAAGGGGTAGCCTTGGTCCCGGACCTAAAGCAGGCCCAGGTACAGGATCCCATCCTCAGAGACATCTTGAATGCACTCACAAAAGGGGAAAAAGTAGAGGGCCATACTGTACAGCAACCATCACCGTCAAGGAAGGCATGCGGTTCAGGGGGGAGCAATGGGTAGTGCCGCAGCAGCACTGAAGGGAATTCCTCCAACTGGCCCATGAGGGTCCAAGAGCGGGGCATCCCGGGCTTGAGGCCACCTGGCAGAGGGTGGAACAGGCAGGATGGTGGCCAGTGTTAGATCCGTGTATTTTTGATGTTGTGTGTCCTTCAATAACTAGACACGAGACTGCAGGAACAATCAACAGGTATTTACTGGATGAGGGTTACTCTAAAACTAAACGTACAGATCCCTACTCAGGGTTTATATACAGGTGTGGTCACTGTCGGTACTACAGTATACAGGAGCAGTAAAAAGTAGTTCTCCCCTTAAAGGTACATACACTACAGCCAGGACTGAGGGAACAGGTCCGCGAGTTCTGCACCGGCTGTCTGGTGTGTGCTGCCAATAACCCTGACCCCCAGAAAAGGAAGGTATCTTTGGGACACACCAGGAGGGTGGAGGGACCAAGGCAGTAAATCCAGATCAATTACATTGGGCCCTTACCCACCGCCCAGGGAGGCTACAAGTATTGCCTAGTCCTGGTGGATGTGTTCTCAAAGTGGATGGAAGCTTTTCCCTGCTGTACAGCTACCGCGTTGGGTACAGCCAAGATCCTGGTCAGGCCAGTGTTCTCACGATGGGGACTCCCACAGTATGTGGAGACTGACCAAGGGAGTCACTTTACTGGACAGGTCATGCAAGAGACCCTCATGGTACTTGGCATTGAAGGGAAATGGCACATCACCTACAACCCACAGTCATCGGGTCCTGTAGAGCGTTTAAACCGCACTATCAAGGAAAAGCTGTGCAAAGAGACGGGAGACTCACCCAAAAAGTGGGTGAAAGTCTTACCGTTTTCCTTGACAGGGATCCGAGCCAGCCAGTCAAAAAGCACGGGGTATTCCCCACACGAGCTGATGACTGGCAGGGTTATGCGGACACCCACACATGTGCTAGCCCCGGTGCTCACGGAAGGCCAGCTCAGAGAGTTTAACCGGGACAGTTTTGTCAGTAATCTGTTTGAACACCTCAAACAGATTCACTGGCAGGCTGCTAGCAACATGGGAAAGCAGCATCGGAGTAACCGATTGTTGCTGTACCCAACAGGCACCACGAATGGGAGATAGGGGATCAGGTCATGGTAAGAAACTTTGCCCGGTTGGGAAGTTTCGAACCATTGCATATGGGAGCATACAGCATTGTGGACAAGGCAAGCCCCATGGTGTATGACATTAAGATGCCCCGCCGCAAAAAGTGGTTCCACATTAATCAGTGCAAGCTGTTTAAGGCTGAGAGTGGAGAACGGTTAGCAAGGGTTAACCGCAATAAGACTAGAGAGCCGCAGCCTGCAACTGTTGCAGACTCACAGACCGCAAAGGTGGGGGCAGTGAATTGTGTGACTGGAGAGGCCCTCCCACCAATTAAGTGGGATTCAGGTACACTCCCAGTAGTCGGAGCCTTAAGGAGGTCTCCTCGCACACCACAGCCGAGACAACCGTGGTCACCCGAATATTATTTTAAACGGTCCAGCCCCAGGAGAGCCCTTAACAAAAGGGGAAAACCCAAGGTCAGGGACAAGTTAAAAGATACGGATCGCCAGCCTACAGCCTCCAAAGGTGAGGTACTCACAGGAGAGGTAGCGTTGGGCAAAGAGATAGAGAAGTTTCCCCAGCCTGCAGCATCAGGCTGCAGGGCACCCACAGGACAGGACAGGAACTCGGCAGCCACACCGAAGGGGGTAGTGTATTGCAGCTCAGGAGGACACACTCCTCTGGTTAACTGGGAGTCAGGAAAACTCCTAGTTGTTTTAAGAAGGACTCTCTGATTCCGGTGGCACAGGTCACCTTACGCCCAGGCGTACAAGCTGCCCAGATTCCACAAAAGGCACAGGCCTAACAGGAATTAGCCTGGCCGTCCGGAGACGGGCGGCGGATGTATATAGCTTTCTGAAGTATATTAAGTGTGTTTTTACAGTTTGGAAGTTTGGGATTTTAGTGGTTTAATTTTGGTTTAGTATAAGTTTAAGTTTTGAATTTTGATAAATGTGTCAGGCCAGAGAACCTTCTCAGGACATGACTATTTTGTTTGTGTGTCCCTACAGAAAGGAAATCTGGTTGAGGAAGGTTCTGCTCCTGCTCACCCTGGTAGGGGTGAACATCGGTGATCGAGGAGATGTGGAGAACTTCCATATCTATGGCTGTTCAGGAGAAAGAGCACTGATCGTTACCGCAGCGGGTGGCGAGCGGGTTGTGGAGGAACTCGCCAATTACTTCCACGAGGGAAGGTGGCCGGGGTGGCAGGGGTCTAACTCGACCCAGTACCCCAGCCAGACCGGGTTCACGTACAGGGAGGCCTCCATCCCGTGCCCCAGGGTACAGATTGTTACTACAAGGGTCTGTGTCACCGTAGGGAAATGTGTGTGTTTGACATGCAAGGGACAGATTCCTTTGGATAGGTGGTGGTGGCTCAGAAAGCTGAGCAAGGAAATAGGAAATCCCACAGTCGATTGGGAACGATTGGGGAACAATACCCATTGGACGATTACAGGGACCTGAGGGGGATTGAGTGTGTGCTGGGACAAGTGGTGGGAACCGGATCAGGGGATTTATGTCTGTATGTGGGGTTCAGAAAAGGTCTGCCCTACAGGCATATCCATCATTTCCACCGGCAGTGGCAAGATGCTGGGGAAGTGATGGCATGGGATTCTAGCCTACATGTGTGCGCGGTCACACACTCCCTGATCCCAGTCAATGCCACTGAACTCATAACCCGCCCCCGAAAGCCCCTGCCCACGACCATGACATCATGGACTATAGTCCAGATGTGTCCTACCACCACCAAGGGACCAGGAAATGGTTTAGTCCTCGTACCAACAGATAATCTGCTCTCCCAGGGGGTACACTGTGCAGTGGCTTCAGTGATCCTGAACCTGACCGAGGTGCACTTACCTGAGTGGTGCCCTAAAGAGACAGAACGGTTGTACCAAGCCCTGTTGAAGGAAATGTTTAGAAAGTTTTATGAATTCAACTTTGCCAATGTAGACAAAGCGAAACTGTACTGTTTATATCCTGAACTTAATATGGGCATGGGGAGACAAAGAAGGGGGACTGGAATGATGTTTTTACAGCTTACAGTACAGGGTCCTCAGTGATAAACAGCCTAGATGATATAGAGTTACAAACTCAGATAAATGGTTTAAAGACCCAGTTAAGAAAACTGCTAACAGAGGAGAACACATTGATTGGCTCAGAGCTGCATGAGCACCAGGCCATGAGTGTCCATTTAAAGGAGATAATAGCTGAGCTGGAGAGACACACCAAAACAGTAAATGCACTTATACGGGAGGACAGGAATGCTTCGGATCAAGCTGCAAAGAACGAGGTGTGTGTGCTATATGGGGCATGGCTGCTGGGTGAGGGCCGCAGTAATCTGGAGGATTGTAGGGGGTTTCTCTTGCTCGTTCTGGTCTCCTACCAGGCTTCGTGCAATAATTACCCTTGAGTGGTTCAACCCACTCTCCCCTACGGTTCTAGACCTTGGACTTAGGTGCAGGGAACTGTAGTGCAGAGAAAGACTCAATAGACCAGGTTGAATAGTACGAAATGGATGCTTTTATTATTAAACAGTTTGCAGCATTATAAAATACATGTCATAAGCACAAATTAAAGCAACTACGAGCATGCACATATCTATAAACTTAATTCCACGGAAATGGGAAACACACGGCACATCGAAAAAGGGGAAACACATTACGATTACCCTTACCCCCTCCCCTAGACCTAGGCTAAGTTTCGACCTGAGGAACTCGGAATCATGCTCACCACTTTCAGATTCGCAAAAGAGGGGGTACGCAGCCTTTTGGTATAGCTTTCCGTCGTCACGTGGATTTGGAAACTTCTGGCGCAGCTTGTTTTTCTCTCTCTCTCAGGCGATGAGGCAGTGGACACAGCCTTGATGAGCGCTCGTCATGGTTGAATCCGTTAACAAGCCATTGAAGAACTGGATACACATGGGAGAATCCGAGAGTTTCTGGCCGAATGGTATGTCGAGGCCCTGACTGGCTAGGCCCGGAATGTCTTTTTTTATTTCTCGCTCCCGCCTGGCTCGGCGATTTTCCAGAGGGTGTCTTCTCCTTCGGCCTGGGTCGTCGATGATCTCCCGACAAAAGTACCCGGGCCACCCTCCTTCGTCTTCCCGTCGTAGTCGAGCCTTGCCTGGCCGAGCTGGCTTCCCAGCCAAAGTCTTCTCGTCGTCACCGAAGTTACGAATTGTACCGAAGAAGTGAATCGTCCTACGAATGAAGCGTAGCCGTCGAGGTGAAGCGTTGCCCCCAGTGTGTCCTTACGAGAATCGCCAATCGCCAATCGCCCTGATTCCAATCGCGCCCTGATGGACTTTTCAAATCCCTAGTTATACTCTTTTGGGACAGTCTTATCTCCCGCCAGATCATAGTCCAGTCTTTGTAATATTTTTGGTGGGCAGAAATCTCTGCAGGGGCGCTTTGTCTTGTAACGGGAGCCGGTGATAGCTTAGCTGGCCTTCCTGGCCGATAATGTCTTTTACTTTGTCACCGTAACTCGGTTCGCATATTGATCGGTCTGGAGATTGCCCTTGATGGCTGTTAAGCGGTCTTTCCTTTGTACAGTAAATGGGTTTAAGTGTTCATTCAATTGGCCGCCCATATCTTGATGGGCCCCATCCTGTTACCTGAAACTGTCTTGTACTTAGAATCCTATTAATATGTATGCCCAGTTCCCTGAGTTTCGGTTTCCCGATACTGGCTTTCGCGGGCTTACTGTCCTCAATCCACAAGCCTGTCTGGCTTGCAGTAACAGAAATCAAATGGTCCCAGAAACTGATCACGAGGTCCGGTGGCCATTTTGTATGCCCCTTTTTATCAAAGGGTTTTCTGTATAAGCTTCTTTTGGTCAATAAAGCTGTATTATTAATCCTGTTTTCTTGCGTGATTATTTAATGAAAATTTTTGAATCTTACAGTCCACCCTGTGATACTGATAGCTTGCTTACAGTATCAATAATCCTTGGTGAGCAAATTTTCCTGATTCCTCATGTCCAAACATTCCCGGTAATTAACTATCCATGACCCCCACGACACCTGCAGTTCCCATTTCAGAAATTTACCTTGTGTACAGTTGGACAATCATAGGCAGTATTACCTTAAACTATAACACATTCATCTTTCAGATGTGAAGGGGCCAATGCTCCTTGCTCCACCTGCATACACCTTTTATTAATCAAAAAAACAAAACTTCACCAACGGCTATAACATTACAGTATTCACACACTTAAATCATGCAGTGGCTGAAATCTAAAAATGGAGGGATGCTTTAACTTTTAATACTAGCCACTTACACTGGGGTGTCCTCTTCCCCCACTCGTACATAGCGTTCTCTCCATTCTCCTGTGTTCTCGTGCCTCTGGAGGCGTTTGCCTCTCTTGCAATGCACGAACAATAAAAATATTACAATTAAAAACTGACATACTACTAGGATGTGGGATGCTATTCTAATCCAGGCCGGGATCTCTATATTGGTGAACAGGTCCCACCATGGTGGGGTGACTATGTCCAATATGTCTTTCCCTATCTCTATTGTCTTCTGCTCCAGTGTGTAGAAATGTTTCTGTGAAACTATAACGGCTTTTAAGATCTTGGTGAGGTGTTAGGGGAGAGAGGGAGAATGACATATCAGAAATGCGTGACGAATCGCTGCAAGTCCGTGAAATTTTCTTTTACAGTGAGGTGAACGGTGGAGGGTGCAGGAATGGGGACAATCCGTTGTTGTGCCACTTGAACTTCAGCCCTGGGTTTAAAACAGAAACTGCTGTCACTGACCGGACACCACTCGTGCTGTCCGTGGCGGTAGTGAGGCGCTGCAGTGGTGAGACAGTATGTCCCACCTCTGATATATGCCACCTGCGGGGGTGCATGGTCCTTTGCCATTGCCTCCATCGTGCAATTTATCGGCTTCGCGCTAGCGGCTCTGAACCCGCACTGTGGTTTCAAAAAGGCATTCAAGTGCTGGGGGCACAGGATGATGTGTGCTCCCCGGCTACGACACCCCGAGAGGTTGGTGCCTGTCATCGTACGCTCCCATCTGATGACATAAGGCGGGACCACTGCGTAACGAATGTGCGCACCCCCCTGAATGAATCCAATGTTCTCCACCCTCTGTACCGGGGCGGGCTTTGCTGTGGGGCCCAACACCGGCATCCTTACCACTATTCGAATGATAGTGTGGTTTGAGCGTCCGCAGTCCACTGGGACTGGGTACGCTTCTGCAGCTAGTCTGAGCTGGCACAGACTTAATGCATTCTCAAAAGGGTGGAGCGCTTGTAAGTGCTTGTTGCTGATCCAGGACGGGACCAAACCTTGTTTTAAATCCTCCAGATTACTGCGGCCCTCGCCCAGTAACCACGCCCCGTATAGCACACAAGTCTCGTTCTGCGCAGCCTGATCGGACGCATTCCGATCCTCCTTAATGAGCGCATTTACCGTCCTAGCGTGCTTCTCCAGCTCAGCAATTATTTCCTTTAAGTGTAGTGTCATGGCTTGGTCTTCATGCAGCTCAGAACCCACTACCTTATTTTCGCTTGTCAGTACGTTCCTCAACTGTGTTTTTAAACCATTGATCTGTGTCTGCAGCTCCACGTTGTCTAGAGCGTTGACAACAGACGTTCCGGTGTTAAAAGCAGTGAAAATGTCATTTACAGTACCCCTTCTTTGCCTTCCTACCCGATCCAAAACTTCCTGTGGTGTGGTGTACAATTTGGCCTTGTCGATGTCGGCAAAGTCAAACTCGTAAAATTGTCTGAACATTCGGGTTAACAGTACCTGGTACAACTGTTCTGTTTCCCTGGGACACCACTCAGGCAATTGTACCTCAGTGAGGTTTAAAATCACTGAGGCCACCGCGTAGTGTACCCCTTGGTACAGCACCTGTCCGGTGGGTACCAATACTAGACCGTTCCCGGGTCCCTTTGTGGTGGTAGGGCACCCTTCCTTCTGGGCCAGCGCTACCGGAATCGTGGGCAGGGGCTTGCGTGGGCGGGTGATGAGTTCAGTGGCGTTTACTGGAATCGGGGAGTATGGGGCTCCGCACGCCCGAGTGCTGACATCCCATCTCATCCCCTTTCCTTCATCTTGCCACTGCCTCTGGAAAAAGCTGGATACGCCCTTGTGGCAGATGCGTTTCGAACCCCACATACAGACATATATCCCTTCATCTGGTTCCCACCATTTGTCCCAACACACACGTAATTGTCCGTGAGTTCCCCTAATTGTCCGATGGGTATTGTTACCCAGTCGCTCCCACTCGATAGTCGAGTTCTTCATGTCCTTCCCCAGCTTTCGTAACCACCACCATCTACTTAACGGTACGTTCCCATTACACACCAAACAGATCCTCTTTCCCACAGTAACGCTGACTCTAGGTGCAAGGATCCTCACCCGAGGGCACATTAACGAAGTCTCTTGGTAGGCGAAACCGAAATTGCTGGAGTATTCCGTAGAATTCGTTCCCAGCCAACCTGGCCATCTCCCTTGGTGGAAGTATGTGGCGGTTTCCTCAACCTCTCGCTTCCCCGTCCCATCCGTCGCGATGGGGGCTGTGTTCCCGGAACATCCAAACACGATGACGTCCTTGGTGCGGCCCCGGTAGGCCAGCCCGCACCCGATCGCCGCGAGCGTCACGAGAATCATCTCCATTGTATCCCTGGTTTCTGTAATCGATAAGATGATGTAGCCAGGCTCCCAACAGGTGCTGGCTTAATTAAACGAACGCGCGGGTCCCTTGACCCCGCTTCCAAAACAAAACACACATACTGGGCAGACTTCGAAAACTATCCTTTAAACATCCCATCATCTTAAACTTTACCCATCTTAAACTAACATTAAAATTACCTAACTTAACTTATCATTACCTAGCACCTATGTACAGCGCCGCCCTCCTTCGGGCAGCCTACCTAATTCCTGTGAGGGCTGCAGCGTGCCGCTTCCTGTGGCGGGGCTGCACTGACCTTCGGCTTTGACCCCCCGCAGCCTGTCGCTGCTGAACGGGAATCATGCCTTTCTCGGGCTGCTCTGTACTGAGGTTGGGGAAGATAGGGAGAGTTGGGCCATTGTTTTCTGGGCTGGGGTGTTCGAGTCGACCTACGAGGGGCTGCCTTGGGTGAGGCTTCCAGGGCTGACGGACCGGGGGTTGGGGCTTTCACCATCACAGCCTGTGGCCCCACCACAGCTGCCGGCTCCGGCTCCCTTCCCTCAGGCTCCGCCCCCCCCGGGGCCGGGATTTGTGGCATCCGACTCCACCTCACCTGTCCCTACAGGTAGTGAGTCTCCGCCCCCAATCCCTACCTCCCCTAAGCTTGAGTCGAGGGCGGGATCTTCGTCCTCTGACTCTTCCTCCTCCATGATCGGGTCAAGGGCGGGGTCGAGCTGTTCGGGCTCCTCCTCGTCCGAATCCCAAATCAGAGGGGAGACCTCCCACTCCAATGGGATGACTCCTCCCTTCACGCAGGCCACTGTTCCAGCCTGTGTGGTCTGTGCCCCTTTCGCAGGCTGAGGATTTTTGTCCTCAGACCTGGCCACTGTTGTTTGCCCTTGTGCTCCCGACTTAAACAGTTTGCACCACTTCCCACCAAACCACTTGTTACGACGGGACACTTCCACTGTGCGAGTGTCGTAGGCCGGCGGACTCTGTACCGATTCCTGCTCATCCTCCTGGCCTACGTTTCTTTTGCCAGCGCATAGGGTCAGACCCAAGAATTTTACTTCCCGTTGGCCAACCCGCGCCTTTGTGGGGGTTTCCTGAACACTCTCCATCTCCTCCATGCTCGCAATCTCTCCCCAGAGACAGTGATTTCTCAGGTCCACGTGGATCCCGTGGGCTACCAAGAAATCAGACCCTAGGACTCCCGCTCCCACTCCCTCTTTCCACCTCAGCAGGATACACTTCCACGTGGTGCGGAGTGGCCCTAAACAAATGGAGAGGGGAAGGGAATGTGCGCCAGCCTGTTCTTCGCCTGTGAAGCCCAACAGACGATACGGGACCCCGGTTAACAAAAGCGAGTTGGTGGGGTTATCTGCGTGGACTACGGTGCACGATGCTCCCGTATCCAACAGATAAGTTTCCTTCACCTTCCCCACCTCCATCTCTACGAGGGGTCGTCTCCATGCATCGTAGCGGAGCGGACACAGGTAGACGGGCTGCGCCGACTCTAGTCACCTGGGCACAGCGATCGGAGTTTCGGGAGCGACGAGGCTGGTGGCAACCGCTATTTTTCCCTGTGAGGTCATTAGAGACCGCATTGCCTCTAAAACCGACTCGATCGTGTCGGGATGGATCAACGCATCGGCTCCCTTCTCCGGACGGGCGCTTGGGCTGGGGCTGCGGGAGTTTTTCCCTTTAAATCCTTCCAGGGATTTCTACAGTCTCGGCGCCAATGACCCTCCTGTCCACAGCCGTAACAACTGCTTTTGGCTTGGGGGGCGCGATTCCCCTCCTGATGCCATTCCTTTTTAGCAGGAGCTGCAGGCCTCGCCTCATGCACCTTTCCTTTTGAGGAAGGCACATCCCTACTCTTGTTGTTCCTGTAACTTATCGTGAGCTGATCAAGTACTACTTCCTCCGTGGAGCGGGGGTTAGTGGGGTCAAACCATGCCTTGGCCTGCTCCCTCACCGGCGGCAAACAATTGGCGACCAGACACCGGAGCCAATGAGCCCTTTGGTCATCATTTAGCGCATTCCGGTCCGGTCCTCCCGGGCAGCTGCGCCGGTACACTGGCCACAACCTTCCGGCGAAACTCCGTGGGGGTTCTCCCTCTAGCTGTACCGTCCTTTCCAATCGGAGGAACGGAGTTCCGTCACCCTCCCCTATAAACTCCAGGATCTCATTCCGTAACTCCTCATACGCCTTGTGCCCTCTCTTGCTCTCGTCAGGGAGACACTGGAGGAGCGAGCTGTCCAGGGAGAGCAGCAGCATTTTGGACTGTTCAACCCCGTCGCAGTCATTAACTGCTGCGGCCTGCTCCACATCCCTAAAATGGACGGAGGGATCTCCTGACTTGGAGAGTTTTGGGATGAGACTGATCATTTCCCTTAGCTGTCGTGCGTTATGGAGCATTATGATCTGGTTCACAAGGGGTCCGTCCTCGCCATCATTGGCGCCTTGACCGAGCCTCCGGTGCCGCGTGGGACACATCGGTGCCGGTCCCGACTCTACTACCTGGTGTTGCTCTACCACAAGAACCCCTGGGTCTGACTTCTCCGTTTCCTTCCCCGGAGTCCAAGACTCATCATAGGCGGGAGGTGCTGAGGGCTCGGGGGTTGGTACCCTAACTGTCTCCTGTGGAATTGGTCTTGTTGATTCCTTGGCTAACAGTAACTGGCTTGCTGGCGGGTTTATGAGGCACACCAAGCCGGTTGCCTTTGCTAGGGCCGTTCTCAGGTCCTCTAGCTCTCTGTGGCAAGCGCTATGGTCGGTGTTCTCAGACCTATCCTGCATGGCCATCTTATAAGCTGCCCTGGCCCCCAAGATACTTTCCACCTGTGTCGCTACCTGTTTAGCTAGGCGGAAACACCTCTCTCTCATTCTACATTCACTGGCCTTGGCCTCAATGACCTGACATTCCAAATACTCTATCCGGGTCTCATGGTGGTGAGTTATGGATTGGCGTTCCTGATTCAGTGCGTTAAGCGATTGAATCAGCTTCTGACCTCCCGCAAACATTTCCTCTACTTCTGTGAGCAGCCCTTTGATCTGGGCTGTCTGTGCTACAACGACCTGGTCCAAAAGCTGGACTTGCTTCTTGTAACACATCAGCCAGACCGCCTTTTCTACCGACTTCTTATGCTCTTTGCCTTCTGTCCACTTGATGGCTGCGTCTAGCGGATGCCTATCTCTCAATAGGCCTGATATCCACTGTTTTGTAAGGTTTACCTTCCCACAAACATAGTCCGCTATCCTTTCATCCATCACATTTCGTTTATTCAAGCCTTGATATAACACGCTACATTCCTGCTGCCAAGGTCCTGCCGCGGTCGTCATTTCTGTAGGGGGTTTCTCTTGCTCGTTCTGGTCTCCTACCAGGCTTCGTGCAATAATTACCCTTGAGTGGTTCAACCCACTCTCCCCTACGGTTCTAGACCGTGGACTTAGGTGCAGGGAACTGTAATGCAGAGAAAGACTCAATAGACCAGGTTGAGTAGTACGAAATGGATGCTTTTATTATTAAACAGTTTGCAGCATTATAAAATACATGTCATAAGCACAAATTAAAGCAACTACGAGCATGCACATACCTATAAACTTAATTCCACGGAAATGTGAAACACACGGCACATCGAAAAAGGGGAAATACATTACGATTACCCTTATCCCCTCCCCTAGACCTAGGCTAAGTTTCGACCTGAGGAACTCGGAATCATGCTCACCACTTTCAGATTCGCAAAAGAGGGGGTACGCAGCCTTTTGGTATAGCTTTCTGTCGTCACGTGGATTTGTAAACTTCTGGCGCAGCTTGTTTTTCTCTCTCTCTCAGGCGATGAGGCAGTGGACACAGCCTTGATGAGCGCTCGTCATGGTTGAATCCGTTAACAAGCCGTTGAAGAACTGGATACACATGGGAGAATCCGAGAGTTTCTGGCCGAATGGTATGTCGAGGCCCTGACTGGCTAGGCCCGGAATGTCTTTTTTTATTTCTCGCTCCCGCCTGGCTCGGCGATTTTCCAGAGGGTGTCTTCTCCTTCGGCCTGGGTCGTCGATGATCTCCTGAGAAAAGTACCCGGGCCACCCTCCTTCGTCTTCCCATCGTAGTCGAGCCTTGCCTGGCCGAGCTGGCTTCCCAGCCAAAGTCTTCTCGTCGTCACCGAAGTTACGAATTGTACCGAAGAAGTGAATCGTCCTACGAATGAAGCGTAGCCGTCGAGGTGAAGCGTTGCCCCCAGTGTGTCTTTACGAGAATCGCCAATCGCCAATCGCCCTGATTCCAATCGCGCCCTGATGGACTTTTCAAATCCCTAGTTATACTCTTTTGGGACAGTCTTATCTCCCGCCAGATCATAGTCCAGTCTTTGTAATATTTTTGGCGGGCAGAAATCTCTGCAGGGGTGCTTTGTCTTGTAACGGGAGCCGGTGATAGCTTAGCTGGCCTTCCTGGCCGATAATGTCTTTTACTTTGTCACCGTAACTCGGTTCGCATATTGATCGGTCTGGAGATTGCCCTTGATGGCTGTTAAGCGGTCTTTCCTTTGTACAGTATATGGGTTTAAGTGTTCATTCAATTGTCCACCCATATCTTGATGGGCCCCATCCTGTTACCTGAAACTGTCTTGTACTTAGAATCCATTTAATATGTATGTCCAGTTCCCTGAGTTTCGGTTTCCCGATACTGGCTTTCGCGGGCTTACTGTCCTCAATCCACAAGCCTGTCTGGCTTGCAGTAATAGAAATCAAATGGTCCCAGAAACTGATCAAGAGGTCCAGCGGCCATTTTGTATGCCCTTTTTTATCAAAGGGTTTTCTGTATAAGCTTCTTTTGGTCAATAAAGCTGTATTATTAATCCTGTTTTCTTGCATGATTATTTAATGAAAATTTTCGAATCTTACAGGATTTAAAAGAAGATTTAGTCCCCTCCTGGATTAGCAACAAGCACCTCGCAGCCCTCCACCCATTTAGTAATTCGCTGAGCCCATGTCAGCTCCGCCTAGCCTCTGAAGCCTACCCTGTGCCAGTGGATTGTGGATGTTCCAATCACAGTATCATGGGGATAGTAGTGAGGATGCCGGTCATGGGTGGGACAGACCGACCCGCACCGGTATACAGGGTGGAGAACATTGGGATCATTCAAGTGGGTGCACACGTCCGTTTTGCAGATGTCCCACCTGATGTCATAAAGTGGGAGCACGCTATGACAGGTATAGACCTCTCTGGGTGCTGGAGCCAGGGAGCACACATAATATTGTGTCCCCAGCCATTGAATGCCTGTTTGAGACCACAGTGTGGGTTTAAAGCTGCTGGCGCCCAACCTGTGAACTGTACCATGGAGGTAATGGCACATGACCATGTTTCCCCACAGGTTGCATTCATAGGGGGTGGGACATATTGTGTCACCACAAGTGCACACCACTACTGGCATGGACAGTACATCTGGTGTCTGGTGAGTAGGGGGGCATCTTTTAACTGATTTAAGGTAATTTACCTGGTCTTGCAGCCTTTGCCTGCACTCTGACCAATTCCAAACTTTTACCTGGTTTACGGTAATTCACCTGGTCAGGCAGCCTGCTGCTACACTGTAAACCCATTTCCAATAAACCAATTTTCAAACAGCGGTATCGAATCGCTACCCCACCTTCCAGTTTTGACTGAAGGACTTATAATTAATTGTATTAAAACGGACAAATGGTCTGGATGAGAGGAAAATCAAGCTTTCTGAACTAAAAGAAACTACTCCACACAAACACAGCAATTACAGCAAAATTGCTTAAATGGAGGAAAGCAGATGGCAAAAATGAGGGGTAAGTGGCTACAATGTTGATTTAACAATCTTAGCAATACCCCCTTAATTACCACCCCTAACTCCTTACTAGGTTGCCTTGCTGAGGAGTCAGAAACCCTGCTCACCTGGGGTCCAGCGAAGTAAGAGCTAAGAGAGAGATAGCTTCTCAGGAGCTATCTTTATACCTGGAAAAGTCTGTCTGCAAAATTCGCGCCCAAAGTTCCAATACACAAGAGAAATGCTGTGATTGGTTGATTCAAAGTGGTTGGAATGGATTAATGTGTCTGCACTGTGGGGCCTAAATGTTCCCGCCCACATCCAGAGCTCACCTGGGCTAAAACAAAAGGGAATCCAACTGCCCTATTGTCCAGAATGATGGGTGCTTAAAAAACCCATTCAATTCCTAAACTGTTGCATATCAAAATCCGTTCCATGGCTTCAGTATCTCATTGTCTGTGAGTGCTTTGAATGGCTGAATTGCTGTGGAAACAGAAGCAGTTTCAATCAATTGTCCTGCGGTTAGTCTCAAGTGGGCTAATCTCTTATGTCAGTAAACCACATCGATTGCTTAGAAGGGAACCTCCCTTTGATTGGCAGTTCTTTGACTGCCACTGTAGATCCTCCCACACATAAATACTCCAAGCTGCTTCTTTGTCCTTTTGCCATGCTTTCTCTGCCATGTTTTTACTGATGGCCATTTTAAAAGATCTTTGAAATATACAGTTCGAAACTCAGAGGTACCATTTTAATAAAAATGTAATGTCTTAGATCCTTATGTTGCCCAAGTGCTGCTCTGCCCAACACAGCTTTTCATGATTCTGGGTATGTTTAAAAAAAACACTGTCCTACCCAAAGGCAATTCAAAACATATAATTCTTCATCCACGATGTGGGACAGTATTTTCAATCTTCAGGGAAAAATAGGGGAATTTTGCAAACCCCTACAGGTGAGTGACAGCCGTTTTTGTTTTAAACCTGAGGTAGAAGTTCATGTGGCCCAGGAATGGATTGTATCCAACCCTGAACCCTCAACTGTTCACCTCACTGTCAGGGAAAACATTACCAACCTGCAAAATTACGTAACACATTTCGGCTATGAAAATCTCCCTCTACCAGAACATCTTACTGCCCTACTAAAAGCAGTGGTCATCTCACAGAAACATTTCTATATGTTAGAGCAGAAGACATTCGAGATAAGGGCCAAGATATTGGATATTGTAGTTCCACCCTGGTCGGACATTTTTGAAAATATAGAGGCCCCCTCTTGGATTAGGCCGGCTTCACAAATTTTAGTGGCTTGCCAGCTGGGCATAGTTTCTACCTGTTGTGCACAAAGTGCAAAGGAAGGGACCAGATGCTCCGCTCTCTATAATGAGGGGGCATGGGACAAAAATAAAGTTTACAACCAGGTATGAGACCAACATTGAACGTTATTAAAATAAAGTTTGATGAATGTGTGTGTCTTTATTTTTCCTATATGTGATTTTTTCCAAGTGGTGCAGGGGTGTTGCACCCCCCGTGCTTGGATGTGCATGTAATAAAAGTTTTGTACCTTGTGTATTTTGATAAACACTACACATAAAGGGAACGGGAGAGAGTGTTTTGTTTTGGGTTTTAGTTTAGGTAATACAGGGGAAGGTTGGCTCCCAAGGATCAGAAATTTTGCTCACAACTGCATGATACTATAATGTTATAAAATATCACAGGGGGGTGTGCAAGGCTCGCAAAATTACATAACTTCCCCCAAAATAAAAAAAGAAGAGATATTGGACTGTTTGAAGGAAATATTGGGCCAAAGGGATTTAAAAATCAAAACCCCAGGAAGATTTGGCTGGTTTAAAAGGCATATTCAGACCTACGAAAAACTGTGACAAAGGAAGGTGGGATGGGCCCCTGAGTTTGGATATTGGGCCATCTGGGAATGTCCTGGGCTACCTCAGCCTTTACATAAAGACAATAAAACCTGTTCCCGCCAAAAATCGCACAGCCACAAAGTACATGAATAAAACAGTACATGCCCACAGCAACACAAAGGAAAGAACATGGCCCAACAGGAAACAACAATCAAACAGCAGTCCAAAACCAATCAAAGAGATTTACAAAAGGTTTTACATATTTAAACTGGTTTCAAGGCAATCCCGAAACCAGTTAAAGGCCAATAAAGAATAGATGGGCCATCCCCAAAGCTCATTAAAGTTAGATGGGCCATCCCCGAAGCTTGTTAAAGTTTTAAAGCTTATTAAAAATAACAAGCCCACCAAATTTAACAAAGAAACCAGAGATTTGGCAGTCAGATAAGCCAGGCCTCAAACCAGTATAATTGAGGCCTGCTTTTTCAGTGAAGCAGTGCAGTAAGAGCAAGTCCATCAGTAAGATCGGAGAAGAAGTTCAGTTCAATCCAACAGTAAGATCATCATCAGAGCACGAGTTCAGTACAGGAGAGAATGTCGGAGAATCGGAGACTTGAAGGAAGTAGAAGGAAAAGAAAGTCGCATCTAACAAAGGCTTCGAGAAACCAACAACTACCCATATTACCAGCAACCAGGTAATACTGGGCCACCACCGAAAATTCAAAAATCAAAGACTTGTTTCCACTCTACAGGCTAGTCTGACTTACCCCTGGGTAAGATTTTGACACAAAAGACCCTAAAACTTAGCCTAACCAAAGTAAATTGGGTACTTACCCGATACATCCAAACTACGCAGCCAACCGCATCAGCGGACAAACCCAACGCAGGTGCGGTCTTCTACCACGTCCGGGGTACGGCAGGCCCCAACCACCACAACTAAGGAGAACCCCTAAATCGCGAACCTCTACAATCTGTCAATAAAGTCATTTGGTGAGCATTTCCTGGTCCTCTGGATTTCAACCTAGTTAGGATAGTGGGGTTGGGAGGGTAAGGGATTCTGCCTATTGTAATTCTCCCTCGCATATTCTGAGTGTTCCCCACCTTTTAGAGTATAAGCTTTATTGTATTGTATATTTTCCCATCTCAAAATAAAGATCTCAATTCTTTTGACCAAACCAGGTGTCTGTTGCAAGTTCATTACAACCCACAAATAAGTCCAAAGTCTAGAACAAAGAGGGCATCAGAGCGATTCAAACCGTGCAAGAGAGTCAGAGGTGAAGCTGACCAAACCACCACACACCACCCCTTACAAGTGTCAGTGCTGTGCATTCTCTGAACTCGATAGTGTCAGCGCTGTGTGTTCTCTGAACTACATATTGTCAGCAATGTACATTCCATAAACACAATATCGTTAGTGCTGTGCATGCTCTGAACTCAATAGTGTCAGTGTGGTACATTCTCTGAACTTGATTGTGTCAGTGCTGTGCATTCCCTGAACTCAATAGTGTCAGAGCTGTCCATGCTCTGAGCCAAATAGTGTCAGCACGGTGCCTTCTTTGGACTCGATTGTGTCAGTGCTGTGCACTCTCTGAACACAATAGTGTCAGCGCTGTGCATTCTCTGAACTCGATAGTTTCAGCACTTTGCATTCCCTGAACTCGATCGGGCCAGTGCTGTGCATTCTCTGAACTCGATAGTGTCAGCGCTGTATGTTCTATTAACTCAATAATATCAGTGTAGTGTGTTCTCTGAACTAGATAGTGTTAGCGCTGTGCATTCTCTGAACTCGATAATTTCAGCACTGTGCATTCTCTGAACTCGATAGTGTCAATGCTGTGCACTCAGTGAACTCATTAGTTTCAGTGCTGTGCATTTTCTGAACTCGATAGTGTCAGCGCTGTATGATCTCTGAACTCAACAGTGTAAGTGCTGTGCATTCTCTAAACTCGATTGTGTGAGCGTTGTGCATTCTCTGAACTCGATAGTGTTAGCACTGTGCATTCTTTGAACTCAATATTGTCAGTTCTGTGCATTCTCTGAACTCAACAGTGTCAGCACTGTGCATTCTCTGAACTCAATAGTGCCAGTGCTATGCTTTCGGTGAACTCATTATATTCAGGCTGTGCATTCTCTGAACTCGATAGAGTCAGCACAGTGCATTCACTGAACTCGATAATGTCAGTGATGTGCATTCAGTATTTTCATTAGTGTCAGCGCTGTGCATTCTCTGAACTCAATAGTGTCAGCGCTGTATGTTCTCTTAACTCGATAGTATCAGTGCTGTGTGTTCTCTGAGCTCGATTGTGTTAGCGCTGTGCTTTCTCTGAACCCAATAGTGTCAGTGCTGTGCATTCTCTGAACTCGACAGTGTCAGCTCTGCGCATTCTCTAAACTCACCAGTATCTACATTGTGCGTTCTCAGAACTCCATATTGTCAGCGCTGAGCATTCGCTGAACTTGATAGCTGCAGCACTGTGCATTCCCTGAACTCAATAGTGTCAACGCTGTGAATTCCCTGAACTCGATAATGTCAGTGCTGTGCATTCTCTGAACTCCACATTGTCAGCGCTGTGCATTCACTGAACTCGATATTGTCAGTGCTGTGCATTCTGTGTTCTCATTAGTGTCAGCGCCGTGCATTCTCTGAACTCGATATTGTCAGCGCTGTAGGTTCTCTGATCTCGATTGTGTCAGCGCAGTGTGTTCTCTGAACGCGATAATGTCAGTACTTGCATTCTCTGAACTTGATCGTGTCAGCGCTGAGCATTCTCTGAACTCGACGGTTTCAGCGCTGTGTATTCGCTGAACTCGATAGTGTCAGTGTTGTGAATTTGCTGGACTCCATATTGGCAATGCTGTGCATTCTCTTACCTCAATAATGTCAGCATGGTGCATTCTCTGAACTCGACAATGTCAACACTGTGCATTGTCCGAACTTGATAGTGTCAGCGCTCTGCATTCAGTATTTTCATTAGTGTCAGCGCTGTGCGTTCTCTGAACTCAATAGTGTCAGCGCTGTATGTTCTCTGAGCTTGATAGTATCAGCTCTGTGCATTCTCTGAACTTGATAGTGTCAGCACTGTGCATTCTCTGAACTCGATAGTGTCAGTGCTGTGCATTCTCTGAACTCAACAGTGTCAGCGCTGTGCATTCTCGGAACTCGATAGTGTCAGCGCTGTGCTTTCGCTGAACTCAATAGTGTCAGTGCTGTGCATTCTCTGAACTCAATAGTGCCAGTGCTGTACATTCTCTGAACTCGATAGTGTCAGCACTGTGCGGTCTCTGAACGCGATTGTGTTAGTGCTGTGCATTCTCTGAACTCAGTAGTGTTAGTGCTGTGCATTCTCTGAACTCAGTAGTGTCAGGCTGTGCATTCTCAGAACTCGATATTGTCAGCGCTGTGCATTCTCTGAACTCCATATTGTCAGCGCTGAGCATTCTGTGAACTCGATAGTGTCAGCACTGTGCGGTCTCTGAACACAATTTTTTTTAGTGCTGTGCATTCGCTGAACTCAGTAGTGTCAGGGCTGTGCATTCTCTGAACTCGATATTGTCAGTGCTGTTCATTCTCTGAACTCCATATTGTCAGCGCTGTGCATTCACTGAACTCGATATTGTCAGTGCTGTGCATTCGGTGTTCTCATTAGTGTCAGTGCCGTGCATTCTCTGAACTTGATAGTGTCAGCGCTGTAGGTTCTCTTATCTCGATTGTGTCAGCGCAGTGCGTTCTCTGAATGCGATAATGTCAGTACTTGCATTCTCTGAACTCGATCGTGTCAGCACTGAGCATTCTCTGAACTTGATGGTTTCAGCGCTGTGTATTCGCTGAACTCGATAGTGTCAGTGCTGTGAATTTGCTGGACTCCATATTGGCAACGCTGTGCATTCTCTTACCTCAATAGTGTCAGCGTGGTGCATTCTCTGAACTCGACAGTTTCAGCACTGTGCATTGACTGAACTTGATAGTGTCAGCGCTGTGCATAATATCAACTCGAAAGTGTCATGCACTGTGCATTCTCTAACCTCGATAGTGTCAGTGTTGTTCATCCAGTGTACTCATTAGTGTAAGCGCTGTGCATTCTCTGAGCTTGATAGTGTCCATGCTGTATGTTCTCTGAATGCGATAGTGTCAGTGCTTGCATTCTCTGAACTCAACAGTGTCAGCACTGTGCATTCTTTGAACTCGATAGTGTCAGTGCTGTGCATTCTCTGAACTCGATAGTGTCAGTGCTGTGCATTCTCTGAACTCGATAGTGTTAGTGCTGTGCATTCACTAAACTCAATAGTGTCAGCGCGGTACATTCTCTGAACTCGATTGTGTCAGTGCTATGCATTCTCTGAACTCAAGAGTGTCAGTGCTGTGCATCCTCTGAACTCGATAGTGTTGTAGGGGGTGGCGTGTGTGCAATCAGCTCGCCTCTGCCTGTGTTCCTGAACGGTTCGAATCGCTCCCACACCCCTGGGTTCTAGACACCGGACTTAGGTACAGGCGGCGATACAGATTTGGAGTTGATAACTGGTTTGGTACAAGAAAGTCGTATTTTTATTAAAAGGCACAATAAAATTACAACACTGGAAAAATTACTGGAATAGTTACAGGCTTACAAAAGTACACTTAATTAGGAATGGGGAACACACGGCACATCGAGGGAAAAATCACAGTATTAATCCCCTTACTCTTGTCCCACCCCCAATATCTAACTAATTGTGCTGTGAGGGGCCAGGGATTATGCTCACCAATAAGGGTTTCTGGACAGGTCGGATCCTGTCGATTGGGCCGGTTGCGGTTTTGGGGTTCGCGCTTGGTGTCCTTTGGGGCCTGCCGTCGTCACGTGGTCCCAGGGCATGGTGGTGGAGTCGTCTGATTAAAGTCCCCTCTTTTCCTCCATTAGAGATAGGGAGTAAAGTATTTGTTTTGTACTTTACCTTGCAGAATGGAAGCTTCGAGTTTTGTTCTTCTGGTGGTGGTCTGGTCTTCGAAGTTTTGTTGCAGTTGGAGTTCGGTGTTGGCTTGGTCGCAGTGTCCTAGATCATTACCTGTGCAGTGGTAATGATGCAAAGGTATAGTTTACCCGGCCCTTTGTTACCGCGGTGCTCGTGGTCGTCGGCTTCTTCTTCTACCCCTGTGATGCGCTATCAATTACTCATAAAAGACTGAGAGTTAGAAGAGTAACTGAAGGCTTTTATTAACAAAAGAATGGAGGTCTGCCTCGAGTGGTCGACCGGTCCAGAAATACAAAGGGCTGGGGAGCAGTCACCTTTATACTAGGACTTGTGGGAGGAGTCAGCCGAGGCATGTCCAGGCATGTACACAATGGAATGCAAACAGTATACAAACAGTGGTTTACCACATTCACCCCTTGTTTAAAATTGAGTCCGGCGGGGTGAAGTGTATTAAAAGTTAGTGTATTGGAGTCTCTCCGGAGGTCTTGTCTGCCGCTGTGATCGGCGTGGCGACGGCAGGGGTAGTGAAGCTTCCGGCATCAAGTCCCGCGTAGGCTGTGGCGCTGGCGTGTCGTCCTCGTAGATGTTGAGTGGGTCGCGGGACCCAGGCCTGCCGTCTGCTGGGGCTGGATATCGGATCGTGGGGGGGGGTGGTAGTGGGTAGTGGGTTACTGCAGCCCCCGAGGGTGCAAGGTCTCTTATGGAGACTGTGTCCTCCCGCCCGTCCGGGTACGCAATGTAAGCGTACTGGGGGTTGGCGTGGAGGAGGTCGACCCTCTCGACCAGGGGGTCCGTTTTATGGGTCCTTACGTGTCTTCTCAGTAGGACCGGCCCTGGGGACGTCAGCCATGGTGGTAGCGATGTCCCCGATGTGGACTTCCTTGGGAAGACAAACATTTTCTCATGAGGGGTGGCGTTAGTGGCAGTGCAGAGCAGTGACCGAATAGAGTGGAGCGCATCGGGTAGCACATCCTGCCAGCGGGAGGTTGGAAGGCCCCTAGACTTTAAGGCTAGCAGGGCGGCCTTCCAAACTGTCGCATTTTCTCTTTCCACCTGTCCGTTCCCCCGGGGGTTGTAACTAATGGTCCTGCTTGTGGCAATACCCCTAGTTAGCAGGTACTGACGGAGTTCGTCGCTCATAAACGATGAGCCCCGGTCGCTATGGATATAGCTGGGGAAACCGAACAGGGTGAAGAGGTCGTTTAGGCATTTAATGACCGTGGCACTGGTCATGTCCGGGCAGGGGATGGCGAACGGGAAACGGGAGTACTCATCAATAATATTGAGGAAGTACACGTTGCGGTCGGAGGAGGGGAGAGGCCCTTTAAAATCGACGCTCAGGCGCTCGAAGGGGCGAGTGGCTTTTATCAGGTGAGCCCTGTCTGGTTTATAAAAGTGCGGTTTGCACTCAGCGCAGACTTGGCAGTTCCTGGTCATGGTCCTGACCTCCTCAATGGAGTAAGGTAGGTTGCGGGCCTTGACGAAGTGGAAGAACCTGGTGACCCCCGGGTGGCAGAGGTCATTGTGGAGGGCCCGCAGTCTATCGATCAGCGCGCTGGCGCAGGTGCCACGCGATAAAGCATCCGGGGGTTCGTTGAGCTTCCCGGGCCGGTACAAGATCTCGTAATTGTAGGTGGAAAGTTCGATTCTCCACCTCAAGATCTTGTCATTTTTGATTTTGCCCCTCTGCTTGTTGTTAAACATGAAAGCGACTGAACGCTGGTCAGTGAGCAGGGTAAATCGTTTTCCGGCCAGGTAGTGCCTCCAATGACGCACAGCCTCCACAATAGCCTGGGCCTCCTTCTCAACAGCGGAGTGTCTGGTCTCCGGGCCCTGGAGGGTTCGTGAAAAGAAGGCCACGGGTCTCCCCGCCTGATTGAGGGTAGGGGCCAGGGCAAAGTCGGACGCGTCGCTTTCCACCTGGAAGGGGATGGATTCGTCCACTGCATGCATGGTGGCTTTGGCGATGTCCTCCTTGATACGGTGGAAGGCTAAGCGGGCCTCTGCCGTCAAGGGAAAAGAGGTGGACTTGATCAGCGGACGGGCCTTGTCCGCATAGTAGGGGACCCACTGGGCGTAATAGGAGAAAAACCCTAGGCACCTCTTCAGGGCCTTGAGGCAGTGGGGCAGTGGGAGTTCCATAAGGGGACGCATCCGGTCGGGGTCGGGACCGATGACTCCGTGTTCCACAACACAGCCAAGGATGGCGAGGCGGTTTGTGCGGAATATGCACTTCTCCTTGTTATATGTCAGGTTCAGGAGTTGGGCGGTGCGGAGGAATTTTTCGAGGTTTGCGTCATGGTCCTGCAAGTCACGGCCGCAGATGGTCACATTGTCCAGGTATGGGAAAGTGGCCTGCAACGCATTTTGATCTACCATCCGGTCCATCTCCCTTTGGAAGACGGAGACCCCGTTGGTGACGCCAAAGGGAACCCTAAGGAAGTGATAGAGGCGGCCGTTTGCCTCAAAGGCAGTATACTGGCGGTCCTCAGGGCAGATAGGGAGTTGGTGGTACGCTGATTTCAGGTCAATGGTCGAGAAGACGCGGTACTGCGCGATCTGATTGACCATATCAGCTATGCGGGGGAGTGGGTAAGCGTCCAGTAGGGTGTAGCGATTTATTGTCTGGCTGTAGTCGATGACCAGGCGCTGCTTCTCGCCGGTCTTAACGACCACAACCTGGGCTCGCCAGGGGCTGGTGCTGCCCTCAATAATCCCTTCCTTCAGGAGCCGCTCCACTTCGGTTTTAATGAAAACCCTGTCCCCGGCACTGTATCGCCTGCTCTTTGTGGCGATGGGCTTACAGTCGGGGGTGAGGTTAGCAAACAGTGGGGGGGGGGTGACTCGGAGTGTGGAGAGGTTGCACCTGGTGCGCGGCGGGCAATTTGGAAGCTGCTGGCTGCGGACTGTGAGTGGGGGGAGGGGTCCACCGTACGCCATCGTAACACTTTTAAGGTGGCACTGAAAATCTAACCCCAGTAGAATGGCAGCGCAGAGGTCGGGCAGGACCAGAAGTTTAAAATTATCGTACACAGTCCCGTCTACTATGAGTGTCACCACGCAGTAGCCGCCAATGTCCGCTGACTGGGACTCGAAGGCCATAGAAATCCGCTGGTGCGCAGGCAGGACTGGGAGAGAGCAACGCCGCACCGTGTCAGGGTGGATGAAGCTCTCCATGCTCCCAGAGTCAAAAAGGCAGATTGTATCGTGACCATTTACCTTAATGTCCATTGTGGAACTGGCCAGTTGGTGCGGTCTCGCTTGGTCCAGTGTAACGGATGCCAGCGTAGGGGTCGGTGTGTCGCTGCGGGTATCAGATGAGGCGGTGTCAGGGGCCTGCTGCGTCCCGGCTGTCGTCCAAGATGGCGGCGTCCATGATCCCCATGTGGCTGGAGGCGTCCAAAATGGCTGCTGTACCGGTGATTCGCACATGGCCGAGGGGGCCCAAGATGGCGGCCCGCATGGCCCACACGCGGCGCTGCTGGGGTTCGGGGTGGCTTTGGCCCTGCAGATGCTAGCGTAGTGTCCCTTCTTCCCGCAGCCCGAGCAGATCGCGTTTTTCGCCGGGCAGCGCGCTCTGGGGTGTTTTGCCTGGCCACAGAAGTAGCATTTCTGGCCTTGGGGCACTGCTGTCTGGCCTTGGGACACTGCTGCGGTAGTTGGGCCGTTGCTGGGGTGTGGCTGGGGTGGCACGGCGCTATGAGGCGGTCCTACCGTGTCCCAGGCTGTCGTTCCCCGCGGCATCCACGGTGCAGAGGAGTAGGCATCCATGCCCTGGTAGGCTGCATCCAATGATAGTGCGAGTTCAGAGGCCTTGTTGAGGTTGAGGTCACTCTGCTCCAACAGTCGCTGTCGGGTGTAATTGGATCTGTGGCCCGCTACAAAAGCGTCCCGGATAAGTTCCTCTGTGTACACAGCGGCCTTTACATCCTTACACCCACAGGCCCGGCCAAGCACGGACAGTGCCTGAAGATATTCCACGGTCGATTCCCCAGGTTGTTGCTTACGACTCCCCAGAAGGTGCCTGGCGTACACTTCGTTCACTGGGCGCGTGTACTGGTCCTTGAGGAGCTTGATAGCATCCGCGTACGAGGTCGCGTCTTGGATGACCGAGTACACTCGGTGGTTCACTTTGGAGGTCAGGACATCCAGTTTGTCCTCTTCCGATTTGATTGCTTCGGAGGCGGTCAGGAATTTTTCGAAACACTTAAGCCAGTGAGTAAACTTGGTGGATGAGTCCGCCTCCCGATGACCTAAGTCCAGGCATGCTGGTGTGAGGATCTTTTCCATTATAAAAATTTTGTTAATAAAATTGATGCGCTATCAATTACTCATAAAAGACTGAGAGTTAGAAGAGTAACTAAAGGCTTTTATTAACAAAAGAATGGAGGTCTGCCTCGAGTGGTCGACCGGTCCAGAAATACAAAGGGCTGGGGAGCAGTCACCTTTATACTAGGACTTGTGGGAGGAGTCAGCCGAGGCATGTCCAGGCATGTACACAATGGAATGCAAACAGTATACAAACAGTGGTTTACCACACCCTGCTTCATACGTCAGCTTATACCTGGACCGTAGTGTGTGCCCGTTCATCCCCAACGCTTCTCTATGCTGCCCTTCTCTGCTTATCGGCCTTGCCGTTCACCTCGTCTCGCCTGCCCGCTTGCTGCCCCGTGTGTCCTGTGTGTTTTGAGTCCTGTGTCGAGTCCCCTCTCGAGTCCCGTTCCTTTTCGGTTACCGGTGAACCTACAATTATACTACTTCAGAGGTTCCTTATCTGCGCGCCAAATCAGGGTTAGTTCTTTGTCTAATTTTGGCGGGCTCATTAAAGTGATTATACTCATTCACTTTAACTGCTTTTTGGGTGGTTGCCCCGTTGTTAAATGCTCCTTAATGTCTCAGCGTTTGTTATTCATAATGTTTAGTCGGCGTTTTCCTGGCTTGGTGGCTACATCGAACTGTAACCGATTATTTATGCAAAAGGTTTGATGGGTTGAAGATAAAATCTTTCCTGAGTTAATTGGTTTCAAAATGAAGAATGCGTATTCCACATTATCTAATGGCTGGCTTCAGAAATAACAAGTCCCTCACAGACCCAGGCATGTCATCTGACCTGCCATTTTGCAGGGCCCTGTTTTTTTTCAATCTTGCAGGCTTCTGCCACGAGGTCCAGAAGCCATTTTGTTTGGGGTACCCTTATAACTTCATCTTTCAGGCTCCCTTTATTAAGAACTCTGGGGAATGTGGGAATTTTGAGCACCCTGCACCGTCAGCGCTGTATGTTCTCTTAACTTGATAGTATCAGCGTTGTGTGTTCTCTGAACTCGATAATTTCAGCACTGTGCATTCTCTGAACTTGAGAGTGTCAATGCTGTGCACTCAGTGAACTCATTAATTTCATTGCTGTGCATTCTCTGAACTTGATAATGTCAGTGCTGTATGATCTCTGAACTCGACATTGTCAGCGCTGTGCATTCTCTGAGCTCAATAGTGTCAGTGCTGTGCACTCCCTGA
Source organism: Somniosus microcephalus (assembly GCF_052327205.1). Lineage (NCBI taxonomy): Eukaryota > Metazoa > Chordata > Chondrichthyes > Squaliformes > Somniosidae > Somniosus > Somniosus microcephalus. Next base: position 177,312,051 of record NC_140991.1, on the reverse strand, counting down.
TCTCGATAGTGTCAGTTCTTGCGTGCTCTGAACTCAACAGTGTCACCGCTGTGCATTCTCTGAACATGATAGTGTCAGCGCTGTGCATTTTCTGAATTCGATAGTGTCAGTGCTGTGCATTCTCTGAACTCGATATTGTCAGCGCAGCGCCTTCACTGAGCTCGATAGTGTCAGCGTTGTAAGATTTGCAAAATGTCTACATTTTTTCCGAAGGTTGTTATTCATAAACGGGACCCTGCGTGGACATTTTAAATCAAAAGGGTTACCCAAGATGGTGTCCATGCCTCGTGGCAGAAAGCCTGTGAGATTTTAAAATGGACTCTGCAACGCAGCCAGCTTGTGGATCGAAACCAAAGCTGCCGTGTCTGTGAAGAGAGACTTTGCATTTTGAAACCAGACATGACTTAGAATTATGTATTAGATCGAATTGGAGACAAAGCTAAATTCAGTTAGGCCTATAGTTAAGGCCATCAAGCAGTTTACATATGTAATTGAAGGCCCCGGGTAGCAATCGCCCTCTTCTATTCTCTTCTCCCTCTGCTCGCCCTCGTCGCTGCCGCTCTTTCCCCGTCCCACGCTTATCCTGTGCCTGTGCCTTTTGCCACTCCATCTGGAAATTGCCCAGGCACTGCATCGGGCAAACACGGACAATTCAGGCCAGGCGAGGCGTGACGCGACGAGGGAAGGGGGGGAAGAGCAACTGAGGAAGACCAACTGAGGAAGACCAACTGAGTTATCGGACTGAGGGTAGGCTTCGAAACATCGGGCCTTTAGCCTCAGCCAATCTGCGACTATCTTCATGCAAACTCAAGCTGTCGGCTGAAGAAGAAGAATCAGCCCTGCAAGGTAAAGTACGCAAACAGAGACTTTAACTTTGGGGTACTCGAACCTGGACAACACCCTTGCAGCACCCGGAGACCGCATGATGACGGCAGGCTCCAGAGAGCACCAAGAGCGAACCCCGAACCCCACCGCTGTTTTGAGTCCAACAAACCCTTTTGATTGGTGAGCATAAATTCTGGCCCCTCATAGCTTAATCTAGTTAGGTGTAGGGGGTGAGATAAGGAAAGGGGATTATTAAGATAGTTGTTTTCCCTCGATTTGCCGTGTGTTCCCCATTCCCTGTATAAGTATAGTTAATTGTATTGCCTGTAATTTTTATATACTGGTAACTTCTCTTAAGACTGTATTCATTTTTCCTGTTTAATAAAATCCTGAGTTTTGCTTACATCCAAACCACCTGTCTGCTCAAGTCTTTTCTGTATCGCGACCTGTACCTAAGTCCGGTGTTGAGAATCTCAGGGGCGTGGGAGCGAATCGAACCACTCATGGGCAGTCAGAGGCATAGCTGACTGGGCACACGTGCCACCCCCTACAGAATGGCGATCGTGACAGGGCACCGGCAACAGGATTGCGATAGAGTAGACAATGGTTCGGATGAGTGAACCGTGATGGAGAAAAGGATTTCTGATTATGTGTTTAGCAAGGTGAATATCACTAAGAAGTGTATCACCACTCTGTTAAAGACTGGGCGTCCAGTAGATGCAGAAGCTAAGTGGACAGAGGGAAAGGAACACAAGAAGTCCTTAGAGAAGGCAGTTTGGCAGATGTGCTTTAAAAAGCAGGTCCAGCTTTTGGACAGGCTCATTGCAGCACAGGCAGTCGAGATAAGGGAGTCAGCCCTGGAGATCCAGGATAAGGCTCTCGCAGGGGAGAATATGTTGGTAGCTTTGCAGGCATTGAACCAAGAAAGAGTGCATTTAGTGGGAGAACACAAGGCCCAGTTGGAATACCTACGGTGCCAAGTCACCGAGGCCAATGGAAATGAGTTAAGGTTGTGGGAGAAAAACACCCGCTTGGCAAGGCACATTAGGGAACAGGAAGAGAGAGTGCAGGAGGTAAAAGCGAGTGAACAGGGGATTGAGGGGGCAGACAACGGCCACTGTAGAGAGAGGATAGAAAATCTGAGCCGGGCCCTCCGGAAGGCAAAAGGCATGGTGTGCCTCATAAGCCCAAAGGCAGGCCAGGCTGATTTTCTGGGGAACGAGGGGAGGACAGTTCCAACGCTACTGGTAGTGCTTAGGGATGACCCGGTTGAGAGAGAGGAGACCGCACGGCCACCACCCGTAGCGCCAAGTTTCAGTGAGGTTTGGCAGCAAGATGGGTGGAACCGGGGGTGGAACCCGAAGTGGAGCCAGAGGTGGAGGCGGAGGTAGAGCAAACCCCACCCGAGAGGCTGGAGCCGGGACCGATGTGCCCAGCACGGCATCGGAGGTTCGGCCCACCCATTAATGGCGACATTGAGGGACCCCTCCAAAACCAGTTCGTGTTACCCTTTAACACCCAACAGCTCAGGGTTATGGTTAACCATATCCCGAAGCATTCCGCAAAGAGAGACCCCTCGATCCACTTCAGGGAAATAGAGCAGACCACCAGCGTCAACGACTGCGATAACGCTGAGAAGGCCAAGATGCTGCTATTCTCCCTGGAGAGTAATCTCCTCCAATCCCTCTCTGACGAGTGTAAAAGGGGGCAGAGCGGGTATGAGGAGCTTAGAGATGCAGTTCTAGAGGCCATGGGGATGGATGAGGGAAGTCCCTTCTCCTGCGTGGAGAAGACGATCCAGCTTTCTGGGGAAACCCTGCAGGCTTTTTCGGACCGGCTGTGGCAGATGTACTGGAAGGCTTGCCTGGGGACACCGGGCCGGGCGTTCCTGAACGGGGATTCCCTGACACATTGGCTCCATTGCCTGGTGGCAAACAGCTTGCCACAGGTCCAGGCCAAGGCAGAAGCCTGGTTCTACCCCAAAGATCCCCAGACTACAGAACTCACGGTAATCAGGCAGCTCACCCTAGCCTACAAAAACGGCAGGGGAACCGATGCACACCCACCAAAAGGGAAGGTGCATGAGGTAAAACCAGGAGTGCAGAGTAGAAAGGAATGGCATCAGGAAGGGAATCACCCTCCCCACGCAAAGACCAATTGTTACGGGTGTGGGAAGGATGGTCACTGGCAGAAGGAATATAAAAACCCTTGGAAGGATAACAAGGGAAAGCAGCCCAAAGCCCCAGCGCAAAAGGCAGGGGTAGGGACCACTTCGGCAGAGGTCGAGTGAATTTTGAATGCCATGAGGTCCTTACTGACTGGCCAGGGGTGAGTGGCAGCAGCCACCGGTGCTCTCACCCCGTCAGCCCCATCCAACCCACAGCCGTGTCTAGAGCCAGCACAGCCTGTTTATCTGTGTTCGCTCCAGTATGATCAGTGGAAAAGACCTCTTTTGGAGATGGAGGTGGAAAAGGTGACGCGGACCTATCTGTTAGACATGGGGGCATCATGCACCGTGGTCTACTCAGCTAACCCCATCGCCTCACCTCTCTCCAGTGGTGTCCCATACAGTCTATTGTAGGGGGTGACCTGTGGGGTCCAGTCAGTTATGCCTCTGACTGTTTTATGAGCGGTTCGAATCGCTCCCATGCCCCTGGGTTCTAGACTTAGGTACAAGGCGGCGTTACAGAGAAGACTCAAGTGGACAGGTGGTTGGATGTGAACAAAAACGAAGATTTTCTTGAAAAGGAAAAATTGATACAATCTTATGGAAAATTACTAGCGTACACTTCTACAGGCAAAAACACCAAAGAATAACTATACTTATACAGGGAATGGGGAACACACGGCACATCGAGGGAAAACAACTATCTTAGCAATCCCCTTATCCTTATTCCGCCCCCTATACCTAACTAGGTTAAGCTATAAGGGGTCAGAACTTCATGCTCACCAATCAAAAGGGTTTGTTGGACTCAAAAGAGCAGCGGGGTTCTCGGTTCGCTCTTGATGCTCTCTGGAGCCTGCCGTCATCACGTGGTATCCGGGCGCTGCAAGGGCGTTGTCCAGGTTCGAGTAACCCAAAGTTAAAGTCTCTGTTTGGGCACTTTACCTTGCAGGGATGATTCTTCGTCGCCAGCCGACAGTTTGAGTTGGTGTGCAGATATTCGCAGGTCGGCCAAGGCTGAAGTCCCGATAATTCGAAGCCTACCCTCAGCACGTTTCCTCAGTTCGTCTCCTCAGTTGGTCTTCCTAAGGTGGTCTTCCATCCTCCCCTCGTCGCGTCCCGCCTTGCCTGGCCTGAAATGTCTGTGTCCGCCCGATACAGTGGCGGGGTGATTCCAGATGGAGTAGGAAAGGCACGGGCAAAGGCCAGGGGGTAAGTGCGGGATGGGGAAAGAGCGGCAGCCACGAGGGCGAGGGGCCAAAGAGTGGAGAGAAAACAGAAGAGAAGCGAAGCCCCCGATTGCTACCCGGGGGCCTTCAATTATACACTTTTCGAAAACCCTTATCTGCGCGCCAAATCAGGTTAGTTCTTTGTCTTAATCTTGGCGGGCTATTTTAAGTAATGGTAGCAATCCATACTAACTGTTTTTAGATGGCCGGTAATCGCGTCTACCGGCCCGATAGTCGACTTGTATTGTCATGAATGTTCCTTGATGGGCCTCTCCAGCCTCGATGGTTCTTTTAATCTGTTTGCGATTATATATGTAGACTGCTTGATGGCCTTAACTATGGGTCTAAACTGTGTTTAGATTTGTGTCCAATTTGGTCTAATGCATAATTCAGAGTCCTGTCTGGTTTCAAAATACAAAGTCTATCTTCACAGACACTGCAGCTTGGGTTTCGATCCACAAGCTGTCTGCATTGCAGAATCCATTTTAAAATCTCACAGGCTTTCTGCCATGAAGCACGGACGCCATCTTGGTTACCCTTTTTGAATTAAAATGTTCATGCAGGGTCCTGTTTATTAATAACAACCTTCGGGGAAAAGTAACAATTTTGTAAATCTTACACTCCCCCCTGTGATACCAAAACTTGCTTGAAGTATCATACTTTTAAGGTGATCAAAATTTTTCTGACCCTCCATAGTCAACTTTCCCCTGTAATTACCTATCTGATATACCCATGACACATGCACTACCCATTCCGCGAAAATGTAGTGTACATCAGCATACAGAGGGTAAAATTACAGACTTTACACACACATCCAAGCATGGAGGGGGTCCACCACCCCTGCACCACTTGGTACACGTTTCTTTATTAAACCACGTCGCAAAAAAACAACAAATGAAAAAGCTTTATTAAAAATAACATACACAAAGAAACAACAATCTTTAATCAACATAGAGGGAAAGGACTTAAAGCAGCATATCTCCCTCCACCTTTACATAGTGTGTCTTCCAAAATCCCTGGTTTTGGAATTCTGACCACCCACCTTTTCCCTTACACTGGGTACAAACCAAATACAACACTATCCCTAACTGGCAAACAATTAGAATGTGGGAAGCCAGTCTGATCCACGAAGGGACCTCTATATTATTGGAAATGTTCCAACAGGGTGGAGTCACAATATCCAATATCTTAGTCCCTAGCTCTACTGTTTTCTGTTCGAGTGTATATAAATGTTTCTGCGAAACTATAACGGCTTTGAGTATTTTGGTCAGATGTTCAGGGAGAGGGGGAATTTCATAGCCAAAGTGCGCTACGTACTTTTGCAAATTCGTAAAATTCTCCTTCACAGTGAGGTGAACAGTGGAGGGTTCAGGAATGGGGACAATTCGCTCCTGGGCCACTTGAATTTCTGCCTCGGGTTTAACACAGAAACTGCTGTCACTAACTGGACACCAACTATGCCGTCCATGCTGGTAGTGGAACGCGCCGGTGGTGACACAATATGTCCCACCTCCTATATATGCTACCTGCGGGGGAACATGGTCTTGTGCCATTGCCTCCATGGTGCAATTTATAGGCTTTGCGCCAGCAGCTCTGAACCCACACTGCGGTTTTGAAAAGGCATTCAAGTGCTGGGGACACAGGATTATGTGTGCTCCCCGGCTCCGGCACCCTGAGAGGTCAATACCTGTCACAGCGTGCTCCCACTTAATGATGTAATGTGGGACCGCTGTGAAACGAACGTGTGCACCCCGTTGAATGACTCCAATGTTCTCCAACCTGTATACCGGAGCGGGTCGGGCTGTCCTACCCATGACCGGCATCCTAACGACTACTCCCATGATTGTGTGGTTGGACCGCCCACAATCCATGGGGACTGGATAGGCTTCGGAGGCTAGGTGGAGTTGGCACGGGCTCAATGCATTCTCAAAAGGGTGGAGGGCTGCGAGGTGCTTGTTGCTAATCCAGGAGGGGACCAAACCCTGTTTTAAATCCTCCAGATTACTGCGGCGCTCGCCCAGTAACCACGCCCCGTATAACACGCACACCTCATTCTGCGCAGCCTGGTCAGAAGCATTTCTGTCCTCCCTAATGAGAGCATTTACCGTCTTGCATGCTTTTCCAACTCGGCTATGCTCTCTTTTAAATGGACCGTCATGGCCTGGTCCTCATGCAACTCCGAGCCCACTACCTTGTTCTCATCCATTAATATTCTCTTTAACTGTGTTTTTAAACCGTTTATCTGGGTCTGCAGCTCTATGTCATCCAAGCTGTTGATGACAGAGGACCCAGTATTAAACGCAGTAAAAACATCATTCCATACTCCCCTTCTTTGTCTCCCTGCATCACTCAAAAATTCTCGGTGTGTGGTGTAGAGTTTGGTTTTGTCCACATGGGCAAAATCGAAATCGTAAAATTTCTTGAACATGGCCTTTAATAGGGCCTAGTATAACTGCTCTGTTTCTTTGGGGCACCACTCCGTTAAATGTACCTCCGTGAGATTTAAAATCACAGAGGCTACCACGTAGTGTACCCCCTGGTACAGCATCTGATCAGTGGGGACCAGTACCAACCCATTCCCTGGTCCCTTGGTGGTGGTGGGGCAATCTTCCCTGCATAATCTCGCCGCCTGCGTCGTGGGCAGTGGCTTACGGGGGCGGGTATCCCACCTCATCCCATCCCCGGCGTCTTGCCACTGCCGGTGGAAAATAATGGATATGCCTGCGGGGCAGACTGTCTCTGACCACCACATACAGATGTAAATCCGTTAATCCGGTTCCCACCACTTATCTCAATGCACGCTTAGTCCTCCATGAGTCCCGGTGATCGTCTGATCTGTGTTGTTTCTCAACCGTTCCCACTCGACTTCAGGGTTCCTCATTTCCTTGCTCAACTTTCGGAGCCACCACCACCTGTCCAGTGGAATGTGTCCTTTACATGTTAAACATATTCGCTTTCCAATGGTGACGCTAAACCTTGTGTTAACAACTCATACCCTGGGACACAGGAGGGAGGCTTCCCCGTACCTGAATCCGGTTTGGCTGGAGTACTGAGACGAATTGGACCCCAGCCATCCTGGCCATCTTCCCTCGTGGAAGTAAACGGCGGTCTCCTCCGCATCCCGTTCACTGCTCCCATCGATCGCTAGGGGCGCCTTGTCTCCCAAACACCCGTAGATGTGGGAGTCTTGCATGTCGCCCCTCCTCTCCACACTCACCCCGATCAGGGTGAATAGGATCACGATCCATTCCATCCCGAAAATCTTTCTGCAAAAAGATGTAAAAACATGCAGCCAGGTCCCCAAGACATTCTCTGGCTTGGTGAGGCATGGTCGGGTTCCGCGACCTCGACCCAAATATACACTCTTAACAGACTACTTACATAAAACTACTCATCACCTTATTTAACTTAAATTATAAACACCCAAACTTAAGCTAAGTAATTACACTTTCCTTAAAACTTAACTTAAACTAAAACTAGATACATCCACCACCCGGCTCCTGGCGGCCAGGCTAATACCTGGTCGGACTTGGGCTCGTCGCTACCCCCGGCGTGACCGCACCGTCCTTCGCTGTTGGTCCCTCGCAGCCCATGTCTTCTGGCTGAGGACCTCTGCCCTTGGACCTCTCCCTGGCTCGAGGGGCGGCCCTTGGTAACTGGAGGGCTGGATTACCATGGCTTTCTCGGCTGGGGCGTCCGTGGGGACATTCTAGGGGCCTTGATGTGTGGGGCTTTCTTGGCCGCTGGGCCTTTTACCCGAACCGCTGCTCTCCCAGGCTTGACCCCTCCCGAACCTGGGCTGGGGGCAGGTAACTTTTCACAGCCTGCTGCCGCGAGCTGAGTGTCTCCACCCCCAGGTCCTATGGCTGGGTCCGGGGCGGGGTTTTCGACCTCAGGTCCCTCCCTCTCTACACCTGGGTTAGGGGCGGGGTTTCTGCCCTCAGGTCCCTCCCCCTTGTCTGGATCCCAGAAGAGTGGGGGAGTGTCCTATTCGATGGGCGGGATGGCCCCTCCCTTCAAGCAAGCCACAGCGCCTGCCTGTGCAGTCTGTGAACTCGCTCCTGCTGCAGGCTGTGGGTCTTAATCCTCAGACCTTTCCCTAACTGGCTGCTTTCCCCTTTCAGGTGTAAACAGTTGATATAACCAGCGGCCTGTTTTGAAACCTGTGCTGAAGGCTCGCCCGGCCCCTTTCTCTTTCCTCACAGGGACGGTCTTACAGACGGGATTTTGGGCCCGGACCCGCATTAGATCCGGGGCCAAAACTACCCCCCATGTCCCTCCCTTGTCCCAGACTGTAGCTTCCCGACCTGCCCGATAGGAGTCCTGGGACTCTCCTTCCCCAGCCTTATCTATGGCCCTCTCTCCAGCGCGCACGGTCAGACTGAGGAATTTTAGCTCCTGCTGGCCAATCTGCGCTTTCTTGGGATTTACCTTGAAACCCTTCTGCCCTAGCAGCTCCAGCAGTTCGGCCAATAGCGGGCCATGCTCCTCTTTTGAATCAGTGAACAGGAGCAGGTCATCCACATATTGAACAAACTGACTGGGCTGGCTAAAATCCTTCAAACTGTCGGCCTTGCACTGATGGAAAATGCTGGGACTGCTGTGGAAGCCCTGTGGCAAACAGTTCCACGTGTACTGTTGCACTTTAAAAGTAAAGGCAAACTTGTACTGATCCTCCCTTCTTACAGGGATGGACCAAAACCCATTTGAAATATCCAGAACCGTGAAAGTGGTCGCGGATGCTGGAATACTCCTGATGAGGTCGGCAACTGCTGCTACTGTGGGCTGGGATATTGCTATTGAGCACCCAATAGTCCACCGTGGCCCTCCAGGAATTGTCCGGCTTTCTGACCGGCCATAACGGAGAATTCACATGGGTAGCTATCGATCTGAGAACTCCCTGCTGCACTAATGAGGACATGGCTGCTTCCTTGTCCGGCTCTGCTTCCCTGGGGAAGTTATACTGTATCTGTGGTCGGACCATGGGGTCCCCGTCTACGCTGACCTCAAACCCTGTGACCCTCCCGCAGTCGTGTTTGTGAGTGGCAACTGTGGCCAGGTGGGCCTGCACAAATGCCTGGAACTCTGGTGGGGTGTTGCTGACCATGAGCCCCAGGTTATAATCCTCTTTGGGCTTCATGGTGCAGAGGGTCCCCTTCCCTTCCTTTCCCGGGATTACTACGATCTCTCCGTTCTTTACTTTGCCTGCCCCCCAAGGGCAGTGATTCCTCAAATCCACTAGGATCCCGTGACCTACGATAAAGTCAGCCCCCAGGATACCTCTTCCACCCTCCACGTCCCATGTCATCAGGACACACGTCCAATTGGAGCGGAGCATTCCTATCCGAATGGCGAGCAGGATGGAAACCGAGCCGGCCTGTTCCCGACCCGTGAACCCTGATAGACTGTATGGGACACCGCTGGAGAGAGTTGAGCTGATGGGGTTAGCTGAGTAGATCGCGGTGCGCGATGCCCCCGTGTCCAACAGATAGGTCCCTGTCACCGTTTCCACCTCCATCTCCAAAAGGGATCTTCTCCACGCATCATATCAGAGCGAACACAGATAAACAGGCTGCGCCGGCTCTAGTCACGGCTGTGGGTTGGATGGGGCTGACAGGGTGAGAGCACCGGTGGTGGCTGCTACTCTCCCCTGGCCAGTCAGTAAGGACCTCATGGCGTCCAAAAGTGACTGTATCTCTGCGGAAATGGTCCCTACCCCCGCCTTTTGGGCTGGGGCTGTGGGATGCTTTACCTTGTTATCCTTCCAAGGGTTTTTGCACTCCTTCCGCCAGTGACCATCCTTCCCACACCCGTAACAATTGGTCTTTGTGTTGAGGGGGTTACTCCCTTCCTGGTGCCACTCTTTCCTACTCTGCACTCCTGGTTTTATCTCATGCACCTTCACCTTGGGTGGGAGGGCATCGGTTCCCCTGCCATTTTTATAGGCTTGGGTTAGCTGCCTAATTACCATGAGTTCTGTGGCCTGGGGACCTTTGGGGTCGAACCAGGCTTCTGCCTTGGCCCGGACCTGTGGCAAGCTGTTCGCCACCAGGCAACGGAGCCAATGCATCAGGGAATCCCCGTTCAGGAACGTCCGGCCTGGCGCCCCCGGGCAAGCTTTCGGTACAATGGCCACAGCCGGTCGGCAAAAGCCTGCGGGGTTTCCCCAGAAAGCTGGATCGTCTTCTCCACGCTGGAGAAGGGACTTCCCTCATCCATCCCCAGGGCCTCTAGAACCACATCTCTAAGCTCCTCGTACCCGCTCTGCCCCATTTTACACTCATCAGAGAGGGATTGGAGGAGATTACTCTCCAGGGAGAATAGCAGCATTTTGGCCTTCTCTGCATCATCGCAGTCGTTGACACTGGCGGTCTGCTCTATTTCCCTGAAGTGGATCGAGGGGTCTCTCTTTTCGGAGAGCCTCGGGAGGTGACCGACCATCGCCCTAAGCTGTTGGGTGTTAAATGGTAACACAAACTGGTTTCGGAGGGGTCCCTCAATGTCGCCATTAGCGGGTGAGCCGAACCTCCGATGCCACGCTGGGCACATCGGTCCCGGCTCCGGCCTCTCGGGCGGGGGTTGCTCTACCTCCGCCTCCATCTCTGGCTCCACTTCGGGTTCCACCCCCGGTTCCACCCCCCCTTGCTGCCAAACCTCACTGAAACTTGGCGCTACGGCTGGTGGCCGTGAGGTCTCCTCTCTCTAAACAGGGTCGTCCCTGGGTACCACCGATGTCGTTGGAACTGTCCTCCCCTCATTCCCCATAAAATCTGCCTGGCCTGCCTTTGGGCTTATGAGGCATACCATGCCTTTTGCCTTCTAGAGGGCCCGGCTCAAATTTTCTATCCTCTCTCTACAGGGGCCGTGGTCTGCCTCCTCAAACCCCTGTTCACTTGCTAGCTTGTAAGCGGCTTTTACCTCCTGCACTCCCTCTTCCTGTTCCCTAATCTGCCTTGCCAAGCGGGCGTTTTTCTCCCACAACCTTAACTGATTTCCCTTGGCCTCGGAGAGTTGGCACCGTAGGTATTCCAACTGGGCCTTGTGTTCTCCCACTAAATGCACTCTTTCTTGGTTCAAAGCCTGCAAAGCTACTAATAATGCCTACCCTGCGAGAGCCTTATCCTGGATTTCCAGGGCTGATTCCCTTATCTCGACTGCCTGTGCTGCAATGAGCCTGTCCAAAAGCTGGACCTGCTTTTTAATGCACATCAGCCAAATTGCCTTCTCTAAGGACTTCTTGTGTTCCTTTCCCTCTGTCCACTTAGCTGCTGCAACTATCGGATGCCCAGCCCTTAACAGAGTGGTGATCCACATCTTGGTGATATTCACCTTGCTAAACACATAATCAGAAATCCTTTCCTCCATCACGGTGCGCTCATCCGAACCATTGTCTACTGTATCGCAACCCTGTTGCCGGTGTCCTGCCGTGGTCGCCATTTCTGTAGGGAGTGGCCTGTGGGGTCCAGTCAGTTATGCCTCTGACTGTTTTATGAGCAGTTCGAATCACTCCCACGCCCCTGGGTTCTAGACACCGGACTTAGGTACAAGGCGGCGGTACAGAGAAGACTAGAGTAGACAGGTGGTTGGATGTGAACAAAAACCAAGATTTTATTGAAGAGGAAAAATTGATTCAATCTTATGGAAAATTACTAGCGTACACTTCTGCATGCAAAAACACCAAAGAATAACTATACTTATAAAGGTAATGGGGAACACACGGCACATCGAGGGATGACAACTAACATAACAATCCCCTTATCCTTATCCCACCCCCTATACCTAACTAGGTTAAGCTATGAGGGGTCAGAACTTCATGCTCACCAATCAAAAGGTTCTGTTGGACTCAAAACAGCGGCGGGGTTCGGGGTTCACTCTTGGTGCTCTCTGGAGCCTGCCGTCGTCACGTGGTCTCCAAGCGCTGCAAGGGCGTTGTCCAGGTTCGAGTACCCCAAAGTTAAAGTCTCTGTTTGGGTACTTTACCTTGCAGGGATGATTCTTTGTCGCCAGCAGACAGTTTGAGTTGGTGTGCAGATATTCGCAAGTCAGCCAAGGCTGAAGGCCCGATAATTCGAAGCCTACCCTCAGCCCATCTCCTCAGTTCGTCTCCTCAGTTGGTCTTCCTCAGGTGGTCTTCCCTCCTCCCCTCGTCGTGTCCAGCCTCGCCTGGCCTGAATTGTCCGTGTCCTCCCGATACGGTGCTGTGGCGATTCCAGGTGGAGTGGGGAAAGGCACGGGCAAAGGCCAGGGGGTAAGCACAGGACGGGGAAAGAGCAACAGCCCCGAGGGCGAGGGGCCGAAGAGCGGAGAGAGAAGAGAATAGAAGCGAAGCCCCGATTGCTACCCGGGGGCTTTCAATTATACCCTTTTTGAAAACCCTTTTCTGCGCGCCAAATCAGGTTAGTTCTTTGTCTTAATTTTGGCGGGCTATTTTAAATAATGGTAGCAATCCATACTAACTGTTTTTAGATGGCCGGTAATCGCATCTACCGGCCCGATAGTCGACTTGTATTCTCATGAATGTTCCTTGATGGGCCTGTCCAGCCTCGATGGTTCTTTTAATCTGTTTACGATTATATATGTAGACTGCTTGATGGCCTTAACTATAGGCCTAAACTGAATTTAGATTTGTCTCCAATTCGGTCCAATGCATAATTCAGAGTCCTGTCTGGTTTCCAAATACAAAGTCTCTCTTCACAGACACTGCAGCTTGGGTTTCGATCCACAAGCTGTCTGCTTTGCAGAATCCATTTTAAAATCTCACAGGCTTTCTGCCACGAGGCACGGAAGCCATCTTGGGTACCTTTTGATTTAAAATGTCCACACAGGGTCCCGTTTATTAATAACTACCTTCGGGAAAAGTAGAAATTTTGCAAATCTTACACTCTCGGGGTTCACGGGTAGGGAACAGGCCGGCGCGTTTTCCATCCCGCTCACCATTCGTATCGGACCGCTCCGCTCCAAGTGGACATGTGCCCTGATGAAATGGGACATGGACGGTTGAAGAGGGGTCCTGGGGGCCGGCTTTATCGTAGGTCACGTGATCCTAGTGGATTTGAGGAATCACTGCCTTTGGGGGGTAGGTAGAGTAAAGAACGGAGAAGTAGTAGTAATCCCGGGAAAGGAAGGGAAGAGGACCCTCTGCACCATGAAGCCCAATGAGGATAATTACCTCGGGCTCATGGTGAGCAACACCCCACCAGAGTTCCAGGCCCACCTGGCCACATTTGCCACTCACAAACACGACTGCGGGAGGGTCACAGGGTTTGAGGTCAGCATAGATGGGGATCCCATGGCCCGACCACAGAAAAGTATAACTTCCCAGGGAAGCAGAGCTGGACATGGAAGCGGCCATGTCCTCGTTAGTGCAGCAGGGAGTTCTGAGACCGATAGCTACCCACGTGAATTCTCCGTTATGGCCGGCCAGAAAGCCGGACAATTCCTGGTGGGCCACGGTGGACTATCGGGTGCTCAATAGCAACATCCCAGCCTCCGCACCCACAGTAGCAGCAGTTGCCGACCTCATCGGGAGTATTCCAGCATCCGCGACCACTTTCATGGTGCTGGATATTTCAAATGGGTTTTGGTCCATCCCTGTAAGGAGGGAGGATCAGTACAAGTTTGCCTTTACGTTTAAAGAGCAACAGTACACGTGGAACAGTTTGCCACAGGGCTTCCACAACAGCCGCAGCATTTTCCAGCAGTGCATGGCCGACAGCTTGAAGGATTTTAGCCAGCCTAGACAGTTGGTTCAATATGTGGATGACCTGCTCCTATTCACTGATTCGAAAGAGGAGCATGGCCCGCTATCGGCCGAACTGCTGGAGCTGTTAGGACAGAAGGGTTTCAAGGTAAATCCCAAGAAATCGCAGATCGGCCAGCGGGAGGTGAAATTCCTCGGTCTGACCATGCGCGCTGGATAAATGGCCATAGATAAGGCTAGGAGGGCGGCGGTACGAGAACTACCGGTCCCTAACACAGTAGTGGGTTTGCGGTCGTTCCTAGGGCTAACCGAGTACTGTAGAGATGTCATTGAGGACTATGCAGCCACTGCAGCCCCTCTGCTCCGACTCCTACACAAGGGAGTGGAGTGGCTTTGGGATGAAGGTTGCCAGGCAGCATTTGTCAGGCTCAAGAAGGACTTGCAGACCGCGCCAGCTTTAGGGGCCATAGATGGGGGGAAAGAGTTTTTCCTGGAGGTAGTAGCCAGCGGGGACAGCCTGAGTGCTGTGCTGCTCCAAGAGCGGCACGGCCGGCTGTGGCCGGTGGTCTACTCCTCCAGGATACTCACAGATGTGGAAAGGAGCTATTCCAATTGTGAGCGGCATCTTTTGGCCACACATTGGGCTGTGAAAAGATCATTGACCTTCACAGGCACCTCTCCCATCGCCCTCCTCACCCATCACACACCCACCCAGATGCTTCTGGACAGTAGGATCAAGGATGGGACAGTGAGCAGTGCCCGCATTGCCTGCTGGACCTTGCTCCTCTCACAGATGGAACTGAAGGTGAAGGGTCTCTGTGAGCCAAAGCTCGCAGCCAACATGGTATCTCCTGGAACAGCCCATCGGTGTTCCATTGAAGGGGTTTTGGAAGTAAACTTGAGTTTACGGGCCGGGATACATCCCACAGGCCGCGAGATCTATGTAGACGGTTCCAGCACAGTTTATGCTGGCGAGCATCTCACTGGGTGTGGAGTTTACGACCCAGCGGCAAACATTGCCCTGGCGATTAATCTCCCCAGCACCATGAGCACCCAACAGGCTGAACTGTCCGTGGTGGTGTACGTCGTTATACACCCCGAAATCTTCCCCACCCCCTACACGATTTGATCGGACAGCATGTTTACGTGCAATTCGTGTATGGAGTACCTGGCCATCTGGTCCCGCCACGGATATACCTCCACTGACGGGAGACCCCTCTCAGTATAACCCCTGCTGGAAAAGATCCTGACACTAGTGGGGGAGGAAGGGGAGGTTTTCATCCACAAGGTGACGGCCATTCCTCCACAGAACCCCGTGGCCAAGGCAACCAGCAGGCTGACTTGCTCGCCAAGGAGGGTGCCCGCGCAGGCACTTTCTGTGAGACATTTGTGTCCAGACCCATGGCGGCAGTCAGAGGTAGGGACGGGACCCAAGGGAGTGTAGCGGTAGCGTTAGCCGTGGACATTAATACGGTCCAAGCCCAAGACCCTGTCCTCAAAGCAGTCCTCAGCACTGTAGCTGAGGGAAAGGGAGTAGAAGGTCCATACGGCACAGCGACCCTCTCCGTTAAAGAGGGCTTGCTGTTCCGAGGGGAACAGCGGGTTGTGCCGCAGCAGTACCAGAGGGAATTCCTTCAACTGGCCCATGAGGGTCCAGGAGCGGGACATCCTGGGCCTGAGACCACCTGGCAACGGGTGGAACAGGCGGGATGGTGGCCAGGACTCAGGGACGATGTCCGCGAGTTCTGTGCAGGCTGTCTTGTGTGTGCTGTGTACAACCCTGACCCCCACAAAAGGAAGGTCCCTATGGGACACGTCAGGAGGGTAGAGGGACCATGGCAATCGATACAAGTCGACTACATTGGGCCCCTGCCCACCGCCCAGGGTGGCTATAAGTACTGCCTAGTCCTGGTGTGTGTTTACCAAGTGGGTAGAGGCCTTTCCCTGTAAAGCTGCCACAGCTCTGGGTACTGCCTGGATCCTGGTCCGGGAAGTGTTCTCGAGGTGGGGACTACCACAGTTTGTGGAGTCCGACCAAGGGAGACACTTCACCGGACAGGTGATGCAGAACACCCTGATGCTGCTAGGCATTGAGGGGAAATGACACGTGGCCCACAACCCCCAGTCATCCGGGATTGTAGAACGCATGAATCGGACCCTCAAAGAAAGGTTAAGAAAGCAAACGGTGGACTCGCCCCGTAACTGGGCCGAAGTCCTACCGTTGGTTTTGATGGGGATCCGGGCCAGCCAGTCTAAAAGCACGGGATATACCCCGTACGAGCTAATGACTGGCAGGGTTATGCGGACCCCCACCCATGTACTAGCCCCGGTACTCACGGAGGGTCAGCTCAGGGAGGTGAACCGGGACAGGTTTGCCCGAAACCTCTTTGAGCACCTGAAGCAGGTCCATGAGCAGGCGGCTGGGAACATGGGAAGGCAGCATCGGAGTAACTGATTGCTGCTCGAACCGAGAAAGCACCACGAGTGGGAGATAGGAGATCAGGTTATGGTCAGAAATTATGCCCGAGTAGGTAGTTTGGAGCCATTGTACATGGGGCCCTACAGTATTGTAGATAAAGCCAGCCCCATGGTATATGCCGTGAAGATGCCCCGGCATACAAAATGGTTCCATATCAACCAGTGTAAGCTGTTTACACCTGAAAGGGGAAAGCAGCCAGCTGGGAAAAGGTTTGAGGATAAAGATTCTCAGCCTGCAGCAGGAGCAAGTTTGCAGACTGCACAGGTAGGCGCTGTGGCTTGCTTAATGGGAGGGGCCATCCCGCCCATCGATTGGGACACTCCCCCACTCTTCTGGGATCCAGACGAGGGGGAGGGACTTGAGGGCAGAAACCCCACCCCTAACACAGGTGTAGAGAGGGAGGGACCGGTGGTCGAAAACCCCGCCCCGGACCCAGCCATTGGACCTGGGGGCGGAGGCTCTCAGCTCGCGGCAGCAGGCTGTGAAAAGTTACCTGCCCCCAGCCCAGGTTCGGGAGGGGTCAAGCCTTGGGGAGCAGCAGTTCGGGTAAAAGGCCCATCGGCCAAGACAACCCCACCCGTCAAAGCCCCTAGAAGGTCCCCACGTACGCCCCAGCTGAGAAAGCCATGGTCACCAGCCCTCCAGTTACCAAGGGCCGCCCCTCGAGTCAGGGAGAGGTCCAAGGACAGAGGTCCTCAGCCAGCAGCCTCGGGCTGCGAGTGACCAATAGTCAAGGACGGTGCGGTCACGCCGGGGGTAGCAGCGAGCCGCATTCCGACCAGGATTAGCCTGGCTGCCCGGAGACGGGCGGCGCATGTATATAGCTTAGTTTCAGTTAAGTTTTAAGTAAAGTGCAGATTATTTAGCTTAAGTTTGGGTGTATATAATTTAAGTTAAATAAGGTGATGGGTAGTTTTAAGTTAAGTAATCTGTTAAGAGTGTATATTTGGGTCGAGGTCACGGGACCCGACCATACTTCACCAAGCCAGAGAATCTCTTGGGGACCTGGCTGCATGTTATTTTACATCTTTTTGCAGAAAGATTTTCGGGAAGGAAGGGATCGTGATCCTATTCGCCCTGAGTGGGATGAGTGTGGAGAGGAGGGGTGACGTCCAAGACTCCCACATCTATGGGTGTTCGGGAGACAGATCGCCCCTGGCGATTGATGGGAACGGTGAACGGGATGTGGAGGAAACCGCTGTCTACTTCCATGAGGGAAGGTGGCCAGGATGGCTGGGGTCCAATTCATCTCAGTACTCCAGTCAAACCGGATTCACGTACGGGGAAGCCTCCCTCCTGTGCCCCAGGGTACGAGTCGTTACCACGAGGGTCAGCATCACCGTTGGAAAGCGAATATGTTTGACGTGTAAAGGACACATTCCACTGGACAGGTTGCTGTGCTCAGAAAGTTGAGCAAGGACATGAGGAACCCCGAAGTGGAGTGGGAACGGTTGGGAAACAACACCCATCGGACGATTACCGGGACTCATGGAGGACAAAGCGTGTGTTGGGACAAGTGGTGGGAGCCGGATCAAGGGATTTACATCTGTATGTGGGGGTCAGAGAAGGTCTGCCCCGCAGGTATATCCATTATGTTCCACCGGCAGTGCAGGACACCGGGAAGGGATAGGTTGGGATGCCAAATGGAAGGTGTGTGCGGTCCCATATTCCCAGATCCCAGTCAATGCCACTGAGCTGGTAACCCGCCCCCGTAAGCCCCTGCACACGGCGCAGGCGGTGAGGTTATCCAGGGAAGGTTGCCCCACTGCCACCAAGGGACCAGGGAATGGGTTGGTACTAGTCCCCACCGATCAGATGCTGTACCAGGGGGTACACTATGTGGTAGTCTCCATGATTTTAAATCTCACCGAGGTACATTTACTGGAGTGGGGCCCCAAAGAAACAGAGCAGCTATACCAGGCCCTATTGAAGGACAAGTTCAAAAGGTTTTACGAGTTCGATTTTGCCCACGTGGACAAGACCGAACTGTACATCACACACCGATAATTTTTGGGTGATGCAGGGAGGCAAAGAAGGGGAGCATGGAATGATGTTTTTACTGCATTTAATGCTGGGTCATCTGTCATCAACAGCTTGGATGACATAGAGCTGCAGACCCAGATAAATTGATTAAAAACACAGTTATAAAGGATATTGCTGGGTGAGAACAAGTTAGTGGGCTCGGAGTTACATGAGGACCAGGCCATGATGGTCCATTTAAAGGAGATCATAGCCGAGTTGGAAAAGCATGCAAAGAGAGTAAATGCTCTCATAAAGGAGGACAGAAATGCTTCTGATCAGGCTGCACAGAATGAGGTGTGCGTGCTATACGGGGCGTGGTTACTGGGCAAGGGCCGCAGTAATCTGGAGGATTTAAAGCAGGGTTTTGTCCCCTCCTGGATTAGCAACAAGCACCTCGCAGCCCTCCACCCTTTGAGAATGCATTGAGTCCGTGCCAACTCTGGCTAGCCTCCAAAGTCTATCCAGTCCCCGTGGAGTGTGGGCACGCTCATAGGAGTAGTAGTTAGAATGCCAGTCATGTGTAGGACAGCCTGACCCACCCCAGTACACAGGGTGGAGAACATTGGAGTCATTCAAGGGGGTGCACACATTCGTTTCACAGTGGTCCTGCCTTACATCATTAAGTGGGAGCACGCTATGACAGGTACTGACCTCTCAGGGTGCCGGAGCCGGGGAGCACGCATAATCCTGTGTCCCCAGCACTTGAATGCCTATTCAAAACTGCAGTGTGGGTTCAGAGCTGCTGACGCAAAGCCTATAAATTGTACCATGGAGGCAATGGCACAAGGCCATGTTCCCCCGCAGGTAACATATATAGGAGGTGGGACATATTGTGTCACCACCGGGGTGTCCCACTACCAGCATGGACAGCATAGCTGGTGTCTGGTTAGTGACAGCAGTTTCTGTTTCAAACCCAAGGCAGAAGTTCAAGTGGCCCAGGAGCAAATTGTCCCCATTCCTGAACCCTCCACTGTTCACCTCACTGTGAAGGAGAATTTTATGAATTTGCAAAAGTACGTAGCACAATTTGGCTACGAAATTCCCGCTCTCCATGAACACCTTACCAAAATACTCAAAGCCGTTATAGTTTCGCAGAAATATTTTTACACTCTAGAACAGAAAACAGTAGAGATAGGGACTAAGATATTGGATATAGTGACTCCACCCTGGTGGAGCATTTTCAGTAATATAGAGGTCGCGTTTTGGATCAGACTGGCTTCCCACATTCTCGTGGTTTGCCAGTTAGGGATAGAGTTGCATTTAGTTTAGTGTAAGGGAAAAGGTCGGTGGTCAGAATTCCGAAACCAGAGTATCTGGAAGGAATATTGGCCTAGAAATTCAGTGGCCTGCGCCACCAGTTTGCACCTAAAGAGGGGTTTTGCGCCACTGTGCAAACCTACCACGATATTTAGCGGGGCGCTAATGGCGGCAATAGCCATTAGCGCTGCGCCGCCACCGATGACGTCATCGGTGTGCGCAGCGCCCCGCTATCGCCCCGCTGGCCATATTTGGTTGCTGCCGCCTCCCCCGCGCCGGCCGCAAACAGCAACCGGTACACGGGGCCTACCTGTGCTGGTAGTGGGGCGAGTTAAGGTGGAGGTGTGGCCGGCCGCTTTTTCGGCAGCCGCCTGCCCGCACCTCCTTCCCCGGCCTCCTACACCACCCCCCCCACGGCATTGCCGGCTGTTTCCAGAGAGCCCGGCACTTCTCCTTGGTGCCGGGCTCATTTGCCGGCACTCGCGAGCGGGGATTGCGCTGTTGCAAGCACCTCCCCCTTAAGAATGAGAGGAAGGCCTGCAGTACCGCAGGCTGCCGTGCCGCAGCGGGTGGCGCTGCCGCACTTTACACGCTGATATTCAGTTTCAGCGCCCCAAGCAGGGCGCCGAAACCCTTGTTTAGCGGCCGGCTTCCACTTGGGGCGCTGAAACTGAATTTCCCGCTGGCGCAAGTGGCTCCGCGCGCAGCGGTAATTCCGGCGCCCAGGCGAGCTGGGCGCCCCGAACTGAATTTCTAGCCCAATGTAAAGGGGGAGGGAGATATGCTGGGTTAATTCTTTTTCCCTGTATTTTTTGATTAAAGAATCATTACTTTGTGTTTGTTATTTTTAATAAAGGTTTTTCTTTTGTATTTTTTTGCGACGCGGTTTAATAAAGATATGTGTACCAAGTGGTGCAGGTGTGTTGGAACCCCTCCATGCTTGGATGTGTGTGTAGAGTCAGTAATTTTACTCTCTTTATGCTGATGTACACTACATTTTCGCAGAATGGGAACTGCATGTGCCATGGGTATATTAGATAGGAAATTACAGGGGAAGGTTGACTATGGAGGGTCAGAAAAATTTTGCTCACCTTAAAAGTATGATACTTCAAGCATGTTTTAGTATCACAGGGGGGAGTGTAAGATTTGCAAAATGTCTACATTTCCCTGAAGGTTCTTATTCATAAACGGGAACCTGCATGGACATTTTAAATCAAAAGGGGTACACAAGATGGCATCCATTCCTCGTGGCAGAAAGCCTGTGAGATTTTAAAATGGACTCTGCAGCGCAGACAGCTTGTGGATCGAAACCAAAGCTGCAGTGTCTGTGAAGAGAGACTTTGTATTTTGAAAGCAGACAGGACTTTGAATTATGTATTTGATCGAATTGGAGACAAATCTAAATTCATTTAGGTCTATAGTTAAGGCCATCAAGCAGTTTACATATATAATCGGAAACAGATTAAAAGAGCCATCGAGGCTGGACAGGCCCATCAAGGAACGTTCATGACAATACAAGTCAATTATCGGGCCGGTAGATGCGATTACCGGCCATAAAAACAGTTAGTATTGATTGCTGCCATTATGTAAAATAGCCCGCCAAGATTAAGACAAAGAACTAACCTGATTTGGCGCGCAGATAAGGGTTTTCGAAAAGAGTATAATTGAAGGCCCCGGGTAGCAATCGCCCTCTTCTCCTCTCTTCTCTCTCTGCTTGCCCTCGTGGCTGCCACTCTTTCCCCGTCCTGTGCTTACCCCCTGGCCTTTGCCCGTGCCTTTTGCCACTCCATCTGGCAATCGCCCAGGCACTGCATTGGGCGGACACGGGCAATTCAGGCCAGGCGGCGCGGGTCGCGACGAGGGGAGGGGGGGAAGACCAACTGAGGAAGACCAACTGAGGAAGGCCAACTGAGGAGATGAACTGAGGGTAGGTTTTGAATCATCGTGCCTTCAGCCTCAGCCAACCTGCGACTATCTTCATGCAAACTCAAGCTGTCGGCTGAAGAAGAATCATCCCTGCAAGATAAAGTACCCAAACAGAGACTTTAACTTTGGGGTGCTCAAACTTGGACAACGTCCTTGCAGGGCCAAGAGACCACGTGATGACGGCAGGCTCCAACGAGCACCAAGAGCGAACCCCGAACCCCACCGCTGTTTTGAGTCCAACAAACCCTTACGATTGGTGAGCATAAATTCTGGCCCCTCATAGCTTAACCTAGTTAGGTATAGGGGGTGGGATAAGGATAAGGGGATTGTTAAGATAGTTGTTTTCCCTCGATGTGCCGTGTGTTCCCCATTCCCTGTATAAGTATAGTTATTTGTATTTGCCTGTAATAATTTTTATATACTGGTAACTTCTCTTAAGACTGTATTCATTTTTCCTGTTTAATAAAATCCTGAGTTTTGCTTACATCCCGCCCACCTGTCTATTCGAGTCTTTTCTGTATCGCTACCTGTACCTAAGTCCGGTGTCGAGAGTCTCAGGGGCATGGGAGCAATTCGAACTGCTCACGGGCAGTCAGGGGCATAACTGACTGGGCTCATGCACCACCCCCTACAGCGCTGTGCATTCTCTGACATCGATAGTGTCTGCGCTGTGCCTACTCTGAACTCAATATTGTCAGCACTCTGCATTCTCTTACTCGATAGTGTCAGAGCTGAGCATTCTCTGAATTCGACACTGTCAGTGGTGTGCATTCAGTGTTCTCATTTGTGTCAGCGCTGTGCATGCTCTGAACTCAATAGTGTCAGCGCTGTATGTTCTCTTAACTCGATAGCACTAGCACTGTGCCTTCTCTGAGCTCGATTGTGTTAGCGCTGTTTTTTCTCTGAACTCAGCAGTATCAGCACTGTGCATTCGCTGAACTCGATAGTGTCAGTGCTGTGCATTCAGTGAACTCATTATTTTCAGTGCTGTGCATTCTCTGAACTTGATAGTGTCATTGCTTGCGTTCTGTGAACTCAACAGTGTCAGCGCTTTGTATTCTCGGAACTCGATAGATTCAGTGCTGTGCCTTCTCTGTAGGGTTCTCAAAATTCCCAAATTCCCCTAAAGCTATGGATAAAGGGACCCTGCATGGACAAGTTGCTAAAAAGACAGGGTACCCAAAATGGCTTCTGCAACCTCGTGACCAAAAGTCTAGGATTTTAAAAGCAAGGCTCTGCAAACAGGCAGGCACCTTTTTCAAACCTGAAACGAAACTTAAAATGCATAAATCTGTGAAGAGACTTTGTGGAGCCAGACAGCTAAAAACAAACGGATTTCACAGGGAACGAGGGGTGAACGGTTTAAACATCACATGTAGTGCAAAGGGGCAACCCGGTTGAGGAACAGGAGGTCCCACGACCCGCGCCCGTAGCGTCAGGTTTTAACGAGGTCTGGCAGCAAGGCGGGGTGGAGTCAGAGGTGGGAGCGGAGGTGGAATAGCCCCCGCCAGAGAGGCCGGAGCCGGGACCGATGTGCCCGGCCCGGCATCGGAGGTTCGGCCCACCCGTTAATGGCAACAACGAGGGACCCCTCCTAAACCAGTTCGTGTTACCTTATTGCACCAAAGAGCTTAGGGCTATGGTGAGCCACATCCCAAAGCTCTCCGATAAAGGGGACCCCTCGATCCACTTCAGGGAAGTAGAGCAGGCAGCCAGTGTCAACGACTGCGATGGTGCTGAGCAGGCCAAAATGCTGCTATTCTCCCTGGAGAGTAGTCTCCTCCAATCCCTCTCTGATGAGTGTAAGAAGGGGCAGAGCGGGTATGAGGAGCTCAGGGATGATGTTCTGGTGGCCATGGGGAAGAATGAGGGGAGTCCTTTCTCCCGTGTGGAGAAGACAGTCCAGCTCACAGGGGAAAGCCCGCAGGCTTTAGCGGACAGGTTATGGCCGGTTTATAGGAGCGCCTGTCCTGGGGCACCTAATCAGGCATTCCCGAACCAGGGTCAGCTGGCCCATTGGTTCCGTTGCCTAGTGGCAAACAGCTTGCCACAGGTCCGGGCCAAGGCGGAAGTTTGGTTCGACCCCAAGAATCCCCAGACCACTGAACTTACGGTGATCAGACAGGTGACCCTAGCCTATAAGAACGGTAGGGGGTCCGATGCGCACCCACCTAAGGGGAAGGTGCATGATGTAAAACCCGGGCAGGGTAGGAAGGAGTGGCATCAGGAAGGGACTAACCCTTCTAGCATTAAGATGAATTGCTACGGGTGTGGGAAGGACGGCCACTGGAGGAAGGAGTGCAAAAACCCTTGGAAAGACAACAAGGGAAAGAATTCCACAGCCCCAGCCCAAAAGGCAGAGGCAGGAATCCCTCCCGCCGTGGTCAAGTCAATTTTACATAAGAACATAAGAACAGAAGAAATAGGAGCAGGAGTAGGCCAATCGGCCCCTCGAGTCTGCTCCGCCATTCAATAAGATCATGGCTGAACTGATCCTAACTGCCAATCCATTATCACAGAAACATCTCCTGCATCTAACAGAATTAGACACACGAAATAGGAGCAGGATCAGGCTACACGGCCCCTGGGCCCGCTCCGCTAACCACAGGGCCATGACCGATCCGAACCTAGACTCATGTCCAAATTCCTGCCCGCTCCCCGTAACCCTTAATTCCCTTTACTTCTAGGAAACTGTCTATTTCTGTTTTAAATTTATGTAATGATGTAGCTTCTACAGTTTTTTGGGGCAGCATATTCCATGGACCTACCACCCTCTGAGTGAAGTAGTTCCTCCTCATCTCAGTTTTGAAAGAGCAGCCCCTTATTCTAAGACTATGCCCCCTAGTTCTAGTTTCACCCATCATCGGGAACATCTTCCCTGCACCCACCCGATCCAACCCCTTCACAATCTTATATGTTTCAATAAGATCGCCTCTCATTCTTCTGAACTCCAATGAGTAGAGTCCCAATCTACTCAACCTCTCCTCATATGTCCATCCCCTCATCCCCGGGATTAACCGAGTGAACCTTCTTTGTACTGACTTGAGAGCAAGTATGTCCTTTCTTAAGTATGGACACCAAAACTGTACGCAGTATTCCAGGTGCGGTCTCACCAATACCTTGTACAACTGAAGCAATACCTCCCTATTTTTATATTCCTTCCCCCTAGCAATGAAAGCCAACATTCCATTGGCCTTCTTAATCACTTGCTGCACCTGCATACTAACCTTTTGAGTTTCGTGCACCAGGACCCCCAGATCCCTTTGTACTTCAGTAATTTCCAGTTTCTTGCCATTAAGATAATAACTTGCTCTACGATTTTTCATACCAAAGTGCATAACCTCACACTTTCCAGTATTGTATTCCATCTGCCAAATCTCTGCCCACTTACTTAGCCTGTCTATGTCCCCTTGAAGGTTTTTTATGTCCTCCTCACTCAATACTTCCCCCCCCATCTTAGTATCATCTGCAAACTTTGATATGTTACACTCGGTCCCCTCCTCCAAATCGTTAATATAGATTGTAAAGAGTTGGGGACCCAGCACTGACCCCTGCGGAACACCACTAGTTACTGATTGCCAGTCTGAGAATGAACCATTTATCCCAACTCTCTGCCTTCTGTTAGATAGCCAATCCTCTATCCATGCCAGAATATTACCCCCAATCCCGTGATTTTTTATCTTAAGCAATAATCTTTTGTGTGGCACCTTGTCAAATGCCTTTTGGAAGTCCAAATACACTACGCCCACTGGTTCCCCTTTATCCACCCTATATGTTACTTCCTCAAAGAACTCCAGCAAATTTGTCAAACATGACTTCCCCTTCATAAAACCATGCTGACTTTGTCCTATTAAATTATGATTATCCAAATGTCCTGTTACTGTCTCCTTAATAATGGACTCCAAAATTTTACCTACCACAGATGTTAGGCTAACCGGTCTATAGTTTCCAGCCTTCTGTCTACTGCCCTTTTTAAATAAGGGTGTTACATTATCAGTTTTCCAGTCTGCCGGGACCATTGCCGAGTCCAGGGAGTTTTGGAAAATTATTACCAATGCATCCACAATCCCTACCGCCACTTCCCTCAAGACACCATGAGGTCCTTATTGACTGGCCATGGGAGAGTAGCAGCCGCGACCGGTGCTCTGATCCCATCAGACCCATCCAACCCTCAGCCATGACTAGAGCCAGCGCAGCGTGTTTACCTGTGTTCCCTGCGGTACGATGCATGGAAGAGACCCCTCGTGGAGATGGAGTTAGAAAGGGTGAAGGGGACCTATCTGTTGGACACGGGGGCATCATGCTCCGTGGCCCATTCAGCTAACCCCAGCACCTCGCCTCTATCTAACGGGGTGCCATAGAGTCTGTCGGGATTCACAGGCAAAGAACAGGCCGGCTCATTTTCCATCCCACTCGCCATTCGTTTAGGACCACTCTGCTTCAAGTGGACCTGTGTCCTGATGAGATGGGAAGTAGAGGGTGGAAGAGGGGTCCTGGGAGCTGACTTTATTGTAGGCCACGGGATCCTGGTGGATTTAAGAAATCCTTGCATATGGGGGGCAAGTACAGAAAAGGACGGCGAGATAGTAGTAATCCCAGGGAAAGAAGGGAAGGGGACCCTGTGCACCATAAAGCCCAAAAGGGGTTATAACCTCGAGCGCATGGTCAGTAACACCCCAAAAGAGTTCCAGGCAGTTGTGCGCACCCACCTAGCCACATTTGCCATGCACAATCACGACTGCGGGATGGTCAACGGGTTTGAGGTCAGCGTAGACGGGGACCCCATGGCCCGAGCACAGAAACAGTATAACTTCCCCAGGGAAGCGGAGCCAGACATGGAAGCAGCCATGTCCTCCTTAGTGCAGCAGGGAGTCTTGAGACCGATAGCCACCCACGTAAACTCTCCACTGTGGCCGGTTAGAAAGCCGGACAATTCCTGGAGGGCCATGGTGGACTATCGGGTGCTCAAAAGTAACATCCCAGCCTGTGCACCCATGGCAGCAGCAGTTGCTGACCTGATAGGAAGTATCCCAGCATCCGCAACCATTTTCACAGTGCTGGATATTTCCAACGGGTTTTGGTCCATCCCTTTAAGGAGGGAGAATCAGTACAAGTTTGCCTTTACCTTTAAAGGGCAACAGTACACCTGAAACTGTTTGCTTCAGGGCTTCCACAATAGCCCCAACATTTTCCACCAGTGCATGGCCAACAGTTTAAAGAGATTCAGCCAGCCCAGACAATTGGTGCAGTATGTGGATGACCTGCTGCTCTTCACCAATTCAAGAGAGGAGCATGGCCCACTACTGGCCGAACTGCTGGAGCTGCTGAGGCAGGAGGGTTTTAAAGTAAACCCGAAGAAAGCACAGATCGGCCAGCAGGAGGTTTAATTCCTGGCCCTGACCGTACGTGCTGGGGAAAGGGGCATAGATAAGGCCAGGAGGTGTTATGTTCATAAATAAATAGACGTTTTCATTATGAACAGCTAGCTTGAGCTAGTCATTTATTCAGCCATGTGGACTAGTTTACAGGCATCCACCTTGACTACTGCTTTGTGGGTAGCCCACACCTAAACATACAGCTCCACCTAGTGTACCATTCTGGAATGACATGTTACTGATCATTACATCCCCCTTCCTTAGAGGTTAAACAAAATCAATATCAATCAATATCAATCAATCATAATGACATAAACATCTTCGCAACAATCAACACATTTTCAAAGCTTTACTTTATGAACTCTAAGCTTTTCATTCTTTTATTTTATTTTTCTTTGCACTCAAAGATTAAGTCTATCAGGCTTTTTTACTTCACGTGTGGATCTTCTCAGCACAGGTAACTCTGATGTATTTTCATGAGAGCCTGTATGTGTGTTTGTGTTAGATTGTTCTGGTGGTGAGTGACAAGATTCAGTTGTGGCATTGTCATCGATTTGCTCTTGGATAGTTTCTTGTGGTTTCAGGAGGGAACGGCGGTTCCTCCTGAGAATCTGTCCTTCCTCAGTTCTAACAGTGTATGACCTTGGTCCTACTTCCTCAAGAACTGTAGCTTTCCTGTTCCATGCATCTGGATCCTCAATCCTGACAACATCATCCCTTGTCAATGGTTTCAGAGTTTTGGATGACATGTCATAGTGTGATTTCTGTTTCAGCTTTAACAGTTGAAGTCTCTGTCTCAGTTCCTTACTCTGCTTTTCTTTTGCACAGCAGGGTAGTGTGGTGCGCAACTTGTGACCTATTAGGAGTTCAGCAGGTGAAGAACCACAGTCTAAAGGGGAGGCTCGGTAGCTCAGCAGGGCGAGATAAGGATCAGACTTGCTTTCTGTTGCTTTCTTCAGCAGCTGTTTGAGAACTTGAACACCTTTCTCTGCCTTACCATTCGACTGAGCATACAGAGGACTGGATGTGATGTGTTGAAAGTCATAATGTGCTGCAAACTGTTGCCACTGCTTGCAGTTGAAGCACGGACCATTGTCGCTAACGGCAATCCTGGGAATCCCATGTCTGGCGAAGATTGATTTAACATGCATTATGACACTGCTTGCTGATGTGCTTGAGAGCAGTGCCATCTCAGGATAGTTAGAATAGTAGTCAATCACTAATAGATAGTCTTTACCATTCAAATGAAAAAGGTCCATACCAACCTCTTGCCATGGTGCTGTTAGTAAGTCAGCTACTATCATTGGTTCCTTTGCTTGTTTGTTTTGGTGTTTCTGACATGTCTCACATTTGCCTATCATGTTCTCAATGTCCTTACTTATGCCAGGCCAATAAACAGTGTCTCTTGCTCTCCTTTTGCATTTTTCAATTCCGAAGTGTCCCTCATGAATCCTTTTGAGCATGTCTCGACGTAGAGTCTGTGGAATGACTATTCTGTTCTGTTTTAGTAATATTCCACTTGCGACACTCAACTCGGACCCGATGTGACAGTACTTTGGACAGGAACCTTTTGGCCAACCATGATGAATGTTCTCTATTACTGTTTGTAACACTGTATCTTTTACTGTTTCTTCTGCTATCTGCTTTGATTTTGTGTCTGACACGGGCAGCGCAGCAGTGACCATACTCACATGAACATCCACGTCTTCCTCAGTAGAGCTCATATGACTCATTGTGGGTGCTCGGGATAGTGCATCTGCTAACACTATGTGTTTGCCTGGTGTGTAGATCAGTTCAAAGTCATATCTTTGCAGCTTCATCATGAGTCATTGAATCCTTGGAGACATCTCATTCAGATTTTTTTTTATGATGGCAACCAGTGGACAGTAGTCTGTCTCAACTGTGAAGGTGGGAAGTCCATATATGCAGCCATGGAACTTTTCTAGTCCAACTACCAAGCCTAGACATTCCTTTTCAATCTGGGCATATCGACACTCAGAATCAGTCATAGACCTGGAGGCATAGGCAACAGGCTTCCAATCTTCACCCTCTGCTTGTAGCAAGACCGCGCCTAGGCTATCTTTTGATGCATCCGTTGACACTTTGATTCTCTTTGTTGGGTCAAAGAAGGTGAGTACAGGTGTGGTTGTCAGCTCTGTTTTGAGGCTCATCCACTCTTGTTCATGTCTTTCTGTCCATGCGATCTCATTTGTTTTATGTAGCAGGTCTCGCAGACAGGCTGTCTTGGCTGACAAGTTAGGAATGAACTTTCCAATGAAGTTTATCATCCCCATGATGCGTAGCACTGCTTTTTTGTCAGTGGGTCGGGGCATGTTGAGTATGGCGTTTACTTTTTCCATATCTGGCTCTATTCATTTACTAGATAGATTACCTCCTAGGAAAGTGGCTTCCTGGATGCCAAACTGACACTTGGCTTTGTTGAGCTTCAGTCCATTCTGACGTATGGTCTGTAGCACTTTAGTCAGTCTCTCATTCTGTTCTTTCAGTGTGGAGCCCCAGATGATGATATCATCAACATAGACCCAAACTCCTTCCAGACCTTCAATTATGTGTTCCATCGCTCTATGAAAGATTTCAGATGCAGATATTATCCCGAAAGGCATTCTGAGGAAACAATACCTGCCAAATGGTGTGTTGAAGGTACAGTATCTGGTGCTCTCGTCATCCAGTTTTAGTTGCCAAAATCCTTGTGAGGCATCGAGCTTTGTGAAATATCTGGCACCTGACATTTCACTGGTGATTGCTTCTCGCTTGGGAATCTGGTAGTGTTCACGTTTTATGTTTGCATTTAAGTCCTTTGGATCCATGCATACTCTTACATCATTGTTCTTTTTCTTTACACATACCATGGAGTTAACCCAGTCTGTTGGCTCTTCGACTTTCCTGATGACTCCTAGTGTGGTCATTCTGTCCAGTTCTTTCTTGAGCCGGTCATGCAGGGTTGCTGGAACTCTCCGTGGAGCATGCACCACTGGCTGAGCATCCTCCTTTAGCTGGATCTTGTAAGTGAATGGTAGAACTCCAAATGCTTTGAACACATCCTGGAAATTACTCACTACAGAATCCACTGAGTCATCTGGTCTGCTTATGGCACAGTTTATACGGTAGACTCTCTTGACCAGTTCTAAGTCCTCACAAGCTTTGTCACCCAGTAGTGAATCAAGTCCTTCAGACACAACAGAAACATGAAATGATGCACTTTGTCTTTGACTGTCACTTTGAGTGTGCATACACCTAAGCTATCTATTTTCTGTCCATTATAGTTCTTCAGTAGTACTGACTTTTTTCTGTATTTTGGGCTTTTCTTTCATATTTTTAATGTCACTCATACTGGTTAAGTTTGCTTTTGCTCCAGTGTCTAGTTTCAATGTAACTAATGCTCCATTTACCTGCAGTGGCATCATCCATTTGTCCTCTTTTACTGCATTAACTTTATGTTCAGCATTGTCCATTCCTGAGGGCTGCACATTTCCTGTATCCTTTTCGATATTGTCACATGACACCATTCCTATAAAAAATGTCTCACTTAACTCAGTGTCCTCAATCACATTGACTTGTTGCCCTTTCTTTGTTTTTACTTTTGAAAAGCATTGTTTGGCAAAGTGATTCTTTCCATTACATTTTGTGCACATTTTCCCAAACGCAGGGCATTGTCTTGACTGGTGCTGGTAACCACAGCATTTACAATTAAAAATTCCATCCTCCGATTGCTTTGCATTTCTGTTTTGCCCACGTTTCTTCCCCTTGTAGAACACAGCACCGACAGCAGCACAGTCACTCATTACAGTTGCATTATTATTAATTTCACTGAAAATCATTGCGTGCTTCTGAGCTAGCTCACTGGCATGGCATATTTTCACAGCATCCTCCAATGTTAGTTCGGTTTCTCTCAACAAACATTTCCTGACCTTTTTATCATGAATACCAAACACAATCTGGTCACGAATCATGGATGATTTCAGTTCAGAGAAATTACATGCCTGTGCTTTCAGTTTCAGATCGGTCACAAAGCTATCAAAAATTTCATTTTGCTGCTGTGCCTATGAACGGAACACGTAGCTCTCATAGGTCTCGTTCTTCTTGGGAGAACAAGGTGTATCAAGCTTCTTTAGCACATCATCCATTTTTTCTCTGTCCTCCTCTTGATCAAATACAAACGTATTAAATACCTCTATCGCCTGCGGGCCTGCAATCGTGAGCTGTAATGCTATTTTCCTTGCATTTGGCTTCGTACCGAACCCGATGGCAGCAATGTGGAGTTCGAATTGTTGTTTGAAAGTCTGCCAATTGCAGTCGACATTCCCCGTGAGTTTCAAACCCTCCGGTGGCTTCAAATTCTCCATGGCACGTTTCACAATATTCAGCAGCTATTACCCCTCCTGGTACCATGTTATGTTCATAAATAAATAGACGTTTTCATTATGAACAGCTAGCTTGAGTTAGTCATTTATTCAGCCATGTGGACTAGTGTACAGGCATCCATCTTGACTACTGCTTTGTGGATAGCCCACACCTAAACATACAGCTCCACCTAGTGTACCATTCTGGAATGACATGTTACTGATCATTACAGGAGGGAGGCGGTACAGGAGTTACCCATCCCCAATGCAGTCACGGGTGTGAGGTCATTGCTAGGGCTAACCGGGTACTGCAGAGACTTCATTGATGAATATGTAGCCACAGCAGCCCCTCTGCTCCGACTCCTACACAAGGGAGTGGAGTGGGTTTGGGATGAGGGCTGCCAGGCAGCATTTGTCAGACTCAAGGAGGATCTGCAGACCGCACCAGCTCTAGGGGCCATAGATGGGATGAAGAATTCTTCCTGGAGGTAGCAGCCAGCGGGGATAGCCTGAGTGCCGTGCAGCTCCAAGAGCGGCATGGCAGGCTAAGGCCGGTGGTCTACTCCTCCAGGATCCTCACAGATGTAGAGAGGAGCTACTCCAACTGTGAGTGGCACCTCTTGGCCCCACATTGGGCTGTGAAAAGATCACTGATCTTCACAGGTACCTCTCCCACCCAGATGCTTCTGGATGTGAGGATGAAGGATGGAACGGTGAGCAGTGCCCGCATTGCTCACTGGACCCTGCTCCTCTCAAAGATGGACCTTAAAGTGAAGGGTCTCTGTGAGCCAAAGCTCGCGGCCAACTTGGTATATCCTGGAACAGCCCATCGGTGTTGCATAGAAGGGGTTTGGGAAGTGGACATAGGTTTACGGGCCAGGATACATCCCATGGGCCGCGAGTTCTATGTGGACGGCTCCAGCACGGTATTTGCTGGCGAGCGACTCACGGGGTGCGGAGTTTATGACACAGTGGCGAACATTGCCTGGCAATTAAGCTCCCCAGTACCATGAGCGCCCAGCAGGCTGAACTGTCCGCGGTAGTGTACGTCGTTACACACCCCGAAATCTTCCCCACCCTATACACGATTTGCTCAGACAGCATGTTTACATGCAATTCTTGTACAGAGTACCTGGCCATCTGGTCCCACCGCGGATACACCTCCGCCGACGGGAGACCCTTCACAGTAACTCCCCTGCTGGAGAACATCCTGGCGGCGGTGGGAGAGGAAGGGGAGGTCTTCATTCACAAGGTCAGGGCCCATTCCTCCACAGAACCCCGTAGTCAGGGTAACCAGCAGGCTGACATGCTGGCTAAGGAGTGTGTCCGCACAGGCACTTTCTGGGACCCGTATGGGTCCAGACAAATGGCAGCAGTCAGAGGTAGGGACGGGACACAAGGGAGTGCAGGGGTAGCTTTAGCCCCGGACCTCAAGACAGACCAAACCCAAGACCCCATCCTTAAGGCCTCAACGCTGTGATTGAGGGGGAAAGGGTAGAGGATCCTTACGGCACGGCAACCCTTTCCGTGAAAGAGGGCATGCTGTTCTGGGCGGAACAGTGGGTTGTGCCGCAACAGCACCGGAGGGAATTCCTTCAACTGGCCCATGAGGGTCCAGGAGCGGGGCATCCCGGGCCTGAGACCACCTGGCAGTGGGTGGAACAGGCAGAATGGTGGCCAGGACTCAGGGAAGATGTCTGCGAGTTCTGCGCCGGTTGTCTGGTGTGCGCTGCTAACAACTCTGACCCCCACAAAAGGAAGGTACCTATGAGACACATCAGGAGGGTAGAGGGACCATGGCAGTCGATACAGGTCGACTACATCTGGCCCCTACCCACCGCCCAGGGAGGCTATAATACTGCCTAGTCCTGGTGGATGTGTTCACCAAAAGGGTAGAAGCCTTCCCCTGCAGAACGGCCACAGCTCTGTGTACGGCCAGGATCCTGGTCCGGGATGTGTTCTCACAATGGGGACTACCGTAGTATGTGGAGTCCGACCAAGGAAGTCACTTTACCGGGCAGGTAATGCAGAATACCTTATGCTGCTAGGCATCGAGGGGAAGTGGCACGTTGCCCACAACCCGCAGTCATCGGGGATTGTGGAAAGAATGAATAGGACATTAAAAAAAAGGTTAAGGAAGGAGGTGGTGGACTCAACTCAAAAATGGGCAGAGGTCCTACCGATGGTCCTCATGGGGATCCGGGCCAGCCAGTCAAAAAGCATCGGGTACTCCCCATGCGAGCTGATGACTGGTAGGTTTATGCGGACCCCCACCCATGCACTAGCCCCGGTGCTCACAGAGGGTCAGCTCAGAGAGGTAAACTGGGACAGGTTCACCCGAAACCTCTTCGAGCACCTTAAGCAGGTCCACGAGCAGACGGCTGGGAACATGGGAAAGCAGCATCAGAGCAACCGATTGCTGCTCGAACCCCGAAAACACCACGAGTTGGAGGTAGGAGATCAGGTCATGGTGAGGAACTATGCTCGGGTAGGAAGTTTAGAACCATT
The DNA here is from genome assembly GCF_052327205.1 of Somniosus microcephalus. Lineage (NCBI taxonomy): Eukaryota > Metazoa > Chordata > Chondrichthyes > Squaliformes > Somniosidae > Somniosus > Somniosus microcephalus. Next base: position 177,278,205 of record NC_140991.1, on the reverse strand, counting down.
ATACATGGGGCCCTACAGCATTGTAGACAAGGCAAGCCCCATGGTATATGCCATTAAGATGCCTCGGCGCACCAAATGGTTCCATATTAATCAATGTAAACTGTTTCAACCCGAGGCGAGAAAGCAGTCAGTTGGGGTAAGGCCTGAGGATAGAGATCCTCAGCCTGCAGCGGGAACAAGTTCACAGGCTGCACAGGCAGGCGCTGTGGATTGTTTAAGGGGAGGGGCCTTCCTGCCCATCGATTGGGACACTCCCCCACTCTTCTGGGATCTAGAGGAGGAGGGACCCGAGGGCGAAGACCCCGCCCCGGACCCAGGTTTGGGACCTGGGGGCGGAGACTCTCAGCCTGCAGCAACAGGCTACGAAGAGTTACCTGCCCCTAGCCCAGGTTCGGGAGAGGCAATACCTGAGGAAGAAGAACCCCGGCCAGCGGCAGTGGTAAGCCCACAGACTGCACCGGAGGGGGCAGTGGCACGGGTTAAAGGCCCACCAGCCAAGAAAACCCCCACCCGCCAATGTCCTCAGAAGGTCCCCACGGACGACCCAGCCAAGGAAACCCTGGTCACCGGCTCCCCATTTTAAAGTGGTAGCCTCCTGATTCAGGGGTAAGTCAAAAGACAGAGTTCCCCAGCCAGCAGCCACAGGCTGCGAGGGAATGGAAGTGCAGGACAGTGCGGCCATGCCGAAAGGAGCGGTATGCCGCAGCCCTAACAGGGATTAGGCTGGCTGCCCGGAGATGGGCGGCGGATGTATATAGTTTAGGTAATTTAAGTTTAGGTATTTTAAGTTTGGGTGTTTAGTCTAAGTTTATAAAGGTGATTGGTAGTTTTAAATAAGTAGTAATCTGTTAAGCGTGTGTGTATTTGAGTCGAGGTCGCGAGACCCAACTCTGCTTCACCCAAGCTAGGGAATCTCCTTGGGACCTGTCTATATGCTCTTGTATCTTTGGCAGAAAGATTTTCAGGATGAAGGGGGGCATAATCCTACTTGCTCTGGTAGGACTGAGCATTGGAAAGCGAGGTGACGTGGAGGAATCCCACATCTATGGGTGCTCAGGAGAAAGAGCACCTATAGTAACCGATGGAATTGGCAAGCAGGGCATGGAGGAGATTGCTGTCTACGTCCACGAGGGAAAGTGGCCAGGGTGGCTGTGGTCCAATTCGTCTCAGTACTCCAGCCAGACTGGGTTCACGTACGGGGAGGCCTCCCTCCTGTGCCCCAGGGTACAGGTTGTTACCGCAAGGTTTAGCGTCACTATAGGGAAACGTGTATCTTTAACGTGCAAGGGACACATTCCTTTGGACGTGGACGTAGACAGCAATCTCCTCCATGCCCCGCTTGCCAATTCCATTGGACAGGGAATGGGCTGGTACTAGTGCCTACAGATCAGGTGCTGTACCGGGGTTACACTATGCGGTAGCCTCCATGATTTTAAATCTCACCGAGGTACACTTACGGGAGTGGTGCCCCAAAGAGACAGAGCAGCTCTACCAGGCCCTATTAAAGGACTTGTTCAGAAAAATTTATGAGTTCGATTTCGCCAATGTCGACAATACCGAACTGTACACCACACCCCATGAGTTTTTGGGTAATGCAGGGAGGCAAAAAAGGGGAGCATGGAATTATGTTTTTACTGTGTTTAACACTGGGTCCTCTGTCATCAGCAGTTTAGATGACATAGAGTTACAGACCCAGATAAACGGTTTAAAAACTCAGTTAAAGAAAATCCTAATGGATGAGAAAAAATTAGTGGGCTCGGAGTTACATGAGGACCAGGCCATGATGGTCCATTTAAAAGAAATGATAGCTGAGCTGGAGAAGCACGCAATGACTGTAAACACCCTCATAAGGGAGGACAGAAATGCTTCTGACCAGGCTGTGCACAATGAGGTGTGCGTGCTGTATGCGGCGTGGTTGCTGGACGAGGGCTGCAGTAATCTGGAGGATTTAAAACAGGGTTTAGTCCCCTCCTGGATCAGCAACATGCACCTCGCAGCCCTCCATCCATTTGCGAATGCATTAAGCCCGTGCCAATTCCGGCTAGCTTCTAAGGCCTACCCAGTCCGAGTGGACTGTGGACGGTCAAACCACATGATCATGGGTATGGTAGTTAGGATGCCGGTCGTGGGTAGGACAGCCCGACCCGCGCCGGTATACAGGGTTGAGAACATTGGAGTCATTCAGGGGGGCGCACACATTCGTTTCACAGCGGTCCCACCTTATGTCATAAAGTGGGAGCATGCTATGACAGGTATTGACCTCTCAGGGTGCCGGAGCCGGGGAGCACACATAATCCTGTGTCCCCAGCACTTGAACACCTATTCAAAACCACAGTGCAGGTTCAGAGCTGCTGGCGCAAAACATATAAATTGTACCATGGAGGCAATGGCACAGGCCATGTTCCCCTGCAGGTAGCATATATAGGAGGTGGGAAATATTGTGTCACCACAGGAGCGCCCCACTACCAGCATAGACAGCATAGCTGGTGTCCAGTCAGTGACAGCAGTTTCTGCTTTATACCCGAGGCAGAAGTTCAAGTGGCCCAGGAACGAATTGTCCCCATTCCTGAACCCTCCACTGTTCACCTCACTGTAAAAGAGAATTTTACCAATTTACAGATGTACGTAGCGCATTTCGGCTATGAAATTCCCCCTCTCCCAGAACACCTCACCAAAATACTCAAAGCAGTTATACTTTCGCAGAAACATTTTTACACTCTGGAGCAGAAAACAGTAGAGATAGGAGCTAAGATATTGGACATTGTAGTTCCGCCCTGGCGGGACATTTTCAATAATATAGAGGTCCCTTTGTGGATCAGACTAGCTTCCCACATTCTTGTGGTTTGCCAGTTGGGGATAATATTGTACCTAATATGCACTCAGTGCAAGGGAAAAGGTCAAATACTAGAATTCTGAAACCAAAGGACCTGGAAGGAACATTATGTTAAGGTGGAGGGAGATACACCTGTTTGAATTTGGTGTTTGTATTATTGAGTAAGGAATGTTGTTTTTTTATGTCTTTTTGTTGTTTTAATAAAGATTTTCGACGTGTTGTTTTAATAAAGATATATGTGTACCAAGTGGTGCAGGGGTGTTGAACCCCTCCATGCTTGGATGTGTATAAACGACTGTAATTATTCTATGTTTGCTAATGTACACTACATTTTACAGAATGGGAAATGCATGTGTCGTGGGTATCTTAGATAGGTAATTGCAGGGGAAGATTGACTGTGGAGGGTCAGAAATTTTGCTCACCTTATCAGGATGATACTTAAAGCAAGTTTCGTATCAACAGGGGGGAGTGTAGGGTTCTCAAAATTCCCACATTCCCCAAAAGCTGTGGATAAAGTGACCCTGCATAGACAAGTTGCTAAAAAGGCAGGGTACCCAAAATGGCTTCTGCAACCTCGTGACCAAAAGTACAGGATTTTAAAAGCAAGGCTCTGCAAACAGGCAGGCACCTTTATCAAACCTTAAATGAAACTTAAAATGCATAAGTCTGTGAAGAGACTTTGTGGAGCCAGAAATCTAAAAACAAACACTGAATATGCATTCCATTCACCTTGAAACAGATCAGGTTAGAATGGGCCTCAATCAAGGCCATTAGGTTTCTGCATATTTAATCGGTAACAGCTCACAGAAGCCATCAAGGCAGGAAACCCGATTAAGTTTCATACATAACCAACAACCAGGACATCGAAACCATTAAAACACAGAGACAACGACTCCAGAAGTCGTTAAAGTAAATGGTTGTAATCAGTTTAAATGAGCCCGCCAAAAGTTAGACAAAGGACTGACCTGATTTGGTGCGCAGATAAGGAATGAAGAATCGGGTATAATTGTAGGCCCATCGGTAGTCACCGGTCTCTTATGGCTCTTAGCTCTTGCTCTTAGCTTTTCTCGTTCCCTGGCCTCGTGGCGGGCTCGCTTCTCGCTCCCCGCACCGCTCAACACCAAGGACGCCCATTACACTGGGGCCAAACGCGGGAGGAGAACGAGACCCGAGTTTGAAACCACACAGGACACACAGGCCACCAACGGGCAGACGAGACGATGAAGACGGTAAACCGATACGTGCAGAGAAGGGCAGCGAAAGACGCGTTGGGGAACAAACGCCTAGCTCTAAGCTGGCGTTTGGTGAATAAGTTGGCATTACATGCATGGACAGTAAAACCCCAATTTAAGAATATGCTGGCATTCAAAGAATGGGTAGCAAAATCAAGACAAATGGCCTAGTTATAAGTTGGCGTTTGTCACATGGGCAGTAATAACCCAGTTGAAGAATAAGCTGGTGTTCGAAGCATGTATAGCAAAATCATTAAATGGTAAAGACCGCCAACCGACCCTCGATCACAGCAATACTGTCGGCTACCGCCCGAAGGAGAAGAAGGCCCATCGCGATGAAGTACTCGACGAAGGCCTTAACGGAGAAAAGGGGTGGGTGCCTCGCACAAACAACTTCAGCACCGCACCCTGTGACCACGTGGCGACGGGATACACCAAAGAACAGAAAGAGCGGACCTCAAACCCCACCATCTAAAGCAACAGGTTTTGAATTGGTGAGCATGAATTCCCGGCCCCTCATAACTTAATCTAGTTAGGTATAGGGGATGGGAGAAGGATAAGGGGATTTTTAATGTATTTGTTTCCCTCGATGTGCCATGTGTTCCCCATTCCCATATAAGTGTATTAATTGTTTATGCCCGAATCTATACCAGTAATTCTCAGCAGTATTGTGTTGTATTCAGCCTTTGAATAAAATTTTGGTTTTCTTGTGTAAGATTTGCAAAATTTCTACATTTCCCCGAAGGTCGTTATTAATAAACGGAACCCTGCATGGACATTTTAAATTTTAAAAAAAGGGTACCTAAGATGGCGTCCGTGCCTCGTGGCAGAAAGCCTGTGAGATTTTAAAATGGAGTCTGCAACGCAGACAGCTTGTGGATCGAAACCGAAGCTGCAGTTTTCTGTGAAGAGAGACTTTGTATTTTGAAACCAGACAGGACTCTGAATTATGCATTAGATCGAATTGGAGACAAATCTAAATTCAGTTTAGGCCTATAGTTAAGGCCATCAAGCAGTCTGCATATATAATCGTAAACAGATTAAAAGAACCATCGAGGCTGGACAGGCCCATTAAGGAACATTCAGGACAATACAAGTCAATTATCGGGCCAGTAGATGCGATTACCGGCCATCTAAAAACAGTTAGTATGGATTGCTACCATTATTTAAAATAGCCCACCAAGATTAAGACAAAGAACTAACCTGATTTGGCGCACAGATAAGGGTTTACGAAAAGAGTACAATTGAAGGCTCCCGGGTAGCAATCGGGGCTTCGCTTCTCTTCTCTTCTCTCTCCGCTCTTTGGCACTTACTCCCTGTCCTTTGCCCATGCCTTTCCCCACTCCATCTGGAATCGCCACGGCACCGTATTGAGCGGACCCGGACAATTCAGGCCATGCGAGGCGGGATGCGACGAGTGGAGGAGGGAAGACCACCTGAGGAAGACCAACTGAGGAGATGAACTGAGGAGACGGGCTGAGGGTAGGCTTCGAATTATCGGGCCTTTAGCCTTGGCTGACCTGCGAATATCTGCACACCAGCTCAAACTGTCGGCTGGCGACGAAGTATCATCCCTGCAAGGTAAAGTCCCCAAACAGAGACTTCAACTTTGGGGTATTCGAACCTGGACAACGCCCTTGCAGCGCCCGGAGACCACTGACGACGGCAGGCTCCAGAGAGCACCAAGAGCTATCCCCGAACCCCGCCGCTGTTTTGAGTCCAACAAACCCTTTTGATTGGTGAGCATGAAGTTCTGACCCCTCATATCTTAATTTAGTTTGGTATAGGGGGTGGGATAAGGATAAGGGGATTGTTAAGATAATTGTTTTCCCTCGATGTGCTGTGTGCTCCCCATTCCCTGTATAAGTAGTTATTCTTTTGTATTTTTGTCTGTAGAAGTGTACACTAGTAATTTTCCATAAGATTGTATCAATTTTTCCTCTTCAATAAAACCTTGGTTTTGTTCACATCCAACCACCTGTCTACTTGAGTCTTCTCTGTACTGCCGCCTTGTACCTAAGTCCAGTGTCTAGAACCCAGGGGCATGGGAGCAATTCGAACTGCTCATAAAACAGTCAGAGGCATAACTGACTGGACCCCACAGGCCACCCCCTACACTTGCACCAAACCATTTATCTACTCAATTTTCTGTATCGCCGCCTGTACCTATGTCCGGTGTCTAGAATCCAGGGGTGTGGGAGCGATTCAAATGCTCAGAGACAGTCAGAGGTGAAGCTGACTGGGAGCACGCCAAAGCCACCCCCTACACCTCTGAACTTGACAGTATCAGCGCTGTGCATTCTCAGAACCCCATATTTTCAGCGCTGAACATTCGCCGAACTCAATATTTTCAGCGCTGTGCATTCTCTGAACTCGATTGTGTCAGTGCTGAGTATGCTCTGAACTCAATAGTGTCAGCGCTGTGCATTCACTGAACTTGATAGTGTCAGTGCTGAGCATTTTCTGAACTTGTTAGAGTCAGCGCTCTGCATTCCCTGAACTTGATAGTGTTAGCACTGTGCATGCTCTGAACACAGTAGTGTTAGCGCTGTGCATGCTCTGAACTCAATAATGTCAGCACTGTGCATTATCTGAACTTGATAGTGTCAGCACTGTGCATTCTCTGAACTCGACATTGTCAGTGCTGTGCATTCAGTGTTCTCATTAGTGTCAGCACTGTGCATTCTCTGAACTCGATAGTGTCAGTGCTGTATGTACTCTTAACTCGATATTATCAGCGCTGTGCGTTCTCTGAGCTCGATAGTGTTAGCGCTGTGCATTCTCTGATCTTGATAATGTCAGCACTGTGCATTCTCTGAACTCAATAGTGTCAGTGCTGTGCACTCAGTGAACTCATTAGTTTCAGTGCTGTGCATTCTCTGAACTCGATAGTGTCAGCGCTGTGCATTCGCTGAACTTGATAGTGTCAGCGCTGTGCATTCTCAGAACTCCATATTGTCAGCACTGAGCATTCTCTGAACTCGATAGCGTCAGCGCTGTGCATTCACTGAACTCGATAGTGTTAGCACTGTGCATGCTCTGAACACAATAATGTCAGCGCAGTGCATTCTCTGAACTCGATTGTGTCAGTGATGTGCATTCTCTGAGCTCAATAGTGTCAGCGCTGTGCATTCACTGTACTCCATAGTGTCAGCACTGTGCATTCTCTGAACTTGACAGTGTCACCTCTGTGCATTCTCTGAACTCAATAGTGTCAGCATTGTGCATTCTCTGAACTCGATAGTGTCAGCGCTGTGCATGCTCTGTGAACTCACTAGTGTCAGCGCTGTGCATTATCTGAACTCAATAGTGTCAGCGCTGAGCATTCTCTGAACTCGATAGTGTCATTGCTGTGCATTCAGTGTTCTCATTAGTGTCAGCGTTGAGCTTTCTCTGTACTCGATAGCGTCAGCGCTGTACGTTCTCTTAACTCGATAGTATCAGCGTTGTCCATTCTCTGAACTCCATCTTGTCAGTGCCGTGCATTCTCTGAACTCGATAATGTCAGCGCTGTGCATTCTTTGAACTCAATCGTGTCAGCGCTGTGCATTCTCTGAACTCGAAACTGTCAGCGCTGTGAAATCGCTGGACCATATTGCCAGCGCTGTGCATTGTTTGACCTCAATAGTGTCAGCGTGTTGCATTCTGTGAACTTGACAATGCCAGCTCTGTGCATTCTCTAATCTTGAAAGCGTCAGCGCTGTGCATAATCTCAAATCGATAGTGTCATGCACTGTGCATTCTCTAACCTCGATAGTGACAGAGTTGTTCATCCAGTGTACTCATTAGTGTCAGCGCTGTGTGTTCTCTGAGCTCGATAGTGTCAGCGCTGTATGTTCTCTGAATGTGATAGTGTCAGTGCTTGCACTCTCTGAACTCAACAGTGTCAGCACTTTGCATTCTTTGTGCACGATAGTGTCAGTGCTGTATGTTCTTTGAATGTGATTATTTCCATGCATTCATTCTCTGAACTCAACAGTGTCAGCATTGTACATTCTTTGAACTCGATAGTGACAGCTCTGTGCATTCTCTCAACTCGATAGTGTCAGCACTGTGCATTCTCTGAACTCAATAGTGTAAGCTCTGTGCATTTTTTGAAGTCGATAGTGTAAAGTCTGTGGGTTGTGCAGTTAATAAATACACAGACTTCAGAAGTAACAAACAAACAGGTCTTTACTATTCGAAGGTCCGGGCGAATCTGCCCCAGAAATCCTGCTACAACACTTATATACTGGTGTGGTCACTATCGGTATTACAGTATACAGAAGCCAAACAAATAGTGCCACACCTAAAGTAGTTCTCTTAAAGGTGAACGGTTACATTCAATAGTTCCCTTAAAGGTAGACGGGTACATACACTACAATCCTCCCTTTTTAGCTTATTACTTACAGAGTCTCCGTTAAACATACATATCTTCAACTTCCTATAAACAAATTACAGATATAATCTTGGTGGAGTCAATGTCATATAAAACAATTTACAGATATAATCTCGGTGGGAACAGTTCACAGGTTCAGTCTCTGCGGAAACAGTTCATAGATTCAGTCTCTGATCTTGACTCGTTCCGAACAACATTTCTTTGGTGTAGCCGGTTCACCTGGCTAGCGTGACTCTTCCATAGCCTTTTTCTTGACGTAACAGCTTGAACTTTCGTCCTGTTGAACCAGCAGTGCGGACTTTTACAATCAACTGGCTGTCTTGACATTTTCCAGTTTTTCAACTAATTTAGCTCCTTTCGTAGTGTCCCGCCTGAGATGGTAGAAGTGCTAATATTTTAGACAGTTATTATCTTCTGCTTCTTCTTTTTCTTTTCTGCCTTTTTGAAACTCTCGGAGCTCCTTTCTCGGCTGCCAGCTGTAGCGCCACCAACTCTCTATGTTCCTTAGACCTTAAGTGCTTCCTCCGGATTTCAGCGCTTTGGGAGTTTTCATCACAAGCTGGGCAGACCACATCCTCGTAATATTCAGTGTCACTCAACAGGTCATGGTAATATTCGGGTTCGTCCTGAGTTAGGCCAGCGAGAGAGTCTTCTTCTTCCTCCTCACCCGTCTGGACGTTAGCTGACGGTGGTTCCTTCCCTTGACATCTTTCTTGAAAAGACTTCTTCATGCATTCATATTCATCCTGCTCTTCCTGGGTTGTCTGCCATTCCTTCACTACTGACCTCATTTGTGAGTTCAATACCTTCCCTTCCACCGGGGATTGCGGTATCAGGCTATTTAATCCTTCTACTGAAGCAGCTGTTTCAACATTCTTCTGTTCACATTGACGTGATTCAACGAACTCTTCATAGAGTAAACTGTATCACAAAATCTGTGTTGCCACCTCAGTTATTTCCGTAACTTTTGGGAGCTCCGAATTCCTTCCCTTTGCAGATTGAAGCTCGTGTTCCCATTGTGGAGTCTTGTCTCTCAGCATGTGAAGGAGTTGGCTGACCGTTAACTCTTCCACGGGGACTCTGTGGATCAGAGTCTTCACCATTTCATCCACCTTACCCTCCAATGCTTTCACCTTCCTTTCCTCTTGTACTTTGGTTTCAAGCGCTCGAAGAAGTTGCGCCTTGATGCTCCCAAGCTCATGTTCAGAGCCCATTCTTACAGTCTCTGTGTTTCTTACAGTTTCCTTCCCTTCCACTGAAAGGATTCCCAGTTGACTCTGCTCTTCAAGTCGTTGAACCTCGGTCATTGCCGCCTCATATTTGTCTTGGGTTTCCTTCAATATTTTTATGAGTTCTTGGACATCTTGTCTTTCATGTTCTGCCATGTCTTTCACCTCTAAATTCTCATCTATGGATGGAACTTCTACCGATGAGTCTGTCTTGGCCTTGAGCTCATCAAGAATTTCCTGCAGCCTTTGGACTTCTTGCTCATGTTCAACCTTTAGTTGTTCATATGCTTCTACTGAAACTAGCTTTTCGGAGGTTGCCGAGTTAATCCCCTCCAGAATTGTAGCCTGGGCCTGTTCATACTGTTCTTTCCACTTCTCACACTCTGCTTGTAAGGAGTTGTAGAGAAGAACTGGAATAAAATCCCGGCTTCCTGAAGATTCCTCTTCATTTGCTTCTTTCGCAATTTCCTGTTGGAGTTCAGCCAAGGCTGCTATGCTATCCGCCTCTTGAAGTCTCACTGCCATCAAATCTTCTTTATTCTTGCAGTCTATCTCAGTCATTTTCCGTTTATTTTCATTTAACTGAGTGATAAGCTCCTCTTGCAACATGGCCACATTATTCACATCAGGTAAAGAAGCGTTTCTCTTTTCCATGTCCAAGATTTTTTTCTGCATCTCTTTAAGTGCACACTGCGATTCAGCTTCTCTTAACCTTGCCTGCACTAACTCCGTCTCCAATTGCAGAACAAAATCCTCAGTGTAGCGTGGTTTGCCTTTATGCTGTATCTCTAGATCATGCAAATATTCTAACTCCTGAACATCATAAGGGAGGTGTGATCGGTAATTGGTCACGATGGCTCTATGGTCGCTCTCTGCTTGAGCCAACAGGTTCTGTTGTCTTTCCAGACTCTCCCATTCGGTGTCATAGAACTTTTTCATTGTTTTCATCTCTTGTACGAGGCGGTAACTTAATTGTTCGAATTGTTGTCGTACTTTGAAATAACGTTGAGTTCGAGCTCGGTGTTCCTCCATAATGCATATGTCTGTGACTTGAACAGACTCAGAATTCTCTGTCTTTATGCACGCCCTCGTTTTTCCAACCTTAGTCAGTGAGTTCATGTTAACCTTGTTTTTCATACGTGGGCTGGACTTATCGTCTTCCGGCTCAGAGTCTGAGCTGCTTGTCTGCACCGAGTCCTCACTCGTCATTGCTTGTAGGTAGTGCCATTCCATGTCTATTTTCTTGATCCACTCCCGTCCTAGAAGGGGTGGTCCTCCCTCATGTAGTACATATAAGTTCATTCTTGGGTGTTCTTTACCCCTATCTCTCACCTTGACTCTTACTTTTCCCATGGGGTATACTTATTGCCCCGTGTATGTCTGCAATACGAACTTGGTATATCTTAAGGGTATGTGTGAGAATAGCCGGTGGTAATCCCCTCGATTTATGACTGATACAGCTGATCCAGTGTCCAACTCCATTTTCACTTGGACTCCAGCTATTTTTAGCATGACCCAGATAGTTTGTAGGTCAGCTTCCTTACTCACATGGTGGATACTCAGACTACCCAGCTCCTGGCCGTTTGGATCTGAGTCTGGATTCTGTTCGTCTGAACTCTGCTCAACCCCCTTGTATACCTTGTTGTACTTTTCTTGTGATGGCTTCCTTTGGTTGTTGGTCTTCTTCCCTGACCGGCATACCTTAGCGATGTGACCCAGTTTGCCACATTTCCTACATTCTTGGTTCTTAAACCAGCATTGATTCTGGTCATGTGTTGTCTTCCCACAACGATAGCATTTTGTTGTACTCGAGGTAATTTGGTCCACCCCGAGCGCCGCCGCCTTTAGTTGCATTTCCGCTGTTCCTTTCGCGGCGGCTTCGTGTGATGCGGCTATAAGGACAGCCCTGTCAAGTGTAAGGTCGTTCTCTTCGAGTAGGCGCTTTTGCGTCCCTTCCTTGGACAATCCGCCTACGAACTTGTCTCGCAGTGCCTCTGTCAGATTCCCTCCGAACTGGCAGTATTTCGCTAGCCTACGCAGTTCGACCAAGTATTCTGCGTTGTTTTCGTCTTTCCGTTGCGTTCTTGCATAGAATTTGAATCGTTCAGCCAACATCAACGGTGTGGGGTTCAAGTGGTCCTTCAGAACAACCACAATCTCTTCGAAAGACTGATCCGCCGGTTTAGCTGGTGCTAGTAAATCCTTCAAGAGCCCGTATGTCTTTGCGCCCATCGAGTTTAACAATGTTATCGCCTTGTCGTCTTCCTCTATTTTGTTGGCTTCACAATAGATCTCGATGCGTTCCACGTACGTGGCCCAGTCTTCTATCTCAGAATTAAAATCATTAATATTCCCTCGCTTAGGCATCTTTCTTCCCTTGGGAGCAGCACCAGTATTTCTTTAAGTATTCTTATTTATTTGTTTGTTTCTAAGATGGCGGTTTTCCCGCGAAATCGGCGGTTTCCCGCTCTTTCCTTCTCTCCCTGCCCACTTCAATGGCGGTATGTCAATCAAGATGGCGGTTTTCCCGCGAAAATGGTGGTTTCCCACTCTTTCTTTCTCGCCCCGCCCACTTCAATGGCGGTTTCCCGCTTCTGGCGTCTTCTCCGCCTAATGGCGGCTTCCCGCGTTTCTTCCCGGTGGAAGGGGTACGCTTCCCCCACAGCGGACAGGTTCAGCCGCTGGCTGGCTACCGCACAGCTCCCCTTACTCGGCTATGTCTTTTCCTCCCGCCTGCACGGCTCTACCGGCGCTGGGTACACCCCGTTAACGGAGGACAGTTCAGCCACTGGACTGGCTCTCGCGCAGCCTCTCACCCCATTTTCGGCTGTGTCTCTCACCCACTCCCACACGTTCGGTTTTGCCGGCTCTGAGTACCCCGTTGGTGGAGAACAGCTCAGCCGCTGGACTGGCTCCTCGCAGTCTCTCTCTCCGCACCCGGCTCTCACCCGCACGGTTCCCGTTCACCTCCCCAGCCCTCTCGTAGACCGGTGTTTCCCTCCCCGGCTGCGGCTGGGTTTCTCTTCCCGCGCCTACTCGCAGGCTCAGCGCTTCGTGGCTGCGGTTGCTGCCCGGAGTTTTCCCCCGATCGTGGTCCGGCTGTCACCCGACGCCGTTGGACCCGACTTTTGGCTGGCACAGCTCCCCCTCGACCGAGGTCGAGTGCTCTGCCCTTATCCTCCGGATACTTCTACACCTTCCCCTACTCACAGTCTCTTCGGCCGCCTTGTTTCTTGCTGGTCGGCTCACTCTGCACCGTGGCAGAAGGGTAGTCAGTGCCAGTTGCTGATACAGCTTTTGTTGTTAGTCTTCCTGCTTTCTGTTGTTGCAGCCTCCTGTTTTCTTTTGGTAGCACGACGAGGGCGGTTGTCTCTCTTCGACGCTCTTCGTTGCTTTTGGTAGTCTTGCCGCAGGGTACGATCGGACTCGTCGCCACTGTAAAGTCTGTGGGTTGTGCAGTTAATAAATACACAGACTTCAGAAGTAACAAACAAACAGGTCTTTACTATTCGAAGGTCCGGGCGAATCTGCCCCAGAAATCCTGCTACAACACTTATATACTGGTGTGGTCACTATCGGTATTACAGTATACAGAAGCCAAACAAATAGTGCCACGCCTAAAGTAGTTCTCTTAAAGGTGAACGGTTACATTCAATAGTTCCCTTAAAGGTAGACGGGTACATACACTACAGATAGTGTCAGTGCTGTGCATTCAGTTAACTCATTATGTTCAGTGCTCTGCATTTTCTGAACTCGATAGTCTCAGTGCTGTTTGTTCTCTGAACTCGATAGTGTCAGATCTTGCATTCTCTGAACTCAACAGTGTCAGTGCTGTGTATTCACTGAACTTGATAGTTTCAGCGCTGTGTATTCGCTGAACTCGATAGTATCAGCGCTGTGCCTTCTCTGAACACGTCATTGTCAATGATGTGCGTTCTCTGAACTTGATAGTGTGAGCCCTGTGCCTTCTCTGAGCTCGATAGAGTCAGTGCTGTATGTTCTCTGAATGCGATAGTGTCAGTGCTTGCATTCTCTGAACTCAACAGTGTCAGCACTTTGAATTCTTTGGGCACGATAGTGTCAGCGCTGTATGTTCTTTGAAAGCGATTGTTTCCATGCATTCATTCTCGGAACTCAACAGTGTCAGCACTGTACATTCTCTGAACTCGATAGCGTCAGTGCTGTGCGTTCTCTGAACTTGATATTGTTAGCGCTGTGTATGCTCTGAACTCAATAGTGTCAGTGCGGTGCATTCTCTGAACTCGATTGTGTCAGTGCTGTGCATTCTCTGAGCTCAATAGTGTCAGCGCTGTGCATTCTCTGAACTTGATAGTATCATCACTGTGCATTCTCTGAACTCGACAGTGTCAGCTCTGTGCATTCCCGGAACTCAATAGTGTCAGCGCTGTGCATGCTCTGAACTCAATAGTGTCAGTGCTGTGCTTTATCAGAACTTGATAGTGTCATTGCTGTGCATTCTGTGTTCTCATTAGTGTCAGCATTGTGCTTTCTCTGTACTCGATCGTGTCAGCGCTGTATGTTCTCTTAACTCGATAGTATCAGCGCTGTGAGTTCTCTGAACTCAATAGTGTTAGCACTGTGCATTCTCTGAACTCCATCTTGTCAGCGCTGTGCATTCTCTAAACTCAATAGTGTCAGCGCTGTGCATTTTCTGAACTCGAAACTGTCAGCGCTGTGAATTCGCTGGACCATATTGGCAGCGTTGTGCATTGTCTGACCTCAATAGTTTCAGCGTGTTGCATTCTGTGAACTCGACAATGTCAGTTCTGTGCATTCTCTAATATTGAAAGTGTCAGCGCTGTGCATAATCTCAAATCGATAGTGTCATGCACTATGCATTCTCTAACCTCGATAGTGAGAGATTTGTTCATCCAGTGTACTCATTAGTGTCAGTGCTGTGCGTTCTCTGAGCTCGATAGTGTCAGCGCTGTATGTTCTCTGAACGCGATAGTGTCAGTTCTTGCATTCTCTGAACTCAACAGTGTCAGCACTGTACATTCTTTGAACTCGATAGTGTCAGCGTTGTACATTCTCTGAACTTGATTCTGTGAGCACTGAGCAATCTCTGAACTCAATGGTTTCAGCTCTGTGCATTCTCTGAACTCGATAGTGTTAGCTCTGTGCATTCTTTGAAATCGATCGTGTCAGTGCTGTGCATTCAGTTAACTCATTATTTTCAGTGCTGTGCATTCTCTGAACTCGATAGTCTCAGTGCAGTATGTTCTCTGAACTTGATAGTGTTAGTTCTTGAATTCTCTGAACCCAACAGTGTCAGCGCTGTGTATTCTCTGAACTCGATAGTTTCAGCGCTGTGAATTCGCTGAACTCGATAATATCAGCACTGTGCCTTCTCTGAACACGACATTGTCAATGATGTGCATTCTCTGAACTTGATAGTGTGAGTGCTGTGCCTTCTCTGAACTTGAAAGTGTGAGCGAGCGCTGTGCCTTCTCTGAACTCGGTAGTGTCAGCGCTGGGCATTCTTTGAACTCGATAGTGTCTGTGCTGTGCCTACTCTGAACTCGATAGTGTCAGCACTGTGCATTCTCTGAAATCAATAGTGTCAGTGCTGTGCATTCTCTGAACACGATAGTGTCTGCATTGTGCCTACTCTGAACTCGATAGTGTCAGCACTGTGCATTCTCTGAACTCGATAGTGTCAGCGTTGTGCATTCTCAGAGCTCCATATTGTCAATGCTGAGCATTCTCTGAAGTCAATAGTGTTAGCGCTGTGCATGCTCTGAACACGACATTGTCAATGATGTGCATTCTCTGAACTTGATAGTGTGAGTGCTGTGCCTTCTCTGAACTTGAAAGTGTGAGCGAGCGCTGTGCCTTCTCTGAACTCGGTAGTGTCAGCGCTGGGCATTCTTTGAACTCGATAGTGTCTGTGCTGTGCCTACTCTGAACTCGATAGTGTCAGCACTGTGCATTCTCTGAAATCAATAGTGTCAGTGCTGTGCATTCTCTGAACACGATAGTGTCTGCATTGTGCCTACTCTGAACTCGATAGTGTCAGCACTGTGCATTCTCTGAACTCGATAGTGTCAGCGTTGTGCATTCTCAGAGCTCCATATTGTCAATGCTGAGCATTCTCTGAAGTCAATAGTGTTAGCGCTGTGCATGCTCTGAACACGACATTGTCAATGATGTGCATTCTCTGAACTTGAAAGTGTGAGCGAGCGCTGTGCCTTCTCTGAACTCGGTAGTGTCAGCGCTGGGCATTCTTTGAACTCGATAGTGTCTGTGCTGTGCCTACTCTGAACTCGATAGTGTCAGCACTGTGCATTCTCTGAAATCAATAGTGTCAGTGCTGTGCATTCTCTGAACACGATAGTGTCTGCATTGTGCCTACTCTGAACTCGATAGTGTCAGCACTGTGCATTCTCTGAACTCGATAGTGTCAGCGTTGTGCATTCTCAGAGCTCCATATTGTCAATGCTGAGCATTCTCTGAAGTCAATAGTGTTAGCGCTGTGCATGCTCTGAACTCGATAGTGGCAGCGCTGTGCATTCTCTGAACTCGATAGTGTCTGCATTGTGCCTACTCTGAACTCGATAGTGTCAGTGCATTCTCAGAACTCCATATTGTCAATGCTGAGCATTCTCTGAAGTCAATAGTGTTAGCGCTGTGCATGCTCTGAAGTCAAAAATGTCAGCGCGGTGCATTCTCTGAACTTGATGGTGCCAGCTCTCTGCATTCTCTGAACATGATAGTGTCAGCACTGTGTGTTCACTGAAATCGATATTGTTAGTGCAGTGCATTCTCTGAACTCAATAGTGTTAGCGCAGTACATTCTCTGAACTCGATAGTGTCAGCGCTGTGCATTCACTGAACTCGATATTGTCAGTGCTGTGCATTCTCTGAACTTGATGGTGCCAGCTCTCTGCATTCTCTGAACATGATATTGTCAGCACTGTGCGTTCTCTGAACTTGATAGTGTTAGCGCTTTACATGCTCTGAACTCAATAATGTCAGCGCTGTGCATTATCTGAACTCAACAGTGTCAGCACTGTTCATTCCCTGAACTCGATAGTGTCAGCACTGTATGTTCTCTTAACTCGATAGTATCAGTGCTGTGCTTTCTCTGAACTCAATAGTGTTAGCGCTGTGCACTCTTGGAAATCGATTGTGTCAGCTAAGTGCATTTTCTGAACTCGATAGTGTCAGTGCTGTGCATTCAGTGAACTCATTATTTTCAGTGCTGTGCATTCTCTGAACTCGGTAGTGTCATTGCTTGCATTCTCTGAATTCAACAGTTCAGTGTTGTGTATTCTCTGAACTCGATAGTTTCAGCTCTGTGTATTCGCTGAACTCATTAGATCCAGTGATGTGCATTCTCTGAACTCGACATTGTCAGCACTGTGCATTCTCTGAACTCGATAGCGTCAGTGCTGTGCCTGCTCTGAACTCTCCAGTATCAGCTTTGTGCGTTCTCAGAACTCCATATAGTCAGCGCTGAGCATTCTCTGAACTCGAAAGCTTCAGCACTGTGCGTTCTCTGAACTCAATATAGATAGACCTGTGCATGCTCTGAACTAAATAGTGTCAGCACGGGGCATTCTCTGAAATCGATTGTGTCAGTGCTGTGCATTCTCTGATCTCAACAGTGTCAGTGCTGTGCATTCTCTGAACTCGATAGTGTCAGCGCTGTGCATCTCTGAACTCATTAGTGTCAGTGCTGTGCATTCACTGAACTCGATAGTGTCAGCACTGTGCGTTCCCTGAACTCGATAGTGTTAGCGCTGTGCATGCTCTGAACTCAGTAATGTTAGCACTGTGCATTATCTGAACTTGATCGTGTCAGCGCTGTGCATTCTCTGAACTCAGCAGTGTCTGTGCTGTGTATTCAGTGTTCCCATTAATGTCAGCGCTGTGCCTTCTCTGAAATTGACAGTGTCAGTGCTGTATGATGTCTTAACTCGATAGTATCAGCGGTATGCGTTCTCTGAGCTTGATCGTGTTAGCACTGTGCATTCTCTGAACTCAATAGTGTCAGTGCTGTGCACTCAGTGAACTCATTAGTTTCAATGCTGTGCATTCTCTGAACACGATAGTGTCAGCGCTGTGCGTTCTCTGAACTCGATAGTGTTAGCGCTGTGAATGCTCTGAACTCAATCGAGTCAGCGCGGTGCATTCTCTGAACTGGATAATGTCAGCGCTGTGCATTATCTGAACTCAATAGTGTCAGCACTGTGCATTCTCTGAACTCAACATTGTCAGCTCTGTGCATTCTCTGAACTCGATAATGTCAGCATTGTGCATTCTCTGAACTCGATAGTGTTAGCGCTGTGCATGCTCTGAACTCGATAGTGTCAGCGCTGTGCTTTCTCTGAACTCGATAGTGTCAGTGTGTTGCATAATCTCAACTCAATATTGTCTTGCACTGTGCATTCTCTAACATCGATAGTGTCAGAATTCTTCATCCAGTGAATTCATTAGAGTCAGCGCTGTGTGCTCTCTGAACTCGATAGTGTCACCGCTGTATGTTCTCTGAACGCGATAGTGTCAGTGCTTGCCTTCTCTGAACTCAACAGTGTCAGCTCTGTGCATTCGTTGAACTCGATAGTGTCAGCACTTTGCATTCCCTGAACTCGATTGTATGAGCACTGTCCATTCTCTGAACTCATACTGTAAGTGCTGTGCGTTCTCTGAACTCGATAGTGTTGCTCTGTGCATTCTTTGAACTTGATAGTGTCAGTGCTGTGCATTCAGTTAACTCATTATTTTCAGTGCTGTGCATTCTCTTAACTCTATAGTGTCAGTGCTGTATGTTCTGTAGGGGTTCGCAAAAATCCCCTCAGTCCCCGAAGATCGGGAAATATTAATCTACATCGTGGAAATTGCCTCTGGGTTGGACAATATTTTAAACATACCCAGAATTGCAGGGGGCTGCGTTAAGTTGGGCAGCATGTGGACAAGACCGGAATCGAGGAACTTCGTGGAAATATTGTGTAAATTGCAAAGGGATAATAATAGCCATCAGAAAGCATGGCCAAGGAAAAAGGCGTGTATGTCTGTGAAAAGGGGAGGCAATGGCAGTCAAATTCTGTCAATCAAAAAAAGTGAGTTTCCCTTCCCTTCAGAGACAATCGATGTTTGTTTACAGGAAACGGCTACCTTGTTGACATAAGGGATTAAACCACTTGAGGCTGCAGTTTCAAGTGACCACAATGAATGGGTTTCTGTTTACATTGTAATACAGCCCCATTCAAAACCCATCAGGGTGAATGGAGATGGTTCGAAGGCTCAGCCCAGACTTTTGAAAAGGACACTCAAACTGAGGAAGGGAACAGTTTAAACTGAATGGGTTTGAATCACCCATTCCAGACAATGGGAGCTGTTTGGCCACTGGGAAATAGCCTGTTTGAATCAGCCAATCATGGCCTTTCTCTTGTGTATTCAAACTTTTCGGCGTGAATTTGCACACAGACCTTTTCAGCGCCAAAACAGCAGGAGCTCCCAGGATACAAAGGTAGCTTCTCAGAAGCATATCTCTCTCTTATTTCCCTTGGACTGCAGGTGAGCTCTCTCTTACTCTTTGGACCACAGGTGACCAGGTTTCTGACTCCTCAGCAAGGCAATCTAGTAAGGAGTTAGAGGGGTGGTAATTTAAGGGAAATTGCTAAGATTGTAAGACTTACATTGTTGCCATTTATCCCTCGTTATTACCGTCTGCCTTCCCCTGTTAAGCAATTTCACATTGATCGTGTGGTGTAGTTTCTTTATTGCTTTGATCATGTGGTGTAGTTTTCTTTAGTTAATAAAATTTGACTTTCTCACATCCAGATCATTTGTCCATTTTTAGTATATCATCATTAATTATAAGTTCCTCCAGTCAGAACTGGAAGGGTGGTTTTAGCGATTCGAAACCGCTGTTTGGTATTGGTCCCAGTGCAGTGGAAAGAAGGGCTGCTTGACCAGGTAAATTACCGTAAACCAGGTAAAAGAAGGTAAATTGCCGTAAACCAGGTAAAAGATGTCCCCCTACAAATTGGCGACCACGGCAGGACTGGAGGCAGTTTTTGATATGATAAGTGGTCTGGATCTGGAGAAAGCATCAGCTTTTGCCTTTCTTGCTCTCAATCTGTGGGTAGCCCTACAGAAGTTAGCGGCAGCATCTAAGCTGACCTATTATAATACAGGTGGCCGGGTTAAGGAGGATGAGATGGGGGTGCTGGAGGAGGTTAAAGAGGCCAAGAATCGGGAGTCAGAGTTGGAAAAATGCCAGGCGGAGGTGGAACGCCTCATAAGAGAGGTGAATGAGGCCAGAGATAGCGGGATGAGGGTGCGGGAAGAAAATGCATGCCTCACACTAGAGGTCACGAAATGCCAGGCAGAGATAGAGTGCCTTGTGCAGGAAGTCAAAGAGGCTAGGGACAGTGAGATGAGGCTACAGGAGGAAAACGCATACCTAACCCAGGAGGCTGGCGAGGGCAAAACCTACGCGAGGCACAAGGTAGAGTTCCTAAAGTGCCAGTTTACAGAAGCGAGGAGGAACGAGATGAGACTGTGTGAAGAGAATGCCCGCCTCACCTCAGAAGTATAAGAGCAGGAGGGGAAGGTTAGGGAGGTAAAGGCAGCTTATAAGCTGGCCTGCGACCAAAGGTTTGAGGAAGCAGATCACGGCCCCTGTAGGGCAGAGATAGAAAGCCTTAACATGGCTTTAAAAGCCCGAAGGCAAGTCAGTCGGATTTTACTGGCAACCTAAGCAAGACAGCCCCACAGGCAACACACAGGGAAAAGCTGGCTAGGGAATTAGCGATGCCAAGACAGCAGCCCACAGCTCCGAATTTTGAGGAGCTCTGGCAGCCAGAACGGGTGGTAGGAGAATGCCAGCAGATCCCGCTAGGCAGGCGGGGACCAGGACCAGTGTACCCCCTCCAACAACGGAAGTACGGTCCGCCCGTGAACGATAAAGCCAGGGCCCCCGCAGCCCCAGCTCAGAAGGCAGAGACAGAAACTCATCCCGATAGAGTCAAGTGCATCTTGGAGGCGATAAAATCTTTCCTCAGGGCCAATCAGGGACAGGTAGCAGCCATCAGAGGTGCTGCAGCCCCTCGCCCACCTCTGCCTCCCCACTATGCCTGGAGCCCACGCAGCCTGTCCGTCTGTGTAATCTCCGGTACGATGAATGGAAGAGACCGCTTGTACAGATGGATGTAGAGAAGGTCACAGGGACTTATCTATTGGATACGGGGGCTCCATGCAGCGTGATCCATACGGATAATCCCACCACCTCACCTCTGTCTGATGGGGTTCCATACATACTATTGGGATTCACCGGTCAGGAGCAGGCGGGGGTGTACTCCAGACCCCTCTCAGTCTGTCTGGGCATGCTCCAAACTAAGTGGACATGCATCCTGAAAAGGTGGGAGGTGGAGGGAGGATAGGGGATCCTAGGAGTCGGCTTCTTTGTGGGCCACGGGATCCTCGTGGATCTCCACAACCATTGCCTTTGGCGGGCTAGCACAGACAGGGAAGAAGGCGTAGTGGTCATCCCGGGAAAGGAGGGTAAGGGGACCTTGTGTATTGTGAAGCCCAAAGAAGGTTACGACCTCGGGCTCATGGTAAATGAGGTCCCGGAGGCACTGCAGGCAGTCGTGCAGGCAAACCTCACAGCGTTTGCCACCCATAAACACGACTGCAGGAGGATCACAGGGTTTGAGGTTAAAATAGACGGGGACCCCATGGCCCGACTACAGAAGCAGTACAATTTCCCCAAGGAGGCAGAACACGACATGGAGGCAGCCATCACCTCCTTAGTTAAACAGGGAGTGTTGAGGCCCATAGCCACTCATGTTAATTCTCCACTTTGGCCGGTTAGGAAACCGGACAATTCATGGAGAGCCACAGTGGACTATCGGGTGCTTAACAGCAATATCCCCGTGTGTGCCCCCACAGTGGAAGCAGTGGCTAATCTTATTAGCAGTATTCCAGCATCCGCGAACACATTCACGGTGCTGGACATTTCGAATGGGTTCTGGTCTATCCCTTTAAAACGGGAGGACCAATATAAGTTTGCCTTCACCTTTAAGGGACAGCAGTATACCTGGACCTGTCTGCCACAGGGTTTCCACAACAGCCCCAGCATTTTCCACCAATGCATGAAGGATAGTTTAAAAGAGTTCAGTCAGCCCACTCAGCTACTGCAGTATGTGGATGACCTGCTCTTATTTACCGACTCGGTCGGGGAGCATGGCCCACTGCTGGCTGAGCTGCTGGAGCTGCTGCAGAGAAAGGGCTTTAATGTCAACCCCAAGAAGGCGCAGATCGGTCAGCAAGAAGTTAAATTCCTGGGTCTGACTGTCCGCACAGGAGAGAGGGCCATAGATAAGGCAAGGAGGGAAGCGGTCCAGGAGGTACCGATTCCCAATTCAGTAAGAGGGGTGAGGTCATTCCTGGGATTGACGGGTTTCTGCAGGGATTTTATAGAGGAC
Source organism: Somniosus microcephalus (assembly GCF_052327205.1). NCBI lineage: Eukaryota > Metazoa > Chordata > Chondrichthyes > Squaliformes > Somniosidae > Somniosus > Somniosus microcephalus. Next base: position 177,256,072 of record NC_140991.1, on the reverse strand, counting down.
TATGCAGCCACAGCGGCCCCTCTGCTCCATCTCCTACACAAACGGGTGGAGTGGACCTGGGATGAGGGATGCCAGGCGGCATTTGTTAAGTTAAAGGGAGACCTGCAGACCGCTCCAGCCCTAGGAGCGATACATGGGAAAAAGGAGTTCTTCTTGGAGGTAGCAGCCAGCGGGGATAATCTGAGTGCTGTGCTGCTCCAAGAGCGGCACGGTAGACTGAGACCCGTGGTCTACTCCACCAGAGTCCTCACGGATATGGAGAGGAGCTACTCCAACTGTGAACGGCACCTTTTGGCCACACATTGGGCTGTGAAAAGATCTTTAATTTTCACAGGCACCTCTCCCATCACCCTCCTCACACACCACAAACCCACTCAGATGCTTTTGGATGGGAGGATTAAAGATGGGACAGTCAGCAGCATCCGCATTGCGCGCTGGACCCTTCTCCTCTCACAGATGGATCTGAAGGTAAAGGGCCTTTGCGAGCCAAAGCTTGCGGCCAATATGGTATATCCTGGAACAGCCCATCGGTGTTCCATAGAAGGGGTATGGGAGGTGAACATAGGTTTACGGGCCAGGATACATCCCTCAGGCCGTGAGATCTATGTAGACGGTTCCAGCATGGTATCCGCTGGGGTACGGCTCACGGGTTGCGGGATCTTTGACCCAATGGCAGACATTGCCTTGGCAATCAAGCTCCCTAACACCATGAGTGCCCAGCAGGCTGAACTGTCCGTGGTGATGTACGTGGTTACACACCCCGACACCTTCCCTACCCCGTATACGATTTGCTCTGACAGTATGTTCACTTGCAACTCATTTACGGAGTACCTGGCCATCTGGTCCCGTCATGGGTATACCTCCGCCGACGGGATGCCCTTAACAGTAAAGCCCCTGCTGGAGAAAATCCTGGAAGCCGTGGGGGAGGAAGGTGCAGTTTTCATCCATAAGGTAAAAGCCCATTCCTCTACAGAACCCCGCAGCAAGGGCAACCAGCAAACTGATATGCTGGCCAAGGAGGGTGCACACACAGGCACTTTCTGGGACCCGTATGATTCCGGGCCCCTGGCGGCAGTTAGAGGCAGGGATGGGACTCAAGGGAGCTCAGGGGTAGTGTTAGCCCCGGACCTTAAGATGGTCCAAGCTCAGGACCCTGCCCTCAAAACTGTTATCAGTGCAGTGATGGAGGGCAGGAAGTTTGAAGGCCCTTACGGCGCAGCCCCCCTCTCCATAAGGGAGGGCAGGCTGTTCAGAGAGGAACAGTGGTTAGTGCCCCAGCAACACCGGAGGGAGTTCCTTCAACTGGCCCATGAGGGGCCAGGAGCGTGACACCCCGGGCCTGAGACCACCTGGCAATGGGTGGAACAGGTGGGATGGTGGCCAGGACTCCGGGATGATGTCCGCGAGTCCTGTGCTAGCTGTCTTGTGTGTGCAGCAAATAATTTAAGGGAAATTGCAAAGATTGTAAGACTTACATTGTAGCCATTTACCCCTTGTTTTTGCCATCTGCCTTCCCCTGTTAAGCAATTGTACATTGATCATGTGGTGTAGTTTCTTTATTGCTTTGATCGTGTGGTGTAGTTTTCTTGAGTTAATAAAATTTGACTTTCTCACATCCAGATCATTTGTCCATTTTTAATATATCATTAATTATAAGTTCCTCAAGTCAGAACTGGAAGGGTGGGTTTAGCGATTCGAATCCGCTGTTTAGTATTGGTCTCAGTGGAGTGGAAAAAAGGGCTGCTTGAGCAGGTAAATTACCGTAAACCAGGTAAAGGAAGGTAAATTACTGTAAACCAGGTAAAAGATGCCCCCTGCAGTTCTCTGAACTCGATAGTGTCAGTGCTTGCATTCCCTGAACTCAACAGTGTCAGCGCTGTGTATTCTCTGAACTCAGTAGTTTCAGTACTGTGTATTCACTGAAGTCGATAGTATCAGCACTGTGTGTTCTCTGAACTCGATAGTGTGAGCGCTGTGCCTTCTCTGAACTCGATAGTGTCTGCGCTGTGCCTACTCTGAACTCAATAGTGTCAGCGCTGTCCATTCTCTGAACTCCTCAGTGTCAGCACTGTGCATTCCCTGAAATCGATATTGTCAGTGCTGTGCATTCTCTGAGCTCGATAGTGTCAGCGCTGTATGTTCTCTGAAGGCAATAGTGTCGGTGCTTGCATTCTCTGAACTCAACTGTGTCAGCACTGTGCATTATTTGAACTCGATAGTGTCAGCAATGTGCATTCTTTGAACTCGACAGTGTCAGCGCTGTGCATTCTCTGAACTCAATAGTTTCAGTGCTGTGTAGTTGCTGAACTCATTAGTTCCAGTGATGTGCCTTCTCTGAACTTGATAGTGTCAGCACTGTGTATTCTCTGAACTCGCGAGTGTCAATGCTGTGCAATCTCAGAATTCGATTGTGTCAGTGCTGTGCATTCTCTGAACTCAATAGTGTCAGCGCTGTGCATTCTCTGAACTCGACGGTGTCAGCTCTGTGCATTCTCTGACCTCAATTGCGTTAGCGCTTTTAATTCTCTGAACTCAGTAGTGTTAGCGCTGAGCATGCTCTGTACTCAATCGTGTCAGCACTGTCCATTCTCTGAACTCGATAGTGTCAGTGCTGTTATTTCAGTGAACTCACTTTTTTCAGTGCTGTGCATTTTCTGAACTCGATAGTGTCAGAACTGTGCCTTCCCTGAACTCACCAGTATCAGCGTTGTGCGTTCTCAGAACTCCATATTGTCAGCACTGAGCATTCTCTGAACTCGATAGCTTCAGCGCTGTGCGTTCTCGGTACTCGATTGTGTTCGCCTTCTGCATGCTCTGAACTCAATATTGTCAGCGCAGTGCATTCTCTGAACTCGATTGTGTCAGTGCTGTGCATTCTCTGAACGCGATAGTCTTAGTGCTGTGCATTCTCTGAACTCGATAGTGTCAGCACTGTGCATTCTCTGAACTCGATAGTGTTAGTGCTGTGCATCCTCTGAACTCAATAGTGTCAGCGCTATGCATTCAGTGTTCTCATTCGTGTCACCACTGTGCCTTCTCTGAACGTGATAGTGTCAGAGCTGTATGTTCTCTTAACTTGATAGTATCAGCGCTGTGCATTCTCTGAGCTCGATAGTGTCTGCATTGTGCATTCTCTGAACCCGATAGTGTTAGCACTGTGCATTCTCTGAACTCAATAGTGTCAGTGCTGTGCACTCAGTGAACTCATTAGATTCAATGCTGTGTATTCTCTGAACTCGATAGTGTCAACGCTGTGCATTCTCTGAACTCGATAGTGTCAGCGCTGTGCATTCTCTGAGCTCCATATTGTCAGTGCTTAGCATTCTGTGAACTCGATAGCGTCTGCGTGTGTGCGTTCTCTGAACTCGATAGTGTTAGCGATGTGCATTCTCTGAACTCAATAGTGTCAGCGCGGTGCATTCTCTGAACTCGATTGTGTTAGTGCTGTGCATTCTCTGAACTCAATAGTGTCAGCACTGTGCATTCTCAGAACTCGATAGTGTCAGCACTGTGCATCTCTGAACTCGATAGTGTCAGCACTGTGCATTCTCTGAACTCGACAGTGTCAGCTCTGTGCATTCTCTGAACTCCATTGTGTCAGCATTGTGCGTTCTCTGAACTCGATAGTGTTAGTAGTGTGCATGCTCTGAACTCAATAGTGTTAGCGCTGTGCATGCTCTGAACTCAAAAGTGTCAGCGCTGTGTATTCTCTGAACTCGATAATGTCAGCGCTGTATGTTCTTTTAACTCGATAGTATCAGTGCTGTGCATTCTCTGAACTCGATAGTGTTAGAGCTGTGCATTCTCTGAACTCGATAATGTCAGCACTGTGAATTTTCTGAACTCCATATTGTCAGCGCTGTGCATTCTCTGAACTTGACATTGTCAGCTATGTGCATTCTCTGAACTCAATCGTGTCAGCACTGTGCATTCTCTGAACTCGATACTGTCAGCGCAGTGAGTTCACTGGACTCCATATTGTCAGCGCTTTGCATTCTCTGAACTTGACATTGTCAGCACTGTGCATTCTCTGAACTCGATTGTGCGAGCGCTGTGCATTCTCTGAACTCATAGGGCTGGATTTTCATTCAGAAGTCGGGAAGAAGGCGGGACTGCAATTTCGGGTTGTAGTCCCGCCTCCATCGAGATGCGGCCAATCCACGCGATTTTCACTTGATTGACCTTGTTGAGCCCATCCAGCGGGCTCAGCAGGCCAATTAAGGGCCACCCGGCAACAGGTGACATCACAGATTGAAATTTCATCTGTCAAGACGTGTTGACAAATGAAATATCAGTGTTTCACAGCTGTTTGAAGCTGTCAAACACTGACAGTCTTACTTCAAACCTTAGTCCTTCTACGCAGACTCAGTTAGAAATCTCGCCGGCACTGAAAACTGCAAGCTGTCTCTTTTGACAGATCGCAGCCATTCTGCTTTCTGTGCCGGCTGAATGATGGATTCCCGAAACCTAGAGGAAGGAAGGCTGTAAAGGTAAGTACAGGTAATTTAAACTTCTTTACAAACTTTAGACACACCAAAAACAATTACTTTTGCACTCATGCGCCCATCACTCACCTGAACACCGACATCTCGACCCCTCCAAGTCCTTCAACCTGACGGCCGGACTCCACTAACTTGGCATGGTTTGGAGCCGTCAGGAATCCCACACGACAACCTTCAATATAGGGATTTGGCTAAAAACTGCCTGTTAACCACCTGTTAACAGGCAGTTAATTGGCAGTAATCCCTTCCCGCCTCGGGTCGGCGGTTCCCAGTGCGGGGCGAGTACCCGCCTCCTTTGAAACTTACATGGAGGCGGGTTTTGGGCGGGATGGTGTCGGGACCCCCGAATTTGGGATTTTAGCCCCCACACACGCCTAAAAGCCTGCCTCATGGCACATTGAAAATCAACCCCATAGTGTCAGCTCTGTGCATTCTCTCAACTCGATAGTGTCAGCACTGTGCGTTCTCTGAACTCGATAGTGTTAGCTCTGTGCATTCTTTGAACTCGATAGTGTCAGTGCTGTGCATTCAGCTAACTCATTATTTTCAGTGCTGTGCATTCTCTTAACTTGATAGTGTCACCGCTGTATGTTCTCTGAACTCGATAGTGTCAGTGCTTGCATTCTCTGAACTCCACAGTGTCAGCGCTGTGTATTCTCTGAACTCAATAGTTTCAGCGCTGTCTATTTGGTGAACTTGTAGGGGGTGGTGTGTGTGTAGTCAGCTTGCCCCTGACTGTTTTGGGCAGTTCGAATCACTCCCAAAGCCCTGGGTTTTAGTCACCGGACTTAGGTACAGGAGGCGATACAGAATGGAGTAGACAACTGGTTTGGTGCAAGAAAACTGCATTTTATTAAAAGGCACAATAAAATTACAACACTGAAAATTTACTGGAATAGTTACAGGCAAACAAGAGTATACTTAATTAGGAATGGGGAACACACAGCACATCGAGGGAAAAATCACCTTAATAATCCCCTTACCCTTGTCTCACCCCCAATATCTAACTAAATTGTGCTATAAGGGGCCAGGGATTATGCTCACAAATAAGGGTTTCTGGACAGGTCGAATTCAGTCGATTAAGCCGGTTGCGGTTTTGGGGTTCGCTCTTTGTGTCTTTTGGGGCCTGCCGTCGCCACATGGTCCCAGGGCGCGGTGGTGGAGTTGTCTGAGTAAAGTACCCTCTTTTCTCCGTTATAGATAGGGAGTGAAGTCTTTGTTGGGTACTTTATCTTGCAGAGTGGAAAACTTTGGGTTTTGTTCTTCTGGTGGTGTTCGTCGAAGTTTTGTTGCGGTTGGGGTTCAGTTGGCGGTCTTCAGTTTCGGCTCGGTCGCGGTGGCCTAGATCGTTACCTGTGCAGTGGTAATGATCTGAAGGTAAGGTTTACCCGGCCCTTTGTTACTGCGGTGCTCGTGGTCGTTCCTCGTGTAAGGCTGCGGTTGCGGCCTAGTCGTCTTCGGTCGAGCCTGCCCCACCGTGCCTGTCTGCTTCTTTGAGCTTCGAGTAACTCTGGACCTGAGCTTGTGCCTGCTCATCCCCAATGCTTCTCCACACTGCCCTTCTCTGCTTACTCATCTCCTTGCCGTTCGTCTCGCCTCACATGCCCGCTTGCTGCACAGTTGCTGCACACTTTTGGTTACCGGTGGGCCTACAATTATTTTGGAGGTTGGTATCTGCACGCCAAATCAGGGTTAGATCTTGTCTAATTTTGGCGGGCTCATCCGAGGTGATTATAGTCGTTCACCTTAACTGCTTTTGGGGGGTTGTCTCATTGTTAAATGGCTTTAATATCTTGGGTGTTTGTTATTCATAATGTTTAATCGGCGTCTTCCTGGCTTGGTAGCTACTTCGAACTATAACCGATTATTTATGCCAAGGTTTGATGGGTTCAAGATTAAGTCTTTCCTGAGTTGAATTGTTTGAAAATGAAGAATGCGTATTCTGTATTATCTAGTTGTCTGGCTTCAGAAATAAAAAGTCTCTCACAGGCCCAGGCATGTCAGGTTTTTCAAAGCCCTTTTGAACTTGACCTGCCGTTTTTGCAGGGTCCTGCTTTCCAATCTTGCAGGCTTCTGCCAGGAGGTCAACAAGCCATTTTCTTTAGGGTACACTTATTAATAACTTTGTATTTCAGGGTGCCTTTATTACTAATTTTGGGGAATGTGGGAATTTTGAGAACCCTACAACTCGATAGTGTCAGCGCTGTGCATTCTCTAAACTCCATATTGTCAGCGATGTGCATTCTCTGAACTCGATAATGTGAGCGCGGTACCTTCTCTGAACTCGATAATGTCTGCGCTGTGCCTACTCTGAACTTGATAGTGTCAGCACTGTGCATTCTCTGAAATCATCAGTGTCAGCACTGTGCATTCTCTGAAATCATCAGTGTCAGCACTGTGCATTCTCTGAAATCAATATTGTCAGTGCTGTGCATTCTCTGAGCTCGATAGTGTCAGTGCTGTATGTTCTCTGAAGGCGATAGTGTCAGTGCTTGCATTCTCTGAATTCAACAGTGTCAGCACTGTGCATTCTCTGAACTCGACAGCATCAGCGCTGTGCATTCTCTGAACTCGATATTGTCAGTGCTGTGCTTTCAGTGAACTCATTATTTTCAGTGTTGTGTATTCTCTGAACTCGATAGTTTCAGTGCTGTGTATTCGCTGAACTCATTAGTTCCAGTGATGTGCATTCTCTGAACTGGATAGTGTCAGCGATGTGCCTTCTCTGAACTGGACAGTATCAGCACTGTGCGTTCACAGAACTCCATATTGTCAGTGCTGAGCATTCTATGAACTCGATCGCGTCAGCGCTGTGCATTCTCTGAACTCGATTGTGTTAGCGCTGTGCATGCTCTGAACTCAATAGTGTCAGTGCGCTGCATTATCTGTATGCAATTGTGTCAGTGCTGTGCATTCTCTGAACCCAATAGTGTCAGTGCTGTGCATTCTCTGAACTCGACAGTGTCAGCTCTGTGCATTCTCTGAACCCAATAGTGTCAGCACTGTGCGTTCTCTAAACTCGATAGTGTTAGCGCTGTTCAAGCTCTGATCTCAGTAGTGTTAGCGCTGTGTATGCTCTGAACTCAATAGTGTCAGTGCTGTGCATTCAGTGTTCTCATTAATGTCAGTGCTGTGCGTTCTCTGAACTCGATATTGATAGCGCTGTGCATCATCTGAACTTGATAATGTCAGAGCTGTGCACTCAGTGAACTCATTATTTTCAGTGCTGTGCTTCTCTGAACTCGAAAGTGTCAGCACTGTGCATTCTCTGAACATGAATCTGGGAATTTTGAGAACCCTACACTCCACCCGTTGATACTAAATCTCGCTTTAAGTATCATACTTATGAAGGTGAGCAAAATTCCAACCCTCCACAGCCAATCTTCCCTGTAATTACCTATCTAAAATCCCATGACACATGCATTTCCCATTCTTCAAAAATGTAGATTACATAAACATTGGCAGAATACAGTTGTTTACACATATCCAAGCATGGAGGGTCCAACACCCCTGCACCACTTGGTACACATACATCTTTATTAAAAATAACACGTCAAAGTCTTTATTAAAAATAACAAAAGCACAAAAAAAACAACAATCTTTATTCCGAAATACAAAATAGAAGATTCAAACAGTTGTATCTCCCTCCACCTTAACATAATGCTCCTTCCAAGTCCTTTGGTTTTGGAATTCTAGTATTTTGCCTTTTGCCTTGAACTGAGTGCACACTAGGTACAATGCTATTCCCAGCTGGCAAACCACGAGGATGTGGGATGCCATTCTAACCCATGAAGGGACCTCTATATTTTCAAAAATGTCCTGCCAGGGTGGAACTACAATGTCCAATATTTTGGCCCTTATTTCTACTGTCTTCTGCTCTAACGTGTAGAAATGTTTTTCTGAGACGATTACTGCTTTTAGTATCTCGGTCAGATGTTCTGGTAGAGGGGGGATTTCATAGCCGAAATGTGCTACATATTTTTGCAGGTTGGTGAAATTTTCTGTTACAGTGAGGTGAACAGTGGAGGGTTCAGGAATGGGGACAATTCGTTCCTGGGCCACTTGAACTTCTGCCTTGGGTTTAAAGCAGAAACTGCTGTCACTTACTGGACACCAGCTATGCTGTCCATGCTGGTAGTGGGGCGCACCTGTGGTGACACAACATGTCCCACCTCCTATATATGCTACCAGTGGGGGAACATGGTCTTGTACCATTACCTCCATGGTACAGTTTATAGGTTTTGCGCCAGCAGCTTTAAACCCACACTGTGGTTTTGAATAGGCGTTCAAGTGCTGGGGACACAGTATTATGTGTGCTCCCCAGCTCCGGCACCCTGAGAGGTCAGCACCTGTCATAGCGTGCTCCCACTTTATGGCATAAGGTGGGACCACTGTGAAACGGATGTGTGCACCCCCTTGAATGACTCCAATGTTCTCTACCCTGTATACCGGTGCGGGTCGGGCTATCCCACCCATGACCGGCATCCTCACTACTATCCCCATGATAGTGCGGTTAGAGCACCCACAATCTACTGGGACATGTAGGCCTCAGAAGCTAGCCGGAGTTGGCACGGGCTCAATGCATTCTCAAATGGATGGAGGGCTGCGAGGTGCTTGTTGCTGATCCAGGAGGGGACTAAACCCTGTTTTAAATCCCCCAGGTTACTCCGGCCCTTGCCTAGCAACCATGCCCCATACAGTACGCACACCTCGTTCTGTGCAGCCTGATCTGAAGCATTTCTGTTCTCTCTTATGAGGGCATTTACAGTCTTTGCATGCTTCTCCAGCTCAGCAATGATCTCTTTTAAATGGGCCGTCATAGCTTGGTCCTCGTGTAATTCTGAACCTACTACTTTATTTTCATCCATTAAGATTTTTCGCAATTGTGTTTTCAAACCGTTTATCTGTGTCTGGAATTCTATGTCATCCAGACTGTTTATAACAGAGGATCCCGTGTTAAACGTTGTGAAAACATCATTCCAGGTTCCCTTTCTTTGTCTCCCCGCGTTACCAAAATACTTAGGTATAGAAATTCAGTGGGCTGCGCCACCCGTTAGTGCCCAAAGAGGGCACTTAGTGGGTTTTGCACCACTGGCCACGCCTCCCGCTAAATTTAGCAGGGCGCTAATGGCGGTGCTAGCCGTTAGTGCTGCGCCGCCACTGATGACATCATCGGTGTGCGCAACACCCCGCTACCGCCCCGATCGCCAAACTTGGTAGCGCTCCCTGCTTTAACACCGGTCGCAAATTGCGACCGGTTCAGGGTGGCCTACTTGCGGCGGTAGAGGCGCTGAGGTGCGCGTGGCCATTTTATTTGCTGGCCGCCTGCCAGCATCTCTTCGCGCCACTGTCCCCGGCCTCCTGAGCCCCCCCCACCACATTGTGCTGGCTCTGTCCCAAGAGCCCGGCAGTTCTCCTCGGTGCCGGGCTCTTTTGCCGGCACTCGCGATCGCCGATCGAGCTGCAGCAGGCCCCTCCCCTTTCAGAAGGGGAGGAAGGCCTGCAGTACTGCAGCACGCCACACGCTGCGGCACGTTGCGCTGCAATTTTCAGTTGCAGCGCCCCAAGAGGGATGCGGGGCGCCTCGAGTAGCGCCGCGCTTCCGTTTGGGGTGCTGAAACTGAATTTCCGGCGGGCGCTCGCGACTCCTTCCGGGGCGGTACTTCCGGCGCCCTGGCGAGACTGGCGCCCCAAATGGGGCGCCACTGAATTTCTAGCCTCAGTGTGTGTAGTGTACAGTTCTGTCTTGTCTACATGGGCAAAATCGAACTCGTAGAATTTCCTAAACATTTCTTTTAACAGGGCCTGGTATAGCTGTTCTGTCTCTTTGCGGCACCACTCAGGTAAGTGCACCTTGGTAAGGTTTAGGATCACGGAAGCTACCGTGCAGTGTACCCCCTGGTATAGCACCTTTTCCGTCGGCACTTGTACCAGCCCATTCCCTGGTCCCATGGTGGTGGCAGGGCACCCCTCTCTGTGTGTCCTTGCTGTCTGAGTCGTGGGCAGGGGCTTTCGGGCGCGTGCCACTAGTTCAGTGGCTTTGACTGGGGCTGGGTAGCGTGGGACTATGCAAGTGTGTAGTTGGGAATCCCATTCCACACCCTTCGCCTTTTCCTGCCATGATGCGGAGTAGATGATGGATATGCCTGTGGGGCAGGCCCTTTGTGACCCCCACATGCAGACATTAATTCCTTGTTCCGACTCCCACCACATATCCCAACACACTGTAGTCCCCCCTCGGGTCCCTGTGACCGTCCAGTAGGTGTTGTTCCCTAGTCGTACCCAGTCAGCTGTACGGTCCCCCATGTCTCTGCTCAGCTTTCTGATCCACCACCACGTTCCCAGGGGAATCTGTCCTCTGCAAGTCAGGCACACGTGTTTCCCCTCACTGACCCCGACCCGTGTGGCCACAACCTGTACGCTGGGGCAGGGGAGGGAGGCCTCCACATAGGTGAACCCGATCTGGCTGGAGTACTGGGTGGAGTTGGATCCCGGCCACCCTGGCCTTCTTCCCTCATGGGAATAGATAGCGAGCTCCTCCACGCCTCGTTCGCCGCCCCCAGCAGTCACAACCGGTGCTCTCTCTCCTGAGCACCCATAGATGTGGGAGTCCTCCACGTCACCTCGCTTCCCAGTGCTCATTCCTATCAGGGCGAGTAGGAGTATGCCCCCCTTCACCTTGAAATCCCTTCTGTAAGGAGACACAAGAGCATATAGCCAGGTCCCGAGAAGATTCTCTGGCTTGGGTAAAGCATAGTCGAGTCTTGCGACCTCGACTCAATACAAACATTAAAAATAAAACAATAACACTTAAACTACCAATCACCTCGTATGAACTTAAACTAACACCCAAACTTAACAGTAACTAAAATTACATTACAGAAACTATGTACATCCGCCGCCCGTCTCCGGGCGGCCAGGCTAATCCCTGTTCGGGCTGCAGCACGGTATTCCCTTCGGTGTGGCTGCCCTGTCCTTTACTTTCGGTCCCTTGCAGCCTATGGCTGCTGGCTGGGAATCTCTGCCCTCAGATTGATCCCTGACTCGAGAGGCTGCCCTTTTAAACTGGGGAGCCGGTGACCACGGTTTCCTTGGCCGTGGCGTTCGTGGGGACCTTCCAGGGACTTTGGCTGGGGGGTTTTTCTGGCTGGTGGTTCTTTAACAGGAGCCACTGCCCCCTCCGGTGTGGTCGGTGGGCTTTCCACTACCGCTGGCTGGGGATTTTCACCCTCAGGCTTTACCTCTCCTAAACCTGTGCTCGGGGCAGGTAACTCTGCGCAGCCTGATGCTGCAGGCTGAGGGTCCTTGCCCTCACATTTCACCTCTCCTAAACCTGGGTTAGGGGCAGGTAACTCTCTGTAGCCTAATGCTGCAGACTGAGGGTCCTCGCCCCCAGGTCCTACCTCGTCTAAGTCCCAGATGAGTGGGGGATTGTCCCAAACAGTGGGTGGGATGGCCCCTCCCTTAACACAAGCCACTGCACCTGCCTGTGCAGTCTGTGAACTTGCCCCTGCTGCAGACTGAGGATTTCTATCCTCAGACCTTGCCCCAACTGGTTGTTCCCTTTTCTCGGGCTTAAACAATTTGCATTGATTAATATGGAACCATTTGATGTGCCGGGGCATCTTTATGGCGTATACCATGGGGCTTGCCTTGTCTACAATGCTCTAGGGCCCCATGTATAATGGTTCTAGACTTCCTACCGGAGCAAAATTCCTCACCATAACCTGATCCCCTATCTCCCACTCGTGGTGTTTTCGGGTTCTAACAGCAATCGGTAACTCCGATGCTGCCTTCCCATGTTCCCAGCCGCCTGCTCATGGACCTGTTTCAGGTGCTCGAAGAGGTTCCTGGCGAACCTGTCCCTGTTTACCTCCCTGAGCTGACCTTCCGTGAGCACCGGGGCTAGTACATGGGTGGGGGTCCGCATAACTTGGCCAATCATCAGCTCGTGCGGGGAGTACCCCTTGCTTTTTGACTGGCTGGCTCGGATTCCCATCAAGACCAACGGTAGGACCTCTGCCCATTTTTTAGGTGAGACCACCATCTCTTTCCTCAACCTTTCCTTCAAGGACCTGTTCATCCTCTCCAGAATCCCTGAGGATTGTGGGTTGTGCGCACCATAAAGGGTATTTTGCATGACCTGTCCGGTAAAGTGACTCCCTTGGTCGGACTCCACATACTGTGGTAGCCCCCATCGCGAGAACACCTCCCTGACCAGGATCCTGGCTGTACCCAGAGCTGTGGCTGTTCGGCAGGGGAAGGCTTCTACCCACTTTGTGAATACGTCTACCAGGACTAGGCAGTACATATAGCCTCCCTGGGCGGTGGGTAGGGGCCCGATGTTGTTGACCTGGATTGACTGCCATGGTCCCTCTACCCTTCTGATGTGTCCCATAGGTACCTTCATTTTGTGGGGGTCAGGGTTGTTAGCAGCACACACCAGACAGTTGGCGCAGAACTTGCGGACATCTTCCCTGAGTCCTGGCAACCATCCCGCCTGTTCCACCCGCTGCCAGGTGGTCTCAGGCCCGGGATGCCCTGCTCCTGGACCCTCAGGGGCCAGTTGAAGAAATTCCCTCCAGTGCTGCTGTGGTGCCATCCATTGTTCTCCCCTAAACAGCATGTCTTCTTTGACGGAGAGGGCTGCTATGCCGTAAGTGCCCTCTGCCCTTTTTCCCTCAGTCACTGCACTGAGGACTGCCTTGAGGACGGGGTCTTCAGTTTGGACGGTCTTAAGGTCTGGGGCTAAAGCTACCCCTGCAGTCCCTTGTGTCCCATTCCTACCCGTGACTGCTGCTATAGGGCTGGACCAATATGGGTCCGAGAAAGTGCCTGTGCGGGCACCCTCCTTAGCTAGCACGTCGGCCTGCTGGTTGCCCTGACTACGGGGTTCTGCGGAGGAATGAGCTTTCACCTTATGGATGAAAACCGCCCTTCCTCCCCCACTGCTGCTAAGATTTTCTCCAGCAGGGGTTTCACCGTGAGGGGTCTCCCGTCAGCAGAGGTGTATCCGCGGCGGGACCAGATGGCCAGGTACCCCGTACACGAATTGCACGAGAACATGCTGTCTGCGCAAATCGTGTATGGGGTGGGGAAGATTTTGGGGTGTGTAACGACGTATACTACCACGGACAGTTCAGCCTGCTGGCCGCTCATGGTGCTGGGGAGCTTAATTGCCAGGGCAATGTTTGCCGCTGGGTCATAAACTCCACATCCTGTAGGCCACTCATCAGCAGATACAGTGCTAGAGCCATCCACGTAGATTTTGCGGCCTGTGGGGTGTATCCCGGCCCGCAAACTTAGGTCCACTTCCCAAACCCCTTCTATGGAACTCCGGTGGGCTGTTCCAGGATATACCAGGTTAGCTGCGAGCTTTGGCTCGCAGAGCCCTTTCACCTTTAGGTCCATCTGTGAGAGAAGCAGGTCCAGCCACCAATGCGGGCACTGCTCACTGTCCCATCCTTGATTCTCCCATCCAGGTGCATCTGGGTGGGCGTGTGATGGGTGAGGAGGGTGATGGGAGAGGTGCCTGTGAAGATCAGCGATCTTTTCACAGCCCAATGTGTGGCCAAGAGGTGCCTCTCACAGTTGGAGTAGCTCTTCTCCACATCCGTGAGTATCCTGGAGGAGTAGACCACCGGCCTTAGCCTGCCATGCTGCTCTTGGAGCAGCACAGCACTCAGGCTGTCCCTGCTGGCTGCTACCTCTAGGAAGAACTCTTTCCCCCCATCTATGGCTCCTAGAGCTGGTGCAGTCTGCAGATCCTCCTTGAGCCTGACAAATGCTGCCTGGCAACCCTCTCCCCAAGCCCACTCCACTCCCTTATGTAGGAGTCGGAGCAGAGGGGCTGCTGTGGCTGCATAGTCCTCAATAAAGTCTCTGCCATACCCGGTTAGCCCTAGAAAAGATTGCACTCCCGTGACTGTGTTGGGGACTGGTAACTCCTGTACCGCTTCCCTTCTAACTATGTCTATGGCCCATTCCCCAGCGCGTATGGTCAGGCCCAGGAATTTCACCTCCTGCTGGCCGATCTGTACTTTCTTTGGGTTTACTTTAGAACCCTCCTGCCTGAGCAACTCCAGCAGTTCGGCCAGTAGTGGGCCAAGCTCCCCTCTCGAATCAGTGAATAGGAGCTGGTCATCCACATAGTGTACCAGCTGCCTGGGCTGGCTGAAGCCCTTTAGACTGTTTGCCATGCATTGATGGAAAATGCTAGGGCTATTGTGGAAACCCTGATGCAAACAGTTCCAGGTGTACTGTTGCCCTTTAAAAGTAAAGGCAAACTTGTACTGGTCCTCTCTCCTTAAAGGGATGGACCAAAACCCGTTGGAAATATCCAGCACCGTGAAAGTGGTTGCGGATGCTGGGATACCTCCTATCTGGTCGGCAACTGCTGCTACCATGGGTGCACAGGCTGGGATGTTGCTGTTGAGCACCCAATAGTTCACCGTGGCCCTCCAGGAGTTGTCCGGCTTTCTAACCGGCCACAGTGGAGAGTTTACGTGTGTGGCTATCGGCCTCAGGACCCTCTGTTGCACTAAAGAGTACATGGCTGCTTCCATGTCTGGCTCCGCTTCCCCTGGAAGTTACACTGTTTCTGTGGTCGGGCCATAGTGTCCCCGTCTACGCTGACTTCGAACCCGTTGCCCATCCCACAGTCATGCTTGTGTGTGGCAAATGTGGCTAGGTGGGCTCACACAAATGCCTGGAATTCCCTTGGGGTATTACTGACCATGAGCTCGAGGTTATAACCCTCTTTAGGCTTCATGGTGCACAGGGTCCCCTTCCCCTGTTTCCTTGGGATGACTACTACTCCGCCTTCCTTTCCTATATTTGTCCCCCTTAGGCAGTGATTCCTTAATTCCACTAGGATCCCGTGGCCTACAATAAAGTCGGCTCCCAGGATCCCTTTTCCACCCTCCACTTCCTACTTCATTAGGATACAGGTCCACTTAGAGTGGAGTGTTCTCAAATGAATGAACAGCGGGATGGAAAAAGAGCCAGCCTGTTCTTTACCAGTGAATCCCGACAGACTGTATGAGACCCCACTAGATAGAGGCGAGGTGGTGGGGTTATCTGAATGGATCACGGTGCATGATGCCCCCGTATCCAACAGATAGGTCCCCATTTCCCTTTTCTACCTGCATCTCAATGACGGGTCTCTTCCATAAGTCGTAATGCAGGGCGCACAGGTAAACAGGCTGCACTGGCTCTAGTTAGGGCTGTGGCTTGGATGGGGCTGATGGGGTCAGCGCACCTGTAGTGGCTGCTTCCCTCCCAGGGCCAGTCAATAGAGTCCTCATCGCATCCAAAAATGACCCGACTGTGGCGGAAGGGATCCTTAACTCTGTCCTTTGGGCTGGGGCTGAAGAATTCTTTCCCTTGTTATCCTTCCAAGGGTTTTTGCACTCCGTCCTCCAGTGTCCATCCTTCCCACACCCGTAACAATTATGCTTCGTGCTAGAAGGGTAATAGAAACATAGAAACATAGAAGATAGGAGCAAGAGTAGGCCATTCGGCCCCTCGGGCCTGCTCCACCATTCAATGCGATCATGGCTGATCATCCAAGTTCAGTACCCGGTCTCTGAATTCTCCCCATACCCCTTGATCCCTTTAGCCTTAAGAAATATATCTCACTCCTTCTTGAATATATTTAATGAATTGGCCTCTACTGCCTGGTAGAGAATTCCACAGGTTCACCTCTCTCTGGGTGAAGAAATTCCTCCTAAGTTCTGTCCCATTTCTACCCCTTATCCTTAGACTTTAACCCCTGGTTCCGGATTACCCGACCTTCGGGAACATCCTCCCTGCAACTAGTCTGTCCAGTCCTGCCAGAATTTTATAAGTTTCAATGAGATCCCATCTCATTCATCTAAACTCCAGCGAGTACAAGCCCAATCGACCCAATCTCTCCTCATACGTCATTCCTGCCATCCCAGGTAGCAGCTTGGTGAATCTTCGCTGAGCTCCTTCCATGGCAAGAATATCCTTCCTCAGATAGGGCGACCAAAACTGCACACAATGCTCAAGATGTGGTCTCACCAAGGCCTTGTACAACTGCAGCAAGACATCGTTGTTCCTGTGCTCAAACCCTCTCGCTTTGAAGGCCAACTTACCATTTGCATTCTTAACCGCCTGCTGCACCTGCATGCTTACCTTCAGCGAATGTTGCACAAGGACATCCAGGTCTCGTTGCACTTCCCCTTCTCCCAATCTATTGCCATTCAGATAATAATCGTCCTTCCTGTTTTTGCTGCCAAAGTGGATAACCTCACATTTATCCACGTTATATTGAAACTGCCATGCTTCTACCCAATCACCCAACCTGTCTAAATCATCCTGTAGTTTCTCAGCATCCTCCTCACAGCACACACGCCCACCCAGCTTTGTGTAGTCTGCAAATTTGGAGATATTACATCTAGTTCCCTTGTCTAGATCATTAATATATATTGTGAATAGCTGGGGTCAAAGGAATGATCCCTGCGGTACCCCACTAGTCACTGCCTGCCACTAGGAAAAAGACCCGTTTATTCCAACTCTTTGCTTTCTATCTGCCAACCAGTTCTCTATCCAAGTCAATACCTTGCCCCCAATCCCATGTGCCTTAAATTTACACGCTAATCTCTTATGTGGGACCTTATCGAAAGCCTTCTGAAAGTCCAAATATACCACATCCACTGGTTCTCCCTTATCTATTTTACTAGTTACATCCTCAAAAAATTCCAGTAGATTAGTCAAGCACGATTTACCTTCAGTAAATCCATTTTGACTTTGTCCGATCCTGTCACTGTTTTCCAAGTGCTCTGCTATTACATCTTTTATAATGGACTCTAGCATTTTCCCCACTACCGATGTAATTCCCCGTTTTCTCTCTACCACCTTTTTTGAATAGTGGGGTAACATTAGCTACCCTCCAATCCATGGGTACTGTTCTAGATTCCATCGAATGTTGGAAGATGATCAGCAATGCATCTAATATTTCCAGGGCCACTTCCTTAAGTACCTTAGGATGTAGATTATCAGGCCCCGGGGATTTATCGGCCTTCAATCCCATCAATTTCCCTAACACCATTTCCCTACAAATACTGATTTCTTTCAGTTCCTCCCTTTCACCAGACCCTATGTTCCCCGACATTTCTGGGAGGTTATTTGTGTCCTCCTTTGTGAAGACTGAACCAAAATATGTATTTAATTGGTCTTCCATTTCTTTGTTCCCCATTATAAATTCCCCTGATTCTGACTGCAAGGGACCTACGCTTGACTTCACCAATCTTTTTCTCTTCACATATCTATAGAAGCTTTTACAGTCAGGTTTTAGGTTCCCTGCGAGCTTGCTCTCATATTCTATTTTCCCTTTCTTAATTAATCCCTTTGTCCTCCTTTGTTGAATCCTAAACTGCTCCCAAACCGCTGGAATACTGCTTTTTCTGACCAATTTATATGTCCGCTCCTTGGATCTTATGCTATCCCTAATTTCCCTCGTTAGCCATGGTTGAGTCACCTTTTTTGTTTTATTTTTATGCCAAACTGGGATGAACAAATTCTGTAGTTCATCAATGCGGAATTTGAATGCTTGCCATTGCCTCTTCACCGTTAACGCTTTGAGTGACATTCCCCAATCAATCCTATCCAATTAGTGCCTCAGTCCATCGTAGTTTCCGTTATTTATATTCTGGACCCGAGTCGCTGAGTCAACTACTTCATTCTCCATCTTAATGAAGAATTCGATCGTATTATGATCGCTCCGACGCAAGGGGCCTCGTAAAACAAGATTGCTAATTAATCCTTACTCATTACATAATACCCAGTCTAAGATGGCCTGACCTCTGGTTGGTTCCTCGAGATATTGGTCCAGGAAACCATCCCGTAAACAATCCAGGAATTCCTCCTCCACAGTATTGTTACTAATTTGGTTAGCCCAATCTATATGTAGATTAAAGTCATCCATGATGGCTGCTGTTCCCTTATTGCACGCTTCTCTAATTTCCCTTTTAATGCCAACCCCAACCTCTGCATTACTTTTTGGAGGTCTATATACCACACCCACTAACGTTTTCTGCCCCTTGGTATTTCTCAGTTCTACCCATACAGATTCCACCTCATCAGAGCTAGTATCCTTCCTTACAATTGTGTTAATCCCTTCTTTAACCAGTAATGCTACCCCACCTCCCTTTCTTTTTTGCCTATCTTTCCTGAATATTGAATACCCCTGGATGTTGTGTTCCCAGCCATCGCCACCCTGGAGCCATATTTCCGTAATCCCAATCAAATCATATTCGTTTACCTCTAATTGCGCAGCCAATTCATCCACCTTATTATGAATGCTCCTCGCATTAAGACACAAAGCCTTCAGCCTTGTTTTTTTAATGCTCTTAGACCTATTAGAATTATTATTTACTGTGGCCATGTTTGATTTAAACCGTTGATTTCTCTGACTGCCACTTTTGTTTTTCTCCTTCCTATCTTTTGCTTTTATCCTTGTTTCCCTTTCCTCTGTCCCCCTTCTCAGGTTCCCAACCCCCTGGCATTTTAGTTTAAACCCTCCCCCGGAGCTCTAGCAAACACTTCCCCTAGGGCATCAGCCCCGGCCCTGCCCTGGTGCAAACCGTCCGGTTTGAACTGGTCCCACCTCCCCCAGAACCAGTTCCAATATCCCAGGAATTTAAATCGTTCCCCCTGGCACCATTCCTCTAGCCATGTATTCAGCTGAAATATTCTTCTATTTCTACTCTGACTAGCACGTGGCACTGGTAGCAATCCTGAGATTACTACCTTTGATGTCCTGTTTTTTAATTTATCTCCTAACTCCCTAAATTCAGCTTTTAGGACCTCATCCCATTTTTAACCTATATCGTTGGTACCTATATGTGCCACGACAACTGGCTGTTCACCGTCCCTTTCCAAGATGTTCTGCAGCCGCTCTGAGACATCCTTGACACTTGTACCTTCCTGATGCCACTCCTTCCTGCCCTGTCCGTGCTTTACTTCATGCACTTTCCCCTTAGGTGGGTGTGCATCTGTTCCCCTATCACTCCTGTAAGCTAGGGTCAATTGTCTGATCACCGTGAGTTCGGTAGTCAGGGGATTCTTAGGGTCAAACCAGACTTCCGCCTTGGCCCTGGCCTGTGGCAAGCTGTTTGCCACCAGGCAACGAAGCCAATGGGCCAGCTGATCCCAGTCCAGGTACGCCCGGTTAGGTGCCCCAGTACAGGCACTCCTATACACTGGCCACAACTTGTCTGCGAAAGCCTGCGGGGTTTCCCCTGTGATCTGCACTGTCTTCTCCACTCGGGAGAAAGGACTTCCCTCATTCATCCCCATGGCCTCAAGTTCTTCCTCCTTGAATTCCCCATACTCGCACTGTCCCTTCTTACACTGATCTGAGAGGGACTGGAGGAGCTTACCCTCCAGGGAGAACAGCAGCATTTTGGCCTGTTCAGCATCGTCGCACTCGTTGATGCTGGCTGCCTGCTCCACATCCCTGAAGTGGACCGAGGGGTCCACTTTTTCTGTGAGCTTTGGTGTGTGGCTTACCATAGCTCTAAGCTGTTGGGTGCCGTAGGGAACTACGAACTTGTTTTGGAGGGGTCCCTCTTCCCCATCACAAGCGGCTGGGCCCTTCGCTGCCGGGCCGGACACATCTGCCCCGGTCCCGGCTTCACTCGCGGCAGTTTTTTCACCTCAGCTTCTACCCCTAGCTCCACCCCCCCTTTCTGCCAGACCTCGCTAAAACCTGGCGCTACGGGTGGTGGTCGTGGGACTTCCTGTTCCTCAACCGGGTCGTCACTTGGCATTACCACTGGTCTCTGAACCATTCTCTACTCGTTCCATGTAAAATCCGCCTGGGCTGCCTTCGGGCTTATGAGGCAAACCATGCCATTTGCCTTCCTTAGTGCCAGGCTCAGATTCTCTATCTATTCCTTGCAGGTGCCATGATCTGCATCTTCAAACCCCTGTTCGCTCGCTAACTTATAGGCTGCCTTTATGTCATTTACTTTCTCCTCCTGCTCTCTTACATGTCTTGCTAGGCGGGCATTCTTATCCTGCAACCTCAGCTCATTGCTCTTGGCCTCAGTGACCTGGCACTGTAGATATTCCAGCCTGGCCTTATGCTCCCCCATTAACTGTACCCTTTCCTGTTTTAGGGCCGGCAATGCTACCAGTAACTTCTCCCCTGCTAGAGTCCTGTCTTGGACATCCAGTGCTGACTCCCATATCTCGGCTGCCAGTGCTTCAACGAGCTGTAATGATCAATAACATGTCATTCCATAGTGGGCACTAGATGGAGCCGTAGAGCTGTGTAGAGCTGTATATAGCTATATGTATAAGAGCACACTACCCAGCTGTATATATCTTAAGACTACATTACCCATGAGGCACTAGGCTACCCACAAGGCAGCAGTCAAGATGGAAGCCTCTACAGATACTGTACCTGGTCCACATGTGCTCAATAAAAGGTCTAGCAAAAGCTAGCTGTGTTCATAATTAGAATGTCTATTTATTAATGAACATAAGATGGTACCAGGATGGTGAAGATCTGCTGAAAATTGTGAAAAGCGAAATGGAGAATTTGAAGCCACCAGAGCATTTGAAACTCACAGGAAACATCGACTACAATTGGCAGACTCTTAAACAACAATTCAAACTCTACATTGCAGCCAGCGGATTCGGTACGAAGCCAGACACAAGGAAGATAGCATTGCTGCTTAGGGTTGCAGGCCCACAGGCGATAGAGGTATTTAATACATTTGTATTTAATCCAGCGGAGAACAGAGACAAATTAGATGATGTGCTACAGAAATTTGATGCACATTGTTCTCCCAAAAAGAATGAGACGTATGAAAGATACATCTTCCATTCTCGGACACAGCAACAAAATGAGACTTTTGATAGCTTTATAACTGATCTGAAACTGAAAGCACAGACATGTAATTTCTCTGAGCTCAAAGCATCCATGATTCGTGACCAGATTGTGTTTAGTACTCATGATAAAAAAGTCAGGGAACGTCTGTTGAGAGAAACCAAACTAAATCTGGAAAATGCGGTGAAAATATGCCAAGCCAGCGAGCTAGCTCGAAAGCACGCGAAGACTTTCAGTGAAATCAATAATGATGCGATTGTAATGAGTGATAATGCTGCTGTCGGTGCTGTGTCCTACAAGGGGAAGAAACGTGGGCAGAACAGAAATGAAAAGCAACCGGAGGATGAAATTTTTAATTGTAAACGCTGTGGTTACAAACAACAGTTAAAACAATGCCCAGCATTTGAAAAATGTGCACAAAGTGTAATGGAAAGAATCATTTTGCCAAACAATGCTTTTCAAAAGTAAAAACTAAGAATGGGCAACGAGTTAATGTAATTGAGGACACTGATTTAAGTGAGACATTTTTTGTACGAATGGTGTCATGTGACAATATCAAAAAGGATACAGAAAATGTGCAGCCCTCAGAAATGGACAATGCTGAACATAAAGTTAATGCAGTAAAAGAGGGCAAATGGATGATCCTACTGCAGGTAAATGGAGCATTAGTTACCTTGAAACTAGACACTGGGGCAAAAGCAAACTTAATCAGTATGAGTGACATTAACAATATGAAAGAAAAGCCCAAAATACAGAAAAAGTCAGTACTACTGAAGGACTATAATGGACAGAAAATAGATAGCTTAGGTGTATGCAGACTTAAAGTGATAGTCAAAGACAAAGTGCATCATCTCATGTTTTCTGTTGTGGCTGAAAGACTTGATTCTCTACTAGGTGACAAAGCTTGTGAGGACTTAGAACTGGTCAAGAGAGTCTACCATATAAACTGTGCCATAAGCAGACCAGATGACTCGATGGATTCTGTAGTGAATAATTTCCAGGATGTGTTCAAAGGATTTGGAGTTCTACCATTCACTTACAAGATCCAGCTAAAGCAGGATGCTCAGCCAGTGGTACATGCTCCACGAAGAGTTCCAGCACCCCTGCGTGACCGACTCAAGAATGAACTGGACAGAATGACCACACTAGGAGTCATCAGGAAAGTCGAAGAGCCAACAGACTGGGTTAACTCCATGGTATGCGTAAAGAAAAAGAACAATGATCTAAGAATATGCATGGATCCAAAGGACTTAAATGAAACATAAAACATGAACACTACCAGATTCCCAAGCGAGAAGAAATCACCAGTGAAATGTCAGGTGCTAGATACTTTACAAAGCTCGATGCCTCACAAGGATTTTGGCAACTAAATCTGGATGAAGAGAGCACCAAATACTATACCTTCAACACACCATTTGGCAGGTATTGCTTCCTCAGAATGCCTTTCAGGATAATATCTGCATCTGAAATCTTTCATAGAGTGATGGAACACATAATTGAAGGTCTGGAAGTAGTTTGGGTCTATTTTGATGACATCATCATCTGGGGCTCCACACTGAAAGAACACAATGAGAGACTGACTAAAGTGCTACAGAGCATACACTGGAATGGACTGAAGCTCAACAAAGCCAAGTGTCAGTTTGGTGTCCAGGAAGTCACTTTCCTAGGAGACAATCTATCTGGTCAAGGAATAGAGCCAGATATGGAAAAAGTAAATGCCATACTCAAAATGCCCCGCCCCACTGACAAAAAAGGAGTGCTACGCATCATGGGGATGATAAACTTCATTGGAAAGTTCATTCTTAACTTGTCAGCCAAGACAGCCTGTCTGCGAGCCCTGCTACATAAAACAAATGAGTTCGCATGGACAGAAAGACATGAACAAGAGTGGATTAACCTCAAAACACTGCTGACAACCACACCTGTACTCACCTTCTTTGACCCAACAAAAAGAATCAAAGTGTCAACGGATGCATCAAAAGATGGCCTAGGTGCAGTCTTGCTACAAGCAGAGGGTGAAGATTGGAAGCCTGTTGCCTATGCCTCCAGGTCTATGACTGATACTGAGTGTCGATACGCCCAGATTGAAAAGGAATGTCTAGGCTTGGTAGTTGGACTAGAAAAGTTTCATGGCTACATATATGGACTTCCCACCTTCACAGTTGAGGCAGACCACAGCCCTCTGGTTGCCATCATAAAAAAAAACCTGAATGAGATGTCTTCAAGGATTCAACGGCTCATGATGAAGCTGCAAAGATATGACTTTGAACTGATCTACACACCAGGCAAATACATTGTGTTAGCAGATGCACTACCCCGAGCACCCACAATGAGTCATGTGAGCTCTACTGAAGGAGACGTGGATGTTCATGTGAGTATGGTCACTGCTGCGCTGCCCGTGTCAGACACAAAATCAAAGCAAATAGCAGAAGAAACAGTAAAAGATACAGTAATACAAACAGTAATAAAGAACATTCATCATGGTTGGCCAAAAGGTTCCTGTCCAAAATATTTTCACATAAGGTCAGAATTGAGTGTCGCAAGTGGACTATTACTAAAACAGAACAGAATAGTCATTCCACAGGCTCTACGTCAAGACGCGCTCAAAAGGATTCGTGAGGGACACCTCGGAATTGAAAAATGCAAAAGGAGGGCAAGAGACACTGTTTATTGGCCTGGCATAAATAAGGACATTGAGAACATGATAGGCAAATGTGAGACATGTCAGAATCACCAAAACAAACAAGCAAAGGAACCAATGATAGTAGCTGACATTCCAACAGCACCATGGCAAAAGGTTGGTATGGACCTTTTTCATTTAAATGGTAAAGACTATCTAACTATCCTGAGATGGCGCTGCTCTCAAGCACCACAGCAAGCAGTGTCATAATGCATGTGAAATCCATCTTCACCAGACATGGAATTCCCAGGATTGCCGTTAGCGACAATGGTCCGTGCTTCAACTGTAAGGAGTGGCAACAGTTTGCAGCACAGTATGACTTTCAGCACATCACATCCAGTCCTTTGTATGCTCAGTCAAATGGTAAGGCAGAGAAAGGTGTTCAAGTTCTCAAGCAGCTACTGAAGAAAGCAACAGAAAGCAAGTCTGATCCTTATCTCGCCCTGCTGAGCTACCGAGCCTCACCTTTAGACTGTGGTTCTTCACCTGCTGAATTACTAATGGGTCACAAGTTGCGCACCATGCTACCCTGCTGTACAAAAGAACAGCAAAGTGAGGAACTGAGACATAGACTTCAACTGTTAAAGCTGAAACAGAAATCATAATATGACAAGTCATCCAAAACTCTAAAACCATTGACAAGGGATGATGTTGTCAGGATTGAGGATCCAGATGCATGGAACAGGAAAACTACAGTACTTGAGGAAGTAGGACCAAGGTCATACACTGTTAGATCTGAGGAAGGACAGATTCTCAGGAGGAACCGCCGTTCCCTCCTAAAAATACAAGAGACTATTCAAGAGCAGATTGATGACAATGCCGCAACTGCATCTTGTCATTCACCGCCAGAACAATCTCATGAAGATACATCAGGCTTACCCATGTTGAGAAGATCAATATGTGAAGTAAAAGAGCCTGATAGACTTAATCTTTGAGTACAATGTAAAGCTTTGAAAATGTGTTGACTGTTTTGAAAATGTTTATGTTTATAGAGCACTAACAAAAGTGTTACTGATATTATCTTTATTGTTTTCTTGAAAGTTGATTGATATTGATTTTGTTAAACCTCAAAGTAAGGGGGATGTAATGATCAATAACATGTCATTCTATAGTGGACACTAGATGGAGCCGTAGAGCTGTGTAGAGCTGTATATAGCTGTATGTATAAGACTACACTACCCAGCTGTATATATATTCAGACTACATTACCCATGAGGCACTAGGCTACCCACAAGGCAACAGTCAAGATGGAAGCCTCTACAGATACTGTACCTAGTCCACATGTGCTCAATAAAAGGTCTAGCAAAAGCTAACTGTGTTCATAATAAGAATGTCTATTTATTAATGAACATAACACGAGCCTGTCCAGAAACTGGATCTGTTTCTTGAAGCACATCAGCCAGACTGCCTTTTCTATGGATTTCCTATGACCCTTCCCTTCTGTCCATTTAGTTGCAGCATCTACCGGATGCCCAGCCTTCAACAGATTAGTGATCCACTTCTTAGTGATATTCACTTTAATGAAAAGATAATTAGAAATCCTCTCTTCCATTATGGTTTGCTCTTCCGAATCAGTGTCTACTGTATCACAGCCCTGTTGTCGGTGTCCTGCCGCAGTCGCCATTTCTGTAGGGGGTGGCGTGTGTGCAGTCAGCTTGCCTCTGACTGGGTTTCTGAGCAGTTCGAATCACTCCCACACCCCTGGGTTCTAGACACCGAACTTAGGTACAGGCGGCGATGGCGATACTGAATTGGAGTAGACAAGTGGTTTGGTACAAGAAAATTCTATTGTATTAAAAAGGAACAATAAAATTACAACATTGAAAATTACTGGAACGGTTACAGGCTTACAGGAGTACACTTAATAAGGAATGGAGAACACACGGCACATCAAGGGAAAAGTCACAGTATTAATCCCCCTACACTTGTCCTACCCCCAATATCTAACTATTTGTGCTGTGAGGGGCCAGGGATTATGCTCACCAATAATGGTTGCTGGAGAGGTCGAATCCTGTCGTTTAAGCCGGTTGCGGGTTTGGGGTTTGCTCTTTGTGTACTTTGGGGCCAGCCATCGTCACGTGGTCCCAGGGCACGGTGGTGGAGTCGTCTGAGTTCTGTTGCAGTTGGGGTTCAGTTGGTGGTCTTCTGTGTTTTTTTTATTCATTGATGGGATGTGGGCGTTGCTGGCTAGGCCTGCATTTAGTGCCCATCCCTAATTGTCCTTGAGAAGATGGTGGTGAGCCATCTTCTTGAACTGCTGCAGTCCATATGGTGTAGGTACACCCACAATGCTGTTAGGAAGGGAGTTCCAGGATTTTGGCCCAGCGACAGTGAAGGAACGGCAATACAGGTCCAAGTCAGGATGGTGAGTGGCTTGGAGGGGAACTTGTAGGTGGTGATGTTCCCATGCGTCTGCTGCCCTTGTCCTTCTAAGTGGTAGAGGTCGCGGGTTTGGAAGTTGCTGTTGAAAGAGCTTTGGTGAGTTGCTGCAGTGCATCTTGTAGATGGTACACACTGCAGCCACAGTGCGCCGGTGGTGGAGGGAGTGAATGTTGAAGGTGGTGGATGGAGTGCCAATCAAGCGGGCTGCTGTATCCTGAATGCTGTTGAGCTTCTTGAGTGTTGTTGGAGCTGCACTCATCCAGGCAAGTGGAGAGTATTCCATCAAACTCCTGACTCGGTCGCGGTGGCCTAGATCATTACCACTGCACAGTATGTTCTGTGTACTCCATATTGTCAGCGCTGTGCATTCTCTATCCTCGATATTGTCAGCACTGTGCATTCTCTGAAATCAATAGTGTCAGCGCTGTGCATTCTCTGAAATCAATAGTGTCAGCGCAGTGCATTTTCTGAACTCTATAGAGTCAGCGCTGTGCATTCTCTGAACTCGATAGCGTCAGCGCTGTGCATTCTCTGAACTCCATATTATCAGCACTGTGCAATCTCTGAACTCGGCAGTGTCAGCGCTGTGCATTCAGTGTTCTCATTAGTGTCAGCGCCGTGCATTCTCTGAACTCGATAATGTCAGTGCTATATGTTATCTGCACTCGATAGTGTCAGCGCTCTGTATTCGCTGAACTTGATAGTATCAGCACTGTGCGTTCTCTGAACTCGATAGTGTCAGCACTGTGCATTCTCTGAACTCGATAGTGTCAGCGCTGTGCCTTCTCTGAACTCGACAGTATCAGCGCTGTGCGTTCTCAGAACTCCATATTGTCAGCACAGTGCATTCTCTGCACTCGATAGCGTCAGCGCTGTACATTCTCTGAACTCGATAGTGTTAGTGCTGTACATGCTCTGAACTCAATAGTGTCAGGGCGGTGCATTCTCTGAACTCGATTGTGTCAGTGCTGTGCATTCTCTGAACCCAATAGTGTCAGCTCTGTGCATTCTCTGTGGTGGCGGCAGTACAGACCTGCGAGGGATAAGGTGACAGAGGCAGGATAAAAGCGCCAGAGTTCAGGTGAGGCCCCACAGCAGCAGCGGAGGCGGCGGCAGTGCGGACCTGCGAAGGGCGAGGTGACCGAGGCGGGATAAAAGTGCCAGAGTTCAGGTGAGGCCCCACAGCATCGGAGGAGGCGGCGGCAGTGCGGACCTGAGAGGGATGAGGCGACCGAGGTGGAATAAAAGCGCCTGAGTCCAGGTGAGGCCTACTGGTCTCCAGTCTCCGAGCTCAGAGGGAGGGAGAGAAGTAAAAAGTAATTGAAGTGTGAGGTCACCAGAAGGTAGGTGATTGCTTGGTGAGTATTTCTCTATTTATAAACTTTAACTCTGTG
The DNA here is from genome assembly GCF_052327205.1 of Somniosus microcephalus. Classification (NCBI taxonomy): domain Eukaryota; kingdom Metazoa; phylum Chordata; class Chondrichthyes; order Squaliformes; family Somniosidae; genus Somniosus; species Somniosus microcephalus. The sequence goes on along the minus strand of NC_140991.1, from coordinate 177,228,250 downwards.
GTTTATAGTCACTAAGGTCTCTCTGGTGTAATAGGGGCTGTTGGTAAACCATTTAACTGTAGTGTAATTGTTGGGATTGATTGATTTAATTTAATTTCAATTAATTAAAGGGTAATTCATGGCAGTACAGCCCGGCCATGTGGTATGTTCCTCCTGCACTATGTGGGAACTCAGGGACACTTCCTGTGTCCCTGACAACTACGTGTGCAGGAAGTGTATCCAGCTGCAGCTACTGACAGACCACATTGAAGTGCTGGAGCTGTGATTGGATGCATACTGGAGCATTCACGATGCTGAGGACATCGTGAATAGCACATTTAGCGAGTTGGACACACCGCAGGTAGAGGTTGGACAGGCAGGAAGGGAACGGGTGACCAACAGGCAGAGTACTAGGCGCAGGCAGGTAGTGCAGGGGTCCCCTGTGGACATCCCCCTCTCAAACAGATACACCACTTTGAGTACTGTTGAGGGGATGACTTATCAGAGGAAGGCAGCAGCAGCCAACTTCCTGGCACCAGGGGTGGCTCTGCTGCAAAGGACCGGAGGAAAAAGAGGGATAGAGCTATAATAATAGGGGATTCTATTGTAAGGGGAATAGATAGGCATTTCTGCAGCCGCAAACGAGACTCCAGGATGGTGTGTTGCCTCCCTGGTGCAAGGGTCAAGGATATCTCAGAGCGGCTGCAGAACATTTTGGAAGGGGAGGGTGAACAGCCAGTTGTCATGCTGCATATAGGTACCAACGATATAGGTAAAAACCGGGATCAGGTCCTAAAAGCTGAATATAGGGAGTTAGGAGGTAAATTAAAAAATAGTACCGCAAAGGTAGTAATCTCAGGATTGCTACCAGTGCCATGTGCTAGTCAGAGTAGAAATAGAAGGATATTTCAGATGAATACGTGGCTAGAGGAATGGTGCCAGGGGGAGGGATTCAAGTTCCTGTGACATTGGAACCGGTTCTGGGGGAGGTGGGACCAGTTCAAAGCGGATCGTTTGCACCTGGGCAGGGCTGGAACCGATGTCTTAGGGGGTGTGTTTGCTAGTGCTCTGGGGGAGGGTTTAAACTAAGATGGCAGGAGGTTGGGAACCTGAGCAGGGGGACAGAGGAAAGGGAAACAAGGATAAAAGCAATAGAAAGGAAGGAGAAAAACAAAAGTGGCAGTCAGAGAAATCAACGGTTGAAATCAAACATGGCCACAGTAAATAATAATTCTAATAGGTCTAAGAGCGTTAAAAAAATAAGCCTGAAGGCTTTGTGTCTTAATGCGAGGAGCATTCGTAATAAGGTGGATGAATTGGCTATGCAAATAAAGGTAAACAAATGTGATTTGGTTGGGATTACGGAAACATTGCTCAAGGATGGCCAAGGCTGGAAACTCAACATCCAGGGGTATTCGATATTCAGGAAAGATAGGCAAAAAGGAAAGGGAGGTGGGGTAGCATTACTGGTTAAAGAAGGGATTAATACAATTGTAAGGAAGGATATTAGCTCTGATGATGTGGAATCTGTATGGGTAGAATTGAGAAATAACAAGGGGCAGAAAACGTTAGTGGGATTGGTATGTAGACCTCCAAACAGTAATGCAGAGGTTGGGGATGGCATTAAAAGGGAAATTAAAGAAGTGTGCAATAAGGGCAGAGCAGTCATCATGGGTGACTTTAATCTACATATAGATTGGGCTAACCAAATTAGTAACAATGCTGTGGAGGAGGAATGCCTGGAGTGTTTACGGGATGTTTTCCTGGACCAATATGTCGAAGAACCAACCAGAGATCAGGCCATCTTAGACTGGGTATTATGTAACGAGAAAGGATAAATTAGCAATCGTGTTGTATGAGGCCCCTTGGGTCAGAGCGATCATAATATGATCGAGTTCTTCATTAAGTTGGAGAATGAAATAGTTGACTCAGAGACTAGGGTCCTAAATTTAAATAAAAGGAACTACGATGGTCTGAGGCAGGAGTTGGGTAGGATTGTTTGGGGAATGTCATTCAAAGGGTTGACGGTGGATAGGCAATGTAAAATTTCAAAGATCGCATGGATGAACTACAGAAAATGTTCATCCCAGTTTGGCACAAAAATAAAACAAAAAAGGTGACTGAACCATGGCTAACAAGGGAAATTAGGGATAGCATAAGATCCAAGGAGAGAACATATAAAATGGCCAGAAAAAGCAATAATCCTGAGGATTGGGAGCTATTTAGTATTCAACAAAGGAGGACAAAGGGATTAATTAAGAAGGGGAAAATAGAATATGAGAGTAAGCTTGCAGGAAACATAAAAACTGACTGTTAAAGCTTTTATAGAGATATGAAGAGAAAAAGATTGGTGAAGTCAAGCATAGGTCCCTTGCAGTCAAAATCAGGGGAATTTATAATGGGGAAAAAAGAAATGGCAGACCAACTAAATACATATTTTGGTTTTGTCTTCACAAAATAGGACACAAATAACCTCCCAGAGATGCCGGGGAACATCGGGTCTGATGAAAGGAAGGAACTGAAAGAAATCAGTATTTGTAGGGAAATGGTGTTAGGGAAATTGATGGGATTGAAGGCCAATAAATCCCCAGGGCCTGATAATCTACATCTTAGGGTACTTAAGGAAGTGGCCCTAGAGATAGTAAATGCATTGCTGATCATCTTCCAACATTCGATGGAATCTGGAACAGTACCCATGGATTGGAGGGTAGCTAATGTAACTCCACTATTCAGAAAAGGTGGTAGAGAGAAAACAGGGTATTACAGAGCAGTGAGCCTGACATCAGTAGTGGGGAAAATGCAAGAGTCCATTATAAAAGATGTAATAGCAGAGCACTTGAAAAACAGTGACAGGATCGGACAAAGTCAACATCGATTCACAAAAGGTAAATCGTGCTTGACTAATCCACTGGAATTTTTTGAGGATGTAACTAGTAAAATAGATAAGGGAGAACCAGTGGATGTGGTGTATCTGGACTTTCAGAAGGCCTTCGATAAGGTCCCGCATAAGAGGTGAGCATGTAAAGTTAAGGCACATGGGATTGGGGGCAAGGTATTGACTTGAATAGAGAACTGGTTGGCAGACAGAAAGCAAAGAGTTGGAATAAATGGGTCCTTTTCTGAGTGGCAGGCAGTGACTAGTGGGGTACTGCAGGGATCGGTCCTTGGACCCCAGCTATTCACAATATATATTAATGATCTAGACAAGGGAACTAGATGTATTATCTCCAAATTTGCAGATGACACAAAGCTGGGTGGGCGTGTGTGCTGTGAGGAGGATGTCGAGAAACTCCAGGATGATTTGGATATGTTGGGTGATTGGGCAGAAACACGGCAGATGCAATATAACGTGGATAAATGTGAGGTTGTCCACTTTGGTGGCAAAAACAGGAAGGCAGATTATTATCTAAATGGCAATAGATTGGGAGAAGGGGAAGTGCAACGAGACCTGGGTGTCCTTGTGCACCAGTCGCTGAAGGTAAGCATGCAGGTGCAGCAGGCGGTTAAGAGGGCAAATGGTATGTTGGCTTTTGTAGCGAGAGGGTTTGAGTACAGGAACAAAGATGTCTTGCTGCAGTTGTACAGCGCCTTCGTGAGACCACATCTTGAGTATTGCATGCAGTTTTGGTCGCCTTATCTGAGGAAGGATGTTCTTGCCATGGAAGGAGTTCAGCGAAGATTTACAAGGCTGTTACCTGAGATGGCAGGAATGACGCATGAGGGGAGATTGGGTCGATTGGGCTTGTAGTCGCTGGAGTTTAGAAGAATGAGAGGTGATCTCATTGAAAATTATAACATTCTGACAGGACTGGACAGAGTAAATGCAGGAAGGATGTTCCTGATGGTCGGGGAGTCCAGAACCAGGGGACATAGTCTAGGGATAAAGGGTAGGCCATTTAGGACAGAAATGAGGAGGAATTTCTTCACCCAGAGAGTGGTGAACCTGTGGAACTCTCTACCACAGAAGACGGAGGAGGCCAGTTCATTAAATATATTCAAGAAGGAGTTGGATATATTTCTTAAGGCTAAAGGGATCAAGGGGTATGGGGAGAAAGCAGGGACCGGGTACTGAATTTGGATGATCAGCCATGATCGCATTGAATGGCGGAGCAAGCTCGAGGGGCCGAATGGCCTACTCCTGCTCCAATCTTCTATGTTTCTATGTTTCTATGTGCATTCTCTGAACTTGGCAGTGTCAGCGCTGTGCATTCAGTGTTCTCATTAGTGTCAGCGCCGTGCATTCTCTGAACTCGATAATGTCAGCGCTATATGTTCTCTGAACTCGATAGTGTGAGCGCTGTGTATTCGCTGAACTCGATAGCATCAGCGCTGTGCATTCCCTGAACTCAATAGTACGAGTGCTGTGCCTTCACTGAACTCGATAGTGTCAGTGCTGTGCTTTCTCTGAACAAGATACTGTCAGCGCTGTGCACTTTCTGAACTCGATCTTATCAGCGCTGTGCTTTCTCTGAACTCCACGTTGTCAGCGATGGGCATTCTCTGAACATGATAGTGTGACCACTATGCCTTTGCTGAACTCGATAGTTTCTGCGATGTGCCTACTCTGAACTCAATAGTGTCAGCGCTGTGCACTAAGTGAACTCATTAGATTCAGTGCTGTCCATTCTCTGAACTAGATAGTGTCAGCGCTGTGCATTCGCTGAACTCGATAGTGTCAGCGCTGTGCCATCTCTGAACGCGACAGTGTCAGCGCTATGTGTTCACAGAACTCCATATTGTCAGCACTGAGCAGTCTCTGAACTCGATAGCGTCAGCGCTGTGCATTCTCTGAAGTCAATAGTGTTAGTGCTGTGCATGATCTGAACTCAATCGTGTCACCACGGTGCATTCTCTAAACTCGATTGTGTCAGTGCTGTTCATTCTCTGAACTTGATAGTGTCAGCGCTTGCATTCTCTGAACTCGATAGTTTCAGCACTGTGTATTCGCTGAACTTGATAGTATCAGCGCTGTGCGCTCTTTGAACTCCAAATTTTCAGTGATGTGCATTCTTTGAACTCGATATTGTGACCACTATGCCTTCTCTGAACTCGATAGTGTCTGCGATGTGCCTACTCTGAACTCGATAGTGTCAGTGGTGTGCATTCGCTGAACTTAATAGTGTCAGCGCTGTGCCATCTCTGAACTCGACAGTATCAGCGCTATGCGTTCACAGAACTCCATATTGTCAGCACTGAGCATTCTCTGAACTCGATAGCATCAGCGCTGGGCATTCTCTGAAGTCAATAGTGTTAGTGCTGTGCATGATCTGATCTCAATAGTGTCACCACGGTGCATTCTCTGAACTCGATTGTGTCAGTGCTGTTCAATCTCTGAACTCAATAGTGTCAGCCCTGTGCATTCTCTGAACTCGACAATGTAAGCGCTATGCATTCTCTGAACTCGATAATGTCAGCGCTAAGCATTCTCTGAACTCAACAGTGTCAGCCCTCTGCATTCTCTGAACAAGATAGTGTCAGCACTGTGCGTTCTCTGACCTCGATAGTGTTCGCGCTTTGCATGCTCTGACCTCAATATTGTTTGTGCTGTGCATGCTTTGAACTCAATATTGTCAGCGCTGTGCATTAGCTGAACTCGATAGTTTCAGCGCTGTGCATTCTCTGAACTCAATCGTATCAGTTCTGTGAATTCAGTATTCTCATTAGGGACAGCAATGTGCGTTCTCTGAACTTGATAGTGTAGTGTATGTACCTTGAAGGAGGAACTATATTCTGCAGCCCCTGTACACTGCAGTACCAGTAGTGACCAACACTGTATATAAGCCTGTGCAGTAACTTTGTATAGTAGTTCCAGTTTTGTCTCCATTCAGTAAACACCTGTTATAACCAACTTCTGCAGTCCGTGTCTCAATTACACACGGGCATTACATTGGCGACGAACAGATCCGAACTTACATACAGTTCTGCACCACCTCACGGGGATCCATCCCTGAAGTGAAGTTATTAGAGGTCGAAGCCAGAAGGAAGAAATCCAAAAATAAAACTAAAAAACAAACAGAAGAAACGGGCGTCGACCGTGGACAACCGCCCTCTGATTCATCGAATTCGAACATTTGCAGGAGAGGCTGTCGAGAGCTGGGCTTGGTTATCCAGTCTATGGTGTTCCAGCTAATTGGGCTGGTGGCAGGTTGTACACTGATCCTTCCAGGGCTTCGGCAGGCTAGAGCTCGATCGGGTGGCTTTTCAACTGGGCCGAGCAGCGTTGTCGGGAAGAGGACAGAGAGAGAGAGAGTGGAGCACACAGGGCGCGGCTGGTGCTACGAAGCCTGGCAGTGTACAGAGCCGAGAAGATGGAGGGAAGTGTCCCATAGGGTCTGCTCTGATGACGGGAACAGTAATTAAAATAAAAGAAAAAGAAATTAGAAGCGCAGAAAGCTGCGAGGAGTTGCAGTTTGCCACGGGGACCGCGGAGAGTGGCGTTGGCAGCAGCGCGGGGGGAAGCACGCGAAGACCATAGGGCGTCGCCATCAAGGCATAAAAACGCCAGCAACAGCGCTGGCAGCAGCAGAAAAGGCAGAAAGCGCGGGAGGCGCCATCTTAATCCAGCGTGGAAGAAGGCAAAGCACGGGAGGTGCCATCTTAGATCTCCAAGATGCCGAAGACTGTCAATATCACTGCCTTCGATAATGCAATAGAAGACTGGACCACGTATGTGGAAAGAGTCGAAGTACATTGCAAGGCAAATGAAGTAGCCAATGAGATAAAAGCATCGGTACTACTAAACTTAATGGGCGCAAGAACGTACGGCCTATTGCGGAACCTGATCACTCCAGTCAAACCGATGGCAAAGAGTTTTAACGAAATTGTTGATATCCTACAGGAACACCTAAATCCTACACCGCTGCTGATAGCAGAAAGATTTAAATTCCACAAGAGAAATCAGCATAAAGATGAGAGTAATGCTAATTACCTTACAGAACTATGCAAGCTATCAAAGCACTGCCAGTTCGGAGCAGGACTGGCAGATAGTCTACAGGACAAATTTGTCCGTGGACTCCTGAGTGAAGGAACCCAGAAGAGGTTACTCTCAGAGAAAGAGCTGACGCTAGATAAGGCATTCAGCGTGGCAGTATCGTACGAAGCAGCAGCAAGGGGAGCTGCGGAAATACAGCAAAAGCCACAGGAATACAGCACCCATGAAATGACACGGGGATTTGAAAAATGTTATCGTTGCGGCAGAACAACCCATGACCAGAAGGACTGCTGGTCCAAGGACAAAACATGAAGGCAATGCGGAAAGATGGGACACATTGCACGAGTTTGCAGGTCCAGGAAGAAGACTAACGACAACAAAAAGACTACAAAGGCACAGTACAGGAAAGTACGGGCAGCACGGTGGCATAGTGGTTAGCACTGTTGCCTCATAGCGCCAAGGACCCGGGTTCAAATCCGGCCTCGGGTGACTGTCTGTGTGGAGTTTGCACATTCTCCCCGTGTTTGCGTGGGTTTTCTCCGGGTGCTCCGGTTTCCTCCCACAGTCCAAAGATGTGCGGTTTAGTTTGATTGGCCATGATAAAAAATTGGCCCTTAGTGTTAGGGGGGATTAAATACGTGGGGTTACAGGGATAGGGCTTGGGTGGGATGGCTGTCGGTGTAGGGACCGGGTGCTAGGGTTCGGATGATCAGCCATGATCTCGTTGAATGGTGGAGCAGGCTCGAAGGGCCGAATGGCCTACTCCTGCTCCTAGTTTCTATGTTTCTATGACGGGCAGTAGTTCCGAAGACCAGAAGAGCGATAGTGAATCCGGGAACAAGAGACTAAGCTGTCTCAAACTACACAACGTAATCGCAAAAGAGGATAACAAACCATTTGGATCACCCTCACGATAGCAGGGTCCCATGTCGAATTGGATACAGGATCAGCTCTGACCATCATGAATCGACGAGACTACAAGCGGCTATTCTCACACTTACCCATGAAAGACATATCCATTGTCTTGAAGATATATACGGGGCAGAAAGTATACCCCAGAGGGAAAATAAGGGTGCCTGTCGAATACAACGGCAAGGAAATACAGAAATTGTATCTGTACATACTGCAAGATGGTGGACCACCGTTATTGGGGCGTGAATGGATCAGAAAGATAAGTTTAGGCTGGCACTCCATTCAGGCACTGACTGTGGCTGGTAAAAAGGATGACGACGTCACACCTGGACGATTGTCAAAAATCTTAGCTAACGCTAAAATGGTATTTCAACAAGGACTGGGAACTCTTAAAGGCGTAACCGCCTCGATAAAAATAGAAGAGAATGCAATTCCCAAGTTTTTCAAAGCAAGACCGGTACCGTATGCAATTCGCCCAGCCGTCGAGACAGAGCTGCAGAATCTGGAGAATGCAGGCGTGTTATCTAAGGTAGACTGGAGCGAGTGGGCGACACCCATCGTTCCTGTCATGAAGAAAACGTTAAACAATAAGTCTGAGGAGCCAAGGAAGGTTTGCATCTGTGGGGACTTCAAGGTGACTGTGAACCCAGTCCTTCACACAGTACAGTATCCTCTTCCGAGGATAGAAGATATTTTCGCCTCACTATCTGGAGGGAAACATTTTACAAAAATTGACCTAGCGCAAGCATATTTGCAGATGGAGGTTGAAGAATCCTCTAGGAAATATCTCACGATAAACACTCACAAAGGTCTTTACCGGTATAATCAACAGGTATTCGGAGTAGCATCAGCTCCGGCTATATGGCAAAGAGCGATGGAACAAGTTCTGCAAGGGATTCCGGGGACTCAGTGTTACTTGGACAACATCCTAGTGACAGGTTAAAATGACAGTGAACACCTTGCCAACCTAGAGCAGGTGCTCACTAGACTAAGAGAACATGGGCTACGAGCCAATCGCCCCAAGTGCGAGTTTTTTAAGAAACAAATATTGTATTGTGGCCATGTGATTGATGAAGAGGGGTTACATAAGTCCCCTGACAAAATTGAAGCGGTAGTTAAGGCTCCAGCACCTGAAAATGTGTCGCAACTGAGGTCATTCCTCGGATTGGTGAATTACTACCATAAGTTTTTGCCGAATTTGTCCACAATTCTGCACCCACTGAACACCCTGCTACAAACTGGAGTAGCATGGAAATGGAGCGATGAATGTAAGCGGGCCTTTCAGAAGTGTAATGGCCTGATCACTTCAAGCGAAGTATTGGCTCACTACAACCTATCACTACTGATAAGACTGGCGTGTGATGCGTCTCCCTATGGCATTGGAGCGGTACTGTCACATAAATCCCTTGATGGTTCAGAGAGGCCGATAGCTTTTGCGTCACGTTCGTTAACTGCAGCCGAGCGTAACTACGCCCAGATTGACAGAGAGGCCCTCAGCCTGGTGTGGGGGGTGAAGAAGTTCAATCACTACCTGCACGGACAGAAATTTACTCTACTAACTGATCATCAACCTCTTGTCTCCATTTTCAACCCTAAGAAGGGCGTCCCGATAATGACAGCACAACGTCTACAGAGGTGGTCCCTTTTCCTAGGGGCACACCAATATGACATCGAGTACAAAGGAACTAAACAGCATGGGAATGCTGATGGATTGTCGCGCATACCGTTGCAAATGGTGAAAGAAGCACCTGCAGTGGATCCTGTGGAGATATTCCACTCGACCATAGTCGAATGTCTACCTGTGACGAATGCAAACATAGAAAAGGAAACACGAAATGACCCGACACTCTCCAGGGTCTATGATTTAATGGTGAATGGATGGCCAGCACATGGCAAACCACTGTTGCCAGCATTCTCGCTGAGAAGAGAACAGCTGTCAGTGTGCCGAGGAACCTTGATGTGTGGATCCAGCGTATTAATTTCACTCAAATTGTTTGCCTACCGGAATGCGACACATGCGGTTACCAACCGAACTCCAGCCATGATGTTCTTCAATCGAAGACTAAGATGCTGCTTGGATTTGGTTAAGCCAAACATCAGAAGAGATGTGGAGAACAGACAGTTTCAGAATATGAATGAAAGGCCAACCAGGTGTTTCAAGATAGGTCAACCAGTTTTGGCCCGGGACTACCGCACAGAGAAATGGCAGCCAGGAATGATCTGCACACAGCAAGGACCTCTAATGTATACCATGGACGTTGGAGAGAGCATTGTAAGACGCCATGCTGACCAGATTCTAGAGTCACTGGAAAACGTCAAATCTACACCACGATCCTATACACCTGGTGATGAAACCGAAGTACCAATTGCATCTAACTCAGAATCGGTGATATTGGAAGCAGATGAACCAAACAACGACGTTGATCCCGAAACAACTTTGCCAGAAGAACCTGATACCCGAAAGAGGCGTTATCCGGACAGAATCAGGAAGCTTCCTCAAAGACTCAATTTATAATTGATTAACTTCAGCTAATGTATATAGCAACTGTAATTGTAAATATGTTATTTAATTATTAATCGAATGTTATGTACTGTTTAGCTAAAAGGGGAGGAATTGTAGTGTATGTACCTTGAAGAAGGAACTATATTCTGCAGCCACTGTATACTGCAGTACCAGTAGTGACCACCCCTGTATATAAGCATGTGAAGTAACTTTGTATAGTAGTTCCAGTTTTGTCTCCATTCAGTAAACACCTGTTATAACCAACTTCTGCAGTCCGTGTCTCAATTACACACGGACATTACAGATAGTGTCAGCGATGTACATTCTCTGAACTCGATGTCAGTGCTGTGTACTCAGTGAACACATTAGTTTCAGTGCTGTGCATTCACTGAACAGGATTGTGTCAGTGATTGCGTTCTCCGAACTAAAAGTGTCACCGCTGTGCATTCTCTGAACTTGATAGTGTCAGCACTGTGCTTTCTCTGAACTCGATATTGTCAGTGCTGTGCATTCAGAGTTCTCATTAGTATCAGCGCTGTGCATTCTCTGACCTCGATAGTGTCAGTGCTGTGTGTTCTCTGAACTCAATAATGTCAGCGCAGTGCGTTCTCTGAACTCGATAGTGTCAGTGCTTGCATTCTCTGAACTCAATAGTTTCAACGCTGTGTATTTGCTGAACTCGATAATATCAGCGCTCTGCATTCTCTGAACTTGATAGCATAAGCGGTGTGTGTTCTCTGAACTCCACATTGTCAGTGATGTGCATTCTCTGAACTCGATAGTGTGAGCGCTGTGCCTTCTCTGAACTCGATAGTGTGAGCGCTTTGCATTCTCTGAACTCGATAATGTCAGTGCTGTGCACTAAGTGAGCTCATTAGTTTAAGTGTTGTGCATTCACTGAACTCGATTGTGTCAGTGCTTGCGTTCTCTGAACTATACAGTGTCACCGCTGTGCTTTCTCTGAACTCAATAGTGTCAGCGCTGTGCATTGAGTGAAATCAATAGTGCCAGCGCTGTGCATTCACTGAACTCTATAGTGTCAGCACTGTGCTTTCCCTGAACTCGATAGTGCCAGCGCTGTCCCTTCTCTGAACTCGACAGTATCAGCGCTGTGCTTTCTCAGAACTCCATATTGTCAGCGCTGACCATTCTCTGAACTCGATAGCGTCAGTACTGTGGTTTCTCTGAAGTTGATAGTGTTAGCGCTATGCATTCCCTGAACTCGATAGTGTCAGCACTGTGCATTCTCTGAACTCAATGGTGTCAGTGCTGTGCATTCTATGAACTCGATTGTGTCAGTGCTGTTCATTCTCTGAACTCAATAGTGTCAGCACTGTGCATTCTCTGAACACGATAGTACCAGCACTATGCATTCTCTGAACTCGATAGCATTGGTGCTTTGCATGCTCTGAACTCAGTCGTGTTAGTGCTGTTCATGATCTGAACTCAATATTGTCAACGCTGTGCATTATCTGAACTCGATAGTTATTAGCGCTGCGCATTCTCTGAACTCGATAGAGTCAGCGCTGTATGTTCTCTGAACTCCATATTGTCAGCGCTGTGCATTCTCTGAACTCACTAGTGTCAGCGCTGTGCATTCTCTGAAATTAATTGAGTCAGCGCAGTGCATTCTCTGAATTCTATAGTGTCAGTGCTGTGCATTCTCTGAACTCGATAGCATCAGCGCTGTGCATTCTCTGAACTCGATTGTGTCAGCGCTGTGCATTCTCTGAACTCCATATTGTCAGCGCTGAGCATTCTGTGAACTCGATAGCGTCAGTGCTGTGCGTTCTCTGAACTCGATAGTGTTAGTGCTGTGCATGTACTGAACTCTGTTATATCCGTGTATCTGAATGTTGTGTCCTTCAATAATCAGACAACAGACTGCAGGGAACGATCAACAGGTGTTTACTGAATGAGGGTTCAAACTGCAACTGAATGTACAGATCACTTCTCAGGGTTTATATACATGTGTGGTCACTGCCGGTACTACAGGATACAGGAGCTGTAAAAAGTAGTTCCCCCCTTAAAGGTACATACATTACAATTCCTCCCCTTTTAGATTAACAGTACCATAACACTCATTTAACAATTAAATATCAAATGAATTACAATTAACACTTTTAATATGCAACATTAACTGAAAATAGTCTATTTATAAATTCAGTCTTTGGGGAGGCTTCCTGATTCTTTCTGGATAACGCCTTTCCCGAGTGTCTCGCTCTTGGTGCAGAGGCGATTCTAACACCCTGTCGTCAGTTGATTCATCAGCTTCCAATGCTATTGTTTCTGAGGTAGATGCGACCTGTACGTCATATTCCTCACCAGGTACGTATGGCCGAGACATGGGGTTGACTCGTTCCTGTGACTCTAGGATCTGGTCAGCATGGCATCTCACAATGTTCTCCCCAACATCCACTGTGAATATTAGTGGCACCTGCCGTGTGCATATCATTCCTGGTTGCCTTTTCTCTGTTCGGTAGTCACGGGCCAAGACTGGTTGCCCTACATTGAAGCTCCTTATCGGCTTCTCATTGATGTGCTGGAATTGCTTATTCTCAACATCTCTTCGTACATTTGGTCGGAGCAAATCCAGACGAGATCTCAACCTTCGGTTAAAGAACATCATGGCCGGGGCCTGTTTGGTGACTGCATGTGTCGCATTTTTGTTGGCTAACAGGAAATTGTCCACCTTATGCTGCAGTGGAATGTCGTCATCGCACATGGCCTTTACTGCTTTTTTAAAGGTTTGTACGAACCTCTCAGCCAATCCATTTGTAGCTGGATGATACAGGGCGGATGTGTAATGCCTTACCCCATTCCTTTTCATAAATCTTCGAAACTCTTCGGACACAAACTGTGGTCCGTAATCAGAGCAAATCTGCTCTGGCAAGCCGTTCCTGGCAAAAATGGTCCGTAGGACTGCAATAGTTTTCTCCGTGGTGGTGGAGGACATTTTGATCACCTCAGACCATTTTGAGTGCGCATCCATGGCTATTAAATACATTGAGTCCATGAATGGACCAGCAAAATCAATATGCACCCGTTGCCATGGAGATGAGGGCCACTCCCATGGGTGTAGAGGGGCATGTGGTGGTGCATTTTGGACCTTCTGGCATCCTGAGCAGCTCTTTGTCAGGTCCTCGATTTGCTGATCGATCCCCGGCCACCACACATAAGCCCTAGCAAGGCTTTTCATTTTCACCCCTCCCAGATGACCTTCTTGAAGCTCATTGAGCACTCTCTCCCTTAACTTGGGTGGGATTACCACTCGGGATCCACACATCAAGGTCCCCTGGCATACTGACAGCTGTTCTCTTCTGGATGAGAATGCTGGCAACAGTGAGTCGCCATGTGCTGGCCACCCTTCACCATCAAATCATATACCCGAGACAGTGTCGGGTCATTTCGGGTCTCCTTCTCTATACCAGCGTTAGTTACTGGCAAGCATTCAATTATAGTCGAATGAAATATTTCGACAGGATCCACTGCTGGTGCTTCCTCCGCAGTAGGCAGTGGCAGGCGTGATAGCCCATCAGCGTTTCCATGCTGTTTCGTGCCCTTATACTCGATTTTATATTGGTGCGCCCCTCGAAAAAGGGACCATCTTCGTAGCCGTTGCGCAGTCATCACCGGATCGCCCAATCTTTGGATTAAAGATGGAGACAAGTGGTTGGTGGTCAGTCAGCAAGGTGAACTTCTGCCCGTGCAGATAGTGATTGAACTTCTTCACTCCCCACACTAGGCTGAGGGCCTCCCTGTCAATCTGGGCGTAGTTACGCTCGGCTGAGGTTAGTGACTGAGACGCAAAGGCTACTGGCCTCTCCGAGCCGTCCGGGAATTTGTGCGACAGCACCGCTCCAATGCCATAGGGTGATGCATCACACGCCAACCGAATTGGTAGTGCTGGGTTGAAATGAGCCAACACTTCTTTTGATGTGATCAATGCTTTGCTCTTCTGGAAAGCTCGTTTACTTTCGTCACTCCACTTCCATGGTACCCCCGTTTGCAGTAGGGTGTTCAGTGGGTGTAGTACGGTAGACAAATTCGGCAAGAACTTATGGTAATAGTTCACCAGCCCGAGGAACGACCTCAGTTGTGACACATTTTCCGGTGCTGGAGCCTTGACTACTGCCTCAATCTTTTCAGGGGACTTATGTAACCCCTCTTTATCAATAACGTGGCCACAATACGAGATCTGCTTCTGGAAAAACTCGCATTTGTGGTGATTAGCTCGGAGCCCATATTCCTTCAATCTAGTGAGCACCTGCTCCAGGTTGGCGAGGTGACCACTGTCATTTTCGCCCGTGACCAGGATGTCGTCCAAATAACACTGGGTCCCTGGAATCCCTTGCAGGACTTGTTCCATTGCCCTTTGCCAAATAGCCGGAGCTGATGCTACCCCGAACACCAGCCGGTTGTGTTGGTAGAGACCTTTATGAGTGTTGATCGTGAGGTACTGTTTCGAGGCTTCTTCTACCTCCATTTGCAGGTACGCTTGGGCAAGATCAATCTTAGCGAAGCGTTTGCCTCCAGATAGCGAGGCAAAAATACCTTCAATCCGCGGAAGTGGATATTGTACCGTGTGAAGGACTGGGTTCACTGTCACCTTAAATTCCCCACAGATGCGAACCTTCTTTGGTTCCCCAGGCGTATTACTCAACGACCTCTTCATTACAGGAACGATGGGTGTAGCCCACTCGCTCCAGTCCACTTTGGACAGTACTCCTGAACGTTCCAAACCTTCCAGCTCTGCTTCGACGGCTGGGCGGATCGCATAAGGTACGGGTCTGGCCTTAAAAAACTTTGGGCTTGCATTTTCCTCTATTTTGATCGTCGCTGTTATGCCTTTTAGTGTTCCGAGTCCCTGCTGGAACACTTCTTGTGCGTCATTTAGCAATTTGACAGTCGTCCAGGTGTGACGTTGTCATCCTTTTTGGCATCTACAGTCAGTGCTTGTATGGAATGACAATCTAGCTGTATCTTCCGGATCCATTCACGTCCTAGTAGTGGTGGTCCTCCATCTGGCAATACATATAGGTCCATTTTTGGTGTTTCCTTGCCGTTATATATAACTTTCACCCTTATTTTTCCTTTGGGGTAGACTTTTTGCCCCGTGTATGTCTTCAAGACAATCTTTGTATCTCTCAAGGGTATATGTGAGAATAGCCGCTTGTATGCCCTTCGGTTTATGACTTTTAGGGCTGATCCTGTGTTCAATTCCATTTTCACTTGGACTCCTGCTATCTTGAGCGTGACCCAGATAGTTTGGTGATCCTCCGTTTTGATCACATTATGTAGTTTCAGACAACACAGCTCCTTGCTTCCGGAGTCTGTATCACTCTTCTGTTCGTCTGAACTACTCTCTGTCACCTTATATACCTTCTTGTACTTCTCCTGTGGAGATTTCTTGCTGCTGGTTCTCTTTCCCGACCTGCAGACTCTTGCTATGTGTCCTACTTTTCCACACTGTCTGCACACTTTGTCCTTGAACCAGCAATCATTATGGTCGTGTGTTGTTCTGCCGCAGCGATAGCACTTCACTGTTCCGTATGACATTTCATTTATGCCATATTCTTGCGGTCTCCGTTGTATCTCTGCAGTGCCCCGTGCTGCTGCTTCATGTGATACTGCAATGCTGAAAGCCTTGTCCAGCGTAAGATCCTTTTCTGATAGAAGCCGTTTCTGGGTTCCTTCACTTTGAAGCCCACACACAAACTTGTCCCTTAAAGTATCTGCTAGTCCCGTTCCAAACTGGCAGTGTTTCGATAGCTTGCGCAGTTCCGTTAAATACTCAGCATTACTTTCATCTTTATGCTGGTTCCTTTTGAGAAACTTAAATCTTTCTGCTATCAGCAGCGGTGTGGGGTTTAAGTGGTCCTTTGGGTTGACACTATGTTTTCAAAATCCTTTTCTACTGGCTTCGCTGGGGTTACTAGGTTTCATAGTAAGCCATATGCTTTTTCACCCATTGAATTCAACAATACCAGCGCTTTCTTGTCATCTGGCACTTCATTCGCCTTGCAGTATACTTCTATGCGTTCGACATATGTCGTCCAATCTTCGAGTTTATTGTCGAATGCTGTGTTACTGCCACTCTTCGGCATTTTTGGGTGTGGTTAGACTGGCTTAAAATGGCATCTCCCGCGCTTTCCTTTCTTCCCCGCTGCGGCTTAAAATGGCGTCTCCCGCACTGCTGACAACGCCGCTCTCGGCGGTCCTCGTGGCAAATGGCGACGCCCTGTGGGTTTCGTGCGCTGCTCCTGCACTTCTGCCAATGCCGCTCTCTGCGGTCCTCGTGGCAATGGCAGCGCCTCGCATTTTCCTGCGCGACTCTCTCCCCCGTTGATGCTGCTCGGCCCTTGAACACCGGCTGTGCTCTGCTCTCTCTCGTCTCTCTCCCCGTTGACACCGCTCGGTCCTGAACACCGGCTGCGCCCTGTGCGCTCTGCACTCCCTCTCTCCCCCGTCGATGCTGCTCGGCCTTTTTCTGTGCCGCTCGGTCGGCTCTAGCCGCTGCTATCCAGGAAGGGTCTGCGCAGTACCTGTTGCCAGCCCGTTTCGCTGGACCACCATGACTGGAAAGCCAAGCCTGGCTCTCGCCAGCCTCCCCTGTGATGCTCAAATCTCCGCTGGATGACTGGGTGGTAGCCCGTGGTCGGCACCCGTGCTTCTGGGCTCGACCTCCTTCCACTGTTCTCCAGGAGTGAATCATTGGGAGGTGATGCAGAGTTGCAGGTAGGTTCGAATGTGCGTCATCGCCAATGTTATATCCGTGTATCTTAATGTTGTGTCCTTCAATAATCAGACAACAGACTGCAGGGAACGATCAACAGGTGTTTACTGAATGAGGGTTCAAACTGCAACTGACTGTACAGACCACTACTCAGGGTTTATATACAGGGCTGGTCACTGCCGGTACTACAGGATACAGGAGCTGTAAAAAGTAGTTCTCCCCCTTAAAGGTACATACATTACAAACTCAACAGTGTCAGTGCGGTGCATTCTCTGAACTCGATTGTGTTAGTGCTGTGCATTCTCTGAACTCAATAGTGTCAGGGCTGTGCATTCTCTGAACTCAATATTGTCAGTGCTGTGCATTATCTGAACTCGGCAGTGTCAGCACTGTGCATTCTCTGAACTCGATAGTGTCAGCGCTGTATGTTCTCTGACCTCGATAGTGTCAGTGCAGTGATTTCGCTGAACTCGATAGTGTCACCAATCTGTTGAAGGCTGGGAGTCCGGTAGATGCCACAGCTAAGTGGACAGAAGGGAAGGAGCACAAGAAATCCCTAGAGAAGGCAGTCTGGCTGATGTGCTTCACGAATCAGGTCCAGATTTTGGACAGGCTCGTTGCAGCACAGGCAGCCGAGATAAAGGAGTCAGCCCTGGAGGTCAAGGACAAGGCTCTAGCACGGGAGAAGTTACTGGCAGCATTGCAGGCCCTTGTTATATCCATGTATCTTAATGTTGTGTCCTTCAATAATCAGACAAAGACTGCAGGGAACGATCAACAGGTGTATACTGAATGAGGCTGATGCGCTATCAATTACTCAAAAGACTGAGGTTAAGGTAGTAACTAACAGTCTTTTATTAACAAGAGAATGAAGGTGTGCCTCCAGTGGTCGACCAGTCCAGAATACAGAGGGACTGTGGAGCAGTCACCTTTATACCTGGACTCGTGGGAGGAGTCAGCCGAGGCATGTACAGACATGTACACAGTGGAATACAAACACCCACACAGGCAGGTTTAACAGTGGTTTACCACATTCACCCCTTGTTTAAAAATGAGTCCGGCGGGGTGAAGTGTATTAAAAGTTTGTGTATTGGAGTCTCTCCAAAGGTCTCGTCTGCCGCTGTGATCGACGTGGCGACGGCAGGGGTAGTGAAGCTTCCGGCATCGAGTCCCGCGTAGGCTGGGGCACTGGGGTGTAGTCCTCGTGGGTGTCGAGCGGGTCGCGGGGCCCAGGCGTGCCGTCTGCTGGGGTTGGATTTTGGATCGTGGGGGGGGTGGTAGTGGGTAGTGGGTTACTGGGGCCCCCGAGGGTGCGAGGTCTCATACGGGGACTGTGTCCTCCCGCCCGTCCGGGTACGCAATGTAAGCATACTGGGGGTTGGCGTGGAGGAGGTCGACCCTCTCGACCAGGGGGTCCATTTTATGGGTCCTCACGTGTCTTCTCAGTAGGACCGGCCCTGGGGACGTCAGCCATGGTGGTAGCGATGTCCCCGATGTGGACTTCCTTGGGAAGACAAACATTTTCTCATGAGGGGTGGCGTTAGTGGCAGTGCAGAGCAGTGACCGAATAGAGTGGAGCGCATCGGGGAGCACATCCTGCCAGCGGGAGGTCGGAAGGCCCCTAAACTTTAAGGCTAGCAGGGCGGCCTTCCAAACTGTCGCATTCTCTCTTTCCACCTGTCTGTTCCCCCGGGGGTTGTAACTGGTGGTCCTGCTTGTGGCAATACCCCTAGCAAGCAGGTATTGGTGGAGTTCGTCGCTCATAAACGATGAGCCCCGGTCGCTATGGATATAGCTGGGGAAACCGAACAGGGTGAAGAGGTCGTTCAGACATTTAATGACCGTGGCGCTGGTCATGTCTGGGCAGGGGATGGCGAACGGGAAACGGGAGTACTCATCAATAATGTTGAGGAAGTACACATTGCGGTCGGAGGAGGGGAGAGGCCCTTTAAAATCAACGCTCAGGCGCTCGAAGGGGCGAGTGGCTTTTATCAGGTGAGCCCTGTCTGGTCTATAAAAGTGCGGTTTGCACTCAGCGCAGACTTGGCAGTTCCTGGTCATGGTCCTGACCTCCTCAATGGAGTAAGGCAGGTTGCGGGCCTTGATGAAGTGGAAGAACCTGGTGACCCCCGGGTGGCAGAGGTCATTGTGGAGGGCCCGCAGTCTATCGATCTGTGTGCTGGCGCAGGTGCCACGCGATAGAGCATCCGGGGGTTCATTGAGCTTCCCGGGCCGGTACAAGATCTCGTAATTGTAGGTGGAAAGTTCGATTCTCCACCTCAAGATCTTGTCGTTTTTGATTTTGCCCCTCTGCTTGTTGTTAAACATAAAAGCAACTGAACGCTGGTCAGTGAGCAGGGTAAATCGTTTTCCGGCCAGGTAGTGCCTCCAATGACGCACAGCCTCCACAATAGCCTGGGCCTCCTTCTCAACAGCGGAGTGTCTGGTCTCCGGGCCCTGGAGGGTTCGTGAAAAGAAGGCCACGGGTCTCCCCGCCTGATTAAGGGTAGCGGCCAGGGCAAAGTCGGACACGTCGCTTTCCACCTGGAAGGGGATGGATTCATCCACTGCGTGCATGGTGGCTTTGGCAATGTCTTCCTTGATACGGTGGAAGGCTAAGCGGGCCTCTGCCATCAAGGGAAAAGAGATGGACTTGATCAGCGGACGGGCCTTGTCCGCATAGTAGGGGACCCACTGGGCATAATAGGAGAAAAACCCTAGGCACCTCTTCAGGGCCTTGAGGCAGTGGGGCAGTGGGAGTTCCATAAGGGGACGCATCCGGTCAGGGTCGGGACCGATGACTCCGTGTTCCACAACACAGCCAAGGATGGTGAGGCGGGTTGTGCGGAATATGCACTTCTCCTTGTTATACGTCAGGTTCAGGAGTTGGGCGGTGCAGAGGAATTTTTCGAGGTTTGCGTCATGGTCCTGCAAGTCATGGCCGCAGATGGTCACATTGTCCAGATAAGGGAAAGTGGCCTGCAATGCATTTTGATCGACCATCCGGTCCATCTCCCTTTGGAAGACGGAGACCCCGTTGGTGACGCCAAAGGGAACCCTAAGGAAGTGATAGAGGTGGCCGTTTGCCTCAAAGGCAGTATACTGGCGGCCCTCAGGGCGGATAGCGAGCTGGCGGTATGCTGATTTCAGGTCAATGGTCGAGAAGACGCGGTACTGCGCGATCTGGTTGACCATATCAGCTATGCGGGGGAGTGGGTAAGCATCCAGCAGGGTGTAGCGATTTATTGTCTGGCTGTAGTCGATGACCAGGCGCTGCTTCTCGCCGGTCTTAACGACCACAACCTGGGCTCGCCAGGGGCTGGTGCTGCCCTCAATAATCCCCTCCTTCAGGAGCCGCTCCACTTCGGTTTTAATGAAAACCCTGTCCCCGGCACTGTATCGCCTGCTCTTTGTGGCGATGGGCTTACAGTCGGGGGTGAGGTTAGCAAACAGTGGGGGGTGACTCTGAGTGTGGAGAGGTTGCACCTGGTGCGCGGCGGGCAATTTGGAAGCTGCTGGCTGCGGACTGTGAGTGGGGGGAGGGGTCCACCGTACGCCATCGGAACACTTTTAAGGTGGCACTGAAAATCTAACCCCAGTAGAACGGCAGCGCAGAGGTGGGGCAGGACCAGAAGTTTAAAATTATCGTACACAGTCCCATCTACTAAGAGTGTCACCAAGCAGTAGCCGCCAATGTCCGCCGACTGGGACTCGGAGGCCATAGAAATCCGCTGGTGCGCAGGCAGGACTGGGAGAGAGCAACGCCGCACTGTGTCGGGGTGGATGAAGCTCTCTGTGCACCCAGAGTCAAAAAGGCAGGTTGTTTCGTGACCATTTACCTTAATGTCCATTGTGGACCGGGCCAGTTGGTGCGGTCTCGCTTGGTCCAGCGTAACGGAGGCCAGCGTAGGGGTCGGTGTGTCGCTGCGGGTATCAGATGAGGCGGTGTTGGGGGCCTGCTGCGTCCCGGCTGGCATCCAAGATGGCGGCGTCCATGATCCCCATGTGGCTGGAGGCGTCCAAAATGGCTGCTGTTCCGGTGGTTCGCACATGGCTGGGGAGGCCCAAGATGGCGGCCCGCTCGGCCCACACGCGGCGCTGCTGGGGTTCGGGGTGGCTTTGGCCCTGCAGACGCTGGCGTAGTGTCCCTTCTTCCCGCAGCCCGAGCAGATCGCATTTTTCGCCGGGCAGCATGCTCTGGGGTGTTTGGCCTGGCCACAGAAGTAGCATTTCTGGCCTTGGGACACTGCTGCGGTAGTTGGGCCGTTGCTGGGATGTGGCTGGTGTGGCACGGCGCTATGAGACGGTCCTACCGTGTCCCAGGCTGTCGTTCCCCGCGGCGTCCACGGTGCAGAGGAGTAGGCATCCATGCCCCGGTAGGCTGCGTCCAATGATAGTGCGAGTTCAGAGGCCTTGTTGAGGTCGAGGTCATTCTGCTCCAACAGTCGCTGTCGGGTGTAATTGGACCTGTGGCCCACTACAAAAGCGTCCCGGATAAGTTCCTCTGTGTACATGGCGGCCTTTACATCCTTACAACCACAGGCCCGGCCAAGCACAGACAGTGCCTGAAGGTATTCCTCGGTCGATTCCCCAGGTTGTTGTTTACGACTCCCCAGGAGGTGCCTGGCGTACACCTCGTACACTGGGCACGTGTACTGGTCCTTGAGGAGCTTGAGAGCAGCCGTGTACGAGGTCGCGTCCTGGATGACCGAGTATGCTCGGTGGTTCACTTTGGAGGTCAGGACGTCCAGTTTGTCCTCATCCGATTTGACCGTTGCAGCGGAGGCGATCAGTAATCTTTCAAAGCACCTAAGCCAGTGAACAAACTTGGTGGATGCGTCCGCCTCCCGATGGTCTAAGTCCAGGCATGCTGGTGTGAGGATCTTCTCCATTATAAAAAAATCTTGTTAATAAAATTGATGCGCTATCAATTACTCAAAAGACTGAGGTTAAGCGAGTAACTAACAGGCTTTTATTAACAAGAGAATGAAGGTGTGCCTCGAGTGGTCGACCAGTCCAGAATACAGAGGGACTGTGGAGCAGTCACCTTTATACCTGGACTCGTGGGAGGAGTCAGCCGAGGCATGTACAGACATGTACACAGTGGAATACAAACACCCACACAGGCAGGTATAACAGTGGTTTACCACAGAGGGTTCAAACTGCAACTGACTGTACAGATCACTATTCAGGGTTTATATACAGGTGTGGTCACTGCCAGTACTACAGGATACAGGAGCTGTAAAAAGTAGTTCTCCCCCTTAAAAGTACATACATTACAGCCCTTAATCAGGATAGGGTACAATTAATGGGAGAACATAAGACCAGGTTGGAATACCTACAGTGCCAGGTCAACGAAGCCAAGGGTAATGAGCTGAGGTTGCGGGATAAGAACGCCCGCCTAGCGAGACAAGTAAGAGAGCAGGAGGAGAAAGTAACAGAATTAAAGGCTGCCTATAAGTTGGCAAGCGAACAGGGGTTTGAAGATGCAGATCATGGCCCCTGCAAGGATCAGATATTAAATCTGACCCTGGCCCTAAGGAAGGCAAAGGGCATGGTGTGCCTCATAAGCCCAAAGGCAGGCCAGGCGGATTTCACAGGGAACGAGGGGAGAACGGTTCAGACACTACAGGTAGTGCAAAGGGGCGACCCGGTTGAGGAACAGGAGGTCCCGCGACCACCACCCGTAGCGCCAGGTTTTAGCGAGTTCTGGCAGCAAGGGCGGGTGAAGTCAGGGTTAGAAGCGGAGGTGGAACAACCCCCGCAAGAGAGGCAAGAACCAAGACCGATGTGCCCAGCCCGGCATCGGAGGTTCAGCCCTCCCATTAAAGGCGAGGACATGGGACCCCTCCAAAACCAGTTCGTATTACCCTATAGCACCCAACAGCTTAGGGCTATGGTGAGCTATATCCCAAAGCTCATTGAAAAAGGGGACCACTCGATCCACTTCAGGGAAGTGGAACAGGCAGCCAGCGTCAACGAGTGCGATGATGCTGAGCAGGCCAAAATGCTGCTGTTCTCTTGGGAGAGTAGGCTCCTCCAGTCCCTCACTGATGAGTGTAAGAGGGGACAGAGCGGGTATGAGGAGTTCAGGGATGAAGTTCTGGAGGCCATGGGGAAGAATGAGGGAAGTCCTTTCTCCCGTGTGGAGAAGAGAGTGCAGCTCGCAGGGGAAACCCCGCAGGCTTTCGCGGACAGGTTATGGCCGGTGTACAGGAGTGCCTGTCCTGGGGCACCTAACCGTGCATTCCTGAACCGGGATCAGCTGGTCCACTGGCTCCGTTGCCTGGTGGCAAACAGCTTGCCACAGGTCCGGGCCAAGGCGGAAGTCTGGTTCGACCCTAGGAAACCCCAGACCACCGAACGTACGGTGATCTGACAGTTGACCCTAGCCTATAACAACGGCAGGGGAACCGATGCACACCCACCCAAGGGAAAGGTGCATGAGGTAAAACCCGGACAGGGTAGGAAGGAGTGGCATCAGGAAGGGAATAACCCTTCTAGCACTAAGCTCAATTGCTACGGGTGTGGGAAGGACGGTCACCGGAGGAAGGAGTGCAAAAACCCTTGGAAGGATAACAAGGGAAAGAATTCCACAGCCCCAGTCCAAAAGGCAGAGACAGGAAACCCTCCCACCGCAGTCGAGTCATTTTTGGACACCATGAGGTCCTTTTTGACTGGCCAGGGGAGAGTAGCCGCCGCTACCGGTGCTCTGACCCCGTCAGCCCCATCCAACCCACAGCCATGACTAGAGCCAGTGCAGCCTGTTTACCTGTGTTCCCTGCAGTACGATGTATGGAAGAGACCCCTCGTTGAGATGGAGATAGAAAAGGTGAAGGGGACCTATCTGTTGGACACGGGGGCATCAAGCACCGTGGTCCATTCAGCTAACCCCACCACCTCATCTCTATCTAGCGGGGTCCCATAGAGTCTGTCGGGATTCACAGGGATGGAACGGGCCGGCTCGTTTTCCATCCCGCTCTCCATTTGTTTGGGTACACTCTGCTCTAAGTGGATCTGTATCCAAATGAAGTGGGAACAGGAGGGTGAAAAAGGGATCCTGGGAGCCGACTTTATTGTAGGCCACGGGATCCTGGTGGATTTAAGAAACCATTGCCTATTGGGGGCAAACACAGGAAAGGAAGGCGGAGTAGTAGTCATCCCACGGAAACAGTGGAAGGGGACCCTGTGCACCATGAAGCCTAAAGAGGGTTATAACCTCAAGCTCATGGTCAGTAATACCCCACAGGAATTCCAGGCATTTGTGCAAGCCCACCTAGTCACATTTGCCACTCACAAACACGACTGCGGGAGGGTCAACGGGTTTGAGGTCAGCGTAGACGAGGACCCCATGGCCCGAACACAGAAACAGTGCAACTTCCCCAGGGAAGCGGAGCCAGACGTGGAAGCAGCCATGTCCTCCTTAGTGCAGCAGGGAGTCCTGAGATGGATAGCCACCCACGTAAACTCTCCACTGTGGCCGGTTGGAAAGCCGGACAATTCCTGGAGGGCCACGGTGGACTATCGGGTGCTCAACAGCAGCAACATCCCAGCCTGTGCACCCATGGTAGCAGCAGTTGCCGACCTGATAGGAAGTATCCCAGCATCCGTGACCACTTTCACAGTGCTGTATATTTCCAATGGGTTTTGGTCCATCCCGTTAAGGAGGGAGGATCAGTACAAGTTTGCCTTTACTTTTAAAGGGCAACAGTACACCTGGAACTGTTTGCCTCAGGGCTTCCACAATAGCACCAGCATCCTGCATCAGTGCATGGCAAACAGTTTAAAGGGCTTCAGCCAGCCCAGACTGTTGGTACAGTATGTGGATGACCTGCTCCTCTTCACCGATTCGAGACAGGAGCATGGCCCACTACTGGCCGAACTGCTGGAGCTGCTCAGGCAGGAGGGTTTTAAAGTAAACCCGAAGAAAGTGCAGATCGGCCAGCAGGAGGTGAAATTCCTAGGCCTGACCGTACGCGCTGGGGAAAGGGCCACAGATAAGGCTAGAAGGGAGGCAGTACAGGAGTTACCAGTCCCCAACACAGTCACAGGTGTGAGGTCATTTCTAGGGCTAACCAGGTACTGCAGAGTCTTTATTGAGGACTATGCAGCCACAGCAGCCCCTCTGCTCCGGCTCCTCCACAAGGGAGTGGAGTGGCTTTGGGATGAGGGTTGACAGGCAGCATTTGTCAGGCTCAAGGAGGATCTGCAGACTGCACCAGCGCTAGGGGCCATAGATGGGGGGAAAGAGTTCTTCATGGAGGTAGCAGCCAGTGGGGACAGCCTGAGAGCTGTGCTTCTCCAAGAGCGGCACGGCCGGCTGAGACCGGTGGTCTACTCCTCCAGGATACTCACGGATGTGGAGAAGAGCTACTCCAATTGTGAGAGGCACCTCTTGGCCACACATTGGTCTGTGAAAAGATCGCTGACCTTCACAGGCACCTTTCCCATCACCCTCCTCACCCATCACACACCCACCGAGATGCTCCTGGATGGGAGGATCAAGGATGGGACAGTGAGCAGTGCCCACATTGCTTGCTGGACCCTGCTCCTCTCACAGATGGACCTACAGTTGAAGTGTCTCTCTGAGCTAAAGCTCGCAGCCAATCTGGTCTATCCTGGAACAGCCCAGCGGTGTTCCATAGAAGGGGTTTGGGAAGCGGACATAGGTTTAAGGGCCGGGATACATCCCACAGGCCGCAAAATCTATGTGGACGGCTCCAGCATGGTATCTGCTGATGAGCGACTCACAGGGTGTGGAGTTTATGACCCAGCATCTAACATTGCCCTGGCAATTAAGCTCCCCAGCACCATGAGCGCCCAGCAGGCTGAACTGTCCGTGGTAGTGTACGTCATTACACACCCCGAAAACTTCCCCACCCCATACACGATTTGCTCGGACAGTATGTTTACGTGCAATTCGTGTGCGGAGTAGCTGGCCATCTAGTCCCGACGCGGATACACCTCCGCCGACGGGAGACCCCTCACAGTGAAACCCCTGCTGGAGAAAATCTTAGCAGTAGTGGGGGAGGAAGGGGAGGTTTTCATCCATAAGGTAAAAGCCCATTCCTTCACAGAACCCCGTAGTCAAGGCAACCAGCAAGCTGACATGCTAGCTAAGGAGGGTGCCCACACAGGCACTTTCTGGGACCCATATGGTTCCAGACCCGTAGCAGCAGTCAGGCGTAGGGATGGGACACAAGGGAGTGCAGGGGCAGCATTAGCCCTGGACCTTAAGACGGTCCAAGCCCAAGATCCCATCCTCAAGGCAGTCCTCAGTGCAGTGACTGAGGGAAAAAGGGTAGAGGGCCCTTACGACACAGCAGCCCTCTCCGTGAAAGAAGGCATGCTGCTTAGGGGAGAACAATGGGTAGTAGCACAGCAGCACCGGAGGGAATTCCTTCAACTGGCCCATGACGGTCCAGGAGCAGGACATCCCGGGCCTGAGACCACCTGGCAGTGGGTGGAGCAGGCGGGATGGTGGCCAGGACTCAGGGAAGATGTCCGCGAGTTCTGCTCCCGCTGTCTGGTGTGTGCTGCTAACAACCCTGACCCCCACAAAAGGAAGGTACCTATGGGACACATCAGGAGGGTAGAGGGACCATGGCAGTCAATACAGGTCGACTACATCGGGCCCCTGCCCACCGCCCAGGGAGGCTATAAGTACTGCCTAGTCCTGGTAGATGTGTTCATGAAATGGGTAGAAGCCTTCCCCTGCAGAACAGCCACAGCTCTGGGTACAGCCAGGATCCTGGTCTGGGAAGTGTTCTCACAATGGGGGCTATCACAGTATGTGCAGTCCGACCAAGGGAGTCACTTTACCGGGCAGGTCATGCAGAATACCCTTATGCAGCTTGGCATCGAGGGGAAGTGGCATGTTGCTCACAACCCACAGTCATCAGGGATTGTGGAGAGGATGAACAGGACCTTAAAGGAAAGGCTGAGGAAAGAGACGGTGGACTCGCCTAGAAAATGGGCTGAGGTCCTGCCGTTGGTCCTGATGGGGATCCGGGCCAGCCAGTCCAAAAGCACAGGGTATTCCCCGCACGAGCTGATGACTGGCAGGATTATGCGGACCCCCACCCATGTACTAGCCCCGGTGCTCACAGAAGGTCAGCTCAGGGAGGTAAACCGGGACAGGTTCGCCTGAAACCTCTTTGAGCACCATAAGCAGATCCACGAGCAGACGGCTGGGAACATGGGAAAGCAGCATCAGAGCAACCGATTGCTGTTAGAACCCCGAAAACACCACGAGTGGGAAATAGGAGATCAGGTCATGGTGAGGAATTATGCTCAGGTAGGAAGTCTAGAACCGCTATACATGGGGCCCTACAGCATTGTAGACAAGGCCAGCCTCATGGAATACGCCATTAAGATGCCTCGGCACACCAAATGGTTCCATATTAATCAGTGTAAACTGTTTAAGCCCGGGAAGAGAGAACAGCCAGTTCGGGTAAGGTCTGAGGATAGAAACCCTCTGCCTGCAGTGGGAACAAGTTCACAGACTGCACAGGCAGGCGCTCTGGTTTGTTTAAGGGGAGGGGCCATCCCGCCCACCGATTGGGACACTCCCCCACTCTTCTGTGATCCAGATAAGGAGGGACCCGAGGGCGAAGACCCCGCCCCGACTCAGGTGTAGAGGAGGAGGGACCCGAGGGCGAAGACCCCGCCCATGACCCAGGTTTAGAGGAGGAGGGACCCGAGGGCGAAGACCCCGCCCCGGACCCAGATTTGCGACCTGGGGGCGGAGACTCTCATCCTGTAGCACCAGGCTGCGAAGAGTTACCTGCCCTTAGCACAGGTTCAGGAGAGGTAAAGCCTGAGGAAGAAGATCCCCAGCCAGCGGTTGTGGTAAGCCCACAGACCGCACCGGAGGGGGCAGTGGCTCGGGTTAAAGACGCACCAGCCAGAAAACCCCCACCCGCTAAGGTCCCTAGAAGGTCCCCACGGACGCCCCAGCCAAGGAAACCGTGGTCACCGGCTCCCCCGTTAAATAGGGCCGCCCCTCGAGTGAGGGATCGGTCCGAAGACAGAGGTCCCCAGCCAGCAGCCACAGGCTGCGAGGGACCGAAAGTGCAGGACAGTGCGGTCACGCCGAAGGGAGCGGTGTGCCGCAACCACAACATAATTAGGCTGGCCGCCCGGAGACGGGCGGCGGATATAGTTTAGGTAATTTAAGTTTGGGTGTTTAGTGTAAGTTTAAACAAGGTGATGGGTAGTTTTAAGTAAGTAGTAATTTGTTGTAAGAGTGTTTGTATTGAGCCGAGGTCGCGAGACCCGACAATGCTTCACCCAAAGCCAGAGAATCTCCTCGGGACCTGGCTATATGCTGTTGTATCTTTTGCAGAAAGATTTCCAGGATGAAGGGGGGCGTACTCCTACTCACCCTGATAGGACTGAGCATTGGAAAGCGAGGTGATGTGGAGGAATCCCACATCTATGGGTGCTCAGGAGAAAGAGCACCTTTAGTAACCGATGGAAGTGGCGAGCGGGACATGGAGGAGATCTCCGTCTACGTCCACGAGGGAAAGTGGGCAGGGTGGCTGGGGTCCAATTTGTCTCAGCACTCCAGCCAGACCGAGTTCACGTATGGGGAGGCCTCCCTCCTGTGCCCCAGGGTACAGGTCGTTACCACAAGGGTTAGCTTCACCGTAGGGAAACGTGTATGTTTAACATGCAAGGGACACATTCCTTTGGATAGGTGGTGGTGGCTCAGAAAGCTGAGCAAGGATATGAGAAACCCCGCAGTCGAGTGGGAACGGTTGGGGAACAATACCCACCGGACGATTACAGGGAATCACGGGGGATTAAGTGTGTGCTGGGGCAAGTGGTGGGAACCGGATCAGGGGATTTATGTCTGTATGTGGTGGTCAGAGAGGGTCTGCCCCACAGGCATATCTATCATTTTCCACCAGCAGTGATAAAACGCCGGGGAGGGGATGAAATGGGATACCAGCCTGAAGGCGTGCACGGTTCCATACTCCCCTATCCCAGTCAATGCCACTGAACTTGTGACCTGCCCCCGAGAGCCCCTGCCCACGACCCAGGCAGCAAGGACACACAGGGAAGGGTGCCCCGCCACCACCAAGGGACCAGGGAATGGGCTGGTACTAGTGCCTATGGATCAGGTGCTTTACCAAGGGGTACACTACGCGATAGCCTCTGTGATTTTAAATCTCACCGAGTTACACTTACCAGAGTGGTGCACCAAGGAGACAGAGCAGTTATACCAGGCCCTATTAAAGGAGATGTTAAGAAATTTTTATGTGTTCGATTTCGCCAATGTCGACAAAACCGAACTGTACACCACACACCATGAGTTTTTGGATAATACGGGGAGGCAAGGAAGGGGAGCATGGAATGATGTTTTTACTCCATTTAACACTGGGTCCTCTGTCATCAACAGTTTAGATGACATAGAATTACAGACCCAGATAAATGGTTTAAAAACTCAGTGAAAGAAAATCCTAATGGATGAGAACAAAGTAGTGGGCTTGGAGTTACATGAGGACCAGGCCATGACGGTCAATGTAAAAGAAATAGCTGAGCTGGAGAAGCACGCAAAGACCGTGAATGCCCTCATAAGGGAGGACAGAAATGCTTCTGACCAGGCTGTGCAGAACGAGGTGTGCGTGCTGTAAGGGGCGTGGTTGCTGGGCAAGGGCCACAGTAACCTGGAGGATTTAAAACAGGGTTTAGTCCCCTCCTGGATCAGCAACAAGAACCTCACAGCCCTCTATCCATTCGAGAATGCATTAAGCTCGTTCCAACTCCGACTAGCTTCTGAGGCCTACCCAGTCCCAGTAGATTGTGGACGGTCAAACCACACGATCATGGGTATAGTAGTTAGGATGCCGGACATGGGTAGGACAGCCCGACACGCGTCGCTAAACAGGGTCGAGAACATTGGAGTCATTCAAGGGGATGCTCACATTCATTTCACAGCAGTCCCACCTTACATCATAAAGTGGGAGCACGCTATGACAGGTACTGACCTCTCGGGGTGCCGGAGCCGGGGAGCACACATAATCCTGTGTCCTCAGCACTTGAACGCCTATTCAAAACCACAGTGTGGGTTCAGAGCTGCTGGCACAAAACCTATAAACTGTACCATGGAGGTAATGGCACAAGACCATGTTTCCCCACATTTAGCATATAAAGGAGGTGGGACATATTGTGTCACCACAGGTGCGCCCCACTACCAGCATGGACAGCATAGCTTGTGTCCGGTAAGTGACAGCAGTTTCTGCTTTAAACCCAAGGCAGAAGTTCAAGTGGCCCAGGAATGAATTGTTCCCATTCCTGAACCCTCCACTGTTCACCTCACTGTAAAGGAGAATTTCACCAATCTACAAAAGTATGTAGCGCATTTCGGCTACGAAACTCCCCCTCTCCCAGAACATCTTTCCAAAATACTCAAATGTAAGAAGTCACACAACACCAGGTTATAGTCCAACAGTTTAATTTGAAATCACAAGCTTTCGGAGCGCTGCTCCTTCGTCAAGTGAAGACACAACCTGGTGTTGGATGACTTCTTACATTTGTCCACCCCAGTCCAACACCGGCATCTCCACACCATGGCAAAATACTCAAAGCAGTTATAGTTTCACAGAAACATTTTTAGACTCTGGAGCAGAAAACAGTAGAGATAGGATCTAAGATATTAGACATTGTAGTTTCACCCTGGTGGGGCATTTTCAATAATATAGAGGTCCCTTCATGGATCAGACTGGCTTCCCACATTCTCGTGGTTTGCCAGTTGGGGATAGTATTGTAACTAGTATGCACTTAGTGCAAGGGAAAAGGTCAAATACTAGAATTCCGAAACCAAAGGACGTGGAAGGAACATTATGTTAAGGTGGAGGGAGATACACCTGTTTGAATTTGTTGTTTGTATTATTGATTAAAGATTGTTGTTTTTTTCTGTGTTTTTGTTGTTTTAATAAAGATTTTCAACGTGTTGTTTGTAATAAAGATGATGTGTACCAAGTGGTGCAGGGGTGTTGGACCCCTTCCATGCTTGGATGCATGTAAACGACTGTAATTATTCTATGTATGCTTATGTACACTACATTTTTACAGAATGGGAAATGCATGTGTCGTGGGTATCTTAGAGAGGTAATTGCAGGGGAAGATTGACTGGGGAGGATAGGAAATTTTGCTCACCTTGTCAGGATGATACTTAAAGCGAGTTTAGTATCAAAAGGGAGGAGTGTAGGGTTCTCAAAATTCCCACATTCCCCAAAAGCTATGGATAAAGGGACCCTGCATGGACAAGTTGCTAACAATGCAGGGTACCCAAAATGGCTTCTGAAACCTCGTGACCAAAAATGCAGGATTTTAAAAGCAAGGCTCTGCAAACAGGCAGGCACATTTTTCAAACCTTAAACGAAAGTTAAAATGCATAAATCTGTGAAGAGACTTTGTGGAGCCAGACAGTTAAAAACAAACACAGAATATGCATTCCATTCGCCTTGAAACAGATCAGGTTAGAATGGGCCTCCATCAAGGCCATTAGTTTTCTGCATATTTAATCGGTAACAGCTCACAGAAGCCATCAAGGTAGGAAACCCAATTAAGTTTCATACATAACCAACAGCCAGGACATCAAAACCATTAAAACACAGAGACAACCACTCCTGAATTCATTAAAGTAAATGGCTGTAATCAGTTTAAACGAGGCTGCCAAAAGTTAGACAAAGGACTGACCTGATTTGGCGCGCAGATAAGGAATGAAGAATCGGGTATAATTGTAGGCCCATCAGTAGTGATCGATCTCTTTTGGCTCTTAGCTCTTGCTCTTAGCTTTTCTCGTGCCCTGGCCTCTTGGCGGGCTCTCTTTTCGCTCCCCGCGCCGCTCAACACCAAGGACGCCCATTACACCGGCGCCAAACGCGGGAGGAGAACGAGACCCGAGTTCGAAACCACACAGGACACACAGGCCACAAACGAGCAGATGAGATGAGATGAGACGAAGAAGATGGTAAACCGATAGGAGCAGAGAAGGGCAGCCAAAGACGCGTTGGGGAACAAGTGCCTAGTTATAAGCTGGCGTTTGGTGAATAAGTTGGCGTTACATGCATGGACAGTAAAACCCCAATTTAAGAATATGCTGGCATTCAAAGAATGGGTAGCAAAATCAGGACAAACAGCCTAGTTATAAGCTGGCATTAGTCACATGGACAGTAATAGCCCAGTTGAAGAATAAGCTGGTGTTCGAAGCATGGATAGCAAAATCATTAAACGGTAAAGACCGCCAACCGACCCCCGACCACAGAAATACCGCCGGTGACCGCGTGAAGGAGAAGAAGGCCCAGGGAGGGTGCCTCGCACAAACAACTTCAGCGCCGTGCCCTGTGACCATGTGGCGACGGGATACCCCAAAGGATAGAAAGAGCGGACCTCAAAACCAACCATCTAAAGCAATAGGTGTTGAATTGGTGAGCATGAATTCCTGGCCCCTCATAGCTTAATCTAGTTAGGTATAGGGGATGGGATAATGATGAGGGGATCTTTAATGTATTTGTTTCCCTCAATGTGCCATGTGTTCCCCATTCCCTTATAAGTATGTTAATTGTATATGCCTATAACTATACCAATAATTCTCAGTAGTATTGTGTTTTATTCAGCCTTTTAATAAAATTTTGGTTTTCTTGTACCAAACCACTTGTCTACTCGATTTTCTGTATCACCGCCTGTACCTAAGTCCGCTGTCTAGAACCCAGGGGTGTGGGAGCAATTCGTACCACTCAGAGACAGTCAGACGTGAAGCATACTGGGCACACGCCACAGCCACCCGCTACATGCTGGGTGCTCACGGTGCTGGGGAGCTTAATTGCCAGGGCAATGTTTGCCGCTGGGTCATAAACTCCACACCCCATGATTTGCTCACCGGCAGATACCGTGCTGGAGCCATCCACATAGATCTCGCAGCCCGTGGGATGTATCCTGGCCCGTAAACCTATGTCCACTTCCCAAACCCTTTCTATGGAACACTCGTGGGCTGTTCCAGGATATACCAGGTTGGCTGTGAGCTTTGGCTTGCAGAGACCCTTCACCTTTAGGTCCATCTGTGAGAGGAGCAGGGTCCAGCAAGCAATGCGGGCACTGCACACCGTTCCATCCTTGATTCTCCCATCCAGCAGCATCTGGGTTGGTGTGTGATGGGTGAGGAGGGTGATGGGAGAGGTGCCTGTGAAGATCAGTGATCTTTTCAAAGCCCAATGTGTGGCCAAGAGGTGCCTCTCACAGTTGGAGTAGCTCCTCTCCACATCCGTGAGTATCCTGGAGGAGTAGACCACCGGCCTCAGCCGGCCGTGCCGCTCTTGGAGCAGCACAGCACTCAGGCTGTCCCCGCTGGCTGCTACCTCCAGGAAGAACTCTTTCCCCCCATCTATGGCCCCTAGAGCTGGTGCAGTCTGCAGATCTTCCTTGAGCCTGACAAATGCTGCCTGGCAACCCTCATCCCAAGCCCACTCCACTCCCTTGGGTAGGAGTCAGAGCAGAGGGGCTGCTGTGGCTGCATAGTCTTCAATGAAGTCTCTGCAGTACCCGGTTAGCCCTAAAAGTGATCTCACACCCGTGACTGTGTTGGGGATGGGTAACTCCTGTACCACCTCCCTTCTTGCCTTATCTATGGCCCTTTCCCCAGCGCGTACGTTCAGGCCCAGGAATTTCACCTCCTGCTGGCCGATCTGCGCTTTCTTTGGGTTTACTTTAAAACTCTCCTTCATGAGCAGCTCCAGCAGTTTGGCCAGTAGTGGGCCATGCTCCTCTCTCGAATTGGTGAGGAGGAGTAGGTCATCCAAGTACTGCACCAACTGTCAGGGCTGGCTGAAGCCCTTTAAACTGTTCGCCATGCACTGGTGGAAAATGCTGGGGCTTTTGTGGAAGCCCTGATGCAAACAGTTCCAGGTGTAATGTTGCCCTTTAAATGTAAAGGCAAACTTGTACTGATCCTCCCTCCTTAAAGGGATGGACCAAAACCCGTTGGAAATATCCAGCACCGTGAAAGTGGTCGCGGATGCTGGGATACTTCCTATCAGGTCGACAACTGCTGCTACCGTGGGTGCACAGGCTGGGATGTTGCTGTTGAGCACCCGATAGTCCACCGTGGCCCTCCAGGAATTGTCCGGCTTTCTAACCGGCCACAGTGGAGAGTTTACGTGGGTGGCTATCGGTCTCAGGACTCCCTGTTGCGCTAAGGAGCACATGGCTGCTTCCATGTCTGGCTCCACTTCCCTGGGGAAGTTATACTGTTTCTGTGGTCGGGCCATGGGGTCCCCGTCTACGTTGACCTCAACCCCATTGACCTTCCCACAGTCGTGTTTGTGCATGGCAAATGTGGCTAGGTGGGCGTGCACAAATTCCTGGAACTCTTTTGGGGTATTACTGACCATGAGCTCAAGTTTATAAACCTCTTTGGGCTTCATGGTGTACAGGGTTCCCTTCCCTTCTTTCCCTGGGATGACTACTACCTCGCCGTCCTTTCCTGTACTTGCCCCCCCTAGGCTCCGTTGTCTGGTGGCAAACATCTTGCCACAGGTCCGGGCCAAGGCGGAAGCCTGGTTTGACCCTAGCCTACAAGAACGGTAGGGGGACTGATGCTCACCCACCTAATGGGAAGGTGCATGAGGTCCCACCAGGTTCCCGTGGCCTACAATAAAATTGGCTCCCAGGATCCCTTTTCCACCCTCCTGTTCCCACTTCATTAGAAGTGTACCCAAACTAATGGAGAGCGGGATGGAAAACGAGCCAGCCTGTTCTCTGCCAGTGAATCCCGACAGACTGTATGGCACCCCGCTAGATAGAGGTGAGGTGGTGGGGTTAGCTGAATGGACCACGGTGCATGATGCCCCCGTATCCAACAGATAGGTCCCCTTCACTTTTCTACCTCCATCTCCACGAAGGGTCTCTTCCATATGTCGTACCGCAGGGAACATAGGTAAACAGACTGCACTGACTCTAGTCATGGCTGTGGATTGGATGGGGCTGACGGGGTCAGTGCACCGGTAGCGGCGGCTACTCTCCCCTGGCCAGTCAATAAGAACCTCATGGTGTCCAAAAATGACACGACCGCGGCGGGAGGGATTCCTGTCACTGCCTTTTGGACTGGGGCTGTGGAGTTCTTTCCCTTGCTATATATCCAAGGGTATTTACACTCCTTCCTCCAGTGACCATCCTTCCCACACCCGTAGCAATTGAGCTTATTGCTAGAAGGTTTATTCCCTTCGATATGCCACTCCTTCCTACCCTGTCCGGGTTTTACCTCATGCACCTTCCCGTTCTTTCGATAAGGTCCCACATAAGAGATTAGCGTGCAAAATTAAGGCACATGGGATTGGGGGCAAGGTATTGACTTGGATAGAGAACTGGTTGGCGGACAGAAAGCAAAGAGTTGGAATAAACGGGTCGTTTTCCGAGTGGCAGGCAGTGACTAGTGGGGTACCACAAGGATCGGTCCTAGGACCCCAGCTGTTCACAATATATATTAATGATCTGGACGAGGGAATTGGATGTAATATCTCCAAATTTGCAGACGACACAAAGCTGGGTGGGAGGGTAAGCTGTGAGGAGGATGTCGTGAAACTCCAGTACGATTTGGACAGATTGGGTGATTGGGCAGAAACATGGCAAATGCAATATAATGTGGATAAATGTGTGGTTATCCACTTTGGTGGCAAAAACAGGAAGGCAGATTATTATTTGAATGGCAATAGATTGGGAGAAGGGGAAGTGCAAAGAGACCTGGGTGTTCTTGTGCACCAGTCGCTGAAGGTAAGCATGCAGGTGCCGCAGGCGGTTAAGAAGGCAAATGGTATGTTGGCCTTCGTAGCAAGAGGGTTCGAGTACAGGAACAAGGATGTCTTGCTACAGTTGTACAGGGCCTTGGTGAGACCGCACCTTGAGTACTGTGTGCAGTTTTGGTCGCCTTACCTGAGGAAGGACGTTCTTGCCATGGAAGGAGTGCAGCGAAGATTCACCAGGCTGATACCTGGGATGGCAGGAATGACGTATGAGGAGAGATTGTGTCGATTGGGCTTATACTCACTGGAGTTTAGAAGATTGAGAGGGGATCTCATCGAAGCTTATAAAATTCTGTCAGGCCTGGACAGACTAGATGCAGGAAGGATGTTTATTTTGGCCGGGGAGTCCAGAACCAGGGGTCATAGTCTAAGGATAAGGGGTAAGCCATTTAGGACTGAAATGAGGAGGAATTTCTTCACCCAGAGAGTGGTGAACCTGTGGAATTCTCTGCCACAGAGGGCGGTGGAGGCCAGTTCATTAAATATATTCAAGAAAGAGTTGGATATATTTCTTAAGGCTAAAGGGATCAAGGGATATGGGGAGAAGGCAGGGACAGGGTACTGAATTTGGATGATCAGCCATGATCTCATTGAATGGCGGAGCAGGCTCGAAGGGCCGAATGGCCTACTCCTGCTCCTATCTTCTATGTTTCTATGTTTCTATGTGTCTTGTAGGCTAGGGTCAAACCAGGCTTCCGCCTTGGCCCGGACCTGTGGCAAGCTGTTTGCCACCAGGCAACGGAGCCAATGGGCCAGCTGATCCTCGTTCAGGAATGCCCGGTTAGGTGCCCCAGGACAGGCGCTCCGGTTCACCGGCCATAACCTGTCCGCGAAAGCTTGCGGGGATTCCCCTGCGAGTTGCACCATCTTCTCCACACGGGAGAAAGGGCTTCCCTCATTCATCCACATGGCCTCCAGAACTTCATCCCTGAGCGCCTCATACCCGCCCTGCCTGTAAGGGGTTTCTTTTTTTTACTCTCCAGAGAGATTCTGTAGATCGCAGAAGTTACTCTCTCAAGAGGCCTCTCTCTCTCTCTCTCTCTCTCTCTCTCTCTCTTTTGCACAGAAAAAAAACTTGAGTGGTTCGACCCACTCACCCCTTAGATTCTAGACACTGGTCTTAGGTGCAGGAACTACAATGCAGAGAATACTCTTATAGACCAGGTTTAATGAAACAAAATGATATTTTATTGCATAAGGAAAAACAAATCAAATGCAAGCAAATAAGAGGGTACATGGGAGGGAAAAACAAATCATAACAATGCAGTACTAACTAAAATGGATACAGGCATATTATACCTTACAAAGATCATCATAAAATGGGGAAACACACGGAACATCGAGGGACAAGAACTCATGTTAATTATACCCAAAATGCCCACCCCCTTAATCCTATCTAGCTCTGATTGTGAAGGGCCAGAAACATGCTCACCAGTCCAATTGGAAAAAGTGTAGAGTTTTGAAGTCTTGCATTTTGATCCTTTCAGGCGTCCTGTCTCCACGTGGTTCATGGAGCCCCAGCGAGCTGCGCCACACCTCTCTCCTGAGGTGGGGGTCGGGGATGGCTGGACACCGGCTGGCCTGGATGTCGGCGGGGTCGGGGATCATTTGCTCGACCCCGGTCATAGGAGCCTCGGGCTGGCCCTCATTTTCCTGCAGCTTTCTTCTGTAGTTTTTATTTGTCTCTTCGGTAGGGCAACGGCCCTTTTTGTCTCATCAACGGCCCTGGGTGGGTCGATGACCTCCCGACGGTTACCTCGGGGCGGGATGCGGACTTAGAACTACCTTCTTGATGGCTGCTTGGTTTTCTTCTTCTTCCCCTCCGATGATGGAGCCACGCTGATCTTCTTCCAAGCAGCCCCTCTCTGCCAAGCTCCCCAAAGCTGATAAACTGATCAAGCTCATAACCTTCATTAACTTCTTTCTACCCGGGTGTCTCCCAATTATACTTCTCAGCAGAAGCCCCTATCTCGTGCCAAATCAGGTTAGTCTTTTGTTTTAATTTTGGCGGGCTGGTTGCACAATGGGCTAGTTATTATGTTTTAAACTGTTCTTGGATGGCCGGTAACGGGGCATCTCTGGTCTGGAATGACCTTCATTGTTTTTAATGTCCTGGTGATGTCCTTAACAGGTCCTTGATGCTCTTCTCATGAATGTGTAACTGTTTTCCTTTGTCTGGGTATACATTTAGATGGCCTTTATCTACAGGCTGATCTGGTTGGATCTGCATCCAATCTATATGTATATAAGTGTACGTGTCTGGATTCGTTTCCTCAGAAACGGCTTCCAGAACCGACTGTGGGTTGAATCCACAAAGCTGTCTGAGGACTGCAGGAACCATTTTAAAGTGTCCCAATAAGTTGGTCGCGGGGTCTGGTGGCCATTTTGAATGCCCCTTTTTCCTGGGCTTCTTTTAAAACAATCTTTAAAATCATGGCCTGTTCTGCCATACGACCCTTATTAATACAATATCAATTTTGCGAATCTTACATGCCCCCTTTTACACACGTCAAAGAGGGATTGGAGGAGCTTACTCTCCAAAGAGAACAGCAGCATTTTTGCCTGCTCAGCACCATCGCATTCATTGATGCTGGCAGCCTGTTCCACTTCCCTAAAGTGGACCGAGGGGTCTCCTTTCTCAGTGAGCCTTGGGATATGGCTCACCATAGCCCTAAGCTGTTGGGTGCTATAGGGTAATACAAACTGGTTTTGGAGGCGTCCCTCTTCCTCGCCATCTATGGGTGGGCCGAACCTCCGATGCTGGGCTGGGTACATCGGTCCTGGTTCTAGCCTCTCTCACGGGGGTTTTTCCACCTCCGATTCGACCCCTGACTTCACCCGTACTTGCTGCCAGACCTTGCTAAAACCTGGCGCTACGGGTGGTGGTCATGGGACCTCCTGTTCCTCAACCGGGTCGCCCTTTGCACTACCTGTGGTGTCTGAACCGTTCTCCCCTCGTTCCCTGTAAAATACGCCTGGCCTGCCCTTGGGCTTATGAGGCACACCATGCCCTTTGCCTTCCTTAGGGCCAGGCTCAGATTTTCTATCTGATCCTTGCAGGGGCCATGATCTGCATCTTCAAACCCATGTTCGCTTGCCAAATTATAGGCAGCCTTTACTTCTGTTACTTTCTCCTCCTGCTCGCTTACTTTTCTCGCAAGGCGGGCGTTCTTATCCCGCAACCTCAGCTCATTACCCTTGGCTTCGGTGACTTGGCACTGTAGGTATTCCAACCTGGCCTTATGTTCTTCCATTAATTGCACCCTTTCCTGATTCAGGGCCTGCAATGCTACCAGTAACTTCTCCCCTGCTAGAGCCTTGTTCTGCATCTCCAGGGCTGACTCCCTTATCTCAGCTGCCTGTGCTGCAATGAGCCTGTCCAAAAGCTGGACCTGCTTCTTGAAGCACATCAGCCAGACTGCCTTCTCTAGGGATTTCTTGTGCTCCTTCCCTTCTGTCCACTTAGCTGCGGCATCTACCGGATGCCCAGCCTTTAACAGATTGGTGATCCACATCTTTGTGAAATTCACCTTACTAAACACATAATCAGAAATCCTTTCCTCCATCATGGTTTGCTCTTCTGAACCTTTGACTACTGTATCGCACCCCTGTTGCCGGAGTCCTGCCGCGGTCATCATTTCTGTAGGGGGTGGCATATGTCCAGTCAGCTTCACCTCTGACTGTCTCTGAGCGGTTTGAATTGCTCCCACACCCTGGGTTCTAGACACCGGACATAGGTACAGGCGGCGATACAGAAAATCAAGTGGACAAGTGGTTTGGTGCAAGAAAACCACAAATTTTATTAAAAGAGAGCAGCGAGGCGAGGAGCGCGGTATAAAAAACAGCGCGAGCACTGAGGCCCGACCAGTTCCAGGGAGCAGTGAGGCAAGGAGCCCAGTATAAAAACCAGTGCGAGCACCAAGGCCCAACCAGTTCCAGGGAGCAGTGAGGCGAGGAGCGCGGTATAAAAACCGCCGCGAGCACCGAGGCCCGACCAGTTCCAGGGAGCAGTGAGGCGAGGAGCCTGGTATAAAAACCGGCGTGAGCACCGAGGCCCGACCAGTACCAGGGAGCAGCGAGGCGAGGAGCGCGGTATAAAAAACCGGTGCAAGCACCGAGGCCCGACCAGTTCCAGGGAGCAGCGAGGCGAGGAGCCCGGTATAAAAACCGGCGCGAGCACCGAGGCCCGACCAGTTCCAGGGAGCAGCGAGACGAGGAGCCCGGTATAAAAACCGGTGCGAGCACCGAGGCCCGACCAGTTCCAGGGAGCAGTGAGGCGAGGAGCCCGGTATAAAAACCGGCGCCAGCACCGAGGCCCGACCAGTTCAAGGGAGCAGTGAGGCGAGGAGCCCGGTATAAAAACTGGCGTGAGCACCGAGGCCCGACCAGTTCCAGGGAGCAGCGAGGCGAGGAGCGCGGTATAAAAACCGGTGCGAGCACCGAGGCCCGACCAGTTCCAGGGAGCAGCGAGGCGAGGAGCCCGGTATAAAAACCGACGTGAGCACCGAGGCCCGACCAGTTCCAGGGAGCAGTGAGGCGAGGAGCCCGGTATAAAAACCGGCGTGAGCATCGAGGCCCGACCAGTTCCAGGGAGCAGTGAGGTGAGGAGCCCGGTATAAAAACCGGCACGAGCACCGAGGCCCGACTAGTTCCAGGGAGCAGTGAGGCGAGGAGCCCGGTATAAAAACTGGCGTGAGCACCGAGGCCCGACCAGTTCCAGGGAGCAGCGAGGCGAGGAGCGCGGTATAAAAACTGACGTGAGCACCGAGGCCCAACCAGTTCCAGGGAGCAGTGAGGCGAGGAGCCCGGTATAAAACCGGCATGAGCACCGAGGCCCGACCAGTTCCAGGGAGCAGCGAGGCAAGGAGCCCGGTATAAAAACCGGCACGAGCACCGAGGCCCGACCAGTTCCAGGGAGCAGCGAGGCTTACCAACTCAGCAGCGGGGAGAGAGAGGTAAAAAGTAATCAGAGTGTGGCATCACCAGGGAACAGGTAAGTGATTGGTTGGTGAGTATTTCTCTTTTTTAAACTTTAACTCTGTGGTTTATAGTTGCTAAGGTCTTTCTGGTGTAGCGGGGACTGTTGGTAAACCATACAAGCGCCTTAGAGTTTATCTTTAATTGGTGATAGTGAATAAATTTAAATTAATTAAAGGGTAAGTCATGTCAGGACAGCCCAGCCCCGTGTTCTGCTCCTCTTGCTCTATGTGGGAATTCAGGGACGCTGCCTGTGTCCCTGACGACCATGTGTGCCAGAAATGCATCCAGATGCAGCTACTAGCAGACCGCATTGTGGTGCTGGAGCTGTGGATGGATGGGCTTTGGAGCATTCACGATGCTGAGAGGGTCGTGGATAACACGTTTAGTGAGTTGGTCACACCGCAGGTAAGGGCTGCACAGGCAGAAGGGAAATGGGTGAACATCAGGCAGAGTAGTAGAGGCAGGCAGGTAGTGCAGGGGACCCCTGTCGCCATCCCCCTCTCAAACAGGTATACCGATTTGGATGCTGTTGAGGGGGATGACTTACCAGAGGAAGGCAGCAGCAGCCAACTTCCTGGCACCAGGGGTGCTTCTGCTGCTCAGGAAGGGAGGAAAAAGAATGGGAGAGCAATAGTGGTAGGGGATTCTATCGAAAGGGGAACAGATAGGCGTTTCTGTGGCCGTAGACATGACTCCAGGATGGTTTGTTGCCTCCCTGGTGCCAGGGTCAAGGATGTCACTGAACGACTGCAGGGCATTCTGAAGGGGGAGGGTGAACAGTCAGCGGCCGTGATTCACATTGGGACCAATGACATGGGTAGGAAGAGGGATGAGATCCTGCAGCAAGGATTTATGGAGCAAGGTAGCAGATTAAAGAGCAGGACCTCAAAGGTTGTAATCTCTGGATTACTCCCGGTGCCACGTGCTAGTGAGTATAGGAATAGGAGGATAGAGCAGATGAATGCGTAGCGAAAGAGTTGGTGCAGGAGGGAGGGCTTTAGTTTCCTGGATCACTGGGACTGCTTCTGGGGAAGGTGGGACTTGTACAAGTCGGACAGGTTGCACCTGAACCAGAACGGGACAAATATCCTTGCAGGGAGGCTTGCTAGCACTGTTCGGGGGGGTTTAAACTAAAATGGCAGGGGGTTGGGAACCTGAGAATGGAGACAGAGGAAAGGGAAACAGGGATAAAAGCAAAAGATAGGAAGGAGAAAAACAAAAGTGGCAGTCAGAGAAATCAACGGTTTAAATCAAACGTGGCCACAGTAAGTAATAATTCTAATAGGTCTAAGAGCGTTAAAAAAACAAGCCTGAAGGCTTTGTGTCTTAATGCGAGGAGCATTTTTAATAAGGTGGACGAATTGGCTGTGCAAATAGAGGTAAACGAATATGATTTGGTTGGGATTACGGAAACGTGGCTCAAGGATGGCCAAGACTGGGAACTCAACATCCAGGCGTATTCGATATTCAGGAAAGATAGGCAAAAAGGAAAGGGAGGTGGGGTAGCAGTACTGGTTAAATAAGGGATTAATACAATTGTAATGAAGGATATTAGCTCTGATGATGTGGAATCTGTATGGGTAGAATTGAGAAATACTAAGGGGAAAAAAACATGACTGGGAGTGGTATATAGACCTCCCAACAGCACGGCGGAGGTTGGGGATGGCATTAAAAGGGAAATTAAAGAAGCGTGCAATAAGGGCACAGTAGTCATCATGGGTGACTTTAATCTACATATAGATTGGGCCAATCAAATTAGTAACAATACTGTGGAGGAGGAATTCCTGGAGTGTTTACGGGATGGTTTCCTGGACCAATATGTCAAGGAACCAACCAGAGATCAGGCCATCTTAGACTGGGTATTATGTAACGAGAAAGGATTAATTAGCAAACTTGTTGTACGAGGCCCCTTGGGTTGGAGCGATCATAATATGATCGAATTCTTCATTAAGATGAAGAATGAAATAGTTGACTCAGAGACTAGGGTCCTCAATTTAAATAAAGGAAGTCTAAATACACTACGTCCACTGGTTCCCCGTTATCCACCCTATATGTTACTTCCTCAAAGAACTCCAGCAAATTTGTCAAACATAACTTCCCCTTCATAAAACCATGCTGACTTTGTCCTATTAAATTATGATTATCCAAATGTCCTGTTACTGTCTCCTTAATAATGGACTCCAATATTTTACATACCACAGATGTTAGGCTAACCGGTCTATAGTTTCCAGCCTTCTGTCGACTGCCCTTTTTAAATAAGGGCGTTACATTAGCAGTTTTCCAGTCTGCCGGGACCTTTGCTGATTCCAGGGAGTTTGGAAAATTATTACCAATGCATCCACAATCCCTACCGCCACTTCCCTCAAGACCCTAGTATGTAAGCCATCAGGTCCAGGTGATTTATCTGCCTTGAGTCCCATTATTTTACCGAGTACCAATTCCTTAGTGATTTTGATCGTGTTTAGCTCCTCCCCCCCTATAGCCCCCTCTTTGTCCAGTGTTGGGATATTCTTAGTGTCTTCTACTGTAAAGACTGATACAAAATATTCATTCAGTGTTTTTGCCATCTCCATATTTCCCACCATTAATTTCCCGGTCTCATCCCCTAAAGGACCAACATCTACTTTAGCCACCCTTTTTCTTTTTATATAACTATAAAAACTCTTACTTTCTGTTTTTATATTTTTTGCTAATTTACTTTCATAATCTATCTTCCCTTTCTTAATCAATCTTTTTGTTACTTCTTGCTGTCTTTTAAAGTTTTCCCAATCCTCTATCCTCCCACTAGATTTGGCTATCTTATATGCCCTTGTTTTTAGTCGAATACTATCCTTAATTTCTTTACTTAGCCATGGATGGCTGTCTTTTCTTTCACACCCTTTTCTTCTCAGTGGAATATATTTTTTTTGGAAGTTGTAAAATAACTCCTTAAATGTACACCACTGATCATGTATCGTCTTACAATTTAATCTATTTTCCCAATCCACTCTACTCAATTCTGCTCTCATACCTTCATAGTCTGCTTTATTCAAGTTTAGCACGCTGTTTGAGATCCAACCTTCTCACCCTCTAATTGAATATGGAATTCAACCATGTTATGGTCACTCATTCCAAGGGGATCCTTTACTAGGACATTTTTAATTTATCCTGTCTCGTTACACAGGACCAGATCTAAGGTTGCTTGCCCCCTTATCGGTTCAGTTACATACTGCTCAAGAAACCCATCCCTAATACACTCAATGAACTCATCCTCAAGGCAGCCCTGCCCAATTTAAATTGTCCAAATAATATGATAGTTAAAATCCCCCATAATTATAGATGTTCCCTTATTACAAGCCTCAACTATTTCCTGATTGATACTCCGTCCAACAGAGTTGCAACTGTTCGGAGGCCTATAGACTACGCCTACGAGTGTTTTTTTCCCCTTATTATTCCTTACCTCCACCCAAACTGTTTCATTATCCTGACCTTTTGACCCAATATCATTTCTCTGTATTACAGTGATTCCTTCCTTTATTAACATAGCCACCCCACCTCCCCTTCCTTCCTGCCTGTCCTTCCTGATCGTTAAATAACCTGGTATGTTTAATTCCCAGGCATTGTCACCCTGCAGCCATGTTTCTGTAATGGCCACAAGATCATACCCAT
The DNA here is from genome assembly GCF_052327205.1 of Somniosus microcephalus. Classification (NCBI taxonomy): domain Eukaryota; kingdom Metazoa; phylum Chordata; class Chondrichthyes; order Squaliformes; family Somniosidae; genus Somniosus; species Somniosus microcephalus. The sequence goes on along the minus strand of NC_140991.1, from coordinate 177,183,755 downwards.
ATGTAGTTATTTGTGCCATTAACTCGTCTATTTTGTTACGAATGCTACGTGCATTCAGATAGAGAACTTTCAAATATGTTTTGTGACACTTAGTTCCTGCTTTTGCCCTTTTTATTACTTTACCTTTTACTCCATACCTTCTGCCCCTTCCTGACTCACTCTGGTTTTTAATTTCATGAAGGGGAAGTCATGTTTGACAAATTTGCTTGGGTTTTTTGAGGATGTAACATACAGGGTGGATAAAGGGGAACCAGTGGACGTTGCGTATTTAGACTTCCAAAAGGCATTTGACAAGGTGCCACACAAAAGATTATTGCTTAAGATAAAAAATCACGGGATTGGGGGTAATATTCTGGCGTGGGTGGAGGATTGGCTCTCTAACAGGAAGCAGAGAGTTGGGATAAATGGTTCGTTCTCGGACTGGCAATCAGTAACTAGTGGTGTTCCACAGGGGTCAGTGCTGGGTCCCCAACTCTTTACAATCTATATTAACGATTTGGAGGAGGGGACCGAGTGTAACATATCAAAGTTTGCAGATGATACAAAGATGGGAGGGAAAGTAGTGAGTGAGGAGGACATAAAAAACCTGCAAAGGGACATAGACAGGCTAAGTAAGTGGGCAGAGATTTGGCAGGTGGAATACAATACTGGAAAGTGTGAGGTTATGCACTTTGGCAGGAAAAATGATAGAGCAAGTTATTATCTTTATGGCAAGAAACTGGAAAGTACTGTAGTACAAAGGGATCTGGGGGTCCTGGTGTACGAAACTCAAAAAGTTAGTATGCAGGTGCAGCAAGTGATCAAGAAGGCCAATGGAATGTTGGCTTTTATTGCTAGGGGGATGGAATATAAAACAGGGAGGTATTGCTGCAGTTGTACAAGGTATTGGTGAGACCGCACCTGGAATACTGCATACAGTTTTGGTGTCCATACTTAAGAAAAGACATACTTGCTCTCGAGTCAGTACAAAGAAGGTTCACTCGGTTAATCCCGGGGATGAGGGGGTGGTCATATGAGGAGAGGTTGAGTAGATTGGGACTCTACTCATTGGAGTTCAGAAGACTGAGAGGCGATCTTATTGAAACATATAAGATTGTGAAGGGGCTTGATCGGGTGGATGTGGTGAGGATGTTCCCAATGAAGGGTGAAACTAGAACTAGGGGGTATAATCTTAGAATAAGGTGCTGCTCTTTCAAAACTGAGATGAGGAGAAACTTCTTCACTCAGAGGGTGGTAGGTTTGTGGAATTTGCTGCCCCAGAAAGCTGTGGAAGCTACATCATTAAATACATTTAAAACAGAAATAGATAGTTTCCTAGAAGTAAAGGGAATTAAGGGTTATGGGGAGCGGGCAGGAAATTGGACATGAGTCTAGGTTCGGAATGGTCATGGCCCTGTGGGTAGTGGAGTGCGCCCAGGGGCCGTGTAGCCTGGTTCTGCTCCTACTGTGTTCTAATTCTGTGTTAGATTTCAGGAGATGGTTTTATTCCTGTTCCTGGCTGGGGTGGAGATCGCCTTTACAGAAGGTAAGTACTGTAGAAAATATAGGGACAGAGTGATCTCCTGGAAAAATTTCGATCGCCTAGTTGGGTCGGAGAGGAATTTCCCAGATTTTTTTCTCCCAAATTGGCCATTGGGTCTTTATCGGCCTAGAAATTCAGTTGGGCGCGCCAGCCGTTAGCGCCTTAGGAGGAGTAGATCTCGAGCGCTAGGTGTTTAGCGCCCGGGCGCAGCGCGATCTGCGCCTCGCCCCAACTTCAGTACACATTTGGCGCCGGCGCAAAGTCATAGCACGCGCCCTGCTGCGCGCGCAGATCATGACGTAATTTCGTCGTGCAACGCCCTTTGTGCGCCCCGAACCGGAACTTCACTCGCGCCGGCCCATTGTGCGCCGGGCGGCCCTAACGACTGTGAAGTGGAACGGTACACAGCCAATGCGGGCCGCGGGGAGCGCAAATTAAAGGGCCCTCCTGTACTAGAAATGGTACGTCTGGCTGGCTGGGAGGAGGAGGAGGAGGAGGAGGACTGGTGTGCCGGGAACACATAACACACTGATGGAGAGAAACCGTCCCCAAAACCACAAATACACCAGTGTCGGCCTTTCAAAAAAACAAATCCACCCTCCCCCTTTAAGAGCTCACCGGAGCCAGAGTGTCTGCCGTCAATCAGCAGCTCGCCGCACCTGCCCTGTGCCCAACTTCCGGTTTAGCGCCCCGGCCCGCCGGCTTAGCGCCTAAAGAGAGGCGTGCAGCACCAGTTTTAGCGCTCGAGCAAACTCTTAGGGCGAAGCTAATGAATATCGGAGAAGTGGCCTCGATTTGGCGGCGGGCGCAAACTTTAGCGGCCGTCCGACTTTACCGCCCCAAAAGTGGCTACAATGAATTTCTAGGCCATCTGGTTTTTTACCTCTCCCGGGAGATCACATGGGTTTGGGTGGATGCAGAGTGATAGAAGATATGAGGTTAGGATCAGATCAGCCGTGATCTTATTGAATGGTGGAGCAGGCTCGAGGGGCCGATTGGCCGGCCGATTGGCCTACTCCTGCTCTTATTTCTTATGTTCTTATGTTCTTATGTACTTATGTTCTTTGTTGAATCCTAAACTGCTCCCAATCCTCAGGATTATTGCTTTTTCTGGCCAATTTATATGTCCTCTCCTTGGATCTTATGCTATCCCTAATTTCCCTTGTTAGCCACAGTTGAGTCACCTTTTTTGTTTTATTTTTATGCCAAACTGGGATGAACAAATTCTGTAGCTCATCCATTCGGTCTTTGAATGTTTGCCATTGCCTATCCACCGTCAACCCTTTGAGTGCCATTCCCCAATCAATCCTCCCCAACTCGCTCCTCAGACCAGGGGGCATAGACAGGCTAAGTAAGTGGGCAGAGATTTGGCAGGTGGAATACAATACTGGAAAGTGTGAGGTTATGCAGTTTGGCAGGAAAAATCGTAGAACAAGTTATTATCTTAATGGCAAGAAACTGGAAAGTACTGAAGTACAAAGGGATCTGGGGGTCCTGGTGCACAAAACTCAAAAGGTTAGTATGCAGGTGCAGCAAGTGATTAAGAAGGCCAATGGAATGTTGGCTTTCATTGCTAGGGGGATAGAATATAAAAATAGGGAGGTATTGCTTCAGTTGTACAAGGTATTGGTGAGACCGCACCTGGAATACTGCGTACAGTTTTGGTGTCCATACTTAAGAAAAGACATACTTGCTCTAGGGTCAGTACAAAGAAGGTTCACTCGGTTAATCCCGGGGATGAGGGGATGGACATATGAGGAGAGGTTGAGTAGATTGGGACTCTACTCATTGGAGTTCAGAAGAATGAGAGGCGATCTTACTGAAACATATAAGATTGTGAGGGGTTGGATCGGGTGGATGCAGGGAGGATGTTCCCGATGATGGGTGAAACTAGAACTACGGGGCATAGTCTTAGAATAAGGGGCTGCTCTTTCAAAACTGAGATGAGGAGGAACTACTTCACTCAGAGGGTGGTAGGTCCATGGAATATGCTGCCCCAAAAAGCTGTAGAAGCTACATCATTACATAAATTTAAAACAGAAATAGACAGTTTCCTAGAAGTAAAGGGAATAAAGGGTTATGGGGAACGGGCAGGAATTTGGACATGAGTCTAGGTTCGGATCGGTCATGGCCCTATGGGTAGCGAAGCGGGCCCAGGGGCCATGTAGCCTGATCCTGCTCCTATTTCGTGTGTCTAATTCTGTTAGATTCAGGAGATGGATAAGTGATAGTAGATTGGCGGTTAGGATCAGATCAGCCATGATCTTATTGAATGGCGGAGCAGGCTCGAGGGGCCGATTGGTCTACTCCTGCTCCTATTTCTTATGTTCTTATGTTCTTAAACCATGCTGAGCTTGTCCTATTAAATTATGTTCATCCAAATGTCCCGTTACTGTCTCCTTAATAATGGACTCTAACATTTTACCAACCACAGATGTTAGGCTAACAGGTCTATAATTTCCAGCCTTCTGCCCACTACACCTTTTAAATAAGAGTGTTACATTAGCAGTTTTCCAATCTGCCAGGACCTTTGCTGAGTCCAGTGAGTTTTGGAAAATTATTATCAATGCATCCACAATCCCTACTGCCACTTCCCTCAAGACCCTAGGATGCAAGCCATCAGGTCCAGGGGATTTATCCGCCTTGAGTCCCATTATTTTACCAAGTACCACTTCCTTAGTGATTTTAATCGTATTTAGTTCCTCCCCCCCAGAGCCCCCTGTTTGTCCAGTGTTGGGATAATCTTAGTGTCCTCTACTGTAAAGACTGATGCAAAATAATTGTTCAGAGTTTTTGCCATCTCCATGTTTCCCACCATTAATTTCCCGGTCTCATCCTCTAAGGGACCAACATTTACTTTAGCCACCCTTATTCTTTTTATATAAATATAGAAACTTTTGCTGTCTGTTTTTATATTTTTTGCTAATTTACTTTCATAGTCTATCTTCCCTTTCTTAATCAATCTTTTAGTTATTTTTTGCTGTCTTTTAAAGACTTCCAAATCTTCCATCCTCCCACTAGATTTGGCTACCTTATATGCCCTTGTTTTTAGTCGGATACTATCCTTAATTACTTTACTTAGCCACGGATGGCTATCTTTTCCTTTACACCCTTTTTTCCTCAGTGGAATATATATTTTTTGGAAGTTGTAAAATAACTCCTTAAATGTACACCACTGATCATGTACCGTCTTACCCTTTAATCTATTTTCCCAGTCCACTCTAATCAATTCCGCTCTCATACCTTCATAGTCTCCTTTATTCAAGCTCAGCATGCTTGTTTGAGATCCAACCTTCTCACCCTCTAATTGAATATGGAATTCAACCATGTTATGGTCACTCATTCCAAGGGGATCCTTTACTAGGACATTTTAATTAATCCTGTCTCATTACACAGGACCAAATCTAAGGTTGCTTGCCCCCTGGTCGGTTCAGTTACCTACTGCTCAAGAAACCCATCCCTAATACACTCAATGAACTCATCCTCAAGGCTGCTCTGCCCAATTTGATCTGTCCAGTTAATATGATAATTAAAATCCCCCATAATTATAGCTGTTACCTTATTACAAGCCTCAACTATTTCCTGATTATTAGTCCGTCCAACAGAATTGCAACTGTTCGGAGGCCTATAGACTACACCCACTAGTGTTTTTTTCCCCTTATTATTCCTTATCTCCACCCAAACTGTTTCACTATCCTGCTCCTTTGACCCAATATCATTTCTCTTTATTATAGTGATTCCTTCCTTTATTAACAGAGCCACCCCACCTCCTCTCCCCTCCTGCCTGTCCTTCCTGATTGTTAAATAACCTGGTATGTTTAATTCCCAGTCATGGCCACCCTGCAGCCATGTTTCTGTAATGGCCACAAGATCATACCCATATGTAGTTATTTGTGCCGTTAACTCATTCATTTTGTTATGAATGCTACGTGCATTCAGATAAAGAACTTTCAAATGTATTTTGTAACACTTAGTTCCTGTTTTTCCCTTTTTAGTACCTTACTTTTTACTCCATACCTTCTGTCCCTTCCTGAAACGTTCTGTTTTTTAATTCCCCCACTGCTACCTAAGTCTATGACCTTCTCTGTTGTCATTTCTATTATTTGCTCTCTAGAAACCTCCCCCCGACTAATTAGTTTAAAGCCCTCTCTACAGCCCTAGTTATATGATTCACCAAGACTCTAGTCCCAGCACTGGCCAAGTGGAGTCCGTCCCAACGGAACAGCTCCCTCCTGTCCCACTACTGGTGCCAGTGTCCCAAGAAGCAAAACCCATTTCTCTCACACCAGTCTTTGAGCCACGCATTTAACTCTTTAATTTTATTTATCCTTGCCAAATTCACTCGTGGCTCAGGTAATAACCCAGGGATTATTACCCTTGAGGTTCTGTTTTTTAATTTGACCCCTAGCTGCTCATACTTCTTTAACAGGACCGTCTTTCTTGTCCTATCTACGTCGTTTGTACCAACATGGACCACGACAACTGGATCCTCCCCCTCCCACTCCAAGTTTCTTTCCAGCCCAAAAGAGATGTCCTTAACCCTGGCACCGGGTAGGCAACACAGCCTTCGGGGCTCCCGCTCTTGACTGCAGAGAACCCTATCTATCCCCCTAATGATACTATCCCCTACCACGACAACATTTCTTTTTACTCCCTCCACTTGAATGGCCCCCTGTACCACGGTGCTGTGGCCAGGTTGCTCATCCTCCCTGCAGTCCCCGCTCCCGCCCTCACAGGGTATAAGAACCTCGATCCTGCTGGACAAGAGTAAGGTCTGCGTCTCCTTCAACACTACGTCCTGGATCCCTGTACCTTCCTCACTCGTAGTCACACCGTCCTGTCCCTGACCACGGACTACATCTGCAGTAATTAACTTCATTGGTGTGACCATCTCCTGAAACATAGAGTCCAGGAACTTCTGCCCCTCCCTGCTGTGTCGCAGTGTCTGAAGCTCGGTCTCAAGCTCCATAACATGGAACTTGAGTTCCTCTCGCAGCAAACACTTGTCGCAGATGTAATCACCGTGATCCTCAATGGGGTCCACTGGATCCCACATCTCGCAACAGTAACGCATCACCTGCTCCATTCTATATAATTGATTAAATTTCTTCTTATTAGTTATGAAGACCCTGCCCAGATATAGATGATAATATCACACCACTATTCAATAGGACTTACCAACTTAAAGGTATAAAAGAGAAGAGAAGGAAGAAATCCAACCCACCAGCTGATCACCAACCTCCTCCTTGAATACTGTCTGTGGGGCCTGTTTGGTTGACTCGTCTCACTGCTCCACCTCCGCAGTGCTGTCTAAGCCTGAAAGTGGGGGAAAAACAGAGCAAAAAACACACCCTCACCTCCCACTTGCCCGAACTCTCCCACTTACCAAAACTCCAGCAGCACTCAATGCACAAAGTACTCCGTGCACAGCACTAGCCCCTCCCCTTTTATACCCAGATTCTACTTCCGGTTTAAACTGCCCAATAGTTTAATATACCCTGAAAAAATTAAACTTACTTCAAATAATTGACTTCTTAACACACTAAAATTCACAAAATACACATAAATGATTTTTCTCCCACTTACCAAAACTCCAGCAGCACTCAATGTACAAAGCACTCTGTGCACAGCACTAGCCCCTCCCCTTTTATACCCGGATTCTACTTCCAGTTTAAACTGCCCAAAAGTTTAATATACCCTTAAAAAATTTAACTTACTTCAAATAATTGACTGCTTAACACACTAAAATTCACAAAATACACTTAAATGATTTTTCTCCCACTTACCAAAACTCCAGCAGCACTCAATGTACAAAGCACTCTGTGCACAACACTAGCCCCTCCCCTTTTATACCCAGATTCTACTTCCGGTTTAAACTGCCCAATAGTTTAATATACCCTTAAAAAATTAAACTTACTTCAAATAATTGACTTCTTAACACACTAAAATTCACAAAATACACTTAAATGATTTTTCTCCCACTTACCAAAAAGGAGGACAAAGGGATTAATAAAGAAACGGAAAATAGAATATGAGAGTAAGCTAGCAGTGAACATAAAAACTGACTGTAAAAGCTTTTATAGATATGTGAAGAGAAAAAGATTGGTGAAGTCAAGCATAGGTCCCTTGCAGTCAGAATCAGGGGAATTTATAATGGGAAACAAAGAAATGGCAGGACAACTAAATTCATACTTTGGTTCTGTCTTCACAAAGGAGGACACAAATAACCTCCCAGAGATGTTGGGGAACATAGGGTCTGATGAAAGGGTGGAACTGAAATAAATCAGTATTTATAGGGAAATGGTGTTAGGAAAATTGATGGGACTGAAGGCCGATAAATCCCCAGGGCCTGATAATCTACATCCCAGGGTACTTAAGGAAGTGGCCCTAGAAATAGTAGATGCATTGCTGGTCATCTTCCAGAACTCGATAGAATCTGGAACAGTACCCATGGATTGGAGGGTAGCTAATGTTACCCCACTATTCAAAAAAGGTGGCAGAGAAAAAGCGGGGAATTATAGACCGGTAAGCCTGACATCGGTAATGGGGAAAATGCTGGAGTCTATTTATCTATATATATAAAACGGTATGTCTCTCTGTTTGTCTTTCTGTCTCTCTGTCCGGCTATACAATCAAAAGTTATAGAGCGTACCTACACATGTGTTACATCAAAAGAAAGCTTACGATTCCAGAACGGTTGTAAGCATATTTACGTTTTGATGAGACAAAAATTGTGCCCGCGGTATCCAAAAAACTTTCAAAATTCCGCTCATTATCTGCTCATTAGCATTGAGTGATGTCGAGGTCGACCAATCGTACGGTCGAGCGACCCGACGGTCGACCAATCGCTGCGTGGCGGGGGCGGGTTCCTGGCGCGCGCGGGCGGGCCCTCCTAGAGTCAAGTGACGGGACGATTGACCAATCCTACGCTTCGGTGACCTGACGGTCGACCAATCGGTGCGTGTGTGGGCGGGCCTTATCGTTCTGAACCGAGGTGAGTCGCCGCCACCTTGATTCCAAAGTTTTCATTTCTTTTTCCCGCTTTCTGCGTCTTTAAAAAAAAAGTTTCTTTTAAAACACATAGGCCTAGAAATTCAGTTGTTTGCGCCAGCCGCTAGCGCCTTAGGAGGAGGAGATGTGGGGCGCTAGGCGGCTAGTGGCCGGGCGCAGCGCGATCTGCGCCTCTCCCCAACTTCAGTAAAGATTTAGCGGCGGCGCAAACCCTTTGCGTGCGCTCAGCTACGCGCGCAGATCCTGACGTCATTTCATCGTGCAACGCCCTTTGTGCGCCCCAAACCGGAAATTCAGTGGCGCCGACCTATTGTGCGCCTGGGGCCCCTAGCGACTGGTAGAGGGGAACGGTTCCCAGTCACTGCGGGGCGAGGGGGGTGCAAATTAAAGGGCACTCCTCCTGCAGTAGAAATGGCAGCCATTTTGCAACACTCCTTCTTTGTGAGAGACGGATCTTTGCAGAGAGACAAAGGTAGAGAGCTTTCTGGTTTGGCTCAACACTCGCACAGGTACTTGTGGCTTCACGCCACAGCTTTGCACTTGTCTTTAACTTCAGAGCCATAGCATTGATTGGAAACATATAATGGGGGCTGCAATGGGTGCAAACGTTGGCCTTCTCCATAGTCCTGGGCATTGGACAGATCAAGCAGCAGTGGTCAGGCCTTGCTTCAGGGCTGCAGTGTGCAGGGCGTGGCAGGCAAACAAATCCACCCTCCCCCTTTAAGAGCTCACCGGCGCCAGAGTGTCTGTCGTCAATCAGCAACTCGCCGAACCTGCGCTGCGCCCGCCCTCGGGGGTATCGCCCCGGGCCGCCAGCTTAGCGCCTAATGATAGTCGTGCATCGCCTGTTTTAGTGCAGCAGCAACCTCTTGGGGCGATGCCACTGAATATCGGCGAAGGTGGCGCGAAGTTGCGCCGGGCGCAAACTTTAGCGGCCACCCAGCTGTAGCGCCCCAAACGTGACTATACTGAATTTCTAGGCCATAGGCCTAGAAATTCAGTTGTTTGCGCCAGCCGCTAGCGCCTTAGGAGGAGGAGATGTGGGGCACTAGGTGGCTAGCGGCCGGGTGCAGCGCGATCTGCGCCTCTCCCCAACTTCAGTAAAGATTTAGCGGCGGCGCAAAGCCTTTGCGCGCGCTCAGCTGCGCGCGCAGATCCTGACGTCATTTCATCGTGCAACGCCCTTTGTTCGCCCCAAACCGGAAATTCAGTGGCGCCGGCCTATTGTGCGCCTGGCGCCCCTAGCGACTGGTAGAGGGGAACGGTTCTCAGTCGCTGCGGGGCGCGGGGGGCGCAAATTATAGGGCACTCCTCCTGCAGTAGAAAAGGCAGCCATTCTGCAACACTCCTTCTTTGTGAGAGACGGATCTTTGCAGAGAGACAAAGGGAGAGAGCTTTCTGGTTTGGCTCAACACTCGCACAGGTACTTGTGGCTTCAGGCCACAGCTTTCCACTTGTCTTTAACTTCAGAGCCATATCATTGATTGGAAACATATAATGGGGGCTGCAATGGGTGCAAACGTTGGCCTTCTCCATTGCATTCAAAGGGCTCACAGACGCCGTGAGAGAGTGGCAGACATGGCCAGACGGAAAGGGGGCAACGGGCGTCGGCAAAGGAGGCCTTACCCACCCAGGGTATACCGCCAGCAGTTCTCATATCTGAACATGTCTGATGAGCAGTGTGTTCGGAGGCTGCGATTCCGAAGGGCGGTGGTCACTGAGATCTGCCACCTGCTTCGCGGAGATCTGCAGCCACATCTGAGGAGCAGGACGTCTCTATCGGTGGCAGTGAAGGTGACGGTGTCTCTCAACTTCTATGCCACTGGCTCCTTCCAATCCGCTACTGGGGACATTTCCAACATCTCCCAGTTTGCCGTGCATTGCTGCATCCGCCATGTGACCAATGCCCTTTTCAGAAGGAGACGTCAGTTCATCTCCTTCTCCATGGCCCTTGTCAAGCAGCAACAGCGTGCAATGGGCTTTGCAGCATTAGCGGGCTTCCCCATGGTGCAGGGCGCCATTGACTGCATGCATGTGGCTTTGCGGGCACCTCTGGAGAATGCAGAGGATTACCGCAACCGGAAGGGCTACCATTCGCTCAACGTGCAGTTGGTGTGTGACCACAGGCAGCTCATCCTAGCTGTCAATGCCCGCTTTCCAGGCAGCAGCCACGATGCCTTCATCCTGCGCCAGACTTCTGTGGCAGACATGTTCCAGGCCCAGCCTCACCCAGGAGGATGGCTTCTCGGGGACAAAGGCTACCCTTTGTGCACATGGCTGATGACACCGCTCCGTGCGCCCAGCACCCCTGCTGAAGAGGGATACAATGACAGCCATCAAGCAACCAGGAACATCATTGAGCAAACAATCGGCATCCTGAAGCAACGGTTCCGCTGTCTGGATCGTTCCGGAGGAGCCCTACAGTATTTGCCTGAGCGAGTCTTCCATTTCGTGGTCGTGTGCTGCATGCTGCACAACCTGGCTATCTGCAGGACTCAGCCACTGCCACCAGACATTGGAGGACCACCAGAGGAGGAGGAGGAGGAGGAGGAGGAGGAGGACCAGCACAGGAGGGAGGCAGAAAGTGCAAGGGCCGCCCGTCGGCGGCTTATTGAATGTCGGTTCTGGGCCCCCTCTCAGGGAATGGCTTGTGCGCAAGAAGAATGTAGCCGCTCCACAAGCCCTCAGCTGAGCAGGGCAACCAGGACTTCCAAAAGAAAGCATGGACAGTGCGATTTAAGAACATTTATTTCTTTGAAACCTCTGCCCTTCCCACATTCCAAACTAATGGAGAGAAGCCCCCGCAAAAAACACAAATCGAGCAGTCTCGGCCTTTCAAAAAACACAAATACACCAGTCTCGGCCTTTCAAAAAAACAAATCCACCCTCCCCCTTTAAGAGCTCACCGGCGCCAGAGTGTCTGCCGTCAATCAGCAGCTCGCCGCACCTGCGCTGCGCCCGCCCTCGGGGGTTTCGCCCCGGGCCGCCGGCTTAGTGCCTAATGATAGTCGTGCATCGCCTGTTTTAGCGCAGCAGCAACCTCTTGGGGCGATGCCACTGAATATCGGTGAAGGTGGCGCGAAGTTGCGCCGGGCGCAAACTTTAGCGGCCGCCCGGCTGTAGCGCCCCAAACGTGGCTATACTGAATTTCTAGGCCCAATTGTTTTTTAAAAAAGTTAATTATTTTCTAAATCTTTTATCTAATCTCATTAATTTTCCTACCTTCCCCATTTTTGCAGGTAGGCCTCGAAGCCTGGGCGTCTGTTGCCAGCCATGAGGGACCCTAGGCAATTGTTATGTGGCAAGCTCCTCCCACCCCTCACCCCCCACCCCCCACCCCCCCGCTGGGCCCGATTCCGAACCAGTGGCCAGCCATCTTGGTAAAGGTTGGCTGGGCTCACTGCAAGCTCCTCGCACTTCCGCTGCACGGCACACGCGCACCTTCACACAGAGCGCGGCCAGAGGGAAGCGAGCAGGTTAGCGGGGGGGGTGGGGCTCGGGAGGGGAGGGGGAGCGGAGAGGGTTACCCCGGCAACCGGGCTCGCCAGCCGTAATCGGCCATCTCAAGCCGCTCAGGTCCAGGCCCGGTCCCGGAGATCGGGAGGCGGACAGGGGAGGAGGGTTACCAAGGCAACCGGGCCCGGCCATCCGCAATCGGCCATCTCAAGCCGCCTCAGGCCCACCCTCAGGAGGGCGGGGCTTGGGCTGACTGGGGCGCTGCGCTCGGCGTGTCAGTGCGTGGGGCGGCACGGAGCTCAGCGGAGCCATCGCTGGCAGAGGGGAGAGGGTCTGCTGGCTACCCCCTCCCTTTCTCCCTCCCTCCTTCCCCCACCTCCCCCACCCCTCCCCTCCTCTCTCCCCCTCCCCTCCCCCCCTCTCCCCCTCCCCTCCTCTCCCCCTCCCCTCCCCTCCTCTCCCTCCCCTCCCCTCCTCCCCCTCCCCTCCCCCTCTCCCCTCCCCCCTCTCCCCCTCCCTCTCCCCCTCCCCCTCCCCCCTACCCCACTCCCCCTCCACCCTCCCCCTCCCCCCTCCCCCTCCTCCCCCCCTCTCCCCCCTTCCCTTCCCCCTCTCCCACCTTCCATTTCCCCCTCTCCACCCTCCCCTTCCCCCTCCCCCTCCCCCCTCCTCCTCCCCCTCCCTTTCCTCCCCCCCTTCCTCCCCCCTCCCCCCTCCCCTTCCTCCCCCCTCCCCACTCCATCCCCCTCCCCTTCCTCCCCACCCTCCTCCCCCCTCCCACTCCTCTTCCACCCCCTCCCCCCTCTCCTCCACCTCTCCCACCCAACCCCCCATCCCCCCCTCCAGCCCCCCTCCCCCTTCACCCCCTCCCCACCCTTCCCCCCTCCCCCCTTCCCCCCTCCCCTCCCCTTTCCCCCATCCCCCCTTCCCCCTCCCCTTTCTCCCCTTCCCCCTCCCCTCTCCCCCCTTCCCCCCTCCCCTCCCCTTTCACCCCCTCCCCTTCCCCCCTTCCCCCCTCCCCTCCCTTCCTGCCTCCCCTTTCCCCCCTTCCCCCCCACCTTCCCCCCCTTCCTCCCAGTCGCGCCCACTCTTCCCCACAGTCGCTCTCTCTCTTCCCCCCAGTCATGCTCTCTCTTCCCCCCAGTCGCGCTCTCTCTTCCCCCCAGTCGCACTCTCTCTTCCCCCCAGTCGCTCTCTCTCTCTCTCTCTCTTCCAACAACAACATGCCCTCAAAAATCCTTCGGCACCGCCGGGCACTTCAGCAAGTAAAAGATGTAATAGCAGAGCGCTTGGAAAGCAGTGACAGGATCGGACAAATTCAACATGGATTTACAAAAGGTAAATCATGCTTGACTAAACTACTGGAATTTTTTGAGGATGTAACTGTTAAAATAGATAAGGGAGAACCAGTGGATGTGGTGTATTTGGACTTTCAGAAGGCTTTCGATAAGGTCCCACATAAGAGATTAGCGTGCAAAATTAAGGCACATGGGATTGGGGGCAAGGTATTGACCTGGATAGAGAACTGGTTGGCGGACAGAAAGCAAAGAGTTGGAATAAACGGGTCGTTTTCCAAGTGGCAGGCAGTGACTAGTGGGGTACCGCAAGGATCGCTCCTAAGACCCCAGCTGTTCACAATATATATTAATGATCTGGACGAGGGAATTGGATGTAATATCTCCAAATTTGCAGACGACACAAAGCTGCGTGGGATGGTAAGCTGTGAAGAGGATGTCATGAAACTCCAGTACGATTTAGACAGGTTGGGTTATTGGGCAGAAACATGGCAAATGCACTATAATGTGGATAAATGTGAGGTTATCCACTTTGGTGGCAACAACAGGAAGGCAGATTATTATTTGAATGGCAATAGATTGGGAGAAGGGGAAGTGCAAAGAGACCTGGGTGTTCTTGTGCACCAGTCGCTGAAGGTAAGCATGCAGGTGCAGCAGGCGGTTAAGAAGGCAAATGGTATGTTGGCCTTCGTAGCAAGAGGGTTCACGTACAGGAACAAGGATGTCTTGCTGCAGTTGTACAGGGCCTTGGTGAGACCGCACCTTGAGTATTGTGTGCAGTTTTGGTCGCCTTACCTGAGGAAGGACGTTTTTGCCATGGAAGGAGTGCAGCGAAGATTCACCAGGCTGATACCTGGGATGGCAGGAATGACGTATGAGGAGAGATTGTGTCGATTGGGCTTATACTCACTGGAGTTTAGAAGATTGAGAGGGGATCTAATCAAAACCTATAAAATTCTGTCAGGCCAAGACAAACTAGATGCAGGAAGGATGTTTCTGATGGCCGGGGAGTCCAGGACCAGGGGTCATAGTCTAAGGATAAGGGGTAAGCCATTTCGGACTGAAATGAGGAGGAATTTCTTCACCCAGGGAGTGGTGAACCTATGGAATTCTCTGCCACAGAGGGCGGTGGAGGCCAGTTCATTAATATATTCAAGAAATAGTTGGATATATTTCTTAAGGCTAAAGGGATCAAGGGATATGGGGAGAAGGCAGGGACAGGGTACTGAATTTGAATGATCAGCCATGATCTCATTGAATGGCGGAGCAGGCTCAAAGGGCCGACTGGCCTACTCCTGCTCCTATCTTCTATATTTCTATGTTTCTATGTATTTAAACACAATACTGAGAATTACTGGAATAATTACAGTCATATGAAACCAATACACTTATTTGGGAATGGGGAACACACGGCACATCGAGGGAAACGAATACATTAAAATCCCCTTATCCTTATCCCACCCCCAATACCTAACTAGTTTAAGCTACGAGGGGCCAGGAATTCATGCTCACCAATTTCAAAACCTGTTGATCTTAACTGGTTGTGAGTTTTGGGGTTCACTCTTGCTGTCCTTTGGTGTGCGCTGTTGCTACATGGTCACAGGGCGCGGCGATGGAGTTGTTTGTGCGAAGCGCCCTCCCTTTTCCTCCATTAATGTCTTCATTGAGTACCTTTTCGTGATGGGTCTTCTTCTTCTTTGGGCGGTTGGTCATCGACGGTTTTGCTGCGGTTGGGGCTCGGTTGGCGGTTTTTACTGTTACTATGATTTTCTTACCCAAGCTTCGAACGCCAGTATATTCTTAGCTGGGTTTTACTGTCCAAGCATCAAACGCCAGCTTATAACTAGGCCGTTTGTCTTGATTTCACTATCCATGCTTCAAATGCCAACTTATTAATCAAACGCCAGCTTATAACTAGGCCGTTTGTCCCCCAACGCGTCTTTCCGCTGCCCTTCTTTGCCTTTACCGGTTTTACCATTTTTTTCTCGTCTTGTCTCGTCTCATCTGCCCGTTCGTGGCCTCGTATCTCCTGTGCGTCTTTGAATCGGGTCTCGTTCTCCTCCTGCGTTTGGCCCCCAGTGTGGTAATGGGCGTCCTTGGTTTTGAGCGGCGCGGGGAGCGAGAAGAGAGCCCGCCATGAGGCCAGGGCATGAAAGTCGAGAAGCAAGCGGCCAGAGCAAGAGAGAGAGATTGGCCGTCGGTGGGCCTACAATTATACCCGGTTATTCACCCCTTATCTGCGCGCCAAATCAGGTCAGTCCTTTGTCTAAATTTTGGTGGGCTCTTCTAATATGACTGCAGTCATTTATTTTAACGACTTCTGGGGTGGTTGTCTCCTTGTATAATGGCTTCGATGTCCTGGCTGTTTGTTATTTATGAAACTTAATCCTCTTTTCCTGGCTTGGCAGCTACCTGTGAGCTGTTACCGATTATTTATGCAAAGAGTTGATGGCCTTCAGATTAGGCCTGTCCTGATTTGATCTGTTCCAAGGTGAATGAATGCATATTCTGTGTTTACCTAGCTGTCTGGCTTCACAAAGTCTCTCACAGATTCATGCATTTTGGGTTTTGTTTCAGGTTTTGAAAAGTGCCTGCCTTTTTGCAGGGCCTTGCTTTTAAAATCCTGTACTTTTGGTCACGAGGTTGCAGAAGCCATTTTGGATACCCTTTTTAATATCTTGTCCATACAGGGCCCCTTTCTCCATAGCTGTTGGGGAATGTGGGAATTTTGAGAACCCTACACACTGTAAAAGAGAATTTCAGCAACCTGCAAAAGTATGTAGCACATTTCGGCTATGAAATCCCCCCTCTCCCAGAACATCTTACCAAAATACTCAAAGCAGTAATAGTCTCACAGAAACATTTTTACACTCTGGTGCAGAAGACAGTAGAGATAGGGGCCAAGATATTGGATATTGTGGTTCCACCCTGGTGGGACATTTTTGAAAATATAGAGGTCCCTTCATGGATTAGACTGGCTTCCCACATCCTCGTGGTTTGCCAGCTGGGAATGGTATTGTACCTAGTGTGCACTCAATGCAAGGGGAAAGGTCAGATACTAGAATTCCGAAACCAAAGGACCTGGAAGGAACATTATGTGAAGGTGGAGGGAGATACACCTGTTTTTTTTGGTGTTCTTTTTGTTATTTTTAATAAAGATTTTTGATTTGTTGTTTTAATAAAGATGTATGTGAACCAAGTGGTGCAGGGGTGTCAAACCCCTCCATGCTTGGATGTGTGTAAATACCTGTAATCTGTCTATGTATGCTTATGTACACTACATTTTTACAGAATGGGAAATGCATGTATCGTGGGATCTTAGATAGGTAATTCCAGAGGAAGGTTGACTATGGAGGGTCAGGAATTTTGCTCACCTTGTCAGGATGATACTTAAAGCGAGTTTAGTATCAACAGGGGAGATGGTAGGGTTCTCAAAATTCCCACATTCCCCAAAAGATATGGATAAAGAGACCCTATATGGACAAGTTATTAAAAAGGGTACTCAAAATGGCTTCTGCAACCTCGTGACCAAAACCGACAGGATTTTAAAAGCAAGGCCCTGCAAAAGGCAGGCCCTGAAACAAAACCTAACATGCATGGATCTGTGAAAGACTTTGTAAAGCCAGGCAGCTAGGTAAACACAGAATATGCATTCTGCATCTTGGAACAGATCAAGTCAGGATGGGCCTAATCTTGAGGCTATCAACATTTTGCATACATAATCAGTAACAGATCAATGTGGCTACCGAGCCAGGAAAACCCGATAAAACTTCATAAATAACAAACAGCCAGGATATCGAAGCCATTAAACAAGGAGACAACCACCCCAGAAGTCGTTAAAGTAAATGACTGTAATCATTTTAGACGAGCCCGCCAAAAGTTAGACAAAGAACTGACCTGATTTGGCGCGCAGATAAGGGGTGAAGAACCGGGTACAATAGTAGGCCCACCTGTAGCCAAGCTCTCTTCACTCTTCCGTTTATCCTCTCCTCTCGCCCCGCGCTGCTCGACACCAAGGACACCCGTTAGTACACCGGGGGCCAAACGCAGGAGGAGAACGGGACCCGAATCAAAAACGCACAGGACACATGGGGCCACGAACGGGTAGACGAGACGAGATGAGACGAGACGCGACGAGACAAATCGTAAAACCAAAAATAGCAGAGAAGGGCAGCGAAAGAGAAGCGGTGGGGACAAGCGGCCTAGTTATAAGCTGGCGTTTAAAACATGGGTAGGGAAATCAATCGACAATATAAACCGCCACCCAAGCCCCAACTGCACCAAAACCGTCGGCGACCAAACCGCCACCAGAAGAAGACCCGTTCCTGCAAAGTAAAGTACCCAAAGCAAAGACTTTACACCATATTTCTAATGGAGAAAAAGGAGGCTTCTTTACACAGATGACACCATCGCCGCGCCCTGTGACTATGTGACGACGGCAGACCCCAAAGGACAACAAGAGCAAACCCCAAAACCACTACCGGCTTGATCAACAGGTTTTGGATTGTTAAGGAAACCCCATTGGTGAGCATGAATTCCTGGCCCCTCATAGCTTAATCTAGTTAGGTATTGGGGGTGGGATAAGGATATGGGGATTTTTAATGTGTTTGTTCCCTCGATGTGCCGTGTGTTCCCCATTCCCAAATAAGTGTAATTTTATATGCCTGCAATTATTCCAGTAATTCTCAGTATTGTGTTTATTGAGCCCTTTAATAACATTTGCGGTTTTCTTGCACCAAACCACTTGTCTACTCTATTTTCTGTATCGCCGCATGTACCTAAGTCCGGTGTCCAGAACCCAGGGGTGTGGGAGCGATTCGAACCGCTCAGAGCCAGTCAGGGGCAGAGCTGACTGGGCACACGCCAACCCCCTACATCTCTGAACTCGATAGTGTCAGTCCTTGCATTCTCTGAACTCGATTGTGTCAGCACTGAGCATTCTCTGAACTCAGTAGTGTCAGTGCTGTGCATTCTCTGAAATTGATAGTGTCAGCACTGTGCACTCTCTGAACTCGATAGTGTCAGTGCTGTGCATTCTCTGAAATCAATAGTGTCAGCGCTGTGCATTCTCTGAAATCAATAGTGTCAGTGCAGTGCATTCTCTGAACTCTATAGTGTCAGCGCTGTGCATTCTCTGAACTCAGCAGCATCAGCGCTGTGCATTCAGTGTTTTCATTACTGTCAGCGCCGTGCATTCTATGAACTCGATATTGTTAGCGCTGTATGTTCTCTGAACTCGATAGTGTCAGTGCTGTGTATTCACTGAACTCGATAGTATCAGCGCTGTGCATTCTCTGAACTCGATAGTGCGAGTTCTGTGCCTTCACTGAACTTGATAGTGTCAGTGCTGTGCATTCTCTCAACATGATAGTGTCAGCACTGTGCACTTTCTGAACTCGATTGTATCAGCGCTGTGCATTCTCTGAACCCCACATTGTCAGCGATGTGCATTCTTTGAACTCGATAGTGTGTAGTTTGTAGGGTTCTCAAAATTCCCACGTTACATTCTCATTACATAAATTTAAAACAGAAATAGACAGTTTCCTAGAAGAAAAGGGAATTAAGGGTTACGGGGAGTGGGCAGGAATTTGGACATGAGTCTAGGTTCGGATCGGTCATGGCCCTGTGGGTAGCGGAGCAGGCCCAGGGGCCGTGTAGCCTGATCCTGCTCCTGTTTCATGTGTCTAATTCTGTTAGATTCAGGAGATGGTCCTGTCATAGTGGATTGGCGGTTAGGATCAGATCAGCCATGATCTTATTGAATGGCGGAGCAGGCTCGAGGGGCCAATTGGCCTACTCCTGCTCCTATTTCTTATGTTCTTATGTTCTTATTCCCCACAGTTATTAATAAAGGGACCCTGACGGACGAAGTTATCAGTGTACCCTAAACAAAATGGCTTCTGGACCTCATGGCAGAAGCCTGCAAGGTTGAATAAAAACAGGGCCCTGCAAAACGGCACTTCAGATGACATGCCTGGGTCTGTGAGGGTCTTGCTATTTCTGAAGCCAGACATTAGATAATGCAGAATACGCATTCTTCATTTTGAAACCAATCAACTCAGGAAAGACTTAAACTTCAACCCATCAAACCTTTTGCATAAATAATCGGTTACAGTTCGAAGTAGCCACCAAACCAGGAAAACGCAGATTAAACATTATGAATAACAAACACCGAGACATTAAGGAACATTTAACAACGGGGCAACCACCCAAAAAGCAGTTAAAGTGAGCGACTAAAATCACTTTAACGAGCCCGCCAAAATTAAACGAAGAACTAAGCCTGATTTGGCGCACAGATAACGAACCTCCGAAATAGTATAATTGTAGGACCACCCGTAACTGAAAGGAGACGGGACTCGAAACAGGACTCAAATCACACAGGACGCACAGGGCAGCAAGCGGGCAGGCGAGACGAGGCGAATGGCAAGGCCAATAAGCAGAGAAGGGCAGCATAGAGAAGCGTTGGGGACAAGCGGGCACACACCCCAGTCCAGGTATAAGCTGACGTACGAAGCAGGGGTAGAAGAAGAAGCCGATGACCACGAGCACCGCGGTAACAAAGGGCCGGGTAAACTATACCTTTGGATCATTACCACTGCACAGGTAATGATCTAGGCCACCGCGACCAAGCCAACACCAAACCCCAACCGCAACAAAAACTTCGACAACCAGACCACCACCAGAAGAACAAAACTTGAAGTTTCCATTCTGCAAGGTAAAGTACCCAACAAAGACTTTACTCCCTATCTCTAACGGAGGAAAAGATGGTATTTTACTCAGATGACTCCACCGCCACGCCCTGGGACCACGTGACAACAGCAGGCCCCAAAGGGCACCAAGAGCGAAACCCAAAACCGCAACTGGCCCAATTGACAGGATTCGACCTGTCCAGAAACCCTTATTGGTGAGCATGATCCCAAGTTCCCCAGGTCGAAACTTAGTTTAGGTATAGGGGAGGGAGTTAAGGGTAATCGTAATGTGTTTTCTCTTTTACGATGTGCCGTGTGTTCCCCATTTCCATAGAGTTAAGTTCATAAATTTGTGCATGATTGCAGTTACTTTAATCTGTGCCTATGACATGTATTTTGTAATGCTTCAAACTGTTTAAAAATAAAAGCATCCATTTCGTGCTATTCAACCTGGTCTATTGAGTCCTTTCTCTGCACTACTCTTCTCTGCATCTAAGTCCAAGGTCGAGAACCGTAGGGGGAGTGGGTCGAACCACTCAAGTGTAATTATTGCACGAAGCCTGGCAGGAGACCAGAACGAGCAAGAGAAACCCCCTACAATAGTCTCAGTACTTGCATTCTTTGAACTCGATCGTGTCAGCGCTGTGCATTCTCTGAATTCGATTTTCTCAACGCTGTGCATTCTCAGAACTCCATATTGTCAGGGCTGAGCATTTTGTGAACTCAATAGTGTCAGCGCTGTGCGTTCTCTGAACTTGATAGTGTTAGTGCTGTGCATGCAAAAAGAGCGCCAATGTGAAAAAAGAGACGTGGCCAGCGAACGAAAATGAAAGGGACAATCAAAAGACATGTAGTCGATGCGGTACACAGCATCCACCAAGAAAGTGTCCAGCATATGGTAAAACATGCAATAGTTGCAACAAAAACAACCATTATGCCCGTTGCTGTAAGAACCAAGCGCAACAAAGCAAGGTCCATACAGTAGATGAAAGCGAGATAGAGGAGTTCTATGTAGATGTTGTGTCTGAAAACAAAAAAGAAGAGACTGGATGTTGACACTAAAAGTGAATGACATACACATTCCATTTAAATTGGATACTGGAGCACAAGTTAATGTGATATCAGAGGCTGATTATAAGAAAATTAGACACAGACAAAAGATACATGGAATAAAAGTGAAAGTGACAGGATACTCAGGTACTGATATACCAGTGAAAGGAAGATGCATTGTCAAAGTAACACACAAGGTCAGAGAGCACACGCAAGCATTAATCGTGGTGCCAAAGGATGTGCAAGCCATACTAGGTTTAAAAGCCTGTGAGAGACTGAACCTGATAAAGAGAGTCCTCGTTGTGGAAAGCGAAGGAGAGACAGTCTATGATGAACTCATGAAAGAGTACAACGACCTATTTAAGGGCCTAGGCTGCATTCCAGGAGAACACACGATCAGAGTAGATAAAAGTATGACACCGGTCATACATCCATGCAGAAAAGTTCCGTTTGCTCTTCAAAAGCAACTGAAGGCAGAGTTGGACAGGATGGAAAGCCTGAACGTGATTCAGAAGATAGATGAGCCAACTGAGTGGGTGAGTTCCCTCGTTGTAGTGGACAAAAAGAACGGAAAGCTCAGAATTTGCCTGGATCCAAGAGATCTAAACAGAGCAATAAATAGAGAGCACTTCAAGCTTCCTACACGTGAGGAAATCATGGCACAGTTTGCAAATGCAAAGTATTTCAGCAAGTTAGATGCATCATCAGGATTTTGGCAGATGAAATTGGACAAAGCAAGTTCAAGACTGTGCACGTTCAACAGTCCATTTGGCAGATACAGATTCCTAAGGTTACCATTTGGCATTGCCTCAGCTCCTGAAGTGTATCACAAAACTATCCATATGATCTATGAGCACCTGGAGGGAGTTGATACACAAATGGATGACATCATAATATGGGGAACCATGAGAACTGAGCATGACGAGAGACTGAAAAAAGTGCTGGAAGCAACAAAGAAAACAAACCTGAAGCTGAATAGAGAGAAATGCCAGCTCGGGGTGACAGAACTGACATTCGTGGGAGATATCCTTAGCAGTGAGGGCATCAGACCAGATCCCAGAAAGGTGTCCGCCATTGAGAATATGCAAAAGCCACAATGCAAAAAGGACGTGCAGAGGTTTAATGGAATGATCAACTACATGGGGAAATTCATATCCAACCTCTCAGAAAAGATGGCGCCACTGAGAATACTAACTGAAAAGAACATAGAATGGGAATGGAATCATGAGCATGAGAAGTCATGGAGCGATCTAAAGAAACTGCTCACAGAGGAACCAGTTCTGAGGTTTTATGACCCAGCGAGACCCATCAAGATATCATCAGATGCATCACAGAGTGGGCTCGGTGCCGTTCTTCTGCAACAATATGACTACTGGCAACCTATTGCATATGCATCGCGCTCAATGACAGACGCGGAGACGCGATATGCTCAAATAGAAAAGGAGCTGCTCAGCATCACATACGCCTGTGAAAGATTTCACCAGTTTGTGGCAGGACAAGCAATCAGTGTAGAGACTGACCATAAGCCCTTGATTGCATTGTTCCAAAAGCCACTAATAGCTGTCCGCTTAGAATACAAAGAATGATGATCAGGCTGCAACGCTATACACTGAATGTTGCGTACACACCGGGTAAACTGATGTATACAGCAGACACGTTGTCCAGAGCTGTTGACCCAAGTGAGCCCGCAAACACCACAATGGATGAAAAAGTGAACGCCTACGTGGACATGATCACAAGTGCACTGCCCATAGCAGATGCAAAAATAGAGCTCATAAAGACGGAGACAAACAAAGATGAAACAATGAGACGACTGAGGAAAAGCATCTTGGATGGATGGCCCAACATGAAGCAAGACAGCTCACCTGACATGGCAGAGTACTGGAACTGCAGGGCGGAACTATCAGCAGTCGAAGACATCATCTACAAAGGAAGTAAAATAGTTATCCCAAAGAGTCTGAGAAAAGAGATGTTAAAAAAGATCCATGGAGGACATCTGGGAATCGAAAAGTGTAAGAAAAGAGCACGAGAGGTGATGTACTGGCCACGAATCAACCAAGATGTGACAAATGAGGTGTCAAACTGCACAATATGCCTGAAATATCGAGCAAGCAATCCAGTAGAACCACTAAAGCCACACCCAGCACCAGACAGACCTTACCAGAAGGTAGGCGCTGACCTATTCATATGTCAAGGGAAGGACTATCTTGTAGTCACAGACTATTACTCCCTGTATCCAGAGGTTTATAGACTGTACACCACCACTGCAGATGCTGTGATAACATGTATGAAAGCCATATTCTCCAGACATGGCGTGGCAAGCGAGGTCTTCACAGACACCGGACCCCAGTTTTACAATGCAAGTTTCCGACACTTTGCCAAAGAGTGGGACTTTGTCCACACAACGTCAAGTCCTCACATTCCACAGTGCAATGGTCTAGTGGAAAAATCGGTCCAGACAGTGAAAAGACTGATGTACAAGGAAAAGACAGTGGAACTGACTTCTACCAGAGCATGCTTGTATACCGCACAATGCCGCTCGAGTGTGGTACGTCACCAGCCCAACTCCTGATGGGACGTCGGCTAAGGTCAAACCTACCCATCCCGGAAAACCTCCTGAAAACAAAAGAGGGGGAGAAAGTGAGGAAGTTCAAAGAACAACAGAAAGAAAAGCAAAAGTACTACTATGGCAGAGGAACACAAAAACTACCTGAACTCCACACTGGTGACCAAGTAAGGTTGAAAGACAAAACAAACACATGGACTCAGAAGGGAACTGTCCTGAGTGAAGTTCAACCAAGATCATACACCATTCAGACAGATGAGGGTGCTGTCCTGAGAAGAAATCATCGAGATCTTCTCATGGGACCAGCCACAGCAGGTCAAGAGACTGATACTGTTGAACAACCTGATCACACAGCTGAGAACAAATCAGCTGAGGCAACAACTCAGATTCAAGGACAATCAATCAGAAAATCCTCAAGACATGTGAAGCCTCCTGAGAGACTCATTGAGCAAATATAAGGACTATTGTTATAGAAGGAAGTAATGTTATCTTATTCTTTCTTCAAGTTCTAGCGTATTGACATATTTCATGTGAACACACAAAGCAAGGTTAAAAAACCTTGATCATGATAATGATAATGTAAGTTCATTAAGTGTTACAGTTAAAATGCAGATTAATACAAAGAAAACATGTTGTTAGTTAAAAGTAAAATACTTTTGTTTTAAGAAAAAGAGATGTAATGATATCAGCAAATAGAGATGGTATTTGCCTGTTTGATTATGATGCCTTACCAGCATGTTTGCATGTATTGATTGCTTGTGCCTGACCAGCAGAGGGCATGTGACCGAGACAAGCAAGGCAGTTTAGTTTAGTTTCAGTTTCGTTCGAGATGCATCACTCGCATGATGTCTCCTGTAAATGCTGTTATAAAGAGTTGAACAAGTTTTAGATTAAAAGACATTCTCTTTCATAAATGTCTCGTATAGAACCCACAAAGAAATCAATACAAATAGTGTCAGTGATGTGCATTCTCTGAAATCGATAGTATAAGTGTTGTCCATTCCCTGAACTCAACAGTGACAGTACTTTGCATTCTCTGAAATTGACAGTGTCAGTGCTGTACATTCTCTGAACTCGATAGTATCAGCGCTGTGCATTCTCTGACATCGACCATATCAGTGCTGTGCATTCTCTGAACTCGATAATTTCAGTGCTGTGCATTCTCTGAACTCAATAGTGTCAGTGCTGTGCATTCTCTGAATTTGATACTGCCAGCGCTGTGCATTCTCTGAACACAATAGTTTCCACACTGTCCATTCTTTGAACTCGATGGTGTCAGTGCTGTGCCTTCCCTGAACTCAACAGTGTCAGTGCTGTATATTCTCTGAACTCAGTAGTGTCATTGCTGTGTATGCTCTGAACTGGATAATGTCAGTGCTGATCATTCTCTGAACTCAACAGTGTCAGTGCTGTGTGTTCTCTGAACTAAATTGTGTCAGCGTTGTACGTTCTCTGAAATCGACAGTGTCTGCGCTATGTGTTTGTAAGATTGCAAAATTTCTACATCTCCCAGGAGGTTATTATTAATAAAAAGGGACCCTGCAATGGACATTTTAAATTAAAGGGTACCCAAGATGGCTTCCGAGCCTCGTGACAGAAAGCCTGTGGGATTCAAATGTGGATTCTGCAGAGCAGACAGTTTGGGCTTAATCGAAACTCATAAGCTGCAGGTTTTCTGTGAAGAGAACTCTACCAGACAGAACTTTGAATAATGTATCAGATGAATTGGAGTCAGATTTAAGTTTCAATGAGGCCCACAGTTTAATACCATCAAACAATCTGCATACTTAATCGAAAACAGATTAAACACAGCCACTGAGGCCGGACAAGCCCACCAAGAAGTCACAGGACAATACAGGTCGATATCGGGCCGGTAAATGCAATTACCAGCTGTCTAAAAACAGTTAAAATGGATTGCTACCCTTATTGAAAACTAGCCCGCCAGAATTAAGACAATAGAGCCAACCAGATCTGGCGCGTAGATAAAGGTTTTTTGGAAAAGTATAACCAAAGGCCCCAGGTAGCATTCTTTGCTCTGGCCCGCGCTCTCGCTCCTGCTTTTGACCGGTTCTTGTGGCTCCGGCCTCTTGGGCTGCCGCTCGTACTCCTGCCCCGGCCTCGTGGCGGGTTCGCTCTCCGAAGTAGATCTTCAGTAACTAAGGACACAGTTGTGTATGTACCTTTAAGAGAAGAACTGATTCTATACTGCAATACCGGCAGTGACCACCCCTGTATATAAAGCCATAGCAGGCTTCTGCATTCAGTCTTGAATTACTCTCTGTTCAGTAAATACCTGTTTTATTGTTCTCCTGCAGTCTGAATATTATTGATCCTCGGACACTACACTGGCGACGGGCAGGTTTGAACTCACCTGCAGTACTGCATCACCTCACGGGGATCTTTTCCCTGAAGAGAAGCTTCTTGGAGGTCGAAGTCAGAATGGCGGGCGTCGACCGCGGGCAACCGCCCAGGGATCCATCGGAGATTTGCAGGGGAGGCTGTGGAGAGCTGGGCCTGGCTCCCCAGTCGAGGTGTTCCAGCAGGTCGTGCTGGTAGCAGGTAGTGCGCTGACCCTTCCAGACTGCGGCGGGCTCGGGCTCGATCGAGCGGCTCTGCAAAGGGGCCATGCAGCGTCGTCGGGAGGAAGAGAGAGAGAGAGGGTGGAGTGCACAGGGCGCGGTCGGTGCTCAAGAACAGGGCAGCGTGGAGAGGATAGAACACGGGGAAGGAAAAGTGAGATGCGCCGAAGCTGCGGGTCGCCGCCATTACCCTGTAGGACGTTAGGTGCAGCGTGGCAGTAAGGGGAAGAAGCAAAAGCGCGGGAGACACCATTTTATCCCGTTGGGGAAGAAGCAAAAGCTCGGGAGGCGCCATTTTAAATCACCCAAGATGCCGAAGAGTGGCAGTATCACTGCTTTCGACAACGAGGTAGAAGACTGGATCACGTATGTGGAAAGAATTGAAGTGTAAAGCAATGCCAATGAGGTGGCCAATGGAAAGAAGGCGTCGGTATTATTAAATTTGATGGGCGCGAGAACGTACGGCCTATTGCGGAATTTAATTACCCCAGCTAAACCAATGGAGAAAAGTTTTGAAGAGTGTTGTGTATGTACCTTTAAGGGAATAACTGGTCTTAGACTGCAGTACCGGCAGTGACCACCCCTGTATAAATGGCCCTAGCAGGCTTCTGTAGTTTCAGTTTCAAGCTGCCTCTTGTTCAGTAAAGTACCTGTTAAACTGTTCTCCCAAAGTCCGTGTATTATTGAGGCGCGGACTTTACAGTGGCGACGAGTAAGTTGGAACTCACCTGCAGTGTGGCATCATCTCAGGGGGATCTCGTCTGAAAGGAAGGTCCTGGAAGTTCATAGTCGGAGCAACGGGCGTCGACCGAGGGCAACCGCCCAAAGAATCCATCGGTGTTTGGAGAATTGCGAGAGAGACTGTGGTTCCAGCGAATCGTGCTGGTAGCAGGTAGCGCGCTGACCCTTCCGGACTGCGGCGGGCTCAAGCTCGATCGAGCAGCTCTACAAATCGGGCCGCGCAGCGTCGCCGGGAAACGAAAACAAGAGAGAGAGGGTGGAGCGCACAGGGCGCGGTCGGTGCTCGAGAACAGGACAGCGGAGAGAAACTAAACGGGGGGGAAGGAAAGCGAGACACGCCGAAGCTGCGGGTCGCCGCCATTACCCCGTAGAATGCTAGGAGCCGCGTGGCAGTAAGGGGAAGATGCAAAAGCGCAGGAGACGCCATTTTATCCCGTTGGGGAAGAAGCAAAAGCGCGGGAGGCGCCATTTTATTCCACTGGGGAAGAAGCAAAAGCGCGGGAGGTACCATTTTAAATCGCCCAAGATGCCGAAAAGTGGCAGTCTCACTGCTTTCGACAATGAGGTAGAAGACTGGACCACATATGTGGAAAGAATTGAAGTGTACTGCAAGGCAAATGAGGTGGCTGATGGAACGAGGGCGTCGGTATTATTAAATCTGATGGGTGCGAGTACGTACGGCCTATTGCTGAATTTAATTACTCCAGCTAAACCAATGGAGAAAAGTTTTGAGGAGATTGCTCATATCTTACAGGAACACCTAAGCCCTACACCACTGCTGATAGCAGAAAGATTCAAGTTCCATAAAAGAAACCAGCACAAAGATGAGAGCAATGCTGACTATCTTACGGAACTACGCAAGTTATCGAAGCACCGCCAGTTTGGGGCAGGACTGGCAGACACCTTATGGGATAAGTTTGTCTGTGGGCTCCAGAGTGAAGGAACCCAGAAATGACTACTTTCAAATAAGAACCTGACGCTAGAACAGGCTTTCAGCGTGGCAGTATCCTATGAAGCAGCAGCACGGGGAGCTGCGGAAATACAACAGAAACTACAAGAATACAGTGCTAACGAAATGGCGTATGGAGCCGAAAGGTGCTATCGCTGCGGCAGAACAACCCATGAGCAGAAGGACTGCTGGTTTAAAGACAAAATATGCAGGCAATGCGGGAAAATGGGACATATAGCAAGAGTCTGCAGGTCGGGAAAGAAGACCAACATGACAAGAACTACTAAGGAACAGTACAGGAAACTGAAGAAACTGACAGTCGTTCAGAAGATCAGGAGAGTAATAAGGACTCTGGGAGCAAGCGACTAAGTTGTTTAAAGTTACACAACTTGATCGCCAAAGAAGATCACCAAACCATTTGGGTCACCCTCATGATAGCAGGGTCCCCAGTGAAGATGGAATTGGACACAGGATCAGCCCTAACTGTCTTGAATCGACGTGACTATGAGCGGCTATTCTCACACATACCCTTAAAGGACACGTCCATTGTATTGAAGACATACACGGGGCAAAAGGTGTACCCCAGAGGAAAAATAAGGGTGCCAGTTGAATATAACGGAAAGGAAACACAGAAGCTATACATGTATATACTAGGAGATGGAGGACCACCATTATTGGGAGGTGAATGCATCCAAAGACTACAATTGGATTGGCATTCCATTCTGGCACTAACTGTGACTGACAAAAAAGATGATGACGTCGCACCTGGACGCCTGTCACAAATTCTATCTGACGCAGAAGAGGTGTTCCAACAAGGACTTGGGACTCTAAAAGGAGTAAAGGCAACCATAAGGATTGAGGATAACGCAACCCCAAAATTTTTCAAGGCCAGACCGGTGCCATACGCGATACGCCCAGCTGTGGAAGCTGAACTGGAGAGCCTGGAGCATTCGGGGGTGCTCTCTAAGGTGGACTGGAGTGAGTGGGCCACACCCATCGTTCCTGTAATGAAGAAAGCATTGAGCAGCACGCCTGGGGAGCTAAGGAAGGTTCGCATCTGTGGGGACTTCAAGGTGACTGTGAACCCAGTCCTGCACACAGTACAGTATCCGCTTCCATGATAGAAGATATTTTTGCCTCACTATCTGGAGGGAAACATTTTACAAAGATTGAACTGGCTCAAGCGTATCTACAAATGGAGGTGGAAGAAGCATCTAGGAAATACCTCATGATAAACACTCACAAAGGCCTTTACCAGTACAATCGACTGGTATTCGGGGTAGCATCGGCCCCGGCTATGCGGCAGACGGCAATGGAACAAGTCCTGCAAGGGATCCCGGGGACCCAGTGTTATTTGGACGGCATCCTGGTTACGGACGAAAATGAATATGAACACCTTGCCAACCTGGAACAGGTGCTCATGAGATTGCAGGAATATGGGCTTTGAGCCAACCGTCCCAAATGCGAGTTCTTCAGGAGACAAATCTCGTATTGTGGCCACATGATTGATGAGGAAGGGTTGCATAAGTCACCGGACAAGACTAAGGCTGTAGTCAAGGCTCCAGCAAAAGAAAATGTGTCGCAACTGATGTCGTTCCTCGGGTTGGTGAACTACTACCATAAGTTCTTGCCGAATTTATCTACAATTCTGCACCCACTGAATGCCCTCCTTCAAACTGGTGTAACATGGAAATGGAGTAATGAGTGTAAGCGTGCCTTTCAGGAATGTAAATGCCAAATCACTTCAAAAGAAGTATTGGCCCACTACAACCCAACACTACCGATTCGGTTGGCATGTGATGCGTCACCTTACGGCATTGGAGCGGTGCTGTCACACAAATTCCTTGACGGTTCAGAGAGGCCAATAGCCTTTGGATCGTGCTCGCTAACCTCAGCCGAGCGTAACTACGCCCAGATTGACAGGGAGGCCCTCAGCCTGGTGTGGGGGGTGAAGAAGTTCAATCACTATCTGCACGGGCAGAAATTCACCCTACTGACTGATCATCAACCCCTGGTCTCAATTTTTAACCCAAAGAAGGGCATTCTGGTGATGACGGCGCAACGGCTGCAAAGATGATCACTGTTTCTAGGGGCACATCAGTATGGCATAGAATACAAAGGTACGAAACAACATGGAAACGCTGATGGGCTGTCGCACCTACCGTTGCCTACGGCGGAAGAAGCACCTGCAGTGGACCCTGTGGAGATATTCCATGCGACCATAGTCGAATGTTTGCCTGTTACAAACGCAAGTATTGAGAAGGAAACCCGAAATGACACGACACTCTCTCGGGTCTATGATTTGACGGTGAAGGGATGGCCAGCATATGGTGACTCACTGTTGCCAGCATTCTCGCCAAGGATGGAACAGCTGTCAGTGTGCCGGGGAACCTTGATGTGTGGATCCCGAGTGGTAATTCCACCCAAGTTGAGAGATAGAGTACTCAATGAGCTTCACGAGGGTCTTCTGGGAGGGGTAAAAATGAAGAGCCTAGCCAGGGCGTCTGTGTGGTGGCCGGGAATCGATAAAGAAATCGAGGATATGACCAAGAGATGCACAGGATGCCAGAAGGTCCAAATCGCTCCACCACAGGCCCCGTTACATCCATGGGAGTGGCCCTCATCTCCATGGCAACGGGTCCACACTGATTTTGCTGGTCCATTTATGGACTCAATGTTTCTAATCGCTGTGGACGCCCATTCGAAATGGCCAGAGGTCATTAAAATGTCCTCCACCACCACAGAGAAAACTATTGCAGTCCTAAGGAACATCTTCACCAGGAATGTGTTGCCAGAACAGATCTGTTCCGACAATGGCCCACAGTTTGTGTCTGAGGATTTCCGGAGGTTCCTGAAGAATAATGGGGTGAAACATTACACATCTGCCCCATATCATCCAGCCACAAATGGATTGGCTGAGAGGTTTGTTCAGACCTTTAAAAAGGCCATAAAGGCAATGTATAATGATGACATACCACTGCAACACAAGGTGGATAACTTCCTGTTTGCTTACCGGAATGCGACACATGCAGTAACCAACCAAACTCCAGCCATACTGTTTTTCAGCCAGAGACTAAGATGTCGCTTGGATTTGCTCAAACCAAACATAAGACGAGATGTTGAGGATAAGCAGTTCCAGCACATAAATGAGAAGCCAACCAGGAGCTTCAAGATAGGGCAACCAGTCTTGGCCCGCGACTACCGAACAGAAAAATGGCAGCCAGGCACGATATGCACACAGCAGGGACCACTAATGTACACAGTGGACGTTGGAGAGAGCATCGTGTGATGCCATGCTGACCAGATTCTAGAGTCACAGGAACAAGCCAAACCTGTACCACAAGCATGTGCACCTGGTAATGAGCACAAAGTACAGATTGCGTCTACCTCAGAAGCAGGGGTATTGGAAGCTGATGAACCAACCAATGACAATGAGCCAGAATTGACTCCACCGCCAGAACAGGATACTCGAGAAAGGCGCTATCCAGTCCAGATCAGGAAGCCTCCTCAAAGACTGAACTTATAAATGACTATTCCAGTTGATGTATATATTACTGAGAAAATTTTAATTGTAATTAGTTATTATTTAGTTGTTAAATGAATGTTATGTACAGTTTATCTAAAAGGGAGGGAATTGTTGTGTATGCACCTTTAAGGGAATAACTGGTCTTAGACTGCAGTACCGGCAGTGACCACCCCTGTATAAAAGGACCTAGCATGCTTCTGTAGTTTCAGTTTCAAGCTGCCTCTTGTTCAGTAAAGTACCTGTTAAACTGTTCTCCCGAAGTCCGTGTATTATTGAGGCGCGGACTTTACAAAGAGATTGTTAATATCTTACAGGAACACCTAAACCCGAAACTGCTGCTGATAGCAGAAAGATTCAAGTTCCATAAAAGAAACCAGCACAAAGATGAGAACAATGCTGACTATCTTACGGAACTACGCAAGTTATCGAAGCACTGCCAGTTCAGAGCAGGACTGGCAGACACCTTACGGGATAAGTTTGTCTGCGGGCTCCAGAGTGAAGGAACCCAGAAACGACTACTTTCGGAAAAGGACCTGACGCTAGAACAGGCTTTCAGCGTGGCAGTATCGTACAAAGTAGCAGCACGGGGAGCTGCGGAAATACAACAGAAACCACAAGAATAAAGCGCTAACGAAATGGCGTATGGAGCAGAAAAGTGCTATCGCTGCGGCAGAACAACCCATGATCAGAAGGACTGCTGGTTTAAGGACAAAGTATGCAGGCAATGTGGGAAAATGGGACATATAGCAAGAATCTGCAGGTCGGAAAAGAAAACCAAAACTACAAGAACTACTAAGGAAAAGTACAAGAAAGTAAAAATAATGACAGACAGTAGTTCGGAAGATCAGGAGAGTGATAATGACTCCGGGAGCAGGAGACTAAGTTGTCTAAAGTTACACAACCTGATTGCAAAGGAGGATCACCGAACCATTTGGGTCACCCTCATGATAGCAGGGTCCCAAGTAAAGATGGAATTGGATACAAGATCAGCCCTAACTGTCATGAATCGACGAGACTATGAGCGGCTATTCTCACACATACCCTTGAAGGACACGTCCATTGTATTGAAGACATACACGGGGCAAAATATCTACCCCAGAGGAAAAATAAGGGTGCCAGTTGAATACAACGGCAAGGAAACACAGAAACTGTATCTATATATACTACCGGATGGAGGACCATCACTATTGGGACGTGAATGGATCCGAAAAATACAATTGGATTGGCATTCCATTCAGGCGCTAACTGTGACTAATAAAAAGGATGATGATGTCACACCTGGCCGACTGTCAAAAATTCTAACTGACGTGAAAGAGGTGTTCCAACAAAGACTTGGGACTCTAAAAGGAGTAACGGCAACGATAAAAATCGAAGATAAAGCAAACCCAAAATTTTTTAAGGCCAGACCGGTACCTTACGCGATCCGCCCAGCTGTTGAAGCAGAGCTGGAGAGTCTGGAGTGTTCGGGTGTGCTGTCCAAGGTGGACTGGAGCGAGTGGGCCACACCCATCATTCCTGTAATGAAGAAATCATTGAGCAGCACGCCTGGGGAACCGAAGAATGTTCGCATCTGTGGGTACTTCAAGGTAACTGTGAACCCAGTCCTGCACACAGTACAATATCCACTTCCACGGATAGAAGATATTTTCGCCTCACTATCTGGAGGGAAACGCTTTGCAAAGATTGAACTGGCCCAAGCGTATCTACAAATGGAGGTGGAAGAAGCATCGAGGAAATACCTCACGATAAACACTCACAAAGGCCTTTACCAGTACAATCGACTGGTATTCGGGGTAGCATCAGCCCCGGCTATTTGGCAGAGGGCGATGGAACAAGTCCTGCAAGGGATCCCGGGGACCCAGTGTTATTTGGACGACATCCTGGTTACAGGCGAAAATGACAGTGAACACCTTGCCAACCTGGAGCAGGTGCTCACGAGATTACAGGAATATGGGCTACGAGCCAACCGCCCCAAATGCGAGTTCTTCAGGAGACAAATCTCGTATTGTGGCCACATGATTGATGAGGAAGGGTTGCATACGTCGCCGGACAAGATTGAGGCTGCAGTCAAGGCGAAGCACCGGAAAATGTGTCGCAACTGAGGTCGTTCCTCGTGTTGGTGAACTACTACCATAAGTTCTTGCCGAATTTATCTACAATTCTGCACCCACTGAATGCCCCACTGCAAACTGGAGTAACATGGAAATGGAGTGATGAGTGTAAGCGTGCCTTTCATAAATGTAAATGCCTAATCACTTCAAAAGAAGTATTGGCTCACTACAATCCAACACTACCAATTCAGTTAGCATGTGATGCATCTCACTACGGCATCGGAGCGGTGCTGTCACACAAATTCCTTGACGGTTCAGAGAGGCCAATAGCCTTTGCGTCGCGCTCTTTAACCTCAGCCGAGCGTAACTACGCCCAGATTGACAGGGAGGCCCTCAGCCTGGTGTGGGGGGTGAAGAAGTTCAATCACTATCTGCACGGGCAGGAATTCACCCTACTGACTGATCATCAGCCCCTGGTCTCCATTTTTAACCCAAAGAAGGGCGTTCCGGTGATGGCGGCGCAATGGCTGCAAAGATGGTCACTTTTTCTAGGGGCACATCAGTACGACATAGAGTACAAGGGTACGAAACAGCATGGAAACGCTGATGGCTGTCACGTCTACCGTTGCCTACAGTAGAGGAAGCACCTGCAGTGGACCCTGTTGAGATATTCCATGCGACCATAGTCAATTGCCTACCTGTTACAAACTCAAGTATAGAGAAGGAAACCCGAAATGACCCGACACTCTCTCGAGTCTATGATTTGATGGTGAAGGGATGGCCAGCACATGGCGACTCACTGTTGCCAGCATTCTCGCTAAGGAGAGAACAGCTGTCAGTGTGCCGGGGGACCTTGATGTGTGGATCCCGAGTGGTAATTCCACCCAAGTTGAGAGATAGCGTGCTCAATGAGCTTCATGAGGGTCATCTGGGAGGGGTAAAAATGAAGAGCCTAGCCAGGGCATTTGTGTGGTGGCCGGGAATCGATAAAGAAATCGAGGATATGACCAAGAGATGCACAGGATGCCAGAAGGTCCAAATCGCTCCACCACAGGCCCCGCTACATCCATGGGAGTGGCCCTCATCTCCATGGCAACGGGTACACATTGATTTCGCTGGTCCATTTATGGACTCAATGTTCCTAATCGCTGTGGACGCCCATTCAAAATGGCCAGAGGTCATCAAAATATCCACCACCACCACGGAGAAAACTATTGCAGTCCTACGGACCATCTTCACCAGGAATGTGTTGCCAGAACAGATTTGCTCCGACAATGGGCCACAGTTTGTGTCCGAGGATTTCCGGAGGTTTCTGAGGAATAATGGGGTGCAACATTACACATCTGCCCCATATCATCCAGCCACAAATGGATTGGCTGAGAGGTTTGTTCAGACCTTTAAAAAGGCAATAAAGGCAATGCATAATGACAACATACCACTGCAACACAAGATGGATAATTTCTTGTTTGCTTACCGGAATGCAACACATGCAGTCACCAACCAAACTCCAGCCATAATGTTCTTCAACCGAAGGCTAAGATGTCACCTGGATTTGCTCAAACCAAACATAAGACGAGATGTTGAGGATAAGCAATTCCAGCACATAAATGAGAAGCCAACCAAGAGCTTCAAGATAGGGCAACCAGTCTTGGCCCGCGACTACCGAACAGAAAAATGGCAGCCAGGAACGATATGCACACAGCAGGGACCACTAATGTACACAGTGGACATTAGAGTGAGCATCGTGAGACGCCATGCTGACCAGATTCTAGAGTCACAGGAACAAGCCAATCCCATACCACGAGCAGCTGCACCTGGTAATCAACCCGAAGTACAGATTGCGTCTACATCAGAAGCAGTGGTATTGGAAGCTGACGAACCAACCAATGACAATGAGCCAGAATCAACTCCACCACAAGAGCAGGATACTCGAGAAAGGCGTTATCCAGTCAGGATCAGGAAGCCTCCTCAAAGACTGAACTTATAAATGACTATTTCAGTTGATGTATATAGTACAGAGAAAATTGTAATTGTAATTAGTTATTATTTAGTTGTTAAATGAATGTCATGTACTGTTTATCTAAAAGGGGAGGAATTGTTGTGTATGTACCTTTAAGAGAAGAACTGATTCTATACTGCAATACCGGCAGTGACCACCCCTGTATATAAAGCCATAGCAGGCTTCTGTACTTCAGTCTTGAATTACTCTCTGTTCAGTAAATACCTGTTTTATTGTTCTGCAGCAGTCTGAGTATTATTGATCCTCGGACACTACAGACACCATACCAACTGCTGAAGAGAGACAAGACGAAGTTGAGCAGGTAGCCCAGGACTTGCAGTGTAATCAGACGAGACGAGACGAAGAAGACGATATTACCTCGATAAGGGAAGAGCAGAGCAGCAAGAACCATATCGGTAATTTTAAAACCCCCAAGTGCCTAGTTATAAGCTGACGCCTGAGGGGAGGGAGGAAGTCCCTGAGGAAGACGATAGCAAGCATCTTGTTGAAAGAAAGTGGCGACGACGGCAAGCATCTTGAATAAAGCATTAACGCAGGTCTCCACGCCATTATGAATACACAGGCGTTTGGTGCATGGCCAGTAAGGCCTAAGCGGTAACAACTGGTGTCTGCCAGATAAATATAACGTTACCGCCGATGACCGCCCGAGGGAGAAGCAGAGGAGAACCCATCGGGACGAGATGATGACGGTAGCTGAGAAGAAGAGGGTGCATCACGGCAGCAGCTCCAGTACCGCACCTCTGAAGAACACATGGCGATGGGGTACCTCATGGAACTGAGCATACATACTAATTAGATTCTAAGTACAGGACAGTTTTGGGTAACAGGATGAGGCCCATCAAGAAATGGGCGGACAATTGAATGAACACTTAAACCCATTTACTGTACAAAGGAAAACCGTTTAACAGCCATCGAGGGCAATCTCCAGACCGATCAATATACGAACCGAGTTACGGTGACAAAGTAAAAGACATTATCGGCCCAGGAAGGCCAGTTAAGCTATCACCGGCTCCCGTTACAAAGACAAAGCGCCCCTGCAGAGATTTCTGCCCGCCAAAAATATTACAAAGACTGGACTATGATTTGGCGGGAGATAAGAATGTTCCAAAAGGGTATAACTGTGGATTGAAAAAGTCCATCAGTACGTTATGCGAAAGGCCTCACTTCACGCTTCGCTTCGGAACTTCTATGACTCTTCAGTTAAGGCAGCACTTCGGTTTCGGGACGTGGTCGGTGTTCGGCCAGGCAAGGCTCAGCCACGACGGGAAGACGACGAGGGTGGCCCGGGTACTTTTGTCGGGAGATCATCGACGACCCCGGCCGAAGAAGAAGACACCCTCAGAAGGATAATTATGACGGTATAAAGAAAGCTTTTTGGGACCAGCGTCCCGCCCCGAGGAAGACCATCGGGAGATCGACGACCCAGGCCAGAGAAGAAGACATTCAGGGCCTAGCACTCCAGTGCCTCAACATCCCATTCGGTAACGGACCTTCCATGTGCATCCATTTCTACAACATCACGTCGGTAGCAGAGTTTCCATGTGCATCCAGTTCTTCAGCAGCCTTGCAGTAAAGGTAACACAGGTTTAACGGATTTCATCCATGACGAGCGCTCATCAAGGCTGTATCTGCTGCTTCATCGCGTAAGAAAAACAAGCTGTGCCAGAAGTTTCCAAATCCACGTGACAACGGAAAGCTGTGCCAAAAAGGCTGCAAACCCCCTTTTCGTGAATCTGAAAGTGGTGAGCATGATCCCGAGTTCCTCAAGTCGAAACTTAGTTTAGGTCTAGGGGAGGGGGTTAAGTGTAACCGTAATGTGATTCCCCTTTTACGATGTGCCGTGTGTTTCCCATTTCCATAGAGTTAAGTTTATAGATAGGTGAATGCTTGTAGTTACTTTAATCTGTGCTTATGACATGTATTTTGTAATGCTGCAAACTGATTAATAATAAAAGCATCCATTTCGTGCTATTCAACCTGGTCTATTGAGTTTTTCTCTGCACTACAGTTCCCTGCACCTAAGTCCAAGGTCTAGAACCGTAGGGAAGAGTGGGTCGAACCACTCAAGGGTAATTATTGCACGAAGCCTGGTAGGAGACCAGAACGAGCAAGAGAAACCCCCTACAGAGATGGCGACCGCGGCAGGACCTTGGCAGCAGGAATGTAGCGTGTTAGATCAAGGTTTGAATAAATGAAATGTGATGGATGAGAGAATAGCGGATTATGTTTTTGGGAAGGTAAACCTTGCAAAACAGTGGATATCTGACCTATTGAGAGACAGGCACCCGCAAGACGCAGCCATCAAGTGGACAGAAAGCAAAGAGCATAAGAAATCGGTAGAAAAGGCGGTCTGGCTGATGTGCTACAAGAAGCAAGTCCAGCTTTTGGACCAGTTCGTTGTAGCACAGACGGCCCAGATCAAAGGGCTACTAACAGAAGTGGAGGAAAAGGTTGCGGGAGGTCAGAAACTGATTCAATCGCTTAACGCGCTGAATCAGGAATGCCAATCCGTAACTCACCGCCATGAAACCAGGATAGATTACTTGGAGTGTCAGGTCATTGAGGCCAAGGCCAGTGAAGGTAGAATGAGAGATAGGTGTTTCCGCCTAGCTAAGCAGGTAGCGACACAGGAGGAAAGTATTTTGGGGGCTAGGGCAGCATATAAGATGGCCATGGAGGATAGGTCTGAGAACACCAATCATAGCGCTTGCCACAGGGAGCTAGAGGATCTGAGAACAGCCCTAGCAAAGGCAAACAGCTTGGCGTGTCTCATGAACCCACCAGCGAGCCAGCTGCTGTTAGCCAAGGAATCCAAAAGACCGATTCCGCAAGAGGCAGTTGGGGTACTAACCCCTGAGCCCTCGGCACCTCCCGCTTATACTGAGTCATGGAATCCAGGAAAGGAAACGGAGAAGTCAGACACAGAGGTTCTTGAGGTAGAGCAACCCCAGGTAGTAGAGTCGGGGCTGGCTTTGATGTGTCCAACTCGACACCGGAGGCTCGGTCCGGGCAACAACGATGGTGAGGATGGACCCCTCGTGAATCAGATCATAATGCCCCATAGCGCACGACAGCTAAGGGAAATGATCAGTCACATCCCAAAACTCTCAGAGTCAGGAGATCCCTCCGTCCATTTTAGGGACGTGGAGCAGACCGCAGCAGTTAATGACTGCGACGGGGTTGAACAGTCCAAAATGCTGCTGTTCTCCCTGGACAGCTCGCTCCTCCAGTGTCTCCCTGACGAGAGCAAGAGAGGGCACAAGGCGTATGAGGAGTTACGGGACGAGATCCTGGAGATTATAGGGGAGGGTGACGGAACTCCGTTCCTCCGATTGGAAAGGACGATACAGCTAGAGGGAGAACCCCCATGGGTTTTCACCGGAAAGTTGTGGCCAGTGTATCGACGTAGCTGTCCGGGCGGGCCGGACCAGAACGGGCTGAATAAGGACCAAAAGGCTCATTGGCTCCGGTGCCTGGTCGCCAATTGCTTGCCACAGGTGAGGGAGCAGGCCAATGCATGGTTTGACCCCACTAACCCCCGCTCCACGGAAGAAGTAGTACTTGATCAGCTCACGATAGGTTACAGGAACAACAAGAGTAGGGAGGTGCCTTCCTCAAAGGGAAAGGTGCATGAGGCGAGGCCTGCAGCTCCTGCTAAAAGGGAATGGCATCAGGAGGGGAATCGCCCTCCCCAAGCCAAGAGCAGTTGTTACGGGTGTGGGAAGGAGGGTCATTGGCGCCGGGACTGTAAAAATCCCTGGAAGGATTTAAAGGGAAAAACTCCCTCAGCCCCAGCCCAAGCGCCCGTCCGGGAGAAGGGAGCCGATGTGTCGATCCATCCCGATACGATCGAGTCAGTTTTAGAGGCAATGCGGTCTCTAATGACCTCGCAGGGGAAAGTGGCAGTCGTCAACAGCCCTGTTGCTTCCCCAACCCCAACCGAAGCGCCCAAATGACTGAAGCCCGCGCAGCCCGTCGACCAGTGTCCGCTCCGCTATGACGCATGGAGAAGACCCGTTGTGGAGGTGGAGGTGGAGAAGGAAAAGGGTCGTTACCTGTTGGATAGGGGAGCATCATGCACCGTGATCCACACAGCTAAGCCTTTTGCCTCACCTCTGTCTACCCAGGCTCCATTCTCAGTAGCGGGTTTCACAGGCAAAGAACAGGCTGGCGCGTATTCCATCCCGCTCTCCATTCATTTGGGAGCACTCCACACCACATGGACGTGTATCCTGTTGAAGTGGAATGAGGGGGGGGGGGGTAAAGGCATCCTCGGGTCTGATTTCTTGGTGGAACACGGGATCCTCGTGGACCTCAGAAATAACTGTCTCTGGGGAGCCGAGAATGGGTTAGGTAAGGTAGTCGTGATCCCAGGGAAGGGAGAAAAGGGGACCCTGTGCACCATGAAGCCGTCAGGGGGTTACGACCTCAAGCTTCTGGTCGCGGACGTCCCAACGGGCTTGCAAGCGTGCATGTCGGAAAACCTGGCCGTGTTTGCCACCCACAAGCACGACTGTGGGAGGGTCACCGGGTTTGAGGTCAGTGTAGATGGGGACCCCATGGTCCAACCCCAAAAGCAGTATAACTTCCCCAAGGAGGCAGAACCCGACATGGAGACAGCAATATCTTCATTGGTGCAGCAGGGCGTGTTGAGGCAATAGCCACTCACATGAACTCCCCATTATGGCCGGTAAAGAAGCCGGACAATTCGTGGCGGGCCACGGTGGACTACAGAGTCCTCAATAGTAACATCCCAGCCTGCGCGCCCATGGTAGCAGCAGTTGCCGACCTAATAGGGAGTATTCCAGCATCTACGACCATGTTCACGGTGCTGGATATCTCGAACGGTTTTTGGTCCATTCCGCTGCGGCGGGAGGATCAGTACAAGTTTGCCTTTACTTTTAAAGGGCAACAGTACACTTGGAACTGCTTGCCACAGGGTTTTCACAACAGCCCCAGCATTTTCCATCAATGCATGGCAGGAAGTTTAAAGGAATTTAGCCAGCCCAATCAGTTAGTGCAGTATGTGGACAACTTACTCCTGTTCACGGACTCAAGGGAGGAGCACGGCCCACTATTAGCCGAATTATTGGAGCTGCTGGAAAGGAAGGGTTTTAAAGTAAACCCAAAGAAAGCACAAATCGGCCAGCAGGAGGTGAAATTCCTGTGGCTGACCATCCGCGCTGGGGAAAGAGCCATAGATAAGGCTAGACGGGAATCGGTGCAAGATCTGCCGATCCCTAACACAGTAACGGGTGTAAGGTCCTTTTTGGGATTGACCGGGTACTGCAGAGATTTCATCGAGGACTATGCAGCCACAGCAGCCCCGCTACTCCGACTCTTACACAAGGGAGTCGAGTGGTCTTGGGACGAGAGTTGTCAGGCAGCATTCGAGAAGTTGAAAAGGGATCTGCAGACCGCGCCAGCTCTAGGGGCTATAGATGGCGGGGAGGAGTTTTTCCTGGAAGTAGCCGCTAGTGGAGACAGCCTGAGTGCCGTGCTGCTCCAGGAGCAACACGGCAAGGTGAGACCAGTGGTCTATTCCTTCAGGGTGCTTACGGATGTGGAGAGGAGTTTTTCCAATTGCGAACGGCATCTCCTGGCCACGCATTGGGCTGTGAACAGATCAGTGATCTTCACAGGAACCTCTCCCATCACGCTCCTCACCCATCACACCCCCACAAAGATGCTTCTGGATGGAAGGATTAAGGATGGGACCGTGAGCAGCGCTCGGATTGCACGCTGGACCCTCCTCCTTTCCCAGATGGATCTCAAAGTTAAAGGTCTCTGCGAGCCAAAGCTCGCAGCCAACATGGTATATCCCGGAACAGCCCATCGGTGTTCCGTAGAAGGGTTTGGGAGGTCGACATAGGTTTACGGGCCGGAATACACCCCACAGGCCGCGAGATCTATGTAGACGGTTCCAGCACGGTATCTGCTGGCGAACGACTCACAGGGTGTGGAGTTTATGACCCTACGGCAGACATTGCCCTGGCGATTAAGCTCCCCAGCACTATGAGCGCACAGCAGGCTGAACTGTCCGCGGTGGCGTACGTGGTTACCCACCCCGAGATCTTCCCAACCCCATACACGATCTGCTCGGACAGCATGTTCACATGCAATTCGTGTACGGAGTATCTCGCCATCTGGTCCCGCCGCGGATATACCTCCGCGGACAGACGGCCTTTAACAGTTAAGCCCTTGCTGGAAAAGATCCTGGCAGCTGTGGGGGAGGAAGGGGAGGTGTTTATCCACAAGGTGAAGGCTCATTCCACCACAGAACCCCGCAGTCAGGGCAACCAGCAGGTGGATGCGCTAGCCAGGGAGGGTGCCCGCAACAGCATTTTCTGGGACCCCTATGGACCCGGACCCGTGGCAGCGATCCGAGCCAGGGAGGGAACTCCAGGGAACACAGACCTAAAGACCATCCAAACCCTGGATCCCACCCTAAAAACAGTCCTCAAAGCCATTACTGAGGGCAAGCAGGTAGAGGGTCGGTACAGTGCAGCAGCCCTCTCAGTCAAGGAAGGCATGCTGTTCCGAGAAGAACAGTGGGTTGTGCCGCAGCAGCACCGGAGGGAATTCCTTCAACTGGCCCATGAGGGTCCAGGGGCAGCACACCCCTGGCCTGAGGTTACCTGGCAACGGGTAGAGCAGGCGGGATGGTGGCCAGGACTTCGAGACGATGTCCGCGAGTTC
This sequence comes from Somniosus microcephalus, assembly GCF_052327205.1. NCBI lineage: Eukaryota > Metazoa > Chordata > Chondrichthyes > Squaliformes > Somniosidae > Somniosus > Somniosus microcephalus. The sequence continues at coordinate 177,141,601 of NC_140991.1, read as the reverse complement.
TGTGCAAGCTGTCTTGTATGCGCTGCAAACAACCCAGACCCCCAGAAAATGAAGGTGCCCATGGGGCACATCAGGAGGGTAGAGGGACCATGGCAATCGATTCAGGTCGACTACATAGGGCCCCTGCCTGCCGCCCAGGGAGGCTATAAGTACTGCCTTGTCCTGGTGGATGTGTTCACCAAATGGGTAGAAGCCTTCCCGTGTAGAACAGCTACGGCACTGGGTACTGCCAAGATCTTGAGCCGGGAAGTGTTCTCACGGTGGGGGCTCCCCCGTTTTGTTGAGTCCGACCAAGGGAGTCAGTTCACCGGTCAAGTGATGCAGAACACCCTCATGCTCTTGGGCATTGAAGGGAAGTGGCACGTAGCGTACAATCCCCAGTCATCCGGGATTGTTGAACGCATGAACCGGACCCTGAAGGAAAAGCTGAGGAAAGAGACAATGGGCTCGCCCCAGAAATGGGCAGAGATCCTGCCTTTAGTCCTCATGGGGATCCGGGCCAGTCAGTCCAAAAGTACAGGGTACTCCCCGCACGAATTAATGACTGGAAGGATCATGCGAACACCCACCCATGTACTAGCCCCGGTGCTCACTGAGGGCCAACTCCAAGAGGTGAAGCGAGACAAGTTCATCCAAACCCTTTTGGAGCGCCTGAAACAGATTTATGGGCAAGCGGCTGGGAACATGGGGAGACAGCATCAGGGAAATCGACTGTTGCTGGAACCCCGTAAGCAACAAGAGTGGGAAGTCGGAGACCAGGTCATGGTTAGGAACTATGCCCGGGTGGGGAGTTTTGAACCACTGTACATGGGGCCTTACAGCATTGTAGACAAGGCCAGCCCCATGGTTTATGCAGTGAAGGTGCCCCGACGTACTAAATGGTTTCACATTAACCAGTGTAAGCTGTTTAAGCCGGGTGCACAAGGGCCAACAACAGGGACCAAGTCTGAGGACAAAAATCCTCAGCCTGCGACAGAGTCACAGACCACACAGGCTGGAACTGTAGCCTGCGTGAAGGGAGGAGTCATCCCAATGGAGTGGGAGGTCTCCCCTCTAATTTGGGATTCGGACAAGGAAGAGCCCGAACAGCTCGACCCCGCCCTTGACCCGATCACGGAGGAGGAAGAGTCAGAGGACGAAGATCCCGCCCGCGACTCAAGCTTAGGGGAGGTAGGGATTGGGGGCGGAGACTCACCACCTGTAGGGACAGGTGAGGTGGAGCCGGATGCCACAAATCCCGGCCCCGGGGGGGGCGGAGCCAGAGGGAAGGGAGCCGGAGCCGGCAGCTGTGGTGGGACCACAGGCTGTGATGGTGAAGGTCCCGACCCCTGGTCCATCAGCCCTGGGAGCCTCGCCCAAGGCATCCCCTCGTAGGTCGACTCGAACGCCTCAGCCCAGAAAGCATTGGCCAAATTCTCCGTATTTCCCCCAACCTCGGTCCAGAGCAGCCCAGGAAAGGCACGGTTCCCGTTCAGCAGCGACAGGCTGCGGGGGATCAAAGCCGAAGGTCAGTGCAGCCCCGCCACAGGGAGCGGCACGCTGCAACCCTCACAGGAATTAGGTAGGCCGCCCGAAGGAGGGCGGCGCTGTGCATAAGTTTAGGTAATGATGTTAAGTTTAAGTAATTATAATGTTAGTTTAAGGTATGTAAAGTTTAAGATGATGGGGATGTTTAAAAAGGTAGTTTTCGGAGTCTGCCCAGTATGTGTGTGTGTTTGGAAGCGGGGTCAGGGGACCCCAGCATCCGTTTAATTAAGCCAGCACCTATTGGGAGCCTGGCTACATCATCTTATCGATTACAGAAACCAGGGATACAATGGAAAGGATTCTCGTAGCGCTCGCGGCGATTTGGTGCGGGCTGGCCTACCGAGGCCGCACCAAGGACGTCATCGTGTTCGGGTGTTCCGGGGACACAGCCCCCATCGCAACGGATGGGACGGGGAAGCGAGAGGTTGAGGAAACCGCCACCTACTTCCACCAAGGGAGATGGCCAGGATGGCTGGGGATGAATTCTACGGAATACTCCAGCAATTTCGGTTTTGGCTACCAAGAGACTTCGTTATCGTGCCCTCGGGTGAGGATCCTTGCACCCAGAGTCAGCGTTACCGTGGGAAAGAGGATCTGTTTGGTGTGTAATGGGAACGTACTGCTAAGTAGATGGTGGTGGCTACGAAAGCTGGGAAAGGACATGAAGAACTCTACTATCGAGTGGGAGCGACTGGGTAACAATACCCATCGGACAATTACGGGGACTGACGGACAATTACGTGTGTGTTGGGACAAATGGTGGGAACCAGATGAAGGGATATATGTCTGTATGTGGGGTTCAAAACGCGTTTGCCCCAAGGGCGTATCCATCTTTTTCCAGAGGCAGTGGCAGGATGAAGGGAAAGGGATGAGATGGGATGTCAGCACTCGGGCGTGCGGAGCCCCATTCTCCCCGATTCCGGTAAACGCCACTGAACTCATCACCCGCCCACGCAAGCCCCTGCCCACGATTCTGGTAGCACTAGCCCAGAAGGAAGGGTGCCGCACCGCCACAAAGGGACCCGGGAACGGTATAGTATTGGTACCCACCGGTCAGGTGCTGTACCAAGGGGTACACTACACGGTGGCCTCAGTGATTTTAACACTCACTGAGGTACGATTGCCGGAGTGGTGTCCCAAGGAGACGGAACAGTTGTACCAGGTCCTGTTAACCCGAATGTTCAGACAGTTTTACGAGTTTGACTTTGCCGACATCGACAAGGCCAAATTATACACCACACCACAGGAAGTTTTGGATCGGGTAGGGAGGCAAAGAAGGGATACTGTAAATGACATTTTCACTGCTTTTAACACCGTGACGTCTGTTGTCAATGCTCTAGACAACGTGGAGCTGCAGACACAGATCAATGGTTTAAAAGCCCAGTTAAGGAAAATACTAACTAACGAAAATAATGTAGTGGGTTCTGAGCTACATGAGGACCAGGCCATGACACTACACTTAAAGGAAATAATTGCGGAGCTGGAGAAACACGCTAGAACGGTAAATGCACTCATTAGGGAGGATCGGAATGCATCCGATCAGGCTGCGCAGAACGAGGCCTGTGTGCTATACGGGGCGTGGTTACTGGGCGAGGGCCGCAGTAATCTGGAGGATTTAAAACAAGGTTTGGCCCTGTCCTGGATCAGCAACAAGCACTTGCAAGCGCTCCACCCTTTCGAGAATGCATTAAGTCCATGCCAGCTCAGACTAGCTGCAGAGCCGTACCCAGTCCCAGTGGACTGCGGACGCTTGAATCACACTATCATGGGAATAGTGGTAAGGATGCCGGTGTTGGGTCCCGCAGCAAAGCCCGCCCCGATATACAGGGTGGAGAACATTGGAGTCATTCAGGGGGGTGCGCACATTCGTTACGCACTGGTCCCGCCTTATGTCATCAGATGGGAGCGTACGATGACAGGCACCGACCTCTCGGGGTGTCGAAGCCGGGGAGCACACATCATCCTGTGTCCCCAGCACTTGAATGCCTTTTTGAAACCACAGTGTGGGTTCAGAGCCGCTAGCGCGAAGCCGATAAATTGCACCATGGAGGCAATGGCAAAGGACCATGTGCCCCCGCAGGTGGCATATATCGGAGGTGGGACATACTGTGTCACCACTGCAGCGCCTCACTACCGCCACGGCCAGCACGGGTGGTGTCCGGTCAGTGACAGCAGCTTCTGTTTTAAACCCAGGGCTGAAGTTCAAGTGGCACAACAACGGATTGTCCCCATTCCTGTACCTTCCACCGTTCACTTCACTGTAAAAGAGAATTTTACGGACTTGCAGCGATTTGTCGCACATTTTGGTTATGTCATTCCCCCTCTTCCCGAACACCTCACCAAGATTATAAAAGCCGTTATAGTTTCACAGAAGCATTTTTACACACTGGAGCAGAAGACATTAGAGATAGGGAAAGACATATTGGACAAATTCACCCCACCATGGTGGGACCTGTTCACTAATATAGAGGTCCCGGCCTGGATTAGAATAGCATCCCATATCCTAGTAGTGTGTCAGGTTTTAATTGTAATATTCCTACTGTTTGTGCATTGCAAGAGAGGCAAACACCTCCAGAGGCACGAGAACACAGGAGAATGGAGAGAACGCTATGTATGAGTGGGGGAAGAGGACACCCCAGTTTAAGCTGCTAAGTATTAAAAGTTAAAGCGTCCCTTCACTCTTGATTTTAGCCACTGCATGATTTAAGTGTGTGAATACTGTTGTGTTATAGCCATTGATAAGATTTTCTGTTTTTTTGATTAATAAAAGGTGTACGCAGGTGGTGTAAGGGGTATCGGCCCCTTCACATCTGAAAGATGAATGTGTTATAGTTTAAGGTAGTACTACCTATGATTGTCCAACTGTACACAAGGTAATTTTATCTGAAATGGGAACTGCATGTGTCGTGGGGGTCATAGATAGTTAATTACCAGGAATGTTTGGATGTGAGGAATCAGGGAAAATTTGCTCACCAAGGTTTATTGATACTTTAAGTAAGCTCTCAGTATCACAGGGAGGACTGTAAAATTCGAAATTTTCAGTAATTAATCACGCAAGAAAATAGGGTTAATAAGACAGTTTATTGACCAAAAGAAGCTTGTGCAGAAAAACCTTTGATAAAAGGGCATACAAAATGGCCGCCGGACCTCGTGATCAGTTTCTGGGACCATTTGATTTCTGTTACTGCAAGCCAGACAGGCTTGTGGATTGAGGACAGTAAGCCCGCGAAAGCCAGTATCGGGAAACTGAAACTCATGGAACTGAGCATACATACTAATTAGATTCTAAGTGCAGGACAGTTTTGGGTAACAGGATGAGGCCCATCAAGAAATGGGCGGACAATTGAACGAACACTTAAACCCATTTACTGTACAAAGGAAAACCGTTTAACAGCCATCGAGGGCAATCTCCAGACCGATCAATATACGAACCGAGTTACGGTGACAAAGTAAAAGACATTATCGGCCCAGGAAGGCCAGTTAAGCTATCACCGGCTCCCGTTACAAAGACAAAGCGCCCCTGCAGAGATTTCTGCCCGCCAAAAATATTACAAAGACTGGACTATGATTTGGCGGGAGATAAGAATGTTCCAAAAGGGTATAACTGGATTGAAAAAGTCCATCAGTACGTTATGCGAAAGGCCTCACTTCACGCTTCGCTTCGGAACTTCTACGACTCTTCGGTTAAGGCAGCACTTCGGTTTCGGGACGTGGTCGGTGTTCGGCCAGGCAAGGCTCAGCCACGACGGGAAGACGACGAGGGTGGCCCGGATACTTTTGTCGGGAGATCATTGACGACCCCGGCCGAAGAAGAAGACACCCTCAGAAGGATAATTATGACGGTATAAAGAAAGCTTTTTGGGACCAGTGTCCCGCCCCGAGGAAGACCATCGGGAGATCGACGACCCAGGCCGGAGAAGAAGACACTCAGGGCCTAGCACTCCAGTGCCTCAACATCCCATTCGGTAACGGACCTTCCATGTGCATCCATTTCTACAACATTACATTGGTAGCAGAGTTTCCATGTGCATCCAGTTCTTCGGCAGCCTTTCAGTAAAGGTAACACAGGTTTAACGGATTTCACCCATGATGAGCGCTCATCAAGGCTGTATCTGCTGCTTCATCGCGTAAGAAAAACAAGCTGCGCCAGAAGTTTCCAAATCCACGTGACAACGGAAAGCTGTGCCAAAAAGGCTGCGAACCCCCTTTTCGCGAATCTGAAAGTGGTGAGCATGATCCCGAGTTCCTCAAGTCGAAACTTAGTTTAGGTCTAGGGGAGGGGGTTAAGGGTAACCGTAATGTGTTTCCCCTTTTACGATGTGCCGTGTGTTTCCCATTTCCATAGAGTTAAGTTTATAGATAGGTGCATGCTTGTAGTTACTTTAATTTGTGCTTATGACATGTATTTTATAATGCTGCAAACTGTTTAATAATAAAAGCATCCATTTCGTGCTATTCAACTTGGTCTATTGAGTTTTTCTCTGCACTACAGTTCCCTGCACCTAAGTCCAAGGTCTAGAACCGTAGGGAAGAGTGGGTCGAACCACTCAAGGGTAATTATTGCACGAAGCCTGGTAGGCGACCAGAACGAGCAAGAGAAACCCCATACACTCAATAGCAACATCCCAGCCTGTGCACCCACAGTGGCAGCAGTTGCCGACCTCATAGGGAGTATTCAGCATCCGCGACCACTTTCACGGTGCTGGATATTTCCAATGGGTTTTGGTCCATCCCTGTACGGAGGGAGGATCAGTACAAGATTGCCTTTACGTTTGAAGGGCAACAGTACACCTGGAACTGCTTGCCTCAGGGCTTCCGTAACAGCCCCAGCATCTTCCATCAGTGCATGGCAGACAGTTTGAAGGACTTTAGTCAGCCCATACAGTTGGTACAATATGTGGATGCTCCTGTTCACTGATTCGAAAGAGGAGCATGGCCCACTATTGGCCGAACTACTGGAGCTGTTCGGACAGAAGTGTTTCAAAGTGAATCACAAGAAGGAGCAGATCGGCCAGCAGGAGGTGAAATTCCTCGGTCTGACCGTGCACGCCGGAGAAAAGGCCAGAGGTAAGACCGTCCCGGTGAGAAAAGAGAAAAGACAGCCCCTAGAAGGTCCACTTAGGGCAGCGAGCGGGCCCTCAACATTGGTTTTAAAACAGGCCGCTGGTTATATCAACCAGTGCAAGCTGTTCCAGCCTGAATGGGGAAAACAGCCAGTTGGGGTAAGGTCTGAGGATAAAGATCCTCAGCCCGCAGCACGAGTGAGTTCACAGATCACACAAGCAGGCACTGTGGCCTGCTTGAAGGGAGGGGCCATCCAGCCCATCGATTGGTACACACCCCCACTTGTCTGGGATCCAGACGAGGGGGGGGGGACTTGAGGGCGAAAACCCCACCCCTAACCCAGGTGTAGAGAGGGAGGGACCTGAGGTCGCAATCCCTGCCCTGGACCCAGCCATGGGACCCGGGGGCGGAGACTCTCAGCTCGCAGCAGCAGGCTGTGAAAAGTTGCCTACCCCCAGCCCAGGTTCGGGAGAGGTCAAGCCCGAGGGAGCGGCGGCTCGGGGAAAACACTGAATGAATATTTTGTATCAGTCTTTACAGTAGAGGACACCAAGAATATCCCAACACTTGACAAGCAGGGGGCTATAGCGGGGGAGGAGCTACATACGATTAAAATCACTAAGGAAGTAGTACTTGGTAAAATAATGGGACTCAAGGCGGATAAATCACCTGGACCTGATGGCTTACATCCCAGGGTTTTGAGGGAAGTGGCGGTAGGGATTGTGGATGCATTGGTAATAATCTTCCAAAACTCCCTGGACTCAGCAAAGGTCCCGGCAGACTGGAAAACTGCTAATGTAACACCCTTATTTAAAAAGGGCAGTAGACAGAAGGCTGGAAACTATAGACCGGTTAGCCTAACATCTGTGGTAGGTAAAATTTTGGAGTCCATTATTAAGGAGACAGTAACAGGACATTTGGATAATCATAATTTAATAAGACAAAGTCAGCATGGTTTTATGAAGGGGAAGTCATGTTTGACAAATTTGCTGGAGTTCTTTGAGGAAGTAACATATAGGGTGGATAAAGGTGAACCAGTGGACGTAGTGTATTTAGACTTCCAAAAGGCATTTGACAAGGTGCCACACAAAAGATTATTGCTTAAGATAAAAAATCACGGGATTGGGGGTAATATTCTGGCGTGGGTGGAGGATTGGCTCTCTAACAGAAAGCAGAGAGTTGGGATAAATGGTTCGTTCTCGGACTGGCAATCAGTAACTAGTGGTGTTCCACAGGGGTCAGTGCTGGGTCCCCAACTCTTTACAATCTATATTAACGATTTGGAGGAGGGGACCGAGTGTAACATATCAAAGTTTGCAGATGATACAAAGATGGGAGGGAAAGTAATGAGTGAAGAGGACATAAAAAACCTGCAAAGGGACATAGACAGGCTAAGTAAATGGGCAGAGACTTGGCAGGTGGAATACAATACTGGAAAGTGTGAGGTTATGCACTTTGGCAGGAAAAATGATAGAGCAAGTTATTATCTTAATGGCAAGAAACTTGAAAGCACTGAAGTACAAAGGGATCTGGGGGTCCTGGTGCACGAAACTCAAAAGGTTAGTATGCAGGTGCAGCAAGTGATTAAGAAGGCCAATGGAATGTTGGCTTTCATTGCTAGGGGGATAGAATATAAAAATAGGGAGGTATTGCTTCAGTTGTACAAGGTATTGGTGAGACCGCACCTGGAACACTGCATACAGTTTTGGTGTCCATACTTAAGAAAGGGCATACTTGCTCTCGAGTCAGTACAAAGAAGGTTCACTCGATTAATCCCGGGGATGAGGGGATGGACATATGAGGAGAGGTTGAGTAGATTGGGACTCTACTCATTGGAGTTCAGAAGAATGAGAGGCGATCTTATTGAAACATATAAGATTATGAAGGGGTTGGATCGGGTGGATGCAGGGAGGATGTTCCAGATGATGGGTGAAACTAGAACTAGGGGGCATAGTCTTAGAATAAGGGGCTGCTCTTTCAAAACTGAGATGAGGAGGAACTACTTCACTCAGAGGGTGGTAGGTCCATGGAATTTGCTGCCCCAAAAAGCTGTCGAAGCTACATCATTACATAAATTTAAAACAGAAATAGACAGTTTCCTAGTAGAAAAGGGAATTAAGGGTTACGGGGAGCGGGCAGGAATTTGGACCTGAGTCTAGGTTCGGATAGGTCATGGCCCTGTGGGTAGCGGAGCGGGCCCAGGGGCCGTGTAGCCTGATCCTGCTCCTGTTTTTCGTGTGTCTAATGCTGTTAGATTCAGGAGATAGTCCTGTCATAGTGGATTGGCGGTTAGGATCAGATCAGCCATGATCTTATTGAATGGCGGAGCAGGCTCGAGGGGCCAATTGGCCTACTCCTGCTCCTATTTCTTATGTTCTTATGTAAAAGACCCAGAGGCCAAGAAAGCCCCACCCGCCAAAGCCCCCAGAAAGTCCCCACGGACGCCCCAGCTGAGAAAGCCATGGTCACCAGCCTTCCAGTTACCCAGGTCCGCCCCTTGAGTCAGGGAGGGGTCCAAGGGCACAGGTTCTCAGCCAGCAGCCTCGGGCTGCGAGGGACCAATGGTCAAGGACGGTGCGGCCACGCCGGGGGTAGCGGTGAGCTGCAGTCCGACCAGGGATTAGCCTGGCCCCCCGGAGACGGGCGGCGGATGTATATCGTTTTGTTTTAAGTTTAAGTAAAGTTTAATTATTTAGCTCGAATTTGGGTGTTTATAATTTAGGTTAAACAAGGTGATGGGTAGTTTATGTAAGAAATCTGCTGAGAGTGGTATTTTTGGGTCGCGGTCGCGGGACCCGACCATGCCTTACCAAGCCACAGAATCTCTTCGGGACCTGGCTGCATGTTTTTTTTCATCGTTTTGCAGAAAGATTTTCGGGATGGACTGGATCGTGGTCCTATTCACCCTGATCGGGGTGAGCGAGGAGAAGAGTGGAGACATCCAAGACTCCCAAATCTACGGGTGTTCGGGAGACAAGGCGCCCCTGGTGCTTGATGGGAGTGGCGAATGGGATGCAGAGAAGACTGCTGTCTACTTCCACGAGGGAAGGTGGCCAGGATGGTTGGGGCCCAATTCCTCTCAGTACTCCAGCCAAACCGGATTCACGTACGGGGAAGCCCCCCGCCTGTGCTCCCGGGTGTGAGTCGTTTCCACGAGGATCAGCGTCACCGTCGGAAAGCGAATATGTATGACGTGCAAAGGACACATTCCACTGGATCGCTGGTGGTGGCTCCGTAAGTTGAGCAAGGACATGAGGAACCCCGAAGCCGAATGGGAGCGCCTGGGGAATAACACCCATCGGACAATTACAGGGACTCATGGAGGATTAAGCGTGTGTTGGGACAAGTGGTGGGAACCGGACCAAGGGATTTACATCTGTATGTGGGGACAGAGAAGGTCTGCCCCGCAGGCATATCCATTATGTTCCACCGGCAGTGGCACGACACCGGGAAGGGTATGAGGTGGGATGCCAGCCGGAAGGTGTGTGCGGTCCTGTATTCCCAGATCCCGGTCAACGCCACTGAGCTAGTAACCCGCCCCCGTAAGCCCCCACCCACAGCGTAGGCAGCGAAGTTATCCAGAGAAGGTTGCCCCACCACCACCAAGGGACCAGGGAATGGGTTGGTATTAGTCCCCACCGACCAGATGCTGTACCAGGGGGTACACTACGCAGTAGCCTCCGTGATTTTAAACCTCACGGAGGTACATTTACCGGAGTGGTGCCCAAAAGAAACAGAGCAGTTATACCAAGCCCTATTAAGGGACATATTCAAGAAGTTTTATGAGTTCGATTTTGCACAAACGGACAAGACCGAACTCTACACCACACACCGAGAATTTTCAGGTAATCCAGGGAGACAAAGAAGGGGTGTATGGAATGATGTTTTTACTGCGTTTAATACTGGGTCCTCTGTCATCAACAGCTTGGATGACATAGAGCTGCAGACCCAGATAAATGGTTTAAAAACACAGTTATGAAAGATATTGCTGGATGAGAACAAGGTAGTGGGCTCGGAGTTGCATAAGGACCAGGCCATGATGGTCCATTTAAAAGAGATCATAGCCGAGTTGGAAAAGCACGCAAAGACGGTAAATGCTCTCATTAGGGAGGACAGAAACGCTTCTGACCAGGCTGCGCAGAATGAGGTGTGCGTGTTATACGGGGCGTGGTTACTGGGTGAGAGCCACAGTAACCTGGAGGATTTAAAGCAAGGTTTGGTCCCCTCCTGGATTAGCAACAAGCACCTCGCAGCCCTCCAACCTATTGAGAATGCATTGAGCCCATGCCAACTCTGGCTAGCCTCCGAAGCCTACCCAGTCCCCGTGGATTGTGGACGGTCCAACCACACAATCATGGGACTAGTATTTAGGATGCCGGTCATGGGTAGGACAGCCCGACCGGCGCCGCTATACAGGGTTGAGAACATTGGAGTCATTCAAGGGGGTGCACACATTCGTTTCACAGCGGTCCCGCCGTATGTCATTAAGTGGGAGCCCGCTATGACAGGTACCGACCTCTCAGGGTGCTGGAGCCGGGGAGCACACATAATCCTGTGTCCCCAGCACTTGAATGCCTTTTCAAAACCGCAGTGTGGGTTCAGAGCTGTTGACGCGAAGACTATAAATTGTACCTTGGAGGCAATGGCACAAGGCCATGTTCCCCCGCAGGTAGCATATATAGGAGGTGGGACATACTGTGTCACCACCAGCGCATCCCACTACCAGCACAGACAGCACAGCTGGTGCCCGGTCAGTGACAGCAGTTTCTGTTTTAAACCCGAGGCAGAAGTTCAAGTGGCCCAGGAGCAATTTGTCCCCATTCCTGAACCCTCCACTGTTCACCTCACTGTGAAGGAGAATTCTACGAATTTGCAGAAATACGTAGCGCACTTCGGCTATGAAATTCCCCCTCTCCCTGAACATTTGACAAAAATTCTAAAGGCCGTAATAGTTTCACAGAAACATTTTTACACTCTTGAGCAGAAAACAGTAGAGATAGGGGCTAAGATATTGAATATTGTGACTCCACCCTGGTGGAACGTTTTCAATTATATAGAGGTCCCATCATGGATTAGACTGGCTTCCCACATTCTCGTGGTTTGCCAGTTAGGAATAGTGCTATATTTAGTTTGCATCCAGTGTAAGGGAAAAGTTCGGTGGTCAGAATTCCGAAACCGAAGCTTTTGCAAGGAAAATTATGAGGAAGATACGCCGGTTTAAGTCTTTTTCCTGCATTTGATTAAAGAATTGTTGTTTCTTTTTGTTTGTTATTTATAATTAAAGGTTTCTTTTGTTGTTTGTGTTGCGACGCAGTTTAATAAAGATATGTGTACCAAGTGGTGCAGGGTTGTTAGACTCCCTCCATGCTTGGATGTATGTGTGTAAAGCCTGTAATTTTACTCTCTGTATGCTGATATACACTACATTTTTGCGGAATGGGAAGTGCATGTGTCGTGGGTATGTTAGATAGATAATTACAGGAGAAGGTTGACTATGGATGGTCAGAAAAATTTTGCTCACTTTAAGAATATGATACAGCAAGCAAGTTTTAGTATCACAGGGGGGAATGTAAGATTGCTAAAGTTCTACATCTCCCAGGAGGTTAATATTAATAAAAAGGGACCCTGCAATGGACATTTTAAATTAAAGGGTACCCAAGATGGCTTCCGAGCCTCGTGCCAGAAAGCCTGTGGGATTCAAATGTGGATTCTGCAGAGCAGACAGCTTGGACATAATTGAAACTCATAAGCTGCAGGTTTTCTGTGAAGAGAACTCTACCAGACAGAACTTTGAATAATGTATCAGACGAATTGGAGTCAGATTTAAGTTTCAGTGAGGCCCATAGTTTAATACCATCAAACAGTCTGCATACATAACCGAAAACAGATTAAACACAGCCACCAAGGCCGGACAAGCCCAACAAGAAGTCAAAGCCAATACAGGTTGCTTATCGGGCCGGTAAATGCAATTACCGGCCATCTAAAAACAGTTAACATGGATTGCTACCCTTATTGAAAACTAGCCCACCAGAATTAAGGCAGTAGAGCCAACCAGATCTGGCGCGAAGATAAGGGGTTTTCGGAAAATTATAACCGAAGGCCCCAGGTAGCAGTCATTGCTCTGGCCTGTGCTCTCGCTACTGCTTTTGCCGGGCTCTCATGGCTCCGGCCTCTTGGGCTGCCGCTCGTACTCGTGCCCCGGCTTCATGGCGGGTTCACTCTCCGGAGTAGATCTCCAGTAGCTAAGGACACCATACCAACTGCTGAAGAGCGACGAGACAAAGTTGAGCAGGTAGCCCAGGACTTGTAGTGTAGTCAGATGAGACGAGACGAGACAAAGAAGACAACAATCCCTCGATAAGGTCAGAGCAGAGCAGCGAGAACCATATCGGTAATTTGAAAACCCCCAAGCGCCTAGTTATAAGCTGATGCCTGAGGGGAGGGAGGAAGTCCCTGAGGAAGACGATAGCAAGCATCTTGTTGAAAGAAAGTGATGACGATGGCAAGCATCAAGAATAAAGCATTGACGTAGATCTCCACACCATAAGGAATACACAGGCGTTTGGTGCATGGCCAGTAAGGCCTAAATGGTAACAACTGGTGAATGTCCAATAAATATAACGTTACCGCCGACGACCGCCTGAGGGAGAAGAAGAGGAGAATCCATCGGGACGAGACGACGACAGTAGCTGAGAAGAAGAGTGTGCATCATGGCAACAGCTCCAGTACCGCGCCTCTGAAGACCACATGGCGACGGGGTACCTCAGAGGACAGAGGGCAAAACCACAAAAACACGTTTTCTTTTCCAACAGTTGACTTTGAACTCGGACTGGTGAGCATAAATTGTGGCCCCTCATAGCTTAATCTAGTTAGGTATAGGGGTGGGATAAGGATAAGGGGGTTATTGAGATTGTTGTTTTCCCTCGATGTGCCGTGTGCTCCCCATTCCCTGTATAAGTGTATTTGCATATAATGTTGTAGTGGTCATTTCTTTTAAGACTGTATCAAATTTTCCTGTTCAATAAACTCTTGGTTTTGATTGCATCTAAACCACTTCTCTACCTGAGTTTTCTATATCGCTGCCTGTACCTAAGTCCGGTGTCTAGAACCCAGGGGCGTGGGAGCGATTCAAACCGCTCACAAACAGTCAGGGGCATAACTGATTGGGCGTATGTGCCACACCCGCCACCCCCTACAGTTCTCGGAATTTGATAGTGTCAGCGATATGCATTCTCTGAACTCGATAGTGTCAGTGCTGTGCATTCTCTGAACTCAATATTGTCAGCGCTGTGCATTCTCTGAACTCGAAAGTGTCAGCGCTGTGCTTTCTCTGAACTTGATAATGTCAGCGCTGTGCATTCTCTGAACTCGATAGTGTCAAATCTACGCATTCCCTGATCTCAATAGATCAGCGCAGTGCGTTCTCTGAACATGATAGTGTCAGTGCTGTCCATTCTCTGAACTCGACAGTGTCAGTGCTGTGCAATCTCTGAACTTGACATTGTCAGTGCTGAGCATTCTCTGATCTCAATAGTGTCAATGCTGTGCATTCTCTGAACTCAATAGTGTCAGTGCTGTGCATTCTCTGACCTCGACTGCATCAGTGCTGTGCATTCTCTGAAATTGATAGTGTTAGCGCTGTGCATTCTCTGAACACAACATTTTCCACCCTGTCCATTCTTTGAACTCAATAGTGTCAGTGCTGTGCTTTCCCTGAACTTGATAGTGTCAGTGCTGTATATTCACTGAACTCAATAGTGTCAGTGCTGTGTATTCTCTGAACTGGATAATGTCAGTGCTGAGCATTCACTGAACTCAACAGTGTCAGTGCTGTGTGTCCTCTGAGCTCTATAGTGTCAGCGTTGTAGGTTCTCTGAACTCGATAGAGTCCACGCTGGACATAGTGTCAGCACTGTGCATTCTCTGAACAGAACAGTGTCAGTGCTTTGCTTTCTCTGAACTCGATATTGTCAGCGCTGTGCGTTCTCTGAACACAACAGCGTCAGCGCTGTGCATTCTCTGAACTCGATAGTGTCAAAGCTATGCATTCTCTGATCTTGATAGAGTCAGCGCTGTGCATTCTCTGAACACGATAGTGTCAGTGCTGTGCATTCCCTGAACATGATCGTGTTAGTGCTGTGCTTTCTCTGAACTCGATAGTGTCAGAGCTGTGCAGCCTCTGAACTTGTTAAGTGTCAGTGCATTGCATTCACTGAACTCGATAGTGTCAGCGCTGTGCATTCTCTGAACTTGATAGTGTCAAAGCTACGCATTCTCTGTTCTCGATAGCGTCAGCGCTGAACATACTCTGAACACGACAGTGTCAGCGCTGTGCATTCTCTGAACTCAATAGTGTCAGCGCTCTGCAGTCTCTGAACTCAATAAATGGCAGTGCTGTGCATTCTCTTTACTCGATAGTGTCAGAGCTGTGCAGCCTCTGAACTCAATAGTTTCAGTGCTGTGCAATCTCTGAACTCGATAGTGTCAGTGCTGTGCATTCTCTGACCTCGACCGCTTCAGTGCTGTGCATTCTCTGAAATTGATAGTTTCAGCGCTGTGCATTCTCTGAACTCAATATTATCAGCACTGTGCATTCTCTGAATTTGACAGTGTCAGCACTGTGCATTCTCTGAACAGAACTGTTTCCACACTGTCCATTCTTTGAACTCGATAGTGTCAGTGCTGTGCTTTCCCTGAACTCGATAGTGTCAGCGCTGTATATTCTCTGAACTGGATAATGTCAGTGCTGAGCATTCTCTGAACTCAACAGTGTCAGTGCTGTGTGTTTGCTGAGATCAATCGTGACAGCGTTGTACGTACTCTGAACTCGATAGAGTCCGCGCTGGGCGTTCTCTGAATTTGATAGTGTCACACTGTGCATTCTCTGAACAGAACAGTATCAGTGCTTTGCCTTCTCTGAACTCGATATTCTCAGCACTGTGAGTTCTCTGAACACAAAAGCGTCAGCGCTGTGCGTTCTCTGAACTCGATAGTGTCAAAGCTACGCAGTCTCTGATCTTGATAGAGTCAGCGCTGTGCATTCTCTGAACACGATAGTGTCAGCACTGTGCATTCTCTGAACATGTTCATGTTAGTGCTGTGCTTTCTCTGAACACGATACTGTCACTGCTGTGCTTTCTTTGAACTCGATAGTGTCAGCACTGCAGACTATCAGAACTCGATATTGTTAGCACTGTTCAGTCTCTGTACTCGATAGTGTCAGAGCTGTGCAGTCTCTGAGCTCGTTAAGTGTCAATGCTGTGCATTCACTGAGCTCGATAGTGTCAGTGCTGTGCAGACTCTGAACTCGATAAGTGTCAGTGCTGTGTATTCTCTTTACTTGCCAGTGTCAGTGCTATGCATTTTCTGAATTCAATAGTGTCAGCGATGTGCATTCTCTAAACTCGACAGTGTCACTGCTGTGCTTTCTCTGAAGTCAATAGAGAAAGCGCTGTGCATTCTCTGAACTCGACATTGTCAGCGTTGTGCTTTCTCTGATCTCAATAGTGTCAACGTTGTGCATTCTCTGCCCTCTAAAGTGTTCTCTGAACTTGATAGTGTCAGTGCTGTGCAGTCTCTGATCTCAATAGTTTCAGTTCTGTGCATTCTCTGAACTCAATAGTGTCAGTTATGTGCATTCTCTACTCGATAGTGTCATCACTGTGCTTTCCCTAAACTCAATAGTGTCAGTGCTGTATACTCTCTCAACTCAATAGTGTCATTGCTGTGTATTTTCTGAACTGTATAATGTCCTTGCTGATCATTCCCTCAACTCAACAGCGTCAGTTTTGTGTGATCTCTAAACTCAATTGTGTCAGCGTAGTACGTTGTCCGAACTCGATAGTCTCTGCGCTGTGCATTCTCTGAACTCGATAGTGTTAAAGCTATGCATTCTCTGATCTCGATAGATCAGCGCTGTCTGTTCTCTGAACACGATATTGTCAGTGCTGTGCATTCTCTGAACACAATAGTGTCAGTGCTGTGTATTCTCTGAACCTGATAGTGTAAGTGCTGTGCTTCCTCTGAACTAAATACTGTCAGTGCTGTGCATTATTTGATCTCAATTTTTTCAGCTCAGCGGATTATCTGAACTCAATAGTGTCAGCGTTGTGCATACTCTGAACTCGACAGTGACAGTTCTGTGAATTCTCTGAGCTCGATAGTTTCAGTGCTGAGCATTCTCTGAAATCAGTAGTGTCAATGCTATGCATTCATCGAACACGATAGTGTCAGCGCTGTGCATTCTCTGACCTTGACCGTGTCAGTGCTGTGCATTCTCTGAACTAGATAGCTTCAGTGCTGTGCATTCTCTGAACACAATAGTCTCAGCGCTGTGCATTCTCTGAATTTGATACTGTCAGCACTGTGCATTCTCTGAACACAACAGTTTACATGCTGTCCATTCTTTGAACTCGATAGTGTCAGTCCTGTATATTTTCTGACCTCAATAGTGTCAGTGCTGTGTATTCTCTGAACTGGATAATGTCCTTGCTGATCATTCTCTCAACTCAACAGCGTCAGTTCTGTGTGATCTCTTAACTCAATTGTGTCAGCGTAGTACGCTGTCTGAGCTCGATAGTGTCTGCACTGTGCGTTCTCTGAACTCGATAGTGTCAAAGCTGAGCATTCTCTGACCTCAACAGTGTAAGTGCTGTTTGTTCTCTGAACTCAATAGTGTCAGCATTGTACGTTCTCTGAACTCAATAGTATCCACGCTGGGCGTTCTCTGAATTTGATAGTGTCAGCGATGTGCATTCTCTGAACTCGATATTGCCAGCACTATGCTTTCCCTGAACTCGATAGCATCAGCACTGGGCATTCACTGAACTCAATAGTTTGAGTGCTGTGCGTTCTCTGAACTCGATAGTGTCAAAGCTACTCATTTTCTGATCTCGATATAGTCAGCGCTATGCATTCTCTGAACACGATGTAGGGGGTTTTCTGGTGGTGTTTGTTTTTTTTTTTGCCTGGTCAATCAGCTGTGTGTCTGAGCTGTTCCAGCCCCGTGCGGTTCGAATCGCTTCCCCTTTGGTTCTGACCGCCGGACTTATTTCAGTAGTGATATAGACAAAACGAGACCAGTGGTTTGGTGCAAAGAAAGCCAATGTTTTATTGAAATAAAGAATGAATTGCTATACAGTGAGAATAATTATAAATACAGCACACTTTTACTTAACGGGGAGGAGAAACAGACACATCGAGGGAAAATTGACTAAAATTTCAATTTAACAAAATTCCCCTTTAATTCCCACCCCTTATACCTATCTAGGTTGCCTAGTAATGGGCCAGAAAGTTTATGCTCACCAGTCTATGATGTTGAAATGCCTGCTCTGTGCCCTGCAGTCTGCCTTTGATTTTTCACCGCCCGAAGTAGAGATACCCCAGTAATTCAAAAGTAACTGCTGGTATTCCACTTCTTTGGATGGGCTGTGACATTCCTCTTGAAGGCAGGGCACTGGAGGTGAGGTGGTAGAGAGAGAGAGAATGGCTTCCTGAGGGGCTAACTTTATACCCCATTGGGAGCCCTTATCTTTGCGCCCAAATCTGGACGTATCTGGGTCACACAAAAGGGACCAATCTGTCCCCATTGACTGTAATGGGTTTGAATGCATTTCCCATTCGTTTGACTGGTTTGTGAATTGAGCTGCCCCAGTTTAAAAATGCCCCGCTGGTTTCTTGAGTGCTTGATAAACAAACCTTAAGTGTTAGTGTAAACTATCCTTTGTCCTGTGGTTTCATTTCAACCGCAATGCGATTGACAGCAATCACTTAAGCCCTTGAGTCAACACTGCTGAGAGTTTGTGTAAACAAACAATCCTTTGTTCCTGGTTGAAACTTCCTAACCACAGTTGATTGACAGTTTCAAATACTTCAGTATATCAGAAGCAGGTATTTTTTTCAATCCTTTGTCATCCAGTGCGGGGAGATATTCAGACAGGCTGTCTTTCTCCTTTGCCATGAGGCTTGCTGCAGCCAGCTTTGATGTAAAGTACATTCCAACCAGGTTTTCTTCAATGAAATAATCTTCGGGGGCTGCCGAAATTTTGCGAACCTTACGGTCCGCCCTTGGATACTAAAACTTGGTTGAAGTATCCTTTTTAAGGTGAGCAAAGATTTCTGACACCCCACAAAAAACCTTTCCTTATACTTATCTTTATCTATCTCTGACCCCCCAACACCTCCATCCCCTTACCCAGAGAGAATCGCAGTGCACGGTAGGCATCTATCGATAGAAAAACATGATTATTTACAGTAATACAAGCACAGAAGAGGTCTAATACCCCTGCACCACTTGTGACATCATAGAGCTTTATCACGATACAATATCTTTAATAAGATTAACACCAAGCCAAAACATATTTGTTAAAAATACAAACGGAAGAAAACGAGCTTCCTTTTTTTTTAAAGAACCAAGCCTACACATATTTGTTAAAAATACAAACGGAAGAAAATGAGCTTCACTTGAGAAAAAAAAAACAAATCTGCCATCACTCATGATTAGTTACAATTCAGACTTATTGACCTCCGAAAAGTCAAATTTACAGAATTTCTGAAACATCTTTTCCTTGGGGTGACGATTCATATCCTCGGGCACTGGAGGGAGGCCTCCCCATACGTGAAGCCGGTCTCACTAAAATGCTGGGTTGAATTGGATCCCAGTCATCCTGGCCAGTTCCCCTCATGGGCATCTGCCTTCCGCAGACCTTTCCCGTCGTAGGCTAGGGGTGCTCCCTTCCCCGAGCATCCAAAGATATGCTGGTCCT
The DNA here is from genome assembly GCF_052327205.1 of Somniosus microcephalus. Lineage (NCBI taxonomy): Eukaryota > Metazoa > Chordata > Chondrichthyes > Squaliformes > Somniosidae > Somniosus > Somniosus microcephalus. The sequence goes on along the minus strand of NC_140991.1, from coordinate 177,122,246 downwards.
CCGCACCTTTCGAAACTCTGAAAAAGACTTTAAAAAGAACATCTAGCCAGGTTCCCTGGCTCAGCGGAATGTGATCGGATTCCACGATCTCGGCTCACATAGACAACACTCTGGAATGGTTCCATACTTAAAACTTATACTTCAATACTTAAAACTACCAATTGCAATATCACGATTAAAATTAACACACTCTAACTTACTTGTACACATTATTAAACTTAAACAAAGCTATATACAGGCGCCGCCCATCTCCGGGCGGCTAGCCTAATCTCTGTTAGGCCTGTTGCAGGCTACCGCCTGCAGCGAAGCTGGACTGATCCCAACTCCTATTCCCTCGCAGCTTATGGATGCTGGTTGGGGACCTCTGTCTTTTGTCTTCTCCCTGACTCGGGAGACCGCCCTTCTTAACTGGAAAGCTGGTGACCATACTTTCCTGGGCTGGAGTACCCGAACATACCTCCTAGGGAGTGTCGCTGGTGGGGCTAACATGGCGAGTGGACCCTTAGCTCGGGTCACAGTCCTTGCTGGCTGGGGACCTTCTCCTTCGGGTCCCTCCCTTCCCAAACCTGGGCTGGGGATGGGCAATCCCTCGCCACCAGCTGCCGGTGGCTGGGAGTCTTCCCCTTCAGATTTGAAACCTGGTTCAGGCTCCTCCCCAGAGTCCCATAAGGGAGGGGGAGTGTCCTGAACAGTGGGCGGAATGGCTCCTCCCCTGACACAAGCCACAGCACCTGCCTGTGCAGCCTGTGAGCTTAAACCCACTGTGGGCTGAGGATTTCTAACCTCAGACCTTGTCCTGAGTGGCTGCTCTTTCTTTTTGGGTTTAAACAACTTACTTTGTTTATTATAACTAGCAGCCTGCCAGTAACCCTGTTCTAAATTCTTTCTCCTTACCAGGGCGGCCTTAAAGGCGGAATCTTGGGCTTGGACCTGCTTTTTGTCCGGGGCCAAAGCTATCCCCTGTGTGCCTCCCTTGTCCCGGATTGCTGCTATCGGGCCTGCTCTACAGGGGTCCCAGATCTTTCCTTCCCTATCCCCCTGCTTGGCCACCTCATCAGTCTTTTGGGTACCCTCCCACGTGGTATGGAGGGATCCCAAACCTATGGCCAAAGGTTTTGACCTTTCCCCAGCCTGCTCGTTCCCTGTGGGTCCCATTAAGCTAAATGGGACCTTGTTAGACCGGGGTGAATTGGTCAGCTCTTCCGAATGGACCACCATGCTGGAAGCTCCAGTGTCCACCGAATATCTCCCCTGCACAGTCTTCATCCTCATCTTAACATAGGGCCTGCTCCCCTCAGCATTTTTGCGGGGACAAAGGTCGACAGGCTGCAGTGGCTCTAGTCATTGCTGGGGGTGGGATGGGGCAGACAGGGTCAAAGCACCAGTGGTGGCTGCTACTCTCCCCTGGCCAGTCAGAAGAGACCGCATTGCCTCCAATAGTGACTCGACCGAGGCAGGGGGAATTCCTGTCTCTACCATTTGGACTGGGTCTGTGGGATTCTTAGCTTTATTGTCTTTCCAAGGATTTTGTTAAGTCTGTGTGTTATAATGATAATTATTACACAGACCACAAGAGTAAACTTTAACAGGTCTTTACTAGTCGAAGGTCAGGGCGGAACTGCCCAATAAATCATTACACAGCACTTATATACCGGTGTGGTCACCGCCGGTATTACAGTATACAGCAGCCAAGATAAAGTAGTGCAACTCTTAAAATAGTTCTCTTAAAGGTGGAACGGTTACTAAAATAGTTCTCTTAAAAGTGGAACGGTTACATACACTACAATCCTCCCTTTTTAGCTTAACAGTATATATATTCCCCATTAAACATAACATCATAACATATATACACAACTTCATGTAAAAACAGTTCACAGATTCAGTCTCTGCGGAGGCGCCTCCTGCGCTTCCTGACTCGGTCCGGATAACGCCTCGGTGGTGTAGTAGTTCTCGGTGGTGTAGTAGGTTCTCGTTGCTGGGGTGGCTCATCTAATAGTCCTTCACTGGACTTAACAGCTTGAACTTTCGTAACTTCAGAACCAGCATTGCTGACTTCTAAAGGCTCGAGTACCTTGGGAAGTTTTTCTACTTCCAGATTAATTTGGCTCAGTTCGGAGGGACCACGTGCATGACCTGGTAGGGGTGATAATGGTTCAGATGAGTCATCATCTTCTGCTTCTTCTCTATTGTCTTCTATTTCCTCCATCACTTCAGCTTTTGCCTCTGCCACCAATCCCCTGAGTGGCTTATTACTGCTGACACTGCTCACAAAAGGGTGCTCTTTCTTCTTAGCTTTCAACTGATCGATGAATTTGACATATTCCCTTTCTTGCTCAGCTTTGATTCGTTTGGCTTCATCGCGCAGACGGTTTGTGTGTTCCTGTTCCATTTTCTCAATCAGCTGCTTCTGCTGTCTTTCTCCCACTCTGTGTCAAAGAACTTTTTCTTTGCATTCATCTCTTGCTCAAAACGGTGAATCATTTGTTCTAATTGCTGTTGTAGTTTGAAATTGAGTTGAGTTCGAGCCCGGTGTTCCTCGGAAATGTGCATGTCTGTAGACTGGACAGACTCCGAATTCTCTGTCAAACTATGTTGTTGTTGTTCAGTGGAATTCTGTTCTGATACTTTGTTCTCTTCTGAAGCATTTATGCACTCCTTCGTTTTTCCATCATTAGTCTGCAAGTCCATTTTAGATTTGTCTTTTGCACATGGGCTGGTCTTACCATCATCAGTTCCAGAGTCTGAGCTGATTGTCTTCACCGAGTTCTCACTCTCTGCTTTGTCACTGTCACTGCTGCATATGCCCTCATCCAATATTCTGGACAATCGTTCAGGTTTGACATCTTTTCTTTTTCCGGAATCTACCGTCATTGCTTTTAGGGAGTGCCAGTCCATATTTATTTTCCTGATCCACTCCCATCCCAGAAGTGGTGGACCTCCCTCAGGTAGTACATATAAGTCCATTCCTTGGTGTTCTTTGCCCTTGTGTCTCACCTTGACTTTTATCTTTCCGATGGGGTATACTCTTTGCCCCGTGTATGTCTGCAATACTATCTCCGTATCCCGTAGGGGAATATGTGTGAATAACCTTTTGCAATCTTGCTTATTCATGACCGTCAACGCCGATCCGGTGTCCAATTCCATCTTCACTTGGACTCCTGCTATCTGCAGTGTGACCCAGATAGTTTGTCGGTCAGCTTCCTTACTCACATTGTGAATTCTCAGACTACCCAGTTCCTTGCTGTTGGAGTCTGAATCCGAATTGTGTTCATCCGAACTCTTCTCAGCTACCTTATGTACCTTTCTGCACTTTTCCTCCGGTGACTTTTTGTTGCTGGTCTTCTTTCCTGACCGGCATACTTTAGCTATGTGACCAAGCTTGCCACATTTTCTACATTCCTGGTCTTTAAACCAGCATTGGTTCTGATCGTGTGTTGTCTTTCCACAACGATAACATTTCGTTGTACCCAAAGCCATTTGATCTACGCTGAGTACCGCTGCCTTCAGCTGCATTTCCGCAGTGCCTCTCGCTGCGGCTTCGTGCGATGCTGCAATAGTGACAGCCTTATCAAGTGTAAGATCATTCTCTTCAAGCAACCGCTATTGTGTTCCTTCTTTCGACAATCCACACACGAATTTGTCTCTCAGTGCCTCTGTCAGTCTTTCCCCAAACTGACAGTATTTCGCTAGCTTACGCAGTTCAATTAAATACTCCGCGTTGCTTTCCTCTTTCAGTTGCGTTCTCGCATAAAATTTAAATCGTTCCGCTAACATCAGCGGTGTGGGGTTCAAATGATTCTTCAGGACAGCAACAATATTAGCGAAAGTCTGATCCACCGGTTTAGCTGGTGATAGAAGATGCTTCAATAGCCCGTATGTCTTCGCACCCATTGAGTTTAGTAAGGTTAGTGCTTTATCTTCATTTGATATTTTATTTGCCTTACAATATATCTCTATGCGTTCTACATACGTGGCCCAATCTTCAACATCGGGATCGAAATCGTTGATGTTACCACGCTTAGGCATCCTCGCAATCTTCTTGAGAGACAAAAAGAAATTTTTCTTTTCTTTTTTTTTTCAAAATGGCGGTTTCCCGCGCTCGTCTTCTTCCCCCGCCTACGAAAATGGCGGCTTCCCGCGTTTGCCTTTCTCCCCCGCTGGCTGTAATGGCGATTGCCGTATTGCTGCATTCGCCCTCCCCAGCGGTTTTCAAATCGTGCCTCCCAGCCCCTCTTGCAGTCCAGTCCTTTCCCCCTCGGCTGCGGATGAGTTCTCCGCGTTTTTAAAAAAAAAAATTCTCCTGCGCTTACGCTGTCCCGGTCGCTGCGCCTCGCGGCCTCGGTAGCTGCCCGGCCTTTTTCACCGGTCGCGGTCGTGCTCTCTCTCGACGCTGTTGCGTCTCCCAGCCCGCTTGTAGCCCGGTCTCTCACACCGGCTGCGTTTGCATTCACCGCGGCTTCCGTGCCTTACGCTGCCCCAGTCTCAGCGCCTCTGGCCCCGACTTCTGTCCGGCTCTTTTCCCCGGCCGTGGTCGAGTTCTCCGCCCTTATATCCTCCGTTCTTCCCTCCCCTACTTCACAGCTAACGTGGCCGACTCGCTGCTCGTCGCTGATCGGCTTACCCACCACCGTGATAGAAGGGATGATCACTGCCTGTTGCTGATGGAAGGCTTCGTGTCAGAATTCTTCCTTTGCTCTGCAGACCCGAGTCTTTTCTCAGCAGAATGATGAGGGCGGATGCCTCTTCTCGACGCCCGTCAACTGCCTTGGATGTATCTCTGCCGCAGGGTAAGATCGTACTCGTCACCACTGTTAAGCCTGTATGTTATAATGAGAATTATTACACAGACCACAAGAGTAAATTTTAACAGGTCTTTACTATTCGAAGGTCAGGGCGGAACTGCCCAATAAATCATTACACAGCACTTATATACCGGTGTGGTAACTGCCGGTATTGCAGTATACAGCAGCCAACATAAAGTAGTGCAACTCTTAAAATAGTTCTCTTAAAGGTGGAACGGTTACTAAAATAGTTCTCTTAAAGGTGGAATGGTTACATACACTACAGATTTCTACAGTCTTTTCTCCAGTGACCATCCTTCCCACACCCATAACAATTTAACTTAGCCTGGGAGGGACGATTCCCCTCCTGGTGCCACTCTTTCTTATTCGGGCCCCCAGGTTTAATATCATGGACTTTTCCCTTGGGTTGGTGTGTCTCGGTACCCCTCATGTTTCTAAATGCTACTGTGAGCCGGCGGATCACCGCTTCTTCGGTGGTCTGGGGGTTTCGGGGGTCAAACCAAGCCATGGCCTGGGCTTGGATCTGGGGTATGCTGCTTGTCATAAGACAATGGAGCCAGTGAGTCAATTGTGCTGGGTTCAGTGCTGACCATGCTGGCATTCCTGGGCATGCACTCCAGTAGACTGGCCACAGCCTGTCTGCAAACTCCTGCGGGGACTCCCCTGGGAGCTGTACCGTTCTTTCTACCCAGGCAAACGGACTACCGTCATTGAGTCCCATGGCCTCCAATATCTCGTTCCTCAAATCCTCATAATCCTTCTGCCCCCTTTGCACTCACCAGACAGTGTCTTCCCAGGGAAAACAGCAGCATTTTAGCTTGCTCTGCGTCATCGCAGTCATTAACACAAGCTGCTTGTTCTATCTCCCTGAAGTGCCGAGATGGGTCTCCCTTTTAGTGAGCTTGGGGATGTGGCTAACCATGGCCCTGAGCTGTTGGGTGCCATACAGCACCACAAACTGATTCTGAATGGCCCCTGTGTCATTGTCATCAACGGGCGGACTGTACCTCCGTTGTCGTAGGGGGTACACTGATTGTGGACCCAGCCTACCTACCGGGGACTGCTGTGCTTCCTCTACCACCTCATCCTCCACCCACGCTTGCTGCCAGAGCTCCTGAAAGCTCGGAGCTATGGGTGGCGATCGTGGGACCTCTGATTCCCTAAATAACTTTGTTCTGGGTGTTGCCCGTGGGACGGTTCTATTTGGGTTGCCGGTAAAGTCCGACTGGCCTATCCTCGGGCTGATAAGATTTTGCCCTCTTTAAAGCCATATTCAAGTTTGCTATCTCTTCCCTACAGGGGCCATGATCTGCTTCCTCAAACCCTTGGTCGCAGGCCAGCTTATATGCTGCCTATAACTGCCTAAACTTTTCCTCCTGCTCTCTTACTTCTTGTATGATGCGGGTGTTCTCCTCCCGCACCCTCATCTCACTACTCTTGGCCTCTGTAACTAGGCTCTTCAGGTACTCTAACTCATGTCTCGTGCGGCTTTTGTCCTCACTTAACTGGTCCACCAGTCGCTCTATCTTGGCCTGGTATTCTTCAATCTCCATTTCCTTATCCCAACACTCTGCTTTAACTGCCCTAAGCTTGCAGGTACCTAACCACAAACAGATTAGTGGTGTGATAAAAAGAAAACCAATAACTGCTGCTCTCTCCAGACCCAGACCACCATCTGCTACATCGCATACTGTCGGTGACGGTCCTGCCATGGTCGTCATTTTGTAGGGGCTTTTTTGGTTGTGTTTGGGGGATTATTGCCCTGTCAGTCAGCCGCGTGTCGGAGCTGTTCCAGCCCTGTGCGGTTCGAATCGCTTCCCCTATGGTTCTGTCCACCGGACTTATTTCAGTAGCGATATAGACAAAACGAGACCAGTGGTTTGGTGCAAAGACAGCCAATATTTTATTGAAATAAAGAGTGAATTGCTATACAGTGAGAATAATTATAAATACAGCACACTTTTACTTAACGGGGAGGAGAAACGGACACATCGAGGGAAAATTGACTAAAATTAAAATTTAACAAAATTTCCCCTTTAATTACCACCCCTTATACCTATCTAGGTTGCCTTGTAATGAGCCAGAAAGTTTATGCTCACCAGTCTATGATGTTGAAACGCCTGCTTCGTGCCCTGCAGTCTGCCTTGGATTTTTCACTGCTCGAAGTAGAGATACCCCAGTAATTAAAAAGTAACTGCCGATATTCCACTTCTTTGGGCGGGCTGTGACGTTCCTCTTGAAGGCAGGGCACTGGAGGTGAGGTGGTAGAGAGAGAGAGAATGGCTTCCTGAGGGGCTATCTTTATACCCCATTGGGAGCACTTATCTTCGTGCCCAAACCTGGATGTATCTGGGTCACACAAAAGGGACCAATCTGTCCCCATTGACTGTAATGGGTCTGAATGCGTTTCCCATTCATTTTACTGGTTTGTGAATAGAGCTGTCCCAGTTTAAAAATGTCCCGCTGGTTTCTTGAGTGCTTGATAAACAAACCTTAAATGTTAGTGTAAACAATCCTTTGTCCTGTGGTTATATTTCAACCACAACTAGATTGAGAGCAATCACTTAAGCCCTTTAGTTAACACTGCTAAGAGTTTGTGTAAACAAACAATCCTTTGTTCCTTGTTGAAACTTCCTAACCACAGTTGATTGACAGTTTCAAGTACTTCAGTATATCAGAAGCTGGTATTTTTTTCAATCCTTTGTCATCCAGTGCTGGGAGATATTCAGGCAGGCTGTATTTCTCTTTTGCCACGAGGTTTGCTGCAGCCATCTTTGATGTAAAGTACATTCCAACCAGGTTTACTTTAATGAAATAATCTTCGGGGGCTGCCAGAGTATTTGCGAACATTACAACGATAATGTCAGGGCTGTGCATTCTCTGAACGTGATCGTGTTAGCGCTGTGCTTTCTCTGAACTCGATAGTGTCAGTGCTGTGCATTCTTTGAACTCGATAGTGTCAGCTCGGCAGGTTATCTGAACTCGATAGTGTTAGCGCTGTGCATCCTCTGAACTTGATTGTGTCAGCGCTGTGCAGTCTCTGAACTCGATAGTGTCAGTGCTGTGCATTCACTGAACTCGATAGTGTCAGCGCTGTGCATTCACTGAACTCATGTAGTGTCAGCGCTATGCAGTCTCTGAACTCGATAGTTTCAGCGCTGTGCATTCACTGAACTCAATAGTGTCAGTTCTGTGCAGTCGCTTAACTCGATAGTGTCAGTGCTGTTTATTATCTGCACTAGATAGTGTCAGTGCTGTGCATTCCCTGAACTCAATAGTGTCAGTGCTGTGCATTCTCTAAACTCGACAGTGTCAGCGCTGTGCATTCTCTGACCTTGATAGTGTCAGTGCTGTGTATTCTCTGAACTGCATAATGTCCTTGCTGATCATTTTCTCAACTCAACAGCGTCAGTTCTGTGTGATCTCTTAACTCAATTGTGTCAGCATAGTACATTGTCTGAACTCGATAGTGTCTGCACTGTGCGTGCTCTGAACTCGATAGTATCAAAGCTACACATTCTCTGATCTCGATAAATCAGCGCTGTGTGTTCTCTGAACATGATATTGACAGCGCTGTGCATTCTCTGAACACGATAGTGTCAGGGCACTGCATTCTCCGAACATGATATTGTCAGTGCTGTGCATTCTCTGAACATGATACTGTCAGTGCTGTGCATTCTCTGAACACGATATTGTCAGTGCTGTACATTCTCTGAGCTCGATAGTCTCAGTGCTGAGCATTCTCTGAACTCATTAGTGTCATTGTTGTGCTTTCTCTGAACTCGATAGTGTCAGTGCTGTGCTTTCCCTGAACTCGATAGTGTCAGTGCTGTATATTCTCTGAACCCAATAGTGTCAGCGTTGTATGTTCCCTGTACTCGATAGTGTCAGCGCTGTGCATTCACTGAACTCAATAGTGTCAGAGCTGGGCGTTCACTGAACTCGATAGTTTCAGCGCTGTGCGTTCTCTGAACTCGATAGTGTCAAAGCTACTCATTTTCTGATCTCGATAGAGTCAGCACTATGCATTCTCTGAACACGATGTAGGGGGTTTTCTGGTGGTGTTTGGGGTGTTTTTTTGCCTGGTCAATCAGCTGTGTGTCTGAGCTGTTCCAGCCCCGTGCGGTTCGAATCGCTTCCCCTTTGGTTCTGACCGCCGGACTTATTTCAGTAGTGATATAGACAAAACGAGACCAGTGGTTTGGTGCAAAGAAAGCCAATGTTTTATTGAAATAAAGAATGAATTGCTATACAGTGAGAATAATTATAAATTCTGCACACATTTACTTAACGGGAAGGAGAAATGGACACATCGAGGGAAAATTGAATAAAATTACAATTTAACAAAATTCCCCTTTAATTCCCACCCCTTATACCTATCTAGGTTGCCTTGTAATGGGCCAGAAAGTTTATGCTCACCAGTCTACGATCTTGAAACGCCTGCTCCGTGCCCTGCAGTCTGCCTTGAATTTTTCACCGCCTGAAGTAGAGAAACCCCAGTAATTCAAAAGTAAATGCTGGTAGTCAACTTCTTTGGGCAGGCTGTGACGTTCCTCTTGAAGGCAGGGCACCGGAGGTGAGGCGGTAGAGCGAGAGAGAATGGCTTCCTGAGGGGCTATCTTTATACCCCATTGGGAGCCCTTATCTTTGAGCCCAAATCTGGATGTATCTGGGTCACACAAAAGGGATCAATCTGTCCCCATTAACTGTAATGGATTTGAATGCATTTCCCATTCGTTTGTCTGGTTTGTGAAAAGAGCTGTCCCAGTTTAAAAATGTCCCGCTGGTTTCTTGTGTGCTTGATAAACAAACCTTAAATGTTAGTGTAAACAATCCTTTTCCTGTGGTTACATTTCAACCACAACTAGATTGACAGCAATCACGTAAGCCCTTGAGTCAACACTGCTAAGAGTTTGTGTAAACAAAGAATCCTTTTTTTCCTTGTTGAAACTTCCTAACCGCAGTTGATTGACAGTTTCAAGTACTTCAGTATACCTTAAGTTGGTATTTTTTTCAATCCTTTTTCATCCAGTGCTGGGAGATATTCAGGCAGGCTCTCTTTCTCCTTTGACACGAGGCTTGCTGCAGCCATCTTTGACGTAAAGTACATTCCAACCAGGTTTACTTTAATGAAATAATCTTCGGGGGCTGCCGAAATTTTGCGAACCTTACAACGATAGTGTCAGGACTGTGCATTCTCTGAACACGATCGTGTTAGCGCTGTGCTTTCTCTGAAGTCGATACTGTCAGTGCTGTGCATTCTTTGAACATGATAAGGTCAGCTCTGCAGGTTATCTGAACTCGATAGTGTTAGCGCTGTGCATTCTCTGAACTCGATAATGTCAGCACTGTGCAGTCTCTGAACTCGATAGTGTCAGCACTGTGCATTCACTGAACTTGATAATGTCAGTGCTATGCAGTCTCTGATCTCAATAGTGTCAGTGCTGTGCATTCACTGAACTCGATAGTGTCAGTGCTGTGCAGTCTCTGAACTCCATAGATTCAGCACTGTGCATTCACTGAACTCGATAGTGTCAGTGCTGTGCTGTCGCTGAACTCGATAGTGTCAGTGCTGTGTATTCTCTGCACTTGATAGTGTCAGTGCTATGCATTCCCTGAACTCAATAGTGTCAGCGCTGTGCATTCTCTAAACTCGACAGTGTCAGCGCTGTGCATTCTCTGAACTTGATAGTGTCAGTGCTGTGTATTCCCTGAACTCGATAGTGTCCACGATGTTCATTCTTTGAGTTCAATAGTGACATTTCTGTGTATTCTCTGAACTCGATACTGTCGGTGCTGTGCGTTCCCTGATCTTGATACTGTCAGTACTGTGCATTCTCTGAACTCAATAGTGTCATTGCTGTGTATTCTCTGAATTGCATAATGTCCTTGCTGATCATTCTCTCAACTCAACAGCATCAGTTCTGTGTGATCTCTTAACTCAATTGTGTCAGTGTAGTATGTTGTCCAAACTTGATAGTGTCTGCGCTGTGCTTTCTCTGAACTCAACAGTGGCAAAGCTACGCATTCTCTGATCTCGATAGATCAGCGCTGTGCTTTCTCTGAACACGATATTGTCAGTGCTGTGCATTCTCTGAACATGATAATGTCAGGGCTCTGCATTCTCTGAACACGATATTGTCAGTGCTGAGCATTCTCTGAACTAAATAGTGTCATTGCTGTGCATTATCTGAACTCGATAGTGGCAGTGCTGTGCTTTCCCTGAACTCGATAGTGTCAGTGCTGTATATCCTCTGAACTGAATTGCGTCAGCATTGTACGTTCTCTGAACTCGATAGTGTCAGCGCTGTACATTCACTGGACTCGATTGTGTCAGCGATGTGCAGTCACTGAACTCGATAGTGTTAGCTCTGTGCATTCACTGAACTCGAAAGTGTCAGCGCTGGGCATTCTCTGAACTTGATAGTGTCAGCATTGTGCATTCACTGAACTCGATAGTGTCAGCACTGTGCAGTCTCTGAACTCGATAATTTTCAGTGTTGTGTATTCTCTTTACTCAATAGTGTCAGTGCTGTGCATTCCCTGAACTCAATAGTGTCAGCACTGTGCATTCTCTAAACTCTACAGTGTCAGCGCTGTGCATTCTCTGAAGTCAATAGAGACAGCGCTGTGCATTCTCTGTACTGGACAGTGTCAGTGCTGTGCTTTCTCTGAGCTCGACAGTATCAGTGCTGTGCATTCTCTGAACTTGATTGTGTCACCGTTGTGCATTCCCTGCCCTCTAAATTGTTAGCGCGGTGCATTCTCTGAACTCAATAATGTCAGTGCTGTTTATTCTCTGAATTGGATAATGTCAGTGCTGAGCATTCTCTGAACTCAACAGTGTCAGTGCTGCGTGTTCTCTGAACTCAATAGTGTCAGTGATGTACATTCTCTGAACTCGATAGTGTCAAAATTGTGCATTCTCTGCCCTCTAAAGTGTTAGCGCTGTGTATTTTCTGAACTCGATAGTGTCAGTGCTGTGTATTCTCTGATCACAATAATTTCACTTCTGTGCATTCTCTGACCTCAATAGTGTCAGTTCTGTTCATTATCTACTCGATAGTATCATCTCTGTGCTTTCCATGAACATGATAGTGCCAGTGCTGTATATTCTCGGAACTCAATAATGTCATTGCTGTGCATTCTCTGAACTGCATAATGTCCTTGCTGATCATTCTCTCATCTCAACAGCGTCAGTTCTTCGTGATCTCTTAATTCAATTGTGTCAGCGTAGTACTTTGACCAAACACGCTAGTGTCTGCGCAGTGCGTTCTCTAACTCGATAGTGTCATATCTAAGCATTCTCTGTTCTTGATAGATCAGCGCTGTGCATTCTCTGAACACTATATTATCAGCGCTGTGCATTATCTGAACTCGATAGTGTCAGCGCTGTGCCATCTCTGAACTCGATAGTGTCAGCGCATTGTATTCTCTGAATGTGATAGTGTCAGTGCTTTGCTATCTCTGAACTCAATATTATCAGTGCTGTGCAGCGTATGATGTCGATTTTTTCAGCTCAGCGGATCATCTGAACTCTATAGTGTCAGCGATGTGCATACTCTGAACTCGACAGTGTCAGTGCTGTGCATTCTCTGAGCTTGATAGTTTCAGTGCTGAGCATTCTCTGAACTCAGTAGTGTCAATGCTGTGCATTCTCTGAACTTGATAGCTTCAGTGCTGTACATTCTCTAAACTCAATAGTGTCAGCGCTGTGCATTCTCTGCATTTGATACTGTCAACACTGTGCATTCTAAAAACACAACAGTTTCCATGCTGTCCATTCTATGAGCTCGATAGTTTCAGTGCTGTGCTTTCCATGAACATGATAGTGCCACTGCTGTATATTCTCGGAACTCAATAGTGTCATTGCTTTGTATTCGCTGAGCTGCATAATGTCCTTGCTGATCATTCTCTCATCTCAACAGCATCAGTTCTTTGTGATCTCTTAATTCAATTGTGTCAGCGTAGTACTTTGACCAAACTCGTTAGTGTCTGCGCAGTGCGTTCTCTGAACTCGATAGTGTCAAAGCTACGCATTCTCTGATCTTGATAGATCAGCGCTGTGCGTTCTCTGAACATGATATTATCAGCGCTGTGCATTCTCTGAATACAATAGTGTCAGCACTGTGCATTCTCTGAACTCGATAGTGTCAGCGCTGTGCATTCTCTGAACTCGATAGTGTCAGCGCTGTGTATTCCCTGAACCTGATAGTGTCAATGCTTTGCTTTCTCTGAACTCAATACTATCAGTGCTGTGCATTGTATGATGTCGATTTTTTCAGCTCAGCGGATTATCTGAACTCTATAGTGTCAGCGATGTGCATACTCTGAACTCGACAGTGTCAGTGCTGTGCATTCTCTGAGCTCGATAGTTTCAGTGCTGAGCATTCTCTGAACTCAGTAGTGTCAATGCTGTGCATTATCTGAACTTGATAGCTTCAGTGCTGTACATTCTCTAAACTCAATAGTGTCAGCGCTGTGCATTCTCTGAACTCGACAGTGTCAGCGCTGTGCATTCTCTGACTCGATGGTGTCAGTGCATTGCATTCTCTGAACTCGATATTGCCAGTGCTGTGCTTTCTCTGAACTCGATAGTGTCAGCGCTGTGCATTCACTGAACTCGACAGTTTTAGCACTGTGCATTCTCTGAACTCGATAGAGTCAGCGCTGTACATTCTCTGACCTCGACCACGTCAGTGCTGTGTGTGATAATAATAATAACTTCCGGGAAGTTATGTCATCACTTCCTGTGAACTGTGAACTATGAACTATGAACTGTGTACATACCTCACTTCCTGTCATATGTCACTTCCTGTTGGACTGGTATAAATACTGGACTGTTCAGTATTGTAAGAGGCTTCTACCAGAGGCATGGTAAAGACCTCTCTTGTATATAGTGTGTTTGTAAGTTGCTTAAAGCTTACCTTAAAGTTACTTGATGTGTAAGACTCCTTTTTCTTACATCAATTTAAGCAACTTAATATTTACACTCACAAATACTAGACCTTCGGACAAACTCGGAGTTAAGGATCCAGGGAACCACCCATCATGGAAAGAATCCTTAGACCTATTCATCTGGACTTGGACCCGAATACACCAGCAGCTGGCAGGGTATGGAAGCATTGGTACCGTACTTTTGAGAATTTTCTGGATGAATGTAAAGCGGATGCTCCTACTAGATTGAGGATACTTATAAACTATGTGACCCCACAAGTGTTCGAATATGTTGATGAATGGGATAATTACGATGAGGTGATTCGGGCACTTAAGAAACTGTATGCCAAGACTCTAAATGAGGTCTATGCTAGACATCTACTGGCCACAGCCCGACAAGGGCCAGGGGAATCGATTAACGAATTCCTTCAAGAACTTCGCAGGCTCAGCATAGATTGTAACTTTCAGGCAGCCTCAGCTGAGCTGTACCATGAAGAAATGATTCGTGATGCTTTCATCTGCGGGATTGCCTCTCCATTTATACGCCAGCGTCTACTAGGAAGTAAAACACTTGAGCTACAAAAAGCTTTTGACCTAGCTTGTTCTCTGGATTTGGCAAAGAGAAATGCAGACCTCTATCAGCTGCCCAGATCTCGATCTGCTGCTGTAACTGCAACCAGACAATTCAAGCGCTCTCAGGTGAATCCTATCATGGGGGAATCTAATTCTGATAATTCTGATGAAGAAGAGGAGGATGACCCCACTTTAGCAGCCTCTTGGCAATCTAGGAAGGAATGCTTCTTTTGTGGAGATGCTTTTCACCCTAGGAAAACCTGCCCTGCTCGCAATGCAATCTGCAGTTATTGCAAAAAAAAAGGACACTTTGCTAAAGTTTGCCTATCAAGGGCCTCTATGAGGGCCAATCCAGCTAAGGCCTACCGAACTGCCCCAATTAGGGCCTATCAAGATGCTCCAGCTAGGACCTATCAAGCTTCCTCTCGAGCTCTCTCCCGAAGAAGCACACTGAGAGTTTTAGCCACTCTCTGTGCAACGACACCAATTACAGCTGCTTGCCCACAGAACCTGTCTCATGCAGCTACAAAAGTTTCAATTAAAGGGCATACCTTAGGTGCCTTAATTGACTCAGGAAGTACTGATAGTTTCATTAAGGAACAGATTGTTGCGAAATTGAAACTACATGTCTTCCCATCGGACCAGGCAATTGCGATGGCTCAGTCATCACTTAATACCAGAATCTCCAGCTTTTGTATTGTTGATATGACACTTAATGGTCGCATGTATCCCTCCACCCGACTTTCGGTACTCAAGGACTTATGTAGTGATCTCCTCTTAGGGCTGGATTTCCAAAAACAGCATAAGAAACTCACTATTGAGTTCGGCGGATCCAAACCTGGTCTTACTATTTCTAATATACCATCTAAATTACAGTTTTGTGCATTATCAGCAGCTTCACTGGATGAACCCTCATTATTTGCCAGTATTCCGCCTCGATGCAAACCAATCCTAACGAAATCGCGGCGCTTTAATCAGGAAGACCAATCTTTTATTGAGGCTGAAATCTCTCGACTTCTAGCAGAGGATATCATCGAACCATGTTCATCACCCTGGCGGGCTCAAGTCGTCATTGTCAAGAACCCTCTAAAACCTCACAAACAACGACTGTGCATTGATTATTCGCAAACCATCAATCAATATACTGACTTGGACGCCTACCCATTGCCACGCATTGATGATATGGTTAATAAACTGGCCGAATGCAAAGTGTTCTCAACTTACGACTTAAAAAGTGCCTATCATCAGGTACCCTTGAAGGTCTCAGATAAGCAGTACACGGCCTTTGAGGCTAATGGACGGCTGTACCAATTTCGCCGCCTCCCATTCGGGGTTACTAATGGAGTGGCTGTCTTCCAACGGGCAATGGATGGCCTGGTTAAACAGGAAAACCTAAGGGACACTTTTCCCTATCTTGATAACATTACCATTGCAGGTCACGATCAACAGGAACACGACGCCAACCTCCAAAAATTTCGGGATGCCCTCCATCGCCGTAATTTAACCCTGAATGAATCCAAATCTGTTGAGTCGCAACCGACCATCAACATCCTTGGCTACTCCGTAGGCAATAGTATCATTAAGCCAGACCCAGAAAGAATTCGCCCGCTCCAAGGGCTCCCGTCACCTAAGAATCCGGCTTCTTTACGTCGGGCTCTCGGTCTGTTTGCATACTACGCTAAATGGATTCCTCATTTTTTGGACAAAATCCAACCCTTGCTGCATGCTAGATCATTTCCACTGGGAACAGCGGCTGTTGCAGCCTTTAACCTTCTCAAAAAACAGTTGGAGAAAGCGGCTCTTCACTCCATCGATGAGAATCTCCCTTTCGTGGTTGAATGTGATGCCTCGGAGGTGGCGATCTCAGCTACTCTGAATCAGGAAGGTCGTCCTGTAGCATTTATGTCCGGGACCTTACAAGGTGCCGAGCTACATTATCCTCCAGTTGAGAAGGAAGCCAGAGCCATCACAGAGGCAGTACGGAAGCAGAACCATTTTCTAGCTCACCAGCACTTTACATTAATCACGGACCAACGATCAGTCGCCTTCATGCTCGATAATCGAAAACGAACCAAAATTAAGAATAATAAAATACAACTTTGGAGGATGGAACTGGCCTCTTTTGGTTATACCATTCTCTATCGGCCTGGCAAGGAGAATGTGGCCCCGGACACCCTCACACGGGCATTCTGCTCCACTATGTTGTCCTCTACTCTCCTGGATGTCCACAATGGATAGTGTCATCCTGGCGTTACGCGCATGCTACATTTCGTACGATCACGGAATCTCCCTTTTTCCACTGGAGATGTAAAGAAAATATGTCAGAATGCCGGCTTTGTGTGGAATTAAAACCTCAGTTCTTCCGCCCCTCAGATGGTATACTCATACATGCAACCCAACCGATGCAACGACTTAGCATCGATTTTAAGGGCCCAGTGCCCTCTTCAACTCGGAACACATATTTGCTCACCATGATCAACGAATATTCACGTTTTCCGTTTGCCTTCCCCTGCTCCAATATGCTGGCGTCCACAGTAATCTGCTGCCTTGAGCAGGTATTTTCTCTCTGTGGCATGCCGGCTTATATTCACTCAGATCGGGGTCCATCCCTTATGTCAAGGGAACTCAAAGACTACCTCTCAGAACGGGGAATTGCTACAAGCAAAACAACACCATACCATCCCATCGGAAATGGGCAGGTAGAGAGGTATAACGGTATCATCTGGAATTCCGTACGTCTCGCTTTAAGATCTCGGGGCCTACCAGACCAGCAATGGGAAACAGTGCTTCTGGATGCATTGCACTCTATACGGTCCCTGCTTTCTACAGCCACAAATACTACACCTCATGAGCGGTTCTTTGGATTCCAGCGTCGCTCATCTCATGGGACATCACTCCCATCATGGCTAACTACTCCTGGACCTGTATTACTCCGAAGATACGTTCGGACGTCTAAAAATGACCCTCTCGTAGACGAGGCCGAACTAACTGATGCCAACCCCACCTATGCAAACATACGATATTCCGACGGCTGAGAATCTACTGTATCATTACGGGATCTGGCTCCCTGCCCACCAGGACCTAGTGGGACATCGGGTGATGGCATTTCACCAGGAAACTCTTGGGACCTATCGGGTACCCCTCTCCAGGATCCTGATCGGACACCAACTAGCTTGGTGCCGGTAGAACCCCGTACTCAAAGTTGCGACCCTCCCAGTACCGCGCATGAAAGTACTGATCCACCACAGACCAGCTCTGCACCTCCCTCTTAACAGAGGCAGTCCGACTTTGAACCTATTGGGGCTCGTACATGGAGCCATGATCTCCCCGACCCTTCACAGGGTAATCCAGGCCACACAGACTCTGACCAATGGCCAACCGCATGTAAGCGAACCAGCGACCCTCTACGACGGGAACCCAAACGGGTGCGACTCTTCCTCGTTCGGCGGCTACGGAACAAAAGGTAGACCACAGCCTCCTAATCCTGCAGGAGGGAAGAATGTGAAAATAATAATAACTTCCGGGAAGTTATGTCATCACTTCCTGTGAACTGTGAACTATGAACTATGAACGGTGTACATACCTCACTTCCTGTCATATGTCACTTCCCGTTGGACTGGTATAAATACTGGACTGTTCTGTATTGTAAGAGGCTTCTACCAGAGGCATGGTAAAGACCTCTCTTGTATATAATGTGTTTGTAAGTTGCTTAAAGCTTACCTTAAAGTTACTTGATGTGTAAGACTCCTTTATCTTACATCACTGTGCATTCTCTGAAATCAATATTTTCAGTGCTGTGCATTCTCTGAACTCAATATTATCAGCGCTGTGCATTCTCTGAATTTGATAGTGTCAGCGCTGTGCATTCTCTGCATTTGATACTGTCAACACTGTGCATTCTAAAAACACAACAGTTTCCATGCTGTCCATTCTATGAGCTCGATAGTTTCAGTGCTGTGCTTTCCATGAACATAATAGTGCCAGTGCTGTATATTCTCGGAACTCAATAGTGTCATTGCTTTGTATTCTCTGAGCTGCATAATGTCCTTGCTGATCATTCTCTCATCTCAACAGCGTCAGTTCTTTGTGATCTCTTAATTCAATTGTGTCAGCGTAGTACTTTGACCAAACTCGCTAGTGTCTGCGCAGTGCGTTCTCTGAACTCGATAGTGTCAAAGCTACGCATTCTCTGATCTTGATAGATCAGCGCTGTGCGTTCTCTGAACACGATATTATCAGCGCTGTGCATTCTCTGAACTCGATAGTGTCAGCGCTGTGTATTCCCTGAACCTGATAGTGTCAGTGCTTTGCTTTCTCTGAACTCAATACTATCAGTGCTGTGCATTGTATGATGTCGATTTTTTCAGCTCAGCGGATTATCTGAACTCTATAGTGTCAGCGATGTGCATACTCTGAACTCGACAGTGTCAGTGCTGTGCATTCTCTGAGCTCGATAGTTTCAGTGCTGAGCATTCTCTGAACTCAGTAGTGTCAATGCTGTGCTTTCTCTAAACTCAATAGTATCGGTGCTGTGCTTTCCCTGAACTCGATAGTGTCAGTGCTGTATATTTTCTGAACTCAATAGTATCAGTGCTGTGTATTCTCTGTACTGGAGAATGTCAGTACTGAGCATTCTCTGAACTCAACAGTGTCAGTGTTATGTGTTCTCTGAGCTCAATTGTGTGTAGGAATTAACAGCGGTGTTGTGGTTATTGTCTCTGGCCAGTCAGAAGCCTCTGAGCTGCTCCAGGCACCCCCGTGCAGTTTCAAAGCGCTCCCCTATTCCTGGTTCTGACCACCGGACTTATTCGGTAGCGATGTGGACAGAAAACGTGATTCGTGGTTTCGGTGCAAAACAGACCAGTATTTACAGAAAAAAAAAAGGAGATACAATTTAAAATGTAATTGATACGGCACTTATGCCTGGTACAGCACTTTTGCTTAACACAGTATACTCAGTGTCCACTAGAGCGCTCCTTGCTCAGTGCAACACTCCTTTACATACAGTACACTTTAAAAAAAACAGCTACACAGTGTTCACCACAGCACTTCTCTGCTTTTTGCAACACCCCTTTAAATACAGTTTTTATATAGAACTCAGTGTTCACTATAACACTTCTCTGCCAGTGCAACACCCCTTTTTAAATACAGTTTCAATATAGAACTCAGTGTTCACTATAGCACTTCTCTGCTAGTGCAACACCCTTTTTAAATACTGTTTCAATACAGAACTCAGTGTTCACTATAGCACTTCTCTGCTAGTGCAACACTGTCTTACTTAAAATAGGGGAGGAGAAACAGACACAACGAGGGAGAATCGACTAAAATCACAGTTCTAACAAAATTCCCACTTAATTCCCACCCCTATACCTATTCTAATTTGCCTTGTAAAAGGCCAGAAAAATATATGCTCACCAATGAAAATGCCTGCTCCGTGCCCTGCAATCTTTGATCTTCACTGCCCTGAAGTAAAAACACCCCAGTATTTTAATAGTAAACTGCTGGTGTTCCACTCCTTTAGGCAGGCTCCCACATTGTAGAGAGCACAGAGGTGAGGCCACAGAGAGAGAGAGAGAGAGGCTTCTGAGAAGCTATCTTTTATACCCCATTTGGGGCCTGCCCAAATCCAGATGTACCTGGGCTAAACAAAAGGGATCCAAAATGTCCCCATTTTCTTGTAATGGGTTTGGATGAATCACCCATTCGTTTAAACTATTTCTTCCCAGTTTAAATGTGTCCTCATTGTCTGTGATGGGCTTTTGAATAAAGCTGCCGTGGTTTGAAAAAGAAGCATGTCTATTTCCTTGATTGCTTGAGGAGGTTAGTGTAAACAAAAGTAATTGTCCTTGTGGTCGGACTGAAACCAGTAGCAGTTTCTGTAATCACATCAATTGTCTCTGCAGGGAGGGGAAACTCCCTGAACTGCCTTTGATTGGCAGTCTGGTCAGCCATCTTTGAACTTCACCTTTTTCACAGACACACACACAAGCTGCCTTTTCAATGTCTTTTGTCTTCTGCCATGCGGTCTGGTGGCCATTTTGATCCCTTGATTTTTAAAGGTATATTACCCAGGTATTCCTTCATCAAAATTCAATCTTCGGAAGTGTAGGAAATCTCGAAATTATTGCGAAATCCCTACAGTCCCCCATTTGATACTAAAACTTGCTTGTAGTATCCTGGCCAAAGGTAAGCAATCATTTCTGACCCCCCACAAACAACCTTCCCTTAATACTTATCTACATCTATCTTTGATCCCCTGACACCCCCATCTCCCCTGCCCAGAGAGAATCGCAGTACGGTAGGCATCTATCAACAGAAAACCAAAATTAAATTAAATAATCAATACACAGAGGGGGTCCAATGCCCCTGCACAACTTATATTCACAGTAACTCAAACATGGAGGGGGTCCAATGCCCCTGCACTGCTTGTAACACAATTTTAACATGATACAACATCTCTAATGGGATTGTCACCTAGCCAACATATCTGCTAAAAATACACATGGAAGACATCGAGCTTCCCCTTTTTTTTATTACAATGCAATTGCCAGGCACTTTATTAAAATGGCACTGTTCTTCAGCCAGAAATGTATTTTAAATATTCTTGAACTACAAGCACAACAATTCCTGGGCATATGCTGTTTGTTCCCTTAACTCCAAACAAGCAGTAAAATAATTGACAAGTTTTGTAAATTCTTAGTCTTAAATTGTATTTCCAGTAACATTTTCAATGTTGTGGGCATCTGCCTCCTGCAGACCCCTTTCTTCGTGGGCTAGGAGTGCTTTCGTTCTCGAATCCCACGACACGCTGGTCCTCTGCGCCTTTCGGAGCTCTGAAAAAGACTAAAAAAATATACCGCCAGGTCCCCTGGCTCGGCGGGGAGTGTAATCAGGTCTCGCGAACTTGATCCACAATACAATTCTGGAAAGGTCCCACACTTAAAACTTATACACTAATATTAATTGCAATATAAAAATTAAAATTAACACGTTCTACCTTAATACACGTTCTACCTTAACCTTATACACACTACTTGAACAAAACTATATATAAGTGCTGCCCATCTCCGGGCGGCCAGCTTAATCCCTGGTTGGGCTGCCACAGGCTGCTTCCTGCGGCATGGCTGGGCTGATTCCAGCTTCTAGTCCCTTGCAGCTTATGGCTGCTGGTTGGGAACCTCTGCCTTTTGGCTTCTCCCTGACTCGGGAGGCCGCCCTATTCCACTGGAAAGTGGGTGAACATACTTTCTTGGGCTGGGGTACCCGAAGAGATCCCCTAGGGGGTGTTGCCGGTGGGGCTACACTGGCGAGCAGACCCTTAGCTCGGGTCACACTCCATGCTGGCTGGGGACCTCCTCCTTTGGGTCCCTCCCTTCCCAAACCTGGGCTGGGGACAAGCAATCCCTTGCCACTGGCTGCTGGTGGCTGAGAGCCTTCCCCTTCAGGCCTAAAACCTGGTTCAGGCTCCTCCCCGGAGTCCCACAAGAGAGGGGGAATCGCTTGGGCCGAGTGCTGGGGATCTTCTACAATCCCAGCTGCCTGTTCCCCTGCCCCCTGGTTAAACAACCCGCATTGTCTGATATAACTGGCTGCCTGCCAGGACTCCTGTTCAAAATCTTGAATGGCTCCTCTCCTGACACAAACCACAGCGCTTGCCTGTGCAGCCTGTGAACTTGCACCTGCTGTGGGCTGGGGATTTCTATTCTCAGGCTCACTCCCAGCTGCCTGTTTCCATGTGGGTCCCATTAAGCTAGATGGGACCCCGTTAGACTGGGGTGAATTGGTCAGGTTTTCCGAGTGGACCACCATGCTGGAGGCTCCAGTGTCCACCAAATATCTCCCCTGCACCATCTCCACCCCCATCTCAACATGCTCCCCTCAGCATTTTTGCGGGGACACAGGTCAACAGGCTGCACTGGCTCTAGCCATTGCTGGGAATGGGATGGGGCAGATGGGGTCACTACGCTCCCCTGGCCAGTCAGAGGAGACCGCACTGCCTCCAATAGTGACTTGACCCGGGGGGGGGGAAATTCCTGTCTATACCACCTCATCCTCCACCCCCCCTTTGCTGCTAGAGCTCCTGAAAGCTCGGACCTGCCTTTGGGCTGATCAGACATATCATCCCCTTGGCCCTCCTTAAAGCCATCTTCAGGCTTTCTATCTCTGCTCTACAGGGGCCATGATCTGCTTCCTCAAACCCTTGCTCGCAGGCCAGCTTATATGCTGCCTTTACCTACCTAACCTTTCCTCCTGCTCTTTTATATCTTGTATGAGGCGAGCGTTCTCCTCCCGCACCCTCATCTCATTGCTCTTGGCCTCTGCAACTAGGGACTTCAGGTAATCTGACTCGTGCCTCGTGTGGCTTTTTCCCTCACTAAACTGAACTACCAGGTGCTCTAACTTGGCCTGGTATTCCTCAACCTCCCTTTCCCTATCCCAACTCTCTGCCCTGGCTTCCCTAAGCCTGCAGGAACCTAAGCACAAATAAACCAGTGGGATAACAAAAAAAACAATAACTGCTGCTCTCTCCAGACTTAAACCACTGTCTGCCACATCACACACCGTTGCCGACGTCCTGCCATGGTCGCCATTTTGTAGGAATTAACAGCGGAGTTGGGGTTATGGTCTCTGGCCAGTCAGAAGCCTCTGAGCTGCTCCAGGGACACCCGTTAAGTTTCGAAGCGCTCACCTATTCCTGGTTCTGACCACCGGACTTATTTGGTAGCGATGTGGACAGAAAACATGACTCGTGGTTTGGGTGCAAAACAGACCAGTATCTATTGAAACAAACAAAAAAAAAGAAACAACTTAAAATGTAATCAATACAGCACTTATGCCTGGTACAGCACTTTTGCTTAATGCAGTACACTCAGTGTCCACTAGAGCAATCCTTGCTCAGTGCAGCACTCCTTTACATACAGTACACTTTAAAAAAAACAGCTACACAGTGTTCACCACAGCATTTCTCTGCTTGGTGCAACACCCATTTTAATACAATTTCAGTATAGAACTCAGTGTTCACTATAACACTTCTCTGCTAGTGCAACACCCCTTTTTAAATACAGTTTCAATATGGAACTCAGTGTTCACAATAGCACTTCTCTGCTAGTGCAACACCCTTTTTAAATACTGTTTCAATACAGAACTCAGTGTCCACTATAGCACTTCTCTGCTAGTGCAACACTGTCTTACTTAAAATAGGGGAAGAGAAACAGACACAATGAGGGAAAATCGACTAAAATCACAGTTCTAACAAAATTCCCACTTAATTCCCACCCCTATACCTATTCTAAGTTGCCTTGTAAAAGGCCAGAAAAAATATATGCTCACCAATGAAAATGCCTGCTCTGTGCCCTGCGATCTTTGATCTTCACTGCCTCAAAGTAAAAACACCCCAGTATTTTAAAAGTAAACTGCTGGTGTTCCACTCCTTTAGGCAGGCTCCCACGTTGTAGAGTGCACAGAGGCGAGGCCACAGAGAGAGAGAGAGGCTTCTGAGAAGCTATCTTTTATACCCCATTTGGGGCCCGCCCAAATCCGGATGTACCTGGGCTAAACAAAAGGGATCTAAACTGTCCCCATTGTCTTGTAATGGGTTTGGATGAATCACCCATTCGTTTAAACTGTTTTTTTTCAGTTTAAATGTGTCCTCATTGTCTGTGATGGGCTTTTGAATAAAGCTGCCGTGGTTTGAAAAAGAAGCATGTTTATTGCCTTGACTGCTTGAGTAGGTTAGTGTAAACAAAAGTTATTGCCCTTGTGGCCAGACTGAAACCAGTAGCAGTTTCTGTAAACACATCGATTGTCTCTGCAGGGAGGGGAAACTCCCTGAACTGCCTTTGATTGGCAGTCTGGCCAGCCGTCTTTGATCTTCACCTTTTTCACAGACACACACACAAGCTGCCTTTTCAATGTCTTTTGTCTTCTGCCATGTGGTCTGGCAGCCATTTTGATCCCTTGATTTTTAAAGATATATTACCCAGGTATACTTTAATCAAAATTCAATCTTCGGAACTGTAGGAAATCTCAAAATTATTGCAAAATCCCGACAAGTGTCAGCATTGTACGTTCTCTGAACTTGATAGTGTCCACGCTGGGTGTTCTCTGAATTTGATTGAGTCAGTGCTGTGCATTCTCTGAACTCAACAGTGTCAGTCCTTTGCATTCTCTGAACTCGATATTAACAGCGCTGTGCTTTCTCTGAACTCGATAGTGTCAGCGCTGTGCATTCACGGAACTCGATAGTTTCAGCGCTGTGCGTTTTCTGAACTCGATAGTGTTAGCGCTGTGCATTCTTTGACCTCGACCACGTCAGTGCTGTGCATTCTCTGAAATCAAAAGTTACAGTTCTGTGCATCCTCTCAACTCAATATTGTCAGCACTGTGCATTCTCTGAATTTGACAGTGTCAGCGCTGTGCATTCGCTGAACACAACAGTTTCTTCACTGTCCATTCTTTGAACTCGATAGTGTCAGTGCTGTGCTTTCCCTGAATTTGATAGTGTCTGCACTGTGCATTCTCTGAACAAGACAGTGTCAGTGCTTTGCATTCTCTGAACTCGATATTGTCAACGCTGTTCAATCTCTGAACTCGATAGTGTAAATGCTGTGTATTCTCTGAATTCAATAGCATCAGCGCTGTGCATTCTCTGAACTCGATAGTGTGAAAGCAATGCATTCTCTGATCTCGATAGAGTCAGCGCTGTGCATTCTCTGAACTCAATAGTGTCAGTGCTGAGCATTCTCTGAACTGAACAGTGTCAGTGTGTGTGTTCTCTGAGCTCAATAGTGTCAGCGTTGTATGTTCTCTGAACTCGATAGAGTCCGCGCTGGGCATTCTCTGAATTTGCTAGTGTCTGCACTGAGCATTCTCTGAACAGGACAGTGTCAGTGTTTTGCGTTCTCTGAACTCGATAGTGTCAGCGCTGTGCGTGCTCTGAATTCAATAGCGTCAGCACGGTGCATTCACTGAACTCGATAGTGTCAGCACTGTGCAGTCTCTGAACTCGATAGTGTGAAAGCTATGCATTCTCTGTACTCGATAGTGTCAGCGTTGTGCATTTTCTGCAATCTAAAGTGTTAGAGCTGTGCATTCTCTGAACTCGATAGTGTCAGAGCTGTGCAGCCTATGAACTCAATAGTGTCAGCACGGTGCATTCACTGAACTCGATAGTGTCAGCACTGTGCAGTCTCTGAACTCGATAAGTGCCAGTGCTGTGTATTCTCTTTACTCGCTAGTGCCAGTGCTGTGCATTCCCTGAACTCAATAGTGTCAGCACTGTGCATTCTCTATACTCGACAGTGTCAGCACTATGCTTTCTCTGAAAGTGATTGTGATAGCGCTGTACTTTCTCTGAACTCGATACAGTCAGTGCTGTGCATTCTTTGAGCTCGATAGTGTCAATGCTGTGCAGTCCCTGAACTCGATAAGTGTCAGTGCTGTGTATTCTCTTTACTCGCTAGTGTCAGTGCTGTGCATTCCCTGAATTCAATAGTGCCAGCACTGTGCATTCTCTGAACTCGACAGTGTCAGCGCTGTGCATTCTCTGAACTCAATAGTTTCACCGTTGTGCATTCTCTGCCCTCTAAAGTGTTAGCACGGTGCATTCTCTGAACTCGCTTGAGTCAGTGCTGTGCATTCTGTGAACTCAATAGTGTCAGAGCTGTGCAGTCTCTGAACTCAATAGTGTCAGTGCTGTGTATTCTCTTTACTCGCTAGTGTCAGTGCTGTGCATTCCCTGAATTCAATAGTGCCAGCACTGTGCACTCTCTGAACTCGACAGTGTCAGCGCTGTGCGTTCTCTGAACTCGATAGTTTCACCGTTGTGCATTCTCTGCCCTCTAAAGTGTTAGCACGGTGCATTCTCTGAACTCGCTTGAGTCAGTGCTGTGCATTCTGTGAACTCAATAGTGTCAGTGCTGTGCAGTCTCTGAACTCGATAAGTGTCAGTGCTGTGTATTCTCTTTATTCGCTAGTGTCAGTGCTGTACATTCTCTAAACTCGACAGTGTCAGCGCTCTGCATTCTCTGAACTCGATAGTGTCAGTGCTGTATATTGTCTGAACTCAATAATGTCAGTGCTGTGTATTCTCTGAACTGGATAATGTCAGTGCTGAGCATTCTCTGAACTCAACAGTGTCAGTGCTGTGTGTTCTCTGAGCTCAATAGTGTCAGCGTTGTACGTTCTCTGAACTCAATAGAGTCCACGCTGGGCGTTCTCTGAACTCAATAGGGTGAAAGGTATGCATTCTCTGATCTCAATAGAGTCAATGCTGTGCATTCTCTGAACACGATAGTGTCAGTGCTGTGCATTCTTTGAACTCGATAGTGTTCGCGATGTTCATTCTTTGAATTCGATAGTGACAATGCTGTTTATTCTCTGAACTCGATACTGTCAGTGCTGTGCATTCTCTGAACTCAATAGTGTCATTGCTGTGTATTCTCTGAACTGCATAATGTCCTTGCTGATCATTCTCTCAACTCAACAGCATCAGTTCTGTTTGATCTCTTAAATCAATTGTGTCAGCGTAGTACGTTGTCCGAAGTCGATAGTGTCTGCGCTGTGCATTCTCTGAACTCGATAGTTTCAAAGCTACGCACTCTCTGATCTCGATAGATCAGCGCTGTGTGTTCTCTGAACACGATATTGTCAGCACTGTGCATTCTCTGAACACAATAGTGTCAGTGCTGTGTATTCTCTGAACCTGATAGTGTCAGTGTTGTGCTTTCTCTGAACTCAATACTGTCAGTGATGTGCATTCTTTGATCTCGATTTTTTCAGCTCAGCGGATTATCTGACCGCAATAGTGTCAACGATGTGCATACTCTGAACTAGATAGTGTCAGTACTGTGCTTTCTCTGAGCTCGATAGATTTAGTGCTGAGCATTCTCTGAACTATGTAGCTTCAATGCTGTGCATTCTCTGAACTCGATAGTGTCAGTGCTGTGCATTCTCTTACCTCGACCATGTCAGTGCTGTGCATTCCCTGAAGTCAATAGTGTCAGTGTGTAAGAATTTGCAATAATTTACAGTTCTGAAGATCAATTTTTTTGATTAAAGAATCCCTGGGCGTTGTGCTTTTAAATTTCCAGGGATAAAAATGGCTGTCGCACCACATGGCCGAAGACAAAGTGGCTTGGAATGCAGCTTTCTGTGTCTGGAGGTAAGTTTCAATGGAGACAAAACGTTACCACAGGACAATGCTTTGCTTACAAAGCAATTGAATGCTATTAGCATTTGTGTGTATATCGAGTGGATACATCTAAACTGCAGAAGAGACTTTTGTATCTTGAATGGGATCCGTTTAAGAATTGAATGGGTCTAAATCACCTAGCATGCTGGACAATAGAGCAGTTGTATTTCCCTTTTGTTTCAGCCCAGGGAGCTCCGGAAGACACATTAATCCAGTCCAACCACTCCGAGTTAGCCAATCACAGCTTTCTCTTGTGTATTGGGCCCTTTGGTTGGGGAATTTTGCACACAGCCCTTGCAAGGCAGAACGGCAGGGGCCTCGCCATGTATAAAGATAGCTGCTGAGAAGCTATCTCTTTTTTTTTACTTCCTGCGACCATAGGTGAGCCTTTCTCTCTCTCTGTCTCTCACTCCGCTGGACCACAGGTGAGCAGAGTTTCTGACTCCTCAGCAAAGCAACCCAGTTAAGGAGTTTGGGGGATGGTAATTTAAGGGGATATTGCTAAGATTGTTTAATCAACATTGTAGTCACTTACCCCTCGTTTTTGCCGTCTGCCTTATCCCATTTTAAGCAATTTTACTGTGTTCGTGTGGGATAGTTTGATATTTTGATTATAGTTTCTGTTAGTTAATAAAACTTGATTATTTCACTCATCCAAATCACGTGTCTGTTTTAATATCAATAATTATAAGCCCTGCAGTCAGAACTGGAAGGTGGGGTAGCGATTCGAAACCGTTGTTTTAAAATTGGTTTTATTGGAATTGGTCTGTGTGCAGGCAAAGGCTGCAAGACCAGGAAAATTACTTTAAACCAGTTTAAAGAAGCCCTAGCCTTACAAAATGGTGACCGCGGGCAGGACTGCAGGCCGTTTTTGTTATGATGAGTGGTTTGGATCTGGAGAAAGTACCAGCTCTAGTTTCTCTCGTTGTTTTCAGTATGTGGGTAGCCCTGCGGATGTTAGCAGCAATGTGTAGGCTGACCTATCATTGTATACGTGGCTGGGTTAAGGAGGGTGAGAAGAGGATGCAGGAGGAGGTTAAAGATGCCAAGAATCGGGTGTCCCAGCTTGAAAAATTCCAGGCAGAGGTAGAACACCTCAGAGAGGTGTATGAGGCCAGAGCTAGTGGAATGAGGGTGCGGGAAGAGAATGCACGCCTCACACTAGAGGTCACAAAATGCCAGGCATTTATAGAGCGCCTTGTGCAGGAAGTCACAGAGGCGAGGGACTGTGAGATGAGGCTACGGGAGGAAATCGCACACCTCACCCATGAAGCTAGTGAGGGAAAAAGCCATGCAAGGAACAAGATAGAATTCCTAATGTACCAAATTATAGGAGTAAAGAGGAGCGAGATGAGACTGCGGGAAGAGAATGCCCGCCTCACCTCAGAAGAGACAGAGCAGGAGGAGAAGTTTAGGGAAGGAAAGGCAGCTCATAAGCTGGCTTGCGCCCTAAGGTTTAAGGAAGCAAATCATGGCCCCCGTAGGGCAGAGATAGAAAGCCTTAACATGGCTTTAAAGGCATCAAAGGGGATGATTTGTCTGATCAGCACGAAGCCAGGTCAGCTGCACTTTACTGGCAGCCCAATTAGAACCATCCCACAGGCAGCACCCAGAACGGTGCTGGATTGGGAATTAGAGACCCCAAGACCGCAGCCCACAGCTCCGAGTCTTGAGGAGCTCTGGCAGCGAGGAGGGGTGGACAATGGGGTGGTAGGAGATCACCAGCAGGTCACGCTAGGCAGGTGGGGACCAGGACCAGTGTACCCCCTCCAACAACAGAGGTACGGTCTGCCCGTGAGGAGTGAGCCTGAGAATAGGAATCCTCAGCCCACAGCAAGTTTGAGTTCACAGGCAAGCACTGTGGCTTGTGTGGTGGGAGGAGCCATTCATGTTCAGAGTAAGCTGTTTAAGCCAGTGAACAGGGAAGGAGAGTTCTGGGACCCCTGTAGAGCAGGTCCAGTAGCAGAAATCCGGGACAAGGGAGTCACACAGGGGATAGTTTTGGCCCCAGAAAAAAGGCAGGTCCAAAATTCCCCAGTTAAAGCCACCTGGGTGAGGGAACATGAGTTTGCTGTCCATGCAAGTTCAAGTTCACCGCCTGTAAAGAAAGGCACTGTGGCCTGTTTAAAGGGACCAGCTTCTCAGCCATCTTCTAGAGTGGTCCCCCAATGATGTGGGACCCTGGGGGGGCAGGGATAGCAATCCCTCTTGCAAGAGATATAGGGAGGGAGCTGACACCAGGTTTTAAACATGGGGAGGAAAATTTCAAGCCACCAGCAGCGGGTGGTGAGAGTATACCTGCCCCCAGCACAGGAGTGGGCAGGGAAGAGCAGACAAACCCAGAGAGAGATTTGCACCGGCAGGCTGCCAGGTACATTATACAGTGCGGGCTATTTGGACATGAGGGAGAAGGTTCCCAGCCAGCTGGGTCTGTGACCCAAGCTCAGGGTCCGCCAGCCAATGTTCCCCCATAGAGACACCCCTCAGAAGGTCTCAGTGAGTGCCCCAGCCTAAGAAAGCATGGTCACCCACTTTACAGTGGAGTAGGGCAGACTCCCGAGCCAGGGAGAAGCCAGAGAACAGAGGTCCCCACTCAACAGCCATAAGCTGCGAGGGACCAGAGACAGGAGGCACTCCAGCTTTGCTGCAGCCAGCAGCAATCTGTGACAGTGCCAGAGATTAGCCTGGCCGTCCGGAGATGGGCGGTATTTGTATTATAGCTATGTGTGTGTATATAGCTTGCTTTAAGTTGTATTTTAAGTTTTGTTGATATAACTAGTTTTAAGTTT
The DNA here is from genome assembly GCF_052327205.1 of Somniosus microcephalus. Lineage (NCBI taxonomy): Eukaryota > Metazoa > Chordata > Chondrichthyes > Squaliformes > Somniosidae > Somniosus > Somniosus microcephalus. The sequence goes on along the minus strand of NC_140991.1, from coordinate 177,091,953 downwards.
AAGTTTACATGTGTGCCGAATGTTTGTGTTTTGGTCCGAGGTCGAGGGACCCGACCATGTCTCCACGTAAGGCAGCAGGTCAGCGAGACCTGGCTGCATGTCCCTTTTAAGTTTTTGCAGGAGATTGGAAAATGAAGCAGCCATGTTTGCCCAGCCCGAGCTGGGCATCGAATGAAGTTATGGCGACAGAATGTTGAGGATCACCTCGCCATCGGACGAACCCAGGAGACCCCACAGCGATCTTCGGGAAAAACCGGACAGGGTCCAGAGGAACTTGCCTACTCCTCCTACGGGGAGGAGATGGCCCCAGCTGGGTGGGGCATGGCCCCCAACCCAGCACTATCCTGATCGAAGTTCACTTGCGGGAGACCTCGCTGTTGAGGAGTCATGATGAGGAAGCGCGGGCGCCTGGTCGTAGGGACGCGTTCCCCGGGAGTGGGAGGTGATGGCCCGGGAAAGATCGTATAGAGGAGGGCGAGACCCAGAGTCGTGTGGGTGCATTCGGGGAAGGGAGGAACTCACCCGGGGGCCCACGGGCAAAGAGGATAAGTGCAGCTGGGAAGGATGAGTGGGTGGCCAGATCAGTGTGGGGCCAGGGAGAGCCACCACACAGGCAGCCATCATTTTCTGCAGCCAGTCGAAGGAAGACAGGAGGGGGAGGGACTGGGAGTCGAGATCCTATGCTCCCCGGTCTCGGTCTGTGCTGAGGTATATTTTAAACAGGAGGGGTACCCCGCCTCCACAAAAGGACAAGGGAACGGCTCGGGGCTGGCAGAGCAGGCTGGTCTGTAAATCCATTCTGCCTGTTTTAAAGTTTAAGATGATCAAAAGGGGGGTGGAAGGTACTTTTACTGCCCGAGTGGGAGGAGCAATGCCCACTCGAATTTCGTGACCCATCATTGGCACGTGATGATCGGAGTTCATTTAAGCATGTTGTTTAATGATTTTTTGTATTTTGTGTTGCAGTCCCAAGTTGAGCAGAGCGTAGGATCCCCTCCGTTCTTGGGACCAGTTTGTGACAACTCCAAGTTGAGCAGAGCGTAGGACCCTCTCCGCGCTTGGGATCATTTTGAGTACATTGTGTAACTAAGATTGCAACATTTTGTAATAATTTATGATGTAAAAATTTGATTGTAAATTTGGTTTACACTGTATAATTTTACAAGCGTGTAGGGGTATGAGACCCCTTATTGAAAACTGGAGTATCTGTAAGATGCCTACCGTACCATGGTTTTTTTTTCTTGAATTTAAGGGGAATAGACAGGACGGGGATCAGTGGCAGATAGCTATTAGGTAAATACAGGGGATGGTTGTTTGTGAGGGGTCAGAAATTATTGCTCATTTCTTCAAGAGAATACTACAAGCAAGCTGGAAGTATCCAAGGGCGGACTGTAAGAATTCGCAATAATTTACAGTTCTGAAGATTCATTTTTTTGATTAAAGAATCCCTGGGCGTTGTGCTTTTAAATTTCCAGGGATAAAAATGGCTGTCGCACCACATGGCCGAAGACAAAGGGGCTTGGAATGCAGCTTTCTGTGTCTGGAAGTAAGGTTCAATGAAGACAAAGGGCAATGCTTTGTTTACAAAGCAACTGAATGCTAGTAGCATTTGTTTGTATATCGAGTGGATACATCTAAACTGCAGAAGAGACTTTTGCATCTTGAATGAGATCCGTTTAAGAACTGAACAGGTCTAAATCACCTAGCATGCTGGACAATAGAGCAGTTTTATTTCCCTTTTGTTTCAGCCCAGGGAGCTCTGGAAGACACATTAATCCAGTCCAGCCACTCTTAGTTAGCCAATCACAGCTTTCTCTTGTGTATTGGACCCTTTGGGCGGGGAATTTTGCACACAGCCCTTGCAAGGCAGAACGGCAGGGGCCTCACCATGTATAAAGATAGCGGCTGAGAAGCTATCTCTTTTTTTTTACTTCCTGGGACCATAGGTGAGCCTCTCTCTCTCTCTGTCTCTCACTTCGCTGGACCACAGGTGAGCAGAGTTTCTGACTCCTCAGCAAAGCAACCTAGTTAAAGAGTTTGGGGGATGGTAATTTAAGGGGATATTGATAAGATTGTTTAACCAACATTGTAGTCACTTACCCCTCATTTTTGCCGTCTGCCTTACCCCATTTTAAGCAATTTTACTGTGTTCGTGTGGGATAGTTTGATATTTTGATTATAGTTCCTTTTAGTTAATAAAACATGATTTTTTCTCTCATCCAAACCACGTGTCTGTTTTAATATCAATAATTATAAGCCCTGCAGTCAGAACTGGAAGGTGGGGTAGCGATTCGAAACCGCTGTTTTAAAATTGGTTTTATTGGAATTGGTCTGTGTGCAGGCAAAGGCTGCAAGACCAGGAAAATTACTTTAAACCAGTTTAAAGAAGCCCCAGCCTTACAAGTGTTGTGCATTTTCTGAATTTGATACTGTCAGCACTGTGCATTCTCTGAATACAACAGTTTCCACGCTGTCCATTCTTTGAACTCAATAGTGTCAGTGCTGTGCTTTCCCTGAACTCGATAGTGTCAGTGCTGTATATTCTCTGAACTCAATACTGACAGTGCTGTGTATTCTCTTAACTGGATAATGTGAGTGCTGAGCATTCTATGAACTCAACAGTGTCAGTGATGTGTGTTCTCTGAACTCAATTGTGTCAGCATTGTACATTCGCTGAACTCGATAGTGTCCACGCTGGGCGTTCTCTGAATTTGATAGTGTCAGCGCTGTGCATTCTCTGAACTCGACAGTTTCGGTGCTTTGCATTCTCTGAACTCAATATTGCCAGCGCTGTGCTTTCTCTGAACTCGATAGTGTCAGCGCAGTGCATTCTCTGAACTCGACAGTGTCAGCACTGTGTATTCTCTGAACTCGATATTGTCAGTGCTGTGCATTCACTGAACTCGATATTGTAAGCGCTGTGCATTCTCTGAACACGATAGTGTCAGCGCTGTGTATTCTCTGAACCTGATAGTGTCAGTGTTTTGATTCTCTGAGCTCAATAGATTCAGTGCTGAGCATTCTCTGAACCCAGTATCGTCAATGCTGTGCATTCTCTGAACTCAATAGTGTCAGTGCTGTGCATTTTCTGAATTTGACACTGTCAGCACTGTGCATTCTCTGAACACAACAGTATCCACGCTGTCCATTCTTTGAACTCAATAGTGTCAGTGCTGTGCTTTCCATGAACTTGATAGTGTCAGTGCTGTATATTCACTGAACTCAACAGTGTCAGTGCTGTGTATTCTCTTAACTGGATAATGTGAGTGTTGAGCATTCTCTCAACTCAACAGTGTCAGTGCTGTGTGTTCTCTGAACACAATTGTGTCAGCATTGTACATTCCCTGAACTCGATAGTGTCCGCGCTGGGCGTTCTCTGAATTTGATAGTGTCAGCGCTGTGCATTCTCTGAACTCGACAGTTTCAGTGCTTTGCATTCTCTGAACTCGATATTGCCAGTGCTGTGCTTTGTCTGAACTCGATAGTGTCAGCGCTGTGCATTCTCTGAACTCGACAGTGTCAGCACTGTGTATTCTCTGAACTCGATATTGTCAGTGCTGTGCATTCACTGAACTCGATATTGTCAGCGCTGTGCATTCTCTGAACATGATACTTTCAGCGCTGTGTATTCTCTGAACCTGATAGTGTCAGTGCTTTGCTTTCTCTGAACTCAATACTATTAGTGCTGTGCATTGTATGATCTCGATTTTTTCAGCTCAGCGGATTATCTGAACTCAGTAGTGTCAGCGATGTGCTTACACTGAGCTCAATAGTTTCATTGCTGAGCATTATCTGATCTCAGTCGTGTCAATGCAGTGCATTCTCTGAACTCAATAGTGACAGCGCTGTGCTTTCTCTGAATTTGATACTGTCAGCACTGTGCATTCTCTGAACACAACAGTTTCCAAGCTGTCAATTCATTGAACTCAATAATTTCAGTGCTTTGCTTTCCCTGAATTCGATGGTGTCAGTGTTGTTTATTCCCTGACCTCAATAGTGTCAGTGCTGTGTATTCTCTGATCTGGAAAATGTCAGTGCTGATTATTCTCTGAACTCAACAGTGTCAGTGCTGTGTATTTTCTGAACTCAATCATGTCAGCATTGTACTTTCTCTGAACTCAATAGCATCAGCGCTGTGTGTTCTCTGAACTCGATAGTGTCAAATCTCCGCAGTCTCTGATCTCGATAGAGTCAGCGCTGTGCATTCTCTGAACACGATAGTGTCAGCGCTGTGTGTACTCTGAACATGATCGCGTTAGCGCAGTGCATTCTCTGAGCTCAATACTGTCCATGCTGTGCATTATTTGAATACGATAGTGTCAGCGTTGTGCTTTCACTGAACTCAACAGTGTCAGCACTGTGCATTCTCTGAACTCGATAGTGTCACCGTTGTGCATTCTCTGCCCTCTAAAGTATTAGCGCGATGCATTCTCTGAACTTGATAGTGTCAGTGCTGTGTATTCTCTGAATTGGATAATGTCAGTGCTGAGCATTCTCTGAACTCAACAGTGTTAGTGCTGTGTGTTATCTGAACTCAATAGTCTCAGCATTGCACATTCTCTGAACTCAATAGTGTCCGCGCTGTGCGTTCTCTGAATTTGATAGTGTCAGCACTGTGCATTCTCTGAACTCGACAGTTTCAGTGCTTTGCATTCTCTGAACTCGATATTGCCAGCGCTGTGCTTTCTCTGAACTGGATAGTGTCAGCATTGTGCATTCTCTGAACTCACCAGTGTCAGCACTGTGTATTCACTGAAGTCAATATTGTCAGTGCTGTGCATTCACTGAACTCGATATTGTCAGCACTGTGCATTCTCTGAACACGATAGTGTCAGCGCTGTGTATTCTCTGAACCTGATAGTGTCAGTGCTTTGCTTTCTCTGAACTCAATACTATCAGTGCTGTGCATTGTATGATCTCAATTTTTTCAGCTCAGCGGATTATCTGAACTCAGTAGTGTCAGTGATGTGCATACTCTGAACTCAACAATGTCAGTGCTGTGCATTCTCTGAGCTCGATAGTTTCATTGCTGAGCATTCTCTGAATTCAGTAATGTCAATGCAGTGCATTCTCTGAGCTTGATAGTTTCAGTGCTGTGCATTCTCTGAACTCAATTGTGTCAGTGCCGTGCATTCTCTGAACTCAATAGTGTCAGCGCTGTCCATTCTCTGAAATCGATATTGTCAAAGCTGCGCAGCCTCTGAACTCAATAGTGTCAGCGCTGTGAATTCACTGAACTCGATAGTGTCGGTGCTGTGCAGGCTCTGAACTTGATAAGTGTCAGTGCTGTGTATTCTCTTCACTCGCTAGTGTCAGTGCTGTGAATTCCCTGAACTCAATAGTGTCAGCGCTGTGCATTCACTGAACTCGACAAGTGTCAGTGCTGTGCAGTCTCTGAACTCGATAAGTGTCAGTGCTGTGTATTCCCTTTACTCGCTAGTGTCAGTGCTGTGCATTCCCTGAATTCAATAGTGTCAGCGCTGTGCATTCTCTAAACTCGACAGTGTCAGCACTGTGCATTCTCTGAAGTCAATAGAGACAGCACTGTGCATTCTCTGAACACGACAGTGTCAGTGCTGTGCTTTCTCTGAACATGATAGTGTCAGTGCTGTGCATTCTTTGAACTCGATAGTGTTTGCGATGTTCATTCTTTGAATTCGATAGTGACATTGCTGTGTATTCTCTGAACTCGATACTGTCAGTGCTGTGCATTCTCTGAACTCGATACTGTCAGTGCTGTGCATTCTCTGAACTCAATAGTGTAAATGCTGTGTATTCTCTGAACTGCATAATGTCCTTGCTGATCATTCTATCATCTCAACAACGTCAGATCTGTTTGATCTCTTAACTCAATTGTGTCAGCGTAGTATGTTGTACAAACTCGATAATGTCTGCGCTGTGCATTCTCTGAACTCGATAGTGTCAAAGCTATGCATTCTCTGATCTCGATAGATCAGCGTTGTGTGCTCTCTGAACATGATATTGTCAGCACTGTGCATTCTCTGAACACAATAGTGTCAGCGCTGTGTATTCTGTGAACCTGATAGTGTCAGTGTTGTGCTTTCTCTGAACTCAATACTGTCAGTGATGTGTATTCTTTGATCTCAATTTTTTCAGCTCAGCGGATTACCTGAACGCAATAGTGTCAGCGATGTGCATACTCTGAACTCGATAGTGTCAGTGCTGTGCATTCTCTGAACTCAATTGAATCCGCATTGTACGTTCTCTGAACTCGATAGTGTCTGCGCTGGGCATTCACTGAATTTGTTAGTGTCAGTGCTGTGCATTCTCTGAACTCGTCAGTTTCAGTGCTTTGCATTCTCTGAACTCGATATTGCCAGCACTGTGCTTTCTCTGAACTCGATCGTGTCAGCGCTGTGCATTCTCTGAACTCGACAGTGTCAGCACTGTGTATTCTCTGAACTCGATATTGTCAGTGCTGTGCATTCACTGAACTCGATAGATTCAGTGCTGAGCATTCTCTGAACTCAGTAGCGTCAATGCTGTGCATTCTCTGAACTCGATAGTGTCAGCGCTGTGCATTCTCTGAGCTCGATAGATTCAGTGATGAGCATTCTCTGAACTCAGTAGCGTCAATGCTGTGCATTCTCTGAACTCGATAGTGTCAGCGCTGTGCATTCTCTGACCTCAACCGTGTCAGTGCTGTGCATTCTCTGAACTCAATAGTTTCAGTGCTGTGCATTCTCTGAACTCAATAATGTCAGCGCTGTGCATTTTCTGAATTTGATGCTGTCAGCACTGTGCATTCTCTGAACACAACAGTTTCCACGCTGTCCATTCTTTGAGCTCAATAGTGTCAGTGCCGTGCTTTCCCTGAACTCGATAGTGTCAGTGCTGTATATTCTCTGAACTCAATATTGTCAGTGCTGTGTATTCTCTTAACTGGATAATGTGAGTGCTGAGCATTCTCTGAACTCAACATTGTCAGTGCTGTATGTTCTCTGAACTCAATTGAATCCGCATTGTACGTTCTCTGAACTCGATAGTGTCTGCGCTGGGCATTCACTGAATTTGATAGTGTCAGCGCTGTGCATTCTCTGAACTCGACAGTTTCAGTGCTTTGCATTCTCTGAACTCGATATTGCCAGCGCTGTGCTTTCTCTGAACTCGATAGTGTCAGCGCTGTTCATTCTCTGAACTCAACAGTGTCAGCACTGTGTATTCTCTGAACTCGATATTGCCAGCGCTGTGCTTTCTCTGAACTCGATAGTGTCAGCATTGTGCATTCTCTGAACTCACCAGTGTCAGCACTGTGTATTCACTGAAGTCAATATTGTCAGTGCTGTGCATTCACTGAACTCGATATTGTCAGCACTGTGCATTCTCTGAACACGATAGTGTCAGCGCTGTGTATTCTCTGAACCTGATAGTGTCAGTGCTTTGCTTTCTCTGAACTCAATACTATCAGTGCTGTGCATTGTATGATCTCAATTTTTTCAGCTCAGCGGATTATCTGAACTCAGTAGTGTCAGTGATGTGCATACTCTGAACTCAACAATGTCAGTGCTGTGCATTCTCTGAGCTCGATAGTTTCATTGCTGAGCATTCTCTGAATTCAGTAATGTCAATGCAGTGCATTCTCTGAGCTTGATAGTTTCAGTGCTGTGCATTCTCTGAACTCAATTGTGTCAGTGCCGTGCATTCTCTGAACTCAATAGTGTCAGCGCTGTGCATTCTCTAAATTTGATACTGTCAGCACTGTGCATTCCCTGAACTCAATAGTGTCAGCGCTGTCCATTCTCTGAAATCGATATTGTCAAAGCTGCGCAGCCTCTGAACTCAATAGTGTCAGCGCTGTGAATTCACTGAACTCGATAGTGTCGGTGCTGTGCAGGCTCTGAACTTGATAAGTGTCAGTGCTGTGTATTCTCTTCACTCGCTAGTGTTAGTGCTGTGAATTCCCTGAACTCAATAGTGTCAGCGCTGTGCATTCACTGAACTCGACAAGTGTCAGTGCTGTGCAGTCTCTGAACTCGATAAGTGTCAGTGCTGTGTATTCCCTTTACTCGCTAGTGTCAGTGCTGTGCATTCCCTGAATTCAATAGTGTCAGCGCTGTGCATTCTCTAAACTCGACAGTGTCAGCACTGTGCATTCTCTGAAGTCAATAGAGACAGCACTGTGCATTCTCTGAACACGACAGTGTCAGTGCTGTGCTTTCACTGAACATGATAGTGTCAGTGCTGTGCATTCTTTGAACTCGATAGTGTTTGCGATGTTCATTCTTTGAATTCGATAGTGACATTGCTGTGTATTCTCTGAACTCGATACTGTCAGTGCTGTGCATTCTCTGAACTCGATACTGTCAGTGCTGTGCATTCTCTGAACTCAATAGTGTAAATGCTGTGTATTCTCTGAACTGCATAATGTCCTTGCTGATCATTCTATCATCTCAACAACGTCAGATCTGTTTGATCTCTTAACTCAATTGTGTCAGCGTAGTATGTTGTACAAACTCGATAATGTCTGCGCTGTGCATTCTCTGAACTCGATAGTGTCAAAGCTATGCATTCTCTGATCTCGATAGATCAGCGTTGTGTGCTCTCTGAACACGATATTGTCAGCACTGTGCATTCTCTGAACACAATAGTGTCAGCGCTGTGTATTCTGTGAACCTGATAGTGTCAGTGTTGTGCTTTCTCTGAACTCAATACTGTCAGTGATGTGTATTCTTTGATCTCAATTTTTTCAGCTCAGCGGATTACCTGAACGCAATAGTGTCAGCGATGTGCATACTCTGAACTCGATAGTGTCAGTGCTGTGCATTCTCTGAACTCAATTGAATCCGCATTGTACGTTCTCTGAACTCGATAGTGTCTGCGCTGGGCATTCACTGAATTTGTTAGTGTCAGTGCTGTGCATTCTCTGAACTCGTCAGTTTCAGTGCTTTGCATTCTCTGAACTCGATATTGCCAGCACTGTGCTTTCTCTGAACTCGATCGTGTCAGCGCTGTGCATTCTCTGAACTCGACAGTGTCAGCACTGTGTATTCTCTGAACTCGATATTGTCAGTGCTGTGCATTCACTGAACTCGATAGATTCAGTGCTGAGCATTCTCTGAACTCAGTAGCGTCAATGCTGTGCATTCTCTGAACTCGATAGTGTCAGCGCTGTGCATTCTCTGAGCTCGATAGATTCAGTGATGAGCATTCTCTGAACTCAGTAGCGTCAATGCTGTGCATTCTCTGAACTCGATAGTGTCAGCGCTGTGCATTCTCTGACCTCAACCGTGTCAGTGCTGTGCATTCTCTGAACTCAATAATGTCAGCGCTGTGCATTTTCTGAATTTGATGCTGTCAGCACTGTGCATTCTCTGAACACAACAGTTTCCACGCTGTCCATTCTTTGAGCTCAATAGTGTCAGTGCCGTGCTTTCCCTGAACTCGATAGTGTCAGTGCTGTATATTCTCTGAACTCAATATTGTCAGTGCTGTGTATTCTCTTAACTGGATAATGTGAGTGCTGAGCATTCTCTGAACTCAACATTGTCAGTGCTGTATGTTCTCTGAACTCAATTGAATCCGCATTGTACGTTCTCTGAACTCGATAGTGTCTGCGCTGGGCATTCACTGAATTTGATAGTGTCAGCGCTGTGCATTCTCTGAACTCGACAGTTTCAGTGCTTTGCATTCTCTGAACTCGATATTGCCAGCGCTGTGCTTTCTCTGAACTCGATAGTGTCAGCGCTGTTCATTCTCTGAACTCGACAGTGTCAGCACTGTGTATTCTCTGAACTCGATATTGTCAGTGTTGTGCTTTCTCTGAACTCAATACTGTCAGTGATGTGCATTCTTTGATCTCGATTTTTTCAGCTCAGCGGATTATCTGAACGCAATAGTGTCAGCGATGTGCATACTCTGAACTCGATAGTGTCAGTGCTGTGCATTCTCTGAGCTCGATAGATTCAGTGCTGAACATTCTCTGAACTCAGTAGCGTCAATTCTGTGCATTCTCTGAACTCGATAGTGTCAGCGCTGTGCATTCTCTGACCTCAACCGTGTCAGTGCTGTGCATTCTCTGAACTTAATAGTTTCAGTGCTGTGCATTCTCTGAACTCAATAGTGTCGGTGCTGTGCATTTTCTGAATTTGATGCTGTCAGCACTGTGCATTCTCTGAACACAACAGTTTCCACGCTGTCCATTCTTTGAACTCAATAGTGTCAGTGCTGTGCTTTCCCTGAACTTGATAGTGTCAGTGCTGTATATTCTCTGAACTCAATAGTGTCAGTGCTGTGTATTCTCTTAACTGGATAAAGTGAGTGCTGAGCATTCTCTGAACTCAACATTGTCAGTGCTGTGTGTTCTCTGAACTCAATTGTGTCAGCATTGTACGTTCTCTGAACTCGATAGTGTCTGCGCTGGGCATTCTCTGAATTTGATAGTGTCAGCGCTGTGCATTCTCTGAACTCGACAGTTTCAGTGCTTTGCATTCTCTGAACTCGATATTGCCTGCGCTGTGCTTTCTCTGAACTCGATAGTGTCAGCACTTTGCATTCTCTGTACACATCAGTGTCAGCACTGTGTATTCTCTGAACTCGATATTGTCAGTGCTGTGCATTCTCTGAACACGGTAGTGTCAGCGCTGTGTACTCTCTGAACCTGATAGTGTCAGTGCTTTGCTTTCTCTGAACTCAATACTATTAGTGCTGTGCATTGTATGATCACGATTTTTTCAGCTCAGCGGATTATCTGAACTCAGTAGTGTCAGCGATGTGCATAATCTGAGCTCGATAGGTTCAGTGCTGAGCATTCTCTGAACACAGTAGTGTCAATGAAGTGCATTCTCTGAACTTGCTAGTTTCAGTGCTGTGCATTCTCTGAACTCAATAGCGTCAGCACTGTGCATTCTCTGAATTTGATACTGTCAGCACTGTGCATTCTCTGAACACAACAGTTTCCACGCTGTCAATTCATTGAACTCGATAGTTTCAGTGCTGTGCTTTCCCTGAACTTGATGGTGTCAGTGTTGTATATTCCCTGACCTCAAAAATGTCAGTGTTGTGTATTCTCTGATCTGGATAATGTCAGTGCTGATCATTATCTGTACTCACCAGTGTCAGTGCTGTGTATTCTCTGAACTCAATCGTGTCAGCGTTGTATGTTCTCTGAACTCAATAGCATCAGCACTGTGCGTTCTCTGAACTCGATAGTGTCAAATCTATGCAGTCTCTGATCTTGATAGAGTCAGCACTGTGCATTCTCTGAACACGATAGTGTCAACGCTGTGCGTTCTCTGAACATGATTGTGTTAGCGCTGTGCATTCTCTGAACTCGATACTGTCCGTGCTGTGCATTCTTTGAACTTGATTGTGCCAGCTCTGCAGATTATCTGAACTCGATAGTGTCAGCATTGTGCTTTTGCTGAACTCGACAGTGTCAGCGCTGTGTGTTCTCTGAACTCGATAGTGTCACCGTTGTGCATTCTCTGCCCTCGAAAGTGTTAGCGCGATGCATTCTCTGAACTCGATAGTGTCAGTGCTGTGTATTCTCTGAATTGGGTAATGTCAGTGCTGAGCATTCTCTGAACTCAACAGTGTTAGTGCTGTGTGTTCTCTGAACTCAATAGTGTCAGCGTTGTACTTTCTCTGAACTCGACAGTGTCCATGCTGGGCATTCTCTAAACTCGACAGTGTCAGTCCTTTGCATTCTCTGAACTTGATATTGCCAGCACTGTGCATTCTCTGAACTCGATAGTGTCAGCGCTGTGCGTTCACTGAACTCGATAGTTTCGGTGCTGTGTATTCTCTGAACTCGATATTGTCAGCGCTGTGCATCCTCTGACCTCGACCGCGTCAGTGCTGTGCATTCCCTGAAATTGATAGTTTCAGTGCTGTGCATGCTCTGAACTCAATATTGTCCACGCTGGGTGTTCCCTGAATTTGATAGTGTCAGCGCTGTGCATTCTCTGAACTCGACAGTTTCAGTGCTTTGCATTCTCTGAACTCGATATTGTCAGTGCTGTGCATTCATGAACTCGATATTGTCAGCTCTGTGCATTATCTGAACATGATAGTGTCAGCGCTGTGTATTCTCTGCACCTGATAGTGTCAGTGCTTTGCTTTCTCTGAACTCAATACTATCAGTGCTGTGCATTGTATGATCTCGATTTTTTCAGCTCAGCGGATTATCTGAACTCAGTATTGTCAGCGATGTGCATACTCTGAACTCAACACTGTCAGTACTGTGCATTCTCTGAACTTGATAGTTTCAGTGCTGTGCATTCTCTGAATTCAATAGTGTCAGTGCTGTGCATTCTCTGAATTTGCTACTCTCAGCACTCGCTTTGCGGAACACCTCAGTTCAGTCCGTAAGGGTGACCCCGAGCTTCCGGTCGCCTGTCATTTTAATTCACCGCTCCATTCCCACTCGGACCTCACCGTCCTTGGCCTTTGGTATTGTTCCACGGAAGCTCAACGTAAACTCGAGGAACAGCACCTCATCTTCCGATTAGGCACTCTGCAGCCTTCCGGACTCAATATCGAGTTCAACAATTTCAGATCATAACCTCGGCCCCTATTTCATTTTTTCTTGTAATTTTTCCACTCCTTCCCCCCCCCCTTTCCTTTTGTTTCGCTCTCACACCTGGCAGCTATCTCTTGCCCTGCCAGTACACTTTACACCTAATCTCATCCTATAACCATCTCGTCTAGCTTCTAATACCTTTGATTGTCTCCTTTTTACTTCTTTTGTTTCTTTTATTCTTTTGTCCGATCGCAGCCCTGCCTCTGATCTTTCTTTTCTTTCCAGTTTTGAAGAAGGGTTCGATCCAAAACGTCAACTCAAATTTCTGTCCACGGATGTTGCCTGACCTGCTGAGTTTTTCCAGCATTTTCTGTTGTTATTTCGGATTTCCAACATCCACAGTATTTTGCTATCGTCTCAATAGTGTCAGCGCTGTCCATTCTCTGAACTCGATATTGTCAGAGCTGTGCAGCCTCTGAACTCAATTGTGTCAGCGCTTTGCATTCACTGAACTCGATAGTGTCAGTGCTGTGCAGTCACTGAACTCGATATGTGTCAGTGCTGTGTATTCTCTTTACTCGCTAGTGTCAGTTCTGTGCATTCCCTGAACTCAATAGTGTCAGCGCTGTGCATTCTCTAAACTCGACAGTGTCAGTGCTGTATATTGTCTGAACTCAATAGCGACTGTGCTGTCTATTCCCTGAACTGGATAATGTCAGTGCTGAGCATTCTCTGAACGCAACAGTGTCAGTGCTGTGTGTTTTCTGATCTCAATAGTGTCAGCATTGTACGTTCTCTGAACTCGATAGAGTCCACGCTGGGCGTTCTCTGAAATAAATAGTGTGAAAGGTATGCATTCTCTGATCTCGATAGATTCAATGCTGTGCATTCTCTGAACATGACAGTGTCAGCGCTGTGCATTCTCTGAACGTGATCGTGTTAGCACTGTGCTTTCTCTGAACTCGATACTGTCAGTGCTGTGCAATCTTTGAACTCGATAGTGTTCGCGATGTTCATTCTTTGAATTCGATAGTGACATTGCTGTCTATTCTCTGAACGCAATACTGTCAGTGCTGTGCATTCTCTGAACTCAATAGTGTCGTTGCTGTGTTTTCTCTGAACTGCATAATGTCCTTGCTAATCATTCTCTCAACTCAACAGCGTCAGTTCTGTTTGATCTCTTAACTCAATTGTGCCAGCGTACTACTTTGTCCGAACTCAATAGTGTCTGTGCCGTGCATTCTCTGAACTCGATAGTGTCAAAGCTACGCATTCTCTGATCTCGATAGATCAGCGCTGTGTGTTCTCTGTACACGATATTGTCAGCCCTGTGCATTCTCTGAAAACAATAGTGTCAGCGCTGTGTATTCTCTGAACCTGATAGTGTCAGTGTTGTGCTTTCTCTGAACTCAATACTGTCAGTGATGTGCATTCTTTGATCTCAATTTTTTCAGCTCAGCGGATTATCTGAACACAATAGTGTCAGCGATGTGCATACTCTGAACATGATAGTGACAGTGCTGTGCATTCTCTGAGCTCGATAGATTCAGTGCTGAGCATTCTCTGAACTCAGTAGTGTCAATGCTGTGCATTCTCTGAACTCGATAGTGTCAAAGCTACGCATTCTCTGATCTCGATAGATCAGCGCTGTGTGCTCACTGAACACGATATTGTCAGCACTGTGCATTCTCTGAAGACGATAGTGTCAGTGTTGTGCTTTCTCTGTCTTATGTTCATTAATAAAGAAACATTATTATTATGAACACAGCTAGCTTTTGCTAGTTACTCTATTGAGCACATGTGGACTAGGTACACTATCTATAGAGGCTTCCATCTTGACTGCCGCCTTGTGGATCGCCTAGTGCCTTATTTTTAATGTAGTCTTAATATACCTACAGCTGGGGAGTGTAGTCTTATACATACAGCTAGATACAGCTCTACACAGCTCTACGGCTCCACCTAGTGTCCACTATAGAATGACATGTTATTGATCATTACATCCCCCTTTCTTTGAGGTTTAACAAAATCAATATCAATCAACTTTCAAGAAAACAATAAAGATAATATCAGTAACACTTTGTTAGTGCTCTATAAACATAAACATTTTCAAAACAATCAACACATTTTCAAAGCTTTACATTGTACTCAAAGATTATGTCTATCAGGCTCTTTTACTTCATGTGTGGATCTTCTCAACACGGGTAAGTCTGATGTGTCTTCATGAGGTTGTTCTGGCGGTGAATGACAAGATGCAGTTGCAGGATTGTCATCAATCTGGTCTTGAATAGTCTCTTGTGTTTTTAGGAGGGAACAGCGGTTCCTCCTGAGAATCTGTCCTTCCTAAAGTTCTAACAGTGTATGACCTTGGTCATACTTCCTCAAGAACTGTAGCGTTCCTGTTCCATGCATCTGGATCCTCAATCCTGACAACATCATCCCTTGTCAATGGTTTTAGAGTTTTGGATGACTTGTCATAGTATGATTTCTGTTTCAGCTTGAACAGTTGAAGTCTCTGTCTCAGATCCTCACTTTGCTGTTCTTTTGCACAGCAGGGTAGCGTGGTGCGCAACTTGCGACCCATTAGTAGTTCAGCAGGTGAAGAACCACAGTCTAAAGATGAGGCTTGGTAGCTCAGCAGGGCGAGATAAGGATCAGACTTGCTTTCTGTCGCTTTCTTCAGTCGCTGCTTGAGAACTTGAACACCTTTCTCTGCCTTACCATTTGACTGAGCATACAAAGGACTGGATGTGATGTGCTAAAAGTCATAATGTGCTGCAAACTGTTGCCACTCCTTACAGTTGAAGCATGGACCATTGTCGCTAATGGCAATCCTGGGAATCCCATGTCTGGCGAAGATGGATTTCACATGCATTATGACACTGCTTGCTGTGGTGCTTGAGAGCAGCGCCATCTCAGGATAGTTAGAATAGTAGTCAATCACTATTAGATAGTCTTTACCATTTAAATGAAAAAGGTCCATACCAACCTTTTGCCATGCTGCTGTTGGTATGTCAGCTACTATCATTGGTTCCTTTGCTTGTTTGTTTTGATGTTTCTGACATGTCTCACATTTGCCTATCATGTTCTCAATGTCCTTATTTATGCCAGGCCAATAAACAGTGTCTCTTGCTCTCCTTTTTCATTTTTCAATTCCGAGGTGTCCCTCATGAATCCTTTTGAGCATGTCTTGACGTAAAGCCTGTGGAATGACTATTCTGTTCTGTTTTAGTAATAGTCCACTTGCGACACTCAATTCTGACCTTATGTGAAAATATTTTGGACAGGAACCTTTTGGACAACCATGATGAATGTTCTCTATTACTGTTTGTAATACAGTATCTTTTACTGTTTCTTCTGCTATTTGCTTTGATTTTGTGTCTGACACGGGCAGCGCAGCAGTGACCATACTCACATGAACATCCACGTCTTCTTCAGTAGAGCTCACATGACTCATTGTGGGTGCTCGGGATAGTGCATCTGCTAACACTATGTATTTGCCTGGTGTGTAGATCAGTTCAAAGTCATATCTTTGCAGCTTCATCATGAGTCGTTGAATCCTTGGAGACATCTCATTCAGGTTTTTTTTTATGATGGCAACCAGAGGGCTGTGGTCTGTCTCAACTGTGAAGGTGGGAAGTCCATATATGTAGCCATGAAACTTTTCTAGTCGAACTACCAAGCCTAGACATTCCTTTTCAATCTGGGCGTATCGACACTCAGTATCAGTCATAGACCTGGAGGCACAGGCAACAGGCTTTCAATCTTCACCCTCTGCTTGTAGCAAGACCGCACCTAGGCCATCTTTTGATGCATCCGTTGACACTTTGATTCTTTTTGTTGGGTCAAAGAAGGTGAGTACTGGTGTGGTTGTCAGCACTGTTCTGAGGTTTATCCACTCTTGTTCATGTCTTTCTATCCATGCAAACTCATTTGTTTTATGTAGCAAGTCTCGCAGACAGGCTGTCTTGGCTGGCAAGTTAGGAATGAACTTTCCAATGAAGTTTATCATCCCCATGATGCGTAGCACTCCTTTTTTGTCAGTGGGTCAGGGCATTTTGAGTATGGCATTTACTTTTTCCATATCTGGCTCTATTCCTTTACCAGATAGATTATCTCCTAGGAAAGTGACTTCCTGGATGCCAAACTGACACTTGGCTTTGTTGAGCTTCAGTCCATTCCAGCGTATGCTCTGTAGCACTTTAGTCAGTCTCTCATTGTGTTCTTTCAGTGTGGAGCCCCAGATGATGATGTCATCAACATAGACCCGGACTCCTTCCAAACCTTCAATTATGTGTTCCATCGCTCTATGAAAGATTTCAGATGCAGATATTATCCCGAAAGGCATTCTGAGGAAACAATACCTGCCAAATGGTGTGTTGAAGGTACAGTATTTGGTGCTCTCTTCATCCAATTTTAGTTGCCAAAATCCTTGTGAGGCATCGAGCTTTGTAAAGTATCTGGCACCTGACATTTCACTGGTGATTTATTCTCGCTTGGGAATCTGGTAGTGTTCACGTTTTATGTTTGCATTTAAGTCCTTTGGATCCATGCATATTCTTAGATCATTGTTCTTTTTCTTTACACATACCATGGAGTTAACCCAGTCTGTTGGCTCTTTGACTTTCCTGATGACTGCTAGTGTGGTCATTCTGTCCAGTTCATTCTTGAGCCGATCATGCAGGGGTGCTGGAACTCTTCGTGGAGCATGTACCACTGGCTGAACATCCTGCTTTAGCTGGACCTTGTAAGTGAATGGTAGAACTCCAAATCCTTTGAACACATCCTGGAAATTATTCACTACAGAATCCACCGAGTCATCTGGTCTGCTTATGGCACAGTTTATACGGTAGACTCTTTTGACCAGTTCTAAGTCCTCACAAGCTTTGTCACCCAGTAGTGAATCAAGCCTTTCAGCCACAACAGAAAACATGAGATGATGCACTTTGTCTTTGACTGTCACTTTAAGTCTGCATACACCTAAGCTATCTATTTTCTGTCCATTATAGTCCTTCAGTAGTACTGACTTTTTCTGTATTTTGGGCTTTTCTTTTAGATTGTTAATGTCACTCATACTGATTAAGTTTGCTTTTGCCCCAGTGTCTAGTTTCAAGGTAACTAATGCTCCATTTACCTGTAGTGGGGTCATCCATTTGTCCTCTTTTACTGCATTAACTTTATGTTCAGCATTGTCCATTTCTGAGGGCTGCACATTTTCTGTATCCTTTTTGATATTGTCACATGACACCATTCCTACAAAAAATGTCTCACTTAAATCAGTGTCCTCAATTACATTAACTCGTTGCCCTTTCTTAGTTTGTACTTTTGAAAAGCATTGTTTGGCAAAGTGATTCTTCCCATTACACTTTGTGCACATTTTTCCAAACGCGGGGCATTGTCTTAACTGGTGTTTGTAACCACAGCATTTACAATTAAAAATTTCATCCTCCGATTGCTTTTCATTTCTGTTCTGCCCATGTTTCTTCCCCTTATAGGACACAGCACCAACAGCAGCATTATCACTCATTACAGTCGCATCATTATTGATTTCACTGAAAGTCTTTGCGTGCTTTTGAGCTAGCTCGCTGGCTTGGCATATTTTCACCGCATTTTCCAAATTTAGTTCGGTTTCTCTCAACAGACGTTCCCTGACTTTTTAATCATGAATACCAAACACAATCTGGTCATGAATCATGGATGTTTTGAGCTCAGAGAAATTACATGTCTGTGCTTTCAGTTTCAGATCAGTTATAAAGCTATCAAAAGTCTCATTTTGCTGCTGTTTCCGAGAACAGAAGATGTATCTTTCATAGGTCTCATTCTTTTTGGGAGAGCAATGTGCATCAAATTTTATTAGCACATCTTCTAATTTTTCTCTGTTCTCCTCTGGATTAAATACAAATGTATTAAATACCTCTATCACCTGTGGGCCTGCAACCGTAAGCAGCAATGCTATCTTCCTTGCGTCTGGCTTTGTACCGAATCCGATGGCTGCAATGTAGAGTTCGAATTGTTGTTTAAAAGTCTGCCAATTGTAGTCGATTTTTTCTGTGAGTTTTAAACGCTCAGTGGCTTCAAATTCTCCATGTCGCTTTTCACAATTCACCATCCTGGTACCATCTTATGTTCATTAATAAATAGACATTCTTATTATGAACACAGCTAGCTTTTGCTAGTAACTTTATTGAGCACATGTGGACTAGGTACAGTATCTGTAGAGGCTTCCATCTTGACTGCCGCCTTGTGGGTCGCCTACTGTCTCATGTGTAATGTAGTCTTAATATACCTACAGCTGGGCAGTGTAGTCTTACACATACAGCTATATACAGCTCTACACAGCTCTACGGCTCCACCTAGTGTCCACTATAGATTGACATGTTATTGATCATTACATCTGAACTCAATACTGTCAGTGATGTGCATTCTTTGATCTTGATTATTTCAGCTCAGCGGATTATCTGAACGCAATAGTGTCAGCGATGTACATACTCTGAACTCGATAGTGTCAGTGCTGTGCATTCTCTGAGCTTGATAGATTAAGTGCTGAGCATTCTCTGAACTCAGTAGCGTCAATGCTGTGCATTCTCTGAACTCGATTGTGTCAGCGCTGTGCATTATCTGACCTCAACCGTGTCAGTGCTGTGCATTCTCTGGACTCAATATTTTCAGTGCTGTGCATTCTCTGAACTCAATAGTGTCAGTGCTGTGCATTTTCTGAATTTCATACTGTCAGCACTGTGCATTCCCTGAACACAACATTTTCCACGCTGTCCATTCTTTGAACTCAATACTTTCAGTGCTGTGCTTTCCCTGAACTCGATAGTGTCAGTGCTGTATATTCTCTGAACTCAATAGTGTCAGTGCTGTGTATTCTCTTAACTGGATAATGTGAGTGCTGAGCTTTCTCTGAACTCAACAGCGGCAGTGCTGTGTGTTCTCTGAACTCAATTGTGTCAGCATTGTATGTTCTCTGAACTCGATAGTGTCCGCGCTGGGTGTTCTCTGAATTTGATAGTGTCAGCGCTGTGCATTCTCTGAACTCGATAGTTTCAGTGTTTTGCATTCTCTGAACTCGATATTGCCAGCGCTGTGCTTTCTCTGAACTCGATAGTGTCAGCGCTGTGCATTCTCTGAACTCGACAGTGTCAGCACTGTGTATTCTCTGAACTCGATATTGTCAGTGCTGTGCATTCACTGAACTCGATATTGTCAGCGCTGTGCATTCTCTGAACACGATAGTGTCAGCTCTGTGTATTCTCTGAACCTGATAGTGTCAGTGCTTTTCTTTCTCTGAACTCAATACTATTAGTGTATGATCTCCATTTTTTCAGCTCAGTGGATTATCTGAACTCAGTAGTGTCAATGCAGTGGATTCTCTGAACTTGCTAGTTTCAGTGCTGTGCATTCTCTGAACTAAATAGTGTCAGCGCTGTGCTTTCTCTGAATTTGATACTGTCAGCACTGTGCTTTCTCTGAACACAACAGTTTCCATGCTGTCAATTCATTGAACTCGATAGTTTCAGTGCTGTGCTTTCCCTGAACTCGATGGTGTCAGTGTTGTATATTCCCTGACCACAATAGTGTCAGTGCTGTGTTTTCTCTGCTCTGGATAATGTCGGTGCTGATCATTCTCTGTACTCAACAGTGTCAGTGCTGTGTTTTCTCTGAACTCAATCGTGTCAGCGTTGTACGTTCCCTGAACTCAATAGCATCAGCGCTGTGTGTTCTCTGAACTCGATAGTGTCAAGTCTAAGCAGTCTCTGATCTTGATAGAGTCAGCGCTGTGCATTCTCTGAACACGATAGTGTCAGCGCTGTGCGTTCTCTGAACTCGATACAGTCCGTGCTGTGCATTCTTTGAACTCGATAGTGTCAGCTCTGCAGATTATCTGAACTCGATAGTGTCAGCGCTGTGCATTCAATGAACTCGATAGTGTCACCGTTGTGCATTCTCTGCCCTCTAAAGTGTTAGCACGATGCATTCTCTGAACTCGATAGTGTCAGTGCTGTGTATTCTCTGAATTGGATAATGTCAGTGCTGAGCATTCTCTGAACTCAACAGTGTTAGTGCTGTGTTTTCTCTGAACTCAATAGTGTCAGCGTTGTACTTTCTCTGAACTCGATAGTGTCCACGCTGGGCGTTATCTGAACTCGACAGTGTCAGTCCTTTGCATTCTCTGTACTTGATATTGCCAGCGCTGTGCTTTCTCTGAACTCGATAGTGTCAGCGCTGTGCATTCACTCAACTCGATAGTTTCAGTGCTGTGCATTCTCTGAACTCAATAGTGTCAGCGCTGTGCATTCTCTGACCTCGACCGCGTCGATGCTGTGCATTCCCTGAAATTGATATTTTCAGTGCTGTGCATGCTCTGAACTCAATATTGTCCACGCTGGTTGTTCTCTGAATTTGATATTGTCAGCGCTGTGCATTATCTGAACTCGACAGTTTCAGTGCTTTGCATTCTATAAACTCGATATTGCCAGCGCTGTGCTTTCTCTGAACTCGATAGTGTCAGCGCTGTGCATTCTCTGAACTCGACAGTGTCAGCACTGTGTATTCTCTGAACTCAATATTGTCAGTGCTGTGCATTCATGAGCTCGATATTGTCAGCGCTGTGCATTCTCTGAACATGATAGTGTCAGCGCTGGGTTTGCTCTGAACCTGATAGTGTCAGTGCTTTGCTTTCTCTGAACTCAATACTATCAATGCTGTGCATTTTATGATCTCGATTTTTTCAGCTCAGCGGATTATCTGAACTCAGTAGTGTCAGCGATGTGCATACTCTGAACTCAACAGTGTCAGTGCTGTGCATTCTCCGAGCTCGATAGTTTCAGTGCTGAGCATTCTCTGAACTCAGTAGTGTCAATGCAGTGCATTCTCTAAACTTGATAGTTTCAGTGCTGTGCATTCTCTGAACTCAATTGTGTCAGCACTGTGCATTCTCTGAATTTGATACTTTCAGCACTCGCTTTGTGGAACACCTCTGTTCGGTCCGTAAGGGTGACCCCGAGCTTCCGGTCGCCTGTCATTTTAATTCACCACTCCATTCCCACTCGGACCTCACCGTCCTTGGCCTGTTGTATTGTTCCACGGAAGCTCAACGTAAACTCGAGGAACAGCACCTCATCTTCCGATTAGGCACTCTGCAATCTTCTGGACTCAATATCGAGTTCAACAATTTCAGATCATAACCTCGGCCCCTATTTCATTTTTTCTTGTAATTTTTCCAATTCTTTCCCCCCCCGCCCTTTCCTTTTGTTTCACTCTCACACCTGGCAGCTATCAATGCCCTGCCAGTACACTTTACACCTAATCTCAGCCTATTACCATCTCGTCTAGCTTCTAATACCTTTTATTGTCTCTTTTTTACTGCTTTTGTTTCTTTTATTCTTTTGTCTGATCGCAGCCCTGCCTCCGATCTATCTTTTCTTTCCAGTTTTGAAGAAGGGTTCGACCCAAAACGCTAACTCAAATTTCTGTCCACAGATGTTCCCTGACCTGCTGAATCTTTCCAGCATTTTCTGTTGTTATTTCGGATTTCCAACATCCGCAGTATTTTGCTATCATCTCAATAGTGTCAGCGCTGTCCATTCTCTGACCTCGATATTGTCAGAGCTGTGCAGCCTCTGAACTCAATTGTGTCAGCGCTTTGCATTCACTGAACTCGATAGTGTCAGTGCTGTGAAGTCACTGAACTCGATAAGTGTCAGTGCTGTGTATTCTCTTTACTCGCTAGTGTCAGTGCTGTGCATTCCCTGAACTCAATAGTGTCAGCATTGTGCATTCTCTAAACTCGACAGTGTCAGTGCTGTGCATTCTCTGAAATCAATAGCGAGAGCGCTGTGCATTCTCTGAACTCGATAGTGTCAGTGATGTGCTTTCCCTGAACTCGATAGTGTCAGTGCTGTATATTGTCTGAACTCAATAGAATCAGTGCTGTGTATTCTCTGAACTGGATAATGTCAGTGCTGAGCATTCTCTGAACTCAACAGTGTCAGTGCTGTGTGTTTTCTGAGCTCAATAGTGTCAGCGTTGTACCTTCTCTGAACTCGATAGAGTCCGCGCTGGGCGTTCTCTGAACTCAGTAGTGTGACAGGTAGGCATTCTCTGATCTCGATAGATTCAATGCTGTGCATTCTCTGAACACGATAGTGTCAGCGCTGTACATTCTCTGAATGTGATCGTGTTAGCACTGTGCTTTCTCTGAACTCGATACTGTCAGTGCTGTGCAATCTTTGAACTCGATAGTGTTTGCGATGTTCATTCTTTGAATTCGATAGTGACATTGCTGTGTATTCTCTGAACCCGATACTGTCAGTGCTGTGCATTCACTGAACTCGATACTGTCAGTGCTGTGCAGTCCCTGAACTCAATAGTGTCATTGCTGTGTATTCTCTGAACTGCATAATGTCCTGCTAATCATTCTCTCAACTCAACAGCGTCAGTTCTGTTTGATCTCTTAACTCAATTGTGTCAGTGCTGTGCATTCTCTGAACTCGACAGTGTCAGCACTGTGTTTTCTCTGAACTCGATATTGTCAGTGCTGTGCATTCACTGAACTCGATATTGTCAGCGCTGTGCATTTACTGAAATCGATATTGTCAGCGCTGTGCATTCACTGAACTCGATATTGTCAGCGCTGTGTATTCTCTGAACTCGATATTGTCAGTGCTGTGCATTCACTGAACTCGATATTGTTAGCGCTGTGCATTCTCTGAACATGATAGTTTCAGCGCTGTGTATTCACTGAACCTGATAGTGTCAGTGCTTTGCTTTCTCTGAACTTAATACTATCAGTGCTGTGCATTGTATGATCTCGATTTTTTCAGCTCAGCGGATTATCTGAACTCGGTGGTGTCAGCGATGTGCATACTCTGAACTCAACAGTGTCAGTGCTGTGCATTCTCCGAGCTCGATCGTTTCAGTGCTGAGCTTTCTCTGAACTCAGTAGTGTCCATGCAGTACATTCACGGAACTTGATAGTTTCAGTGCTGTGCATTCTCTGAACTCAATAGTGTCAGCGCTGTGCATTCTCTGAATTTGATACTGTCAGCACTGTGCATTCTCTGAACACAACATTTTCCAAACTGTCAATTCTTTGAACTCGATAGTTTCAGCGCTGTGCTTTCCCTGAACTCGATGGTATCAGTTTTGTATATTCCCTGACCTCAATCGTGTCAGAGCTGTGTATTCTCTGATCTGGATAATGTCAGTGCTGAGCATTCTCTGAACTCAACAGTGTCAGTGCTGTGTGTTCTCTGATCTCAATCGTGTCAGCGTTGTACCTTCTCTGAACTCAATAGCATCAGTGCTGTGTGTTCTCTGAACTCGATATTGTCAAAGCTACGCATTCTCTGATCTCGATAGAGTCAGCGCTGTGCATTCTCTGAACGTGATAGTGGCAGCGCTGTGCGTTCTCTGAACATGATCGTGTTAGCGCTGTGCATTCTCTGGACTCGATACTGTCCGTGCTGTGCATTCTTTGAACTCACTAGTGTCAGCTCTGCAGATTATCTGAACTCAATAGTGTCAGCGCTGTGCATTCACTGAACTCAATAGTGTCAGCATTGTGCTTTCGGTGAACTCGACAGTGTCTGCACTGTGCGTTCTCTGAACTCGATAGTGTCACTGTTGTGCATTCTCTGCCCTCTAAAGTGTTAGCGCGATGCATTCTCTGAACTCGATAGTGTCAGTGCTGTGTATTCTCTGAATTGGATAATGTCAGTGCTGAGCATTCTCTGAACTCAACAGTGTCAGTGCTGTGTGTTCTCTGAACTCAATAGTGTCAGCGTTGTACTTTCTCTGAACTCGATAGTGTCCTTGCTGGGTGTTCTCTGAACTCGACAGTGTCAGTCCTTTGCATTCTCTGAACTTGATATTGCCAGCGCTGTGTTTTCTCTGAACTCAATAGTATCAGCGTTGTGCGTTCACTGAACATGATAGTTTCAGCGCTGTGCCTTCTCTGACCTCGACCACGTCAGTGCTGTGAATTCTCTGAAATTGATAGTTTCAGTGCTGTGCATGCTCTGACCTCAATATTGTCCGCGCTGGGTGTTCTCTGAATTTGATAGTGTCAGTGCTGTGGATTCTCTGAACAGGAAAGTGTCAGTGCTTTGCATTCTCTGAACTCGATTGTGTCAGCGCTGTGCGTTCTCTGAACTCGATAGTATCGAAGCTACGCATTCTCTTATCTCAATAGAGTCAGCGCTGTGCATTCTTTGAACATGATAGTGTCAGCGCTGTACATTCTCTGAATGTGATCATGATAGTGCTGCGCTTTCTCTGAACTCGATACTGTCAGTGCTGTGCATTTTTTGAACTCAATAGTGTCAGTGCTGTTCAGTCTCTGTACTCGATAGTGTCTCCGCTGTGCATTTTCTGTACTCGAAAATGTTAGCGCTGTGCATTCTGTGAACTCAGAACAGTGTCAGAGCTGTGCAGCCTCTGAACTCGATAGTGTCAGAGCTGTGCATTTACTGAACTCAATAGTGTCATAGCTGTGCAGCCTCTGAACTCAATAGTGCCAGCGCTGTGCTTTCTCTGAACTCGATAGTGCCAGCGCTGTTCATTCACTGAATTCGATAGTTTCAGCGCTGTGTGTTCTCTGAACTCGATAGTGTCAGCGCTGTGCATTCTCTGACCTCGACTGCATCAGTGCTGCATAATCTCTGAAATCGATAGTTTCAGTGCTGTGCATGCTCTGAACTCAATATTGTCCGCGCTGGGCATTCTCTGAATTTGATAGTTTCAGCGCTGTGGATTCTCTGAACAGGATAGTGTCACTGCTTTGCGTTCTCTGAACTCGACTGTGTCAGCACTGTGTGTTCTCTGAACTCAATAGCATCAGCGCTGTGCATTCTCTGAACTCGATAGTATCAAAGCTACGCATTCTCTGATCTCGGTAGAGTCAGCGCTGTGCATTCTCTGAATATGATAGTGTCAGCGCTGTGCATTCTTTGAATATGATAGTGTCAGCGCTGTGCATTCTTTGAACATGAACGTGATAGCGCTCTGCTTTCTCTGAACTCGATACTGTCAGTGCTGTGCATTCTTTGAACTCGATAGTGTCAGCTCAGCAGATTATCTGAACTCAATAGTATCAGAGCTGTCCATTCTCTGAACTCGATATCGTCAGCGCTGTTCAGTCTCTGTATTCGACAGTGCCTGCGCTGTGCATTTTCTGCACTCTAAAGTGTTAGCGCTGTGCATTCTCTGAACTCGATATTGTCAGTGCTGTGCATTCACTGAACTCGATATTGTCAGCGCTGTGCATTCACTGAAATCGATATTGTCAGTGCTGTGCATTCACTGAACTCGATATTGTGTAAGGGTTTCGCAAAATTCCCCTGAAAACAAGAGAAACATTGGTCCACATCGTGGATGAAGATTTATGTGTTTTTGAATTGCCTCTGGGTCAGATCAATGTTTTGAAGCATGTTCAGAGCCACGAAAGACTGCTGGACTAGACTACAACAGAGTCAAGGAAATTTGGGGAAGTATTCACACACATTGAGAAGGAACATCTTTTAAGGCTTGTGCTTTTGAGCCCGGTCAAACACAGAGGTTTACAGCTTGTAATGTGTTTGTGTGAAAGACCTGTCAATCAAACCAGGGAGGTCAGGAGTTGCCTACCTGACCCGAGGTCGATTATGGCTGGCTATGATTCAACAGCCAATCACCGTCCTTTTTCGTGTACTGGTCAGACGGAGCGGGACCAGAATGAAAGACCTGTCAATCAAACCAGAGAGGTCAGGAGTTACCTACTTGACCCGAGGTCGATTATGGCTGGCTATGTTTAAACAAGCAATTCAGCAACCAATCACAGTCCTTTTGTTTGTGGACTGGAACTTTAGGCGGGAATTTTTCCAGACAGTGCGGCAGCTGCAACAAGTATAAAAGATAGCTACTGAGAAGCTATCAGGGCTCGTCTCTTTTTACTTCGTCTCTCTTTTTACTTCGCTGGATCAGGTGAGCAGAGTGTTTTGACTCCTAAACAAGACAACCTAGCAAGGACTTTGGGGTGGTGATTTAAGGGAATTGCTAAGATTGTTTAAATAACATTGTAGCCATTGTATCCCTCGCTTTTGCCGTGTGTACCCCCTTGATATATACTTTTGTTGCATTTACTATGTTCGTGTGGTATAGTTTATATTTGATTATGGTTCTTTAGTTTAATAAATTTTGACTTTCCTCATATCCAAACAAATTGTCTGCTTTAACATCATTAATTGTAAGTCCTCCAGTTAGAACTGAAAGGTGGGGTAGCGATTCGGAACCGCTGTTAAAATTGGTTTACAGTGCAGCAGGCAAAAAGGCTGCTGGCCAGGTATGTTACCATAAACCAGGAAATAGATGCCCCCCCTACAAATGGCGACCCAGATGGGACTGGAGGCAGTTCTTGGTTTGGTGAGTGATTTGAATCTGCAGCAACCATCAGCTCTTCTCTTTCTTGCTTTCAGTCTGTGGGCAGTCCTGTGGAAGGTAGTGGCAGCGTGTAGGCTGACCTATCGGGGTATAGGTGGCTGGGTTAGGAAGGGTGAGAGGAGAGAACAGGAGGAGGTTAAGGAGGCCAAGAGTCAGGAGTCCCAGTTTGAGAAATGCCAGGCGGGGGTCGAACGCCTCATGAGAGAGGTGAATGAGGCCAGAGCTAGTGGTATGAGGGTGTGGGAAGAAAATGCACGCCTCACACTAGAGGTCACAAAATGCCAGGCATTTATAGAACGCCTTGTGCAGGGAAACGCTGAGGCCAGGGAAAATGAGATGAGACTGCGGGAAGAGAATGCCCGGTTTAGTGAAACAGATCATGGCCCCTGTAGGGCAGAGATAGACAGCCTGAATATGGCTTTAAAAGCAAGGGGGGTGATTTGCATGATCAGCCCGAAGGCAGGTCAGCTGGATTTTACTGGCAGCCCAAGTAGAACCATCCCACAGGCAGCACCCAGAATGGTGCTGGATAGGGAATTAGATAAACCTGGGGCTCCATATCAGAAAGAGAGGCGCCAGGAGGGGAGCCATCCCTCCCAGAACAAGATCACTTGTTACAAGTGCGGGGAGGAGGGCCACTGGCGCAGGGATTGTAAAAAGCCTGGGAGAGATACAGCCAGGAACCCCGCAGCCCCAACTCAGAAGGCAGAGACAGACACAATCGAGTCTGCCCTGGAGATGTTAAAATCTCTCATGAGGGCCAATCAAGGAAAGGGAGCAGCCATCAGCGGTGCTGCAGCCCCCTCGCCCACCTCTGCCTCCCCACAAGGACTGGAAAGAAAGAGGTTTAAATCAACCCCAAAAAGGCAGCTGGGAGTGAGCCTGAGAATAGGAATCCTCAGCCCACAGCAGGCACAAGTTCACAGGCAAGCACTGTGGCTTGTGTGGGGGGAGGAGCCATCCCTGGTTAAGCCAGGGAACAGGGAAGGAGAGTTCTGGGACCCCTAAGAGCAGGTCCAGTAGCAGAAATCCTGGACAAGGGAAGCACACAGGGAATAGTTTTGGCCCCAGACCAAAGGCAGTTCCAAAATTCCCCATTTAACGCCACCCAGGTAAGGGAACATGAGTTTGCTGTCCATGCAAGTTCAAGTTCACCGCCTGTAAAAACAGGCACTGTGGCTTGGTCTAAGGGAGAAGTTGTCCAGCCCACAAATTGGGACACTTCCCTACCCCAGTGGGACCTAAATTTTGGCAAAAGTTCGAATTTGAAATGGTTAGGTGGCTTAGGAACAGAGAAACAGCAGCCTGGGATCAGAAATCTGCAGGCTGCTGCCACTCCATCCACTGAAACTGTTTGCGCAGGCGCGGCCGCCTGCTTGGATACAGAGGCTTCACAGCCTCTGCCGCGGGACTCAGGGGAGGAGATTCATGCAGGCGCACTCGCCTGTTTAAAGGGACCAGCTTCCCAGCCAGCCTCTAGAATGGTTTCCCCCATGATGTGGGACCCTGGGGGGGCAGGGATAGCAATTCCTCTTGCAGGGGAGCTGGTAACAGGATTTGGACATGGGGGAGAAGGTTCCCAGCCAGCTAGGGCTGTGACCCAAGCTCAGGGTCCGCCAGCCAAAGTTTCCCCCACAGAGACGCCCCTCAGAAGGTCTCTTCGGGTGCCCCAGCCCAAGAAAGCAGTGTCACCCACTTTACAGTGGAGGAAGGCGGTCTCCCGGGCCAGGGAGAAGCCAAAGAGCAGGGGTCCCCACTCAACAGCCAGAAGCTGCGAGGGACCAGCAGCAGGAGGCAGTCCAGCTTCGCTGCAGCCAGCAGCAATCTGCGACAGGGCCAGAGATTAGCCTGGCCGCCCGGAGACGGGCGGCATTTGTATTATAGCTGTGTATTGATTGTGTTTTGATCGTAGCGTGCTTTTAAGATGTATTTTAAGTTTAGAATGTTTTCAAATGTTTTGAGTTTAAGCGTAAGTTTAAGTTTACAAGTGTGCCAAATGTTTGTAAGTCCTCCAGTCAGAACTGAAAGGTGGGGTAGCGATTCGGAACCGCTGTTAAAATTGGTTTACAGTGCAGCAGGCAAAAAGGCTGCTGGCCAGGTAGGTTACCATAAACCAGGAAATAGATGCCCCCCCTACAATTGTCAGTGCTGTGTATTCTCTGAACTCGATAGTGTCAGCGCTGTGCATTCACTGAACTCGATAGTGTCTGAGCTGTGCAGCCTCTGAACTCAATAGTGTCAATGCTGTGCTTTCACTGAACTTGATAAGTATCAGTGCTGTGTATTCTCTTTACTCGCTAGTGTCAGCGCTGTGCATTCTCTAAACTCGACAGTGTCAGCGCTGTGCATTCTCTGAAGTCAATAGAGACAGCGCTGTGCATTCTCTGAACTCGACAGTGTCAGCGCTGTGCATTCTCTTAACTCGACAGTGTCAGCGCTGTGCGTTCTCTAACCTCGACAGTGTCAGCGCTGTGCATTCTCTGAAGTCAATAGAGACAGCGCTGTGCTTTCTCTGAACTCGATAGCTTCAGTGCTGTGTATTCTCTGAACTCGATAATTTCAGTTCTGTGCTTTCTCTGAACTCAATAGTGTCAGTTCTGTGCATTCTCTACTCGATAGTGTCATCGCTGTGCATTCCCTGAACTCGATAGTGTCAGTGCTGTATATTTTCTGAACTCAATAGTGTCATTGGTGTGTATTCTCTAAACTGCTTTATGTCCTTGCTGATCATTCTCTCAACTCAACTGCGTCAGTTCTGTGTGATCTCTTAACTCAATTGTGTCAGCGTAGTACGTTGCCCGAACTCTGAACTCGATAGTGTCAAAGCTGCGCATTCTCTGATCTCGATAGTTCAGCGCTGCGCGTTCTCTGAACAAGATATTGTCTGTGTTGTGCATTCTCTGAACATGATAGTGTCAGCGCTGTGTATTCTCTGAACTTCATAGTGTCAGTGCTGTGCTTTCTCTGAACTCAATACTGTCAGTGCTGTGCATTCTTTGATTTCGATTTTTTCAGCTCAGTGGTTTATCTGAACTCAATAGTGTCAGCGATGTGCACACTCTGAACTCGACAGTGTCAGTGATGTGCATTCTCTGAGCTCAATAGTTTCATTGCTGAGCATTCTCTGAACTCAGTTGTGTCAATGCTGTGCATTCTCTGAACTCGATAGTGTCAGTGTTGTGCTTTCCCTGAACTCGATAGTGTCAGTGCTGTATATTCTCTGAACTCAATAGTGTCAGCGCTGTGTATTCTCTGAACTGGATAATGTCAGTGCTGAGCATTCTCTGAACTCAACAGTGTCAGTGGTGTGTATTCTCTGAGCTCAATTGTGTCAGTGTTGTAGGTTCTCTGAACTCGATAGTGTCCGCGCTGGGCGCTCTCTGAATTTGATAGTGTCAGCGCTGTGCATTCTCTGAACCCAATAGTGTCAGTCCATTGCATTCCCTGAATCGATTTTGCCAGCGCTGTGCTTTCTCTGAACTCGATAGTCTCAGCATTGTGCGTTCATTGTACTCGATAGTTTCAGCGCTGTGCGTTCTCTGAACTCGATAGTGTCAGCGCTGTGCATTTTCTGACCTCTACCGCGTCAGTGCTGTGCATTCTATGAAATCGATATTTTAAGTGCTGTGCATTCTCGTAACTCAATATTGTCAGCGCTGTGCATTCTCTGATTTTGAAAATATCAGTGCTGTGTGTTCTCTGAACTTGATATTGTCAGTGCTGTATATTCTCTGAACTCAACAGTGTCAGTGCTGTGTGTTCTCTGAACTTAATAGTGTCAGCGTTGTATGTTCTCTGAAATTGATAGAGTCCGCGCTGGGCTTTCTCGGAATTTGATAGTGTCTGCACTGTGCATTCTCTGAACAGGACAGTGTCAGTGCTTTGCATTCACTGAACTCAATATTGTCAGCACTGTGCGTTCCCTGAACTCAGTAGCATCAGTGCTGTGCGTTCTCTGAAATCGGTATTATCAAAGCTTTGCATTCTCTAATCTCGATAGGGTCAGCACTGTGCATTCTCTGAACACGATAGTGTCAGCGCTGTGCATTCTCTAAACATGGTCGTGTTAGCGCTGTGCTTTCTCTGAACTCGATAGTGTCAGTGCTGTGCATTCTTTGAACTCGATAATGTCCGCAATGGTCATTCTTTGAATTCGATAGTGACATTGCTGTGTATTCTCTGAATTCAATACTGTCAGTGCTGTGCATTCTCTGAATTTGACAGTGTCAACGCTGTGCATTTTCTGAACTCGATATTGTCAGTGCTGTATATTATCTGAACTCAGTAGTGTCAGTGCTGTGTATTCTCTGAACTGGATAATGTCAGTGCTGTGCATTCTCTTAACTCAACCGTGTCCGTGCTGTGTGTTCTCTGAGCTTAATAGTATCAGCATTGTACGTTCTCTGAAATCGATAGAGTCCGTGCTGGGCATTCTCTGAATTTGATAGTGTCTGCACTGTGCATTGTCTGAACAGGACAGTGTGAGTGCTTTGCATTCTCTGAACTCGATATTGTCAGTGCTGGCATTCTCTGAACTCAATAGTTTAATTGCTGTGTATTCTCTGAACTGCATAATGTCCTTGCTGGTCATTCACTCAACTCAACAGCGTCAGTTCTGTGTGATCTCTTAACTCAATTGTGTCAGCGTAGTATGTTATCCGAACTTGATAGTGTCTGCGCTGTGCATTCTCTGAACTCGTTAGTGTCAAAGCTACGCATTCTCTGATCTCGATAGATCAGCGCTGTGTGTTCTCTCAACATGATAGTGTCAGCGATGTGTATTCTCTAAACCTGATAGTGTCAGTGCTGTGCATTCTCTGAACATGATAGTGTCAGCGCTGTGCATTCTCTGATTGTGATCGTGTTAGCTCTGTGCTTTCTCTGAACTCGATAATGTCAGTGCCGTGCATTCTTTGAACTCGATAGTGTCAGCTCTGTTCAGCCTCTGTACTTGATAGTGTCAGCGTTGTGCATTTTCTGCATTCTAATGTGTTAGTGCTGTGCATTCTCTGAACTCGATAGTGTCAGAGATGTGCAGCCTCTGAACGCAATAGTCTCAGCGCTGTGCATTCACTGAACTCGATAGTGTCAGTGCTGTGCATTCTCGGAACTGAATAAGTGTCAGTGCTGTGTATTCTCTTTACTCAATAGTGTCAGTGCTGTGCATTCTCTAAACTCAACAATGTCAGCGCTGTGCATTCACTGCCTTCTAAAGCGTTAGCGCGGTGCATTCTCTGAACTCGATAGTGTGGTAAACCACTTTTATCGTTCACTATCGTTACACTATAGTTATCACTGTTATATCGTTACTCTATGGTTAGCACTGTTCACACTGTTGTATCACTATACGAGGTCGACTCTTGTCACGCTGTTATACCTGGGCTGACCACTGCTGACTCCGCCCATGACTCCACCTACCTGCCCAGGTATAAAGGTAGTCGACTGGCTGGCATTCCTCCTTGTTGTATCCGATCACCCACGAGGGTGGGCTCTGTTATTTAGCCAATAAAAACCTACAGTTACTTCCTTAACACGTCGCTTTTCATTGGATGAATTGATAGGTATATCCGATAGTGTCAGTGCTGTGTATTCTCTGATCTCGATAAGTTCACTTATGTGCATTCTCTGAACTCACGAGTGTCAGTTCTGTGCATTCTCTACTCGATAGTATCATCGCTGTGCTTTCCCTGAACTCGATAGTGTCAGTGCTGTATATTCTCTGAACCCAATAGCGTCATTGCTGTGTATTCTCTGAACTGCATAATACCCTTGCTGATCATTCTCTCAACTCAACAGTGTCAGTTCTGTGTGATCTCTTAACTCAATTGTGTCAGCATAGTACTTTGCCGAACTCAATAGTGTCAGCGCTGTGCATTCTCTGACCTCAACCGTGTCAGTGCTGTGCATTCTCTGAATGCAACAGTGTCAGCGCTGTGCATTCTCTGAATTTGATACTGTCAGCACTGTGCATTCTCTGAACACAACAATTTCCACGCTGTCCATTCTTTGAACTCAATAGTGTCAGTGCTTTGCATTCTCTGAACTCAATTTGTCAGCGCTGTGCTTTCTCCGAACTCGATTGTGTCAGCCCTGTGCATTCACTCAACTTGATCGTTTCAGCGCTGTGCGTTCTCTGAACTTGATAGTGTCGAAGCTACTCATTTTGTGTTCTCGATAGAGTCAGCTCTGTGCATTCTCTGAATACGATCGTGTCAGGGCTGTGCATTCTCTGAACTCGATAGTGTCAGCGCTGTGCAGTCTCTGAACTTGATAATGTCAGAGCTGTGCATTCACTGAACTCGATATTGTCAGCAATGTGCATTCTCTGAACTCGATCGTGACAGCGCTGTGTATTCTCTGTACTCGATAGTGTTAGCGTTGTGCAGTCTCTGAACTTGATCGTGTCAGCGCTGTGCATTCACTGAACTCAATAGTGTCAGCGCTGTGTATTCTCTGTACTCGATAGTGTCAGTGATGTGCATTCTCTAAACTCGAGAGTGTCAGCGCTGTGCCTTCTCTGAAGTCAATAGAGTCAATGCTGTTCTTTCTCTGAACTCGACAGTGTCAGCGCTGTGCATTATCTGAACTCGACAGTGTCAGCGCTGTCTGTTCTCTGAACTCGACAGTGTCAGCGGTGTGAATTCTCTGTACTCAACGGTGTCAGCACTGAGCATTCTCTGAACTTGATAGTGTCAGTGCTGTGTATTCTCTGAACTCGATAGTGTCTGCGATGTTCATTCTTTTAATTTGATAGTGACATTGCTGTGTATTCTCTGAACTCGATACTGTCAGTGCTGTGCATTCTCTGAACTCGATAATGCATTGGCGGGAAACCTGAGCGGCAGAGCGGGGTATAAAAGTCCCCAGAGACCAGGTAAGGCCTCACAGTGTCGGCGGGTATCCTGAGCGGCAGAGTGGGGCTATAAAAGGCCCCAGAGACCAGGTAAGGCCTCACAGCGTCGGCGGGAAACCTGAGCGGCAGAGCGGGGTATAAAAGTCCCCAGAGACCAGGTGAGGCCTCACAGCGTCGGCGGGAAACCTGAGCGGCAGAGCGGGGTATAAAAGTCCCCAGAGACCAGGTAAGGCCTCACAGCGTCGGCGGGAAACCTGAGCGGCAGAGCAGGGTATAAAAGTCCCCAGAGACCAGGTAAGGCCTCACAGCGTCGGCGGGAAACCTGAGCGGCAGAGCGGGGCTATAAAAGTCCCAGAGACCAGGTAAGGCCTCACAGCATCGGCGGGAAACCTGAGCGGCAGAGCGGGGCTATAAAAGTCCCCAGAGACCAGGTAGGCCACAGAGCGTCGGCGGGAATCCTGAGCGGCAGAGCGGGGTATAAAAGTCCCCAGAGATCAGGTAAGGCCTCACAGCGTCGGCAGGAAACCTGAGCGGCAGAGCGGGGCTATAAAAGTCCCCAGAGACCAGGTAGGTTTACCAATCTCCAGTCTCTGAACTCGGAGGGATGGAGAGAGGTAAAAAGTAATCCAAGTGTGACGTCACCAGAAAGCGGGTAAGTGATTGGTTGGTGAGTATTTCTCCCTTTTAAGCTTAAATCTCTTTGGTTTATAGTTTCTAAGGTGTGATATACACCATCTAGAATCAGGGCAGAGGATATTTAAGAATAATATTAATAAATTGAATAAATTACATAGAATCGGAGATCAGGCGATGTGTTGCTGCTGCAATATGTGGGAGCTGGTGAACATCATTGATGCTCACGGTGATCACATTTGCAGTAAGTGTTGGCTGCTCGAGGAACTCCGGCTCCGTGTTGAAGAGCTGGAGATCGAGCTTCAAACACTGAGACACATCAGGGAGGGGGAGAGTTACCTGGACTCTGTGTATCACGAGGTAGTCACACCAATTAGATTAATTAATTCAGATGTATTCCGTAGCCAGGGTCAGGATGGTGTGACTAGAAGTGAGGCAGGTACGGGGATCCAGGAGGTAGTGTTGGAG
This sequence comes from Somniosus microcephalus, assembly GCF_052327205.1. NCBI lineage: Eukaryota > Metazoa > Chordata > Chondrichthyes > Squaliformes > Somniosidae > Somniosus > Somniosus microcephalus. The sequence continues at coordinate 177,057,097 of NC_140991.1, read as the reverse complement.
GAGCCGCAGCCCTTGCACTTGTCCAACAGGTTCGAGGCTCTTACTCCCTGTGGGGACAGGAGCAGGGACTGCAGGGAGGATGAGCAACCTGGCCACAGCACCGTGGAGCAGGGGCCATTCAAGTGGGGGGAGTTAAAAGAAATGTTGTAGTGGTAGGGGATAGTATCATTAGGGGGATAGATAGAGTTCTTTGCAGCTGAGAGCGAGAGTCCCGAAGGCTGTGTTGCCTGCCCGGTGCCAGGGCTAAGGACATCTCCTCTGGACTGGAGAGAAACTTGGAGTGGGAGGGGGAGGATCCAGTTGTCGTGGTCCATGTTGGTACCAACGACATAGATAGAACAAGGAAGGAGGTTCTGCTGAGGGAGTTTGAGCAGCTAGGGGCCAAATTAAAAAGCAGAACCTCAAGGGTAATAATCTCTGGATTAATACCTGAGCCACGAGCGAATTTGGCTAGGACAAATAAAATTAGAGAGTTAAATGCGTGGCTCAAAGACTGGTGTGGGAGAAATGGGTTTTGCTTCCTGGGACACTGGCACCAGTACTGGGGCAGGAGGGAGCTGTTCCGTTGGGACGGGCTTCACTTGGCCAGTGCTGGGACTAGAGTCCTTGTGGATCATATAATTGGGCTGTAGAGAGGGCTTTAAACTAACTAGTGGGGGGGAGGTTCCAAGAGAGCAAATAATACAAATTACAAAAGAGAAGGTAATAGACTTAGGTAGCAGTGGGGAAATTAAAAACCAGAGCATGTCAGGAAGGGGCAGAAGGTATCGAGTAAAAGGTAAAGTAATAAAAAGGGCAAAAGCAGGAACTAAGTGTCACAAAACATCTTTGAAATTTCTCTATCTGAATGCACGTAGCATTCGTAACAAAATAGATGAGTTAATGGCACAAATAACTACATATGGGTATGATCTTGTGGCCATTACAAAAACATGGCTGCAGGGTGACAATGCCTGGGAATTAAACATACCAGGTAATTTAATGATCAGGAAGGACAGGCAGGAAGGAAGGGGAGGTGGGGTGGCTATGTTAATAAAGGAAGGAATCACTGTAATACAGAGAAATGATATTGCGTCAAAAGATCAGGATAATGAAACAGTTTGGGTGGAGGTAAGGAATAATAAGGGGAAAAAAACATTAGTGGGCGTAGTCTATAGGCCTCCGAACAGTGGTAACTCTGTTGGACGGAGTATCAATCAGGAAATACTTGAGGCTTGTAATAAGGGAACATCTATAATTATGGGGGATTTCAATTATCATATTAATTGGACAAATCAAATTGGGCAGAGCAGCCTTGAGGATGAGTTCATTGAATGTATTAGGGATGGGTTTCTTGAGCAGTATGTAACTGAACCGACCAGGGGGCAAGCAACCTTAGATCTGGTCCTGTGGAACGAGACGGGATTAATTAAAAATGTCCTAGTAAAGGATCCCCTTGGAATGAGTGACCATAACATGGTTGAATTCCATATTCAATTAGAGGGTGAGAAGGTTGGATCTCAAACAAGCATGCTAAGCTTGAATAAAGGAGACTATGAAGGTATGAGAGCGGAATTGAGTAGAGTGGACTGGGCAAATAGATTAAAGGGTAAGACGATACATGATCAGTGGTGTACATTTAAGGAGTTATTTTACAACTTCCAAAAAATATATATTCCACTGAGAAGAAAAGGGTGTAAAAGAAAAGACATCCATCCGTGGCTAAGTAAAGAAATTAAGGATAGTATTCGACTGAAAACAAGGGCATATAAGGTAGCCAAATCTAGTGGGAGGATAGAGGATTGGGAAAACTTTAAAAGACAACAAAAAATAACAAAAAGATTGATTAAGAAAGGGAAGATAGATTATGAAAGTAAATTAGCAAAAAATATAAAAACAGATAGTAAGAGTTTTTATAGTTATATAAAAAGAAAAAGGGTGGCTAAAGTAAATGTTGGTCCCTTAGAGGATGAGACCGGGAAATTAATGGTGGGAATTATGGAGATGGCAAAAACACTGAATGAATATTTTACATCAGTCTTTACAGTAGAAGACACTAAGAATATCCCAACACTGGACAAACAGGGGGCTAAAGGGGGGGAGAAGCTAAACACGATCATAATCACTAAGGAAGTGGTACTCAGTAAAATAATGGGACTCAAGGCGGATAAATCACCTGGACCTGATGGCTTAAATCCGAGGGTCTTGAGGGAAGTGGCAGTAGGGATTGTGGATGCATTGGTAATAATTTTCCAAAACTCCCTGGACTCGGCAAAGGTCCCGACAGACTGGAAAACTGCTAATGTAACACTCTTATTTAAAAAGGCCAGTAGACAGAAGGCTGGAAACTATAGACCGGTTAGCCTAACATCTTTGGTAGGTAAAATATTGGAGTCCATTATTAAGGAGACAGTAACAGGACATTTGGATAATCATAATTTAATAGGACAAAGTCAGCATGGTTTTATGAAGGGGAAGTCATGTTTGACAAATTTGCTGGAGTTCTTTGAGGAAGTAACATATAGGGTGGATAAAGGGGAACCAGTGGACGTAGTGTATTTAGACTTCCAAAAGGCATTTGACAAGGTGCCACACAAAAGATTATTGCTTAAGATAAAAAAATCACGGGATTGGGGGTAATATTCTGGCATGGATAGAGGATTGGCTATCTAACAGAAGGCAGAGAGTTGGTATAAATGGTTCATTCTCAGACTGGCAATCAGTAACTAGTGGTGTTCCGCAGGGGTCAGTGCTGGGTCCCCAACTCTTTACAATCTATATTAACGATTTGGAGGAGGGGACCGGGTGTAACATATCAAAGTTTGCAGATGATACTAAGATGGGAGGGAAAGTAGTGAGTGAGGAGTACATAAAAAACCTGCAAGGGGACATCGACAGGCTAAGTAAGTGGGCAGAGATTTGGCAGATGGAATACAATACTGGAAAGTGTGAGGTTATGCACTTTGGCAGGAAAAATCATAGAGCAAGTTATTATCTTAATGGCAAGAAACTGGAAAGTACTGAAGTACAAAGGGATCTGGGGGTCCTGGTGCACGAAACTCAAAAGGTTAGTATGCAGGTGCAGCAAGTGATTAAGAAGACCAATGGAATGTTGGCTTTCATTGCTAGGGGGATAGAATATAAAAATAGGGAGGTATTGCTTCAGTTGTAGAAGGTATTGGTGAGGCCACACCTGGAATACTGCGTACAGTTTTGGTGTCCATACTTAAGAAAGGACATACTTGCTCTCGAGTCAGTACAAAGAAGGTTCACTCGGTTAATCCCGGGGATGAGGGGATGGACATATGAGGAGAGGTTGAGTAGATTGGGACTCTACTCATTGGAGTTCAGAAGAATGAGAGGCGATCTTATTGAAACATATAAGATTGTGAAGGGGTCGGATCGGGTGGATGCGGGGAAGATGTTCCCGATGATGGGTGAAACTAGAACTCGGGGGCATAGTCTTAGAATAAGGGGCTGCTCTTTCAAAACTGAGATGAGGAGGAACTACTTCACTCAGAGGGTGGTAGGTCCATGGAATATGCTGCCCCAAAAATCTGTAGAAGCTACATCATTACATAAATTTAAAACAGAAATAGACAGTTTCCTAGAAGTAAAGGGAATTAAGGGTTACGGGGAGCGGGCAGGAATTTGGACATGAGTCTAGGTTCGGATCGGTCATGGCCCTGTGGGTAGCGGAGCGGGCCCAGGGGCCGTGTAGCCTGATCCTGCTCCTATTTCGTGTGTCTAATTCTGTTAGATTCAGGAGATGGTTCTGTGATAGTGAATTGGCGGTTAGGATCAGATCAGCCATGATCTTATTGAATGGCGGAGCAGTCTCGAGGGGCTGATTGGCCTACTCCTGCTCCTATTTCTTATGTTCTTATGATAGTGTCAGTGCTGTGTATACACTGAGCTCGATAGTGTCCACGATGTTCATTCTTTGAATTCGATAGTGTCATATTTGTGTATTCTCTGAACTCGATAGTGTCCACGATGTTCATTCTTTGAATTCGATAGTGTCATATTTGTGTGTTCTCTGAACTCGATAGTGTCAGTGCTGTGCCTTCACTAAACTCGATAGTGTCAGCACTGTCTATTCTCTGAACTCGCTAGTGTCTTTGGTGTGAATTCCCTGAGCTCGTTAGTGTGAGCGATGTGCAGTCGCTGAACTCGGGAGTGTAAGTGCTGTTCATTCCCTGAACGTGATACTGTCAGTGCTGTGTATTCTCTGAACTCGATAGTGTCAGCGTTGTGTATTCACTGAACTCGATATTGTCTGCACTGCGCATTCTCATAACTCGATATTGTCAGCTTTGTGCATTCTCTGCACTCTACAATGTTAGCGCTGTGCATTCTCTGAACTCGATGGTGTTAGTGCTGTGTATTCACTGAACTCGATTGTGCCAGTTCTGTGCATTGTCTGAACTCAGTAGTGGCAGTGCTGTGCATTCTCTGAACTCGATGGTGTTAGTGCTGTGTATTCTCTGAACTCGATCGTGTCAGCGCTGTGTTTTCTCTGAACTCGTTTGTGTCAGCGCTGTGCATTCTCTGACCTCAACAGTGTCAGCATTGTGAATTCTCTGAACTCAACAATGTCAGCGCTGAGCATACTCTGAACTTGATAGTGTTAGTGCTGTGTGTTCACTGAACTCGATAGTGGCCATGATGTTCATTCTCTGAATTCGATAGTGTCATTGCTGTGTATTCTCTGAAGTCAATAGTATCAGTGCTGTGCATTCTCGGAATTCGATAGTGTCAGTGCTATGTATTCTCTGAACTCGATAATGTCTGTGATGTTCATTTGATGAATTTGTTAGTGTCACTGCTGTGTATTATCTGGACTTGATTGTGTCAGTGCTGTGCCTTCTCTGAACTCGATAGTGTCAGCCCTGTGTTTTCTTTGAACTCGATAGTGCCAGTGCTGTGCATTCTCTGAACTCAGTAGTGTCAGTGCTATGCATTCCCTGATCTCGATAGTGTCAGTGATGTGCATTCTCTGAACTCGACAGTGTAAGTGCTGTTCATTCTCTGAACTCGATAGTAACAGTGCTGATTATTATCTGAACTCAACAGTGTCAGTGTTGTGCATTCTCTGACCTCAATAGTGTCAGCGCTGTACGTTCTCTGAACTCAACAGTGTCAGTGCTGTGCTTTCTCTGAACTCGATACTGTCAGGGCTGTGCATTCTCTGAACTCGATAGTGTCAGCGCTGTGTGTTCTCTGAAATCGAGAGTGTCAGCACTGTGTTTTCTCTGAACTTGATAGTGTCAGTGCTATGCATTCTCTGATCTCAATAGAGTCAGCGCTGTGCATTCTCTGAACACGATAGTGTCAATGCTGTGCATTCTCTGAACGCGATAGTGTCAATGCTGTGCATTCTCTGAACGCGATAGTGTCAGCGCTGCTTATTTTCTGAATTTGATAGTGTCAGCGCGGTGCTTTCTCTGAACTCGATAGTGTCAGTGTTGAGCATTCTCTCAACTCAACAGTGTCAGTGCTGTGAATTCTCTGAATGCAATATTATAAGTTCTATATTTTCTGAGCTCAATTGTGTCAGTGCTGTGCATTCTCTGAACTCGATAGTGTCATTGCTGTGTTTTCTCTGAACTCGATAGTGTCAGTGATGTGCATACTCTGAACTCAGTAGTGTCAGTGCTATGCATTCTCTGAACTCGATTGTGTAGGTGCTGTGCATTCCCTGAACTCCATTCTGTCAAAGCTACACATTTTCTGATCTCAATAGAGTCAGCGCTGTGCATTCTCTGAGCAGGATATTGTCAGTGCTGTGCATTCTCTGCCCTCTATAGTGTTAGCGCGGTGCTTTCTCTGAACTCAATAGTGTCAGTTCTGTGCATTCTCTGAACTCAATAGTGTCAGTTCTGTGCATTCTCTGACCTCGATAGTGTCAGTGCTGTGCATTCCCTGAATGGAATAGTGTCAGCGCTGTGCATTCTGCAAACTCGACAGTGTAAGCGCTGTTCATTCTCTGAAGTCAATATAGACAGCGCTGTGCATTCTCTGAACTCGACAGTGTCAGCATTGTGCTTTCTCTGAACTCGACCGTGTCACTGCTGTGCCTTCACTGAACTCGATAGTGTCACTGTTGTGCACTCTCTGCCCTCTAAAGTGTTAGCGCAATGCATTCTCTGAACTCGATAGTGTCAGTGCTGTGTATTCTCTGATCTCGATAGTTTCAGTTCTGTGCATTCTCTGAACTCGATAGTGTCAGTTCTGTGCATTCTCTACTCAGTAGTGTCATCGCTGTGCTTTCCCTGAACTCGAAAGTGTCAGTGATGTGCATTCTCTGAACTCGATATTGTCAGCACTGTGTGTCCTCTGAACTCAATAATGTCAGCTCTGTGCTTTCTCTGAAGTTGATAATGTCAGGGCTGTGCTTTCTCTGAACTCGATGGTGTCAAAGCATCGCATTCTCTGATCTCGATAGATCAGCGCTGTGCATTCTCTGACCACGATATTGTCAGCGCTGTGCATTCTCTGAACATGATAGTGTCAGCGCTATGCATTCTCTGAACTCGATAGTGTCAGTTCTGTGCATTCTCTACTTGAAAGTGTCATTGCTGTGCTTTCCCTGAACTTGATAGCGTCAGGGCTGTATATTCTCTGAACACAATAGTGACATTGCTGTGTATTCTTCGAACTGGATAATGTCCTTGCTGATCATTCTCTCAACTCAACAGCGTCAGTTCTGTTTGAACTCTGAACTCAATTGAGTCAGCGTAGTACATTGTCCGAACTCGACAGTGTCTTCACTGTGCGTTCTCTGAATTTGATAGTGTCACTGCTGTGCTTTCTCTGAACTCGATATTGTCAGCGCTGTGCGTCCTCTGAACTCTATATTGTCAGCGCTGTGCGTTCTCTGAAGTTGATAGTGTTAGTGCTGTGCTTTCTCTGAACTTGATATTGTCAGCGCTGTGCTTTCTCTGAACTCGATTGTGTCAAAGCTACGCATTCTCTGATCTCGATGATCAGCGCTGTGCGTTCTCTGAACATGATATTGTCAGCGCTGTGCATTCTCTGAACACGATAGTGTCAGCGCTGTGTATTCTCTGAACCTGATAGTGTCAGTGCTGTGCTTTCTCTGAACTCAATACTGTCAGTGCTGTGCATTCTTTGATCTCGATATATTCAGCTCAGTGGATTACCTGAACTCAATAGTGTCAGTGATATGCATACTCTGAACCCGACTGTTACAGTGCTGTGCATTCTCTGAATTCGATAGTTTCAGTGCTGAGCATTCTCTGAACTCAGTAGTGTCAGCATTGTGCATTCTCTGAACTCGATAGTGTCAGCGCCGTGCATTCTCTGAACTCAATAGTGTCAGTGCTGTGCATTCTCTGAATTTGATACTGTCTGCACTGTGCATTCTCTGAACACAACAGTTTCCACGCAGTCCATTCTTTGAACTCGATAGTGTCAGTGCTGTGCTTTCCCTGAACTCGAAAGTGTCAGTGCTGTATATTCTCTGAACTCAATAGTGTCAGTGCTGTGTATTCTCTGAACTGGATAATGTCAGTGCTGAGCATTCTGTGAACTCAACAGTGTCAGTGCTGTGTGTTCTCTGAACTCAATAGTGTCAGCGTTGTACGTTCTCTGAACTCGATAGTGTCCACGCTGGGCGTTCTCTGAATTTGATAGTGTCAGTGCGGTGCATTCTCTGAACCGATATTGTCAGTGCTGTGCATTATCTGAACTCGATAGTGTCAATGCTAGTCATTCTCTGATCTCGATAGAGACTGTGCTGTGCATTCTCTAAACACGATAATGTCAGTGCTGTGCATTCTCTGAACTTGATATTGCCAATGCTGTGCAGACTCTGAACTTGATAGTGTTAGCGCTGTGCATTATCTGAACTCGATAGCGTCAGTGCTGTGCAGCCTCTGAACTTGATAGTATCAGCGCTGTCCATTCACTGAACGTGATAGTGTCAGCGCTGTGCAGTCTATGAACTCGATAGTGTCAGTGTTGCATATTCTCTTTACTCGATAGTGTCAGTGCTGTGCATTTCCTGAACTCAATAGTGTCAGCGCTGTGCATTCTGCAAACTCAACTGTGTAAGCGCTGCTCATTCTCTGAACTCAATATAGACAGTGCTGTGCATTCTCTGAACTCGACAGTGTCAGCACTGTGCCTTCTCTGAAATCGATAGTGTCACTGTTGTGCATTCTCTGCCCTCTAAAATGTTAGCGCGAAGCATTCTCTGAACTTGATAGTGTCAGTGCTGTGTATTCTCTGATCTCGATAGCTTCAGTTCTGTGCACTCTCTGAACTCGATAGTGTCAGTTCTGTGCATTCTCTACTCAATAGTTTCATCGCTGTGCTTTCCCTGAACTCGAAAGTGTCAGGAATGTGCATTCTCTGAACTCGATATTGTCAGGCTGCGTGTCCTTTGAACTCGATAGTGTCAATGCTGTGCTTTCTCTGAAGTTGATAATGTCAGCGCTGTGCTTTCTCTGAACTCGATGGTGTAAAAGCTACGGATTCTCTGATCTCGATAGATCAGCACTGTGCGTTCTCTGACCAAAATATTGTCAGCGCTGTGCATTCTCTGAACATGATAGTGTCAGCGCTATGCATTCTCTGAACTCGATAATGTCAGCGCTGTGCATTCTCTGAAGTCGATAGTGCCACTGTTGTGCATTCTCTGCCCTCTAGAGTGTTAACGTGGTGCATTCTCTGAACTCGATAGTGTCAGTGCTGTGTATTCTCTGATCTCGATAGTTTCAGTTCTGTGCATTCTCTGAACTCAATAGTGTCAGTTCTGTGCATTCTCTACTCGATAGTGTCATTGCTGTGCTTTCCCTGAACACGATAGTGTCAGCGCTGTGCATTCTCGGAACTCGATATTGTCAGCACTGTGCAGACTCTGAACTTGATAGTGTCAGTGCTGTGGATTCTCTGTACTCGATATTGTCAGTGCTGTGTATTCCCTGAAATCAATAGTGTCAGCGTTGTGCATTCTCTGAAGTAAATAGAGTCAGCACTTTTCATTCCCTGAACTCGACAGTGTCAGCATTGTGCATTCTCTGAACTCGACAGTGTCAGCGCTGTGCATTATCTGAACATGACATTGTCAGTGCTGTGCATTCTATGTACTCAACAGTGTCAGCAATGAGCATTCAATGAACCTGGTAGTGTCAGTGCTGTGTATTCTCTGAACTCGATACCCTCAGTGCTGTGCATTCTCTGAACTCAATAGTGTCAATGCTATGTCTTCTCTGAACTCGATAGTGTCCACGATGTTCATTCTTTGAATTCGATTGTGTCATTGCTGTGTATTCTCTGAACTGGTTCGTGTCAGTGCTGTGCAATCTCTGAACTCGATAGTGTCAGTTCTGTGGATTATCTGAACACAATAGTGTCAGCGATGTGCATTTTTTGAACTCAATAGTGTAAGTGCTGTCCATTCTCTGAACTCGACAGAGTCAGTGCTGAGCATTCTCTGAACTCGACAGTGTCAGTGCTGTGCATTCTCTGAACTCGACCGTGTCAGTGCTGTGCATTCTCTGACCTCGATAGTTTCAGTGCTGTGCATTTTCTGAACTCAATAGTGTCAGCTCTGTGCATTCTATGAATTTGATAGTGTCAGCGCTGTGCATTCTCTGAACACAACAGTTTCCATGCTGTCCATTCTTTGAACTCGAAAGTGTCAGTGCTGTGCTTTCCCTGAACTCGATCATGTCAGTGCTGTATATTCTCTGAACTCAATAGTGTCAGCACTGAGCATTCTCTGAGCTTGATAGTGTCAGTGCTGTGTATTCTCTGAACTTGATAGTGTCCGCGATGTTCATTTTTTGAATTCGATATCGTCATTGCTGTCTATTCTCTGAACTCAATACTGTCAGTGATGTGCATTCTCTGAACTCGATAGTGTTAGTGCTATGTATTCTCTGAACACAATAGTGTCCACGATGTTCATTCTTTTAATTCGATCATGTCATACTTGTGTATTCTCTGAACTCGATAGTGTCAGCGCTGTGCAGACTCTGAACTCGATAGTGTCAGCGCTGTGCCTTCACTGAACTCGATAGTGTCAGCACTGTGCAGTCTCTGAACTCATTAGTGTCAGTGCTGTGTATTCTCTATGCTCAATAGTGTCAATGCTGTGCATTCCCTGAACTCACCAGTGTCAGCGCTGTGCAGTCTCTGAACATGACAGTGTCAGTGCTGTGCATTCTCTGAACTCGATACCCTCAGTGCTGTGCATTCTCTGAACTCGACATTGTCAGTGTTATGTATTCTCTGAACTCGATAGTGTCCACAATGTTCATTCCTTGAATTAGATTGTGTCATTGCTGTGTATTCTCTGAACTCGTTAGTGTCAGTGCTGTGCATTCTCTGAACTTGATAGTGTCAGCTCTGCGTATTATATGAACTCAATAGTGTCAGTGATGTGCATTTTTTGAACTCGATAGTGTAAGTGCTGTCCATTCTCTGAACTCGACAGTGTCAGTGCTGTGTATTCTCTGAACTCGTTAGTGTAAAGTCTGTGTGTTCTAGTTGTAATTAATAACACACAGACTACAAGATTAAAGTTCAACAGTTCTTCACTGGTTGGAGGTCAGGACTATATGAAATACAATCTTACTACACAGTGCTTATAAACCGGTGGTCACCACCAGTATTACGTATACAACAGCCAGAGAAAGTAGTACATCTCTTGAGGTGGAACAGGCTTAAGTTCTCTTAAGGTGGAACAGGTTACATACACCACAATCCTCCCTTTTTAGCTTAACAGTCATATCTCCATTTAACATAACATCATAACATATATACATATATAACTTCAGGTATAAACAGTTCAAAGGTTCAGTCTCTCAGGAGGCCTTCTGATTCGGTCTGGATAACGCCTTTCAGTGGTCTCTGATTCTTGTTGCTGAGGTGACTCTTCTTGTTGGTTTCCTATGTATTGGACGTCATCATCAGGTACAGTCCCTGCCGAGGTATATGCTTCAGGTTCATTAACGTCTTCCACAGTTGTCTCTGTTGCAACCATGTGTTCGACCCTTGCTCTTGATTCTACCAGTTGATCCGCATGATGCCTTATCACATTGTTACCAATATCTACTGTGTACATCAGAGGTCCTTGTCTGGCCCGAATTGTTCCGGACTGCCATTTTTCGTTTCCATAGCCCCTTGCCAACACTGGTTGTCCTACTTCGAAACTTCGAGTGGACTTGTTATTAATATGCCGGAACTGTTTGTTTTCCACTTCCCTTTGCACATTTGGTTTTAAAAAGTCCAACCTGGACCGCAACCTCCTGTTATAAAACATCATGGCAGGACTTTGGTTAGTCACTGCATGAGCGGCATTTCAATACGCCATTAGGAAATTGTCCACCTTGTGCTGTAGCGGAATCTGGCCATCGTTCATGGCCTTTTTTGCCTTTTTGAATGTTTGGACAAATCTCTCGGCCAACCCGTTTGTCGCCGGGTGATATGGGGCAGAGGTATAATGTTTCACCCCATTCTTCTTTAAGAATTTTTGGAATTCTTCCGACACGAACTGTGGTCCGTTGTCCGAACAGATCTATTCTGGCAATCCGTTCCTTGCGAATATTGTTCTTAACACCGCAGTTGTCTTTTCTGAAGTAGTGGTATTCATCTTGATCACTTCTGGCCATTTGGAATGTGCGTCCACCGCAATTAGGAACATGGAGTCAATGAATGGACCAGCAAAGTCAATATGTACGCATTGCCATGGGGCTGAAGGCCATTCCCATGGGTGTAGTGGTGCAATCGGAGGTGCATTTTGCACTTTTTGGCACCCAGCGCAGCTTTTCGTCAACTCCTCTTTCTGTTGGTCAATACCCGGCCACCATACATAAGCCCTAGCAAGACTTTTCATCTTAACTCCCCCCAGATGACCTTCATGCAGTTCTTTTAGAACTCTTTCCCTTAACTTGGGAGGAATAATCACTCTTGTCCCGTACATCAAAGTACCATGGCAGACGGACAGCTGGTCTCGCCTTGCCGAGAATGCCAGTAACAAAGGATCACCACGTGTTGGCCATCCTTTCACTGTCACCTCATAGACTCTGGACAGTGTCGGGTCATTCCTGGTTTCTCTTTCAATACTTGCATTGGTGACTGGTAAACACTCGATGATGGTCGAATGAAATAACTCAACAGGGTCAACTTTTGTCGTTTCTTCTTCTTCAGGTAGTGGCAGGCGCGACAGCCCATCAGCATTGCCATGCTGCTTCGTACCTTTGAATTCTATTTGATATTGATGTGCCCCTAGGAAAAGGGACCATCTCTGGAGACGCTGTGCTGTCATCACTGAAACACCCTTCTTAGGGTTAAAAATGGATATCAATGGCTGATGGTCTGTCAGAAGTGTGAATTTTTGGCCCTGCAGGTAATGATGAAACTTCTTCACTCCCCATACAAGGCTGAGAGCCTCCCTATCGATCTGCGCATAGTTGCGCTCAGCGGAGGTCAATGATCTGGATGCAAACGCGACTGGCCTTTCCGTGCCATTTGGCAACTTGTGTGAGAGTACTGCCCCAATACCATATGGAGAAGCATCACAAGCCAACCGAATAAGCAGTGTCGGGTTGAAGTGAGCCAACATTTCCTCTGAGGTGATCAATTCTTTGCTTTTGCGAAATGCCTTCTTACAGTTTTCGCTCCATTCCCATGGTACCCCCTTCTGTAAAAGAGCGTTTAGCGGGTGCAATACCGTGGATAGATTTGGTAGAAATTTATGGTAATAGTTAATCAATCCTAGAAATGACCTCAACTGAGAGACATTATCCGGAGTGGGAGCCTTTACAACTGCCTCTATCTTGTCAGGAGACTTATGAAGCCCCTCCCGCTCAATGACATGACCACAGTACAAGATCCGCTTCTGGAAGAACTCACATTTCTGCCGATTAACTCTAAGACCATACTCTTTCAGTCTGTTGAGCACCAGTTCCAAGTTTGCGAGGTGTTCTTCATCACCATCACCTGTAATCAGAATATCGTCCAGGTAACATTGTGTGCCTGGAATTCCCTGTAATACCTGCTCCATGGCCCTCTGCCAAATTGCTGGAGCCGATGCCACTCCAAAAACCAGCCTATTGTACCGGTACAAACCTCGATGCGTGTTGATCGTGAGGTATTGGCGTGACTCTTCTTCAACCTCCATCTGCAAGTACGCCTGCGCCAGGTCTATCTTGGTGAAGTGTTTCCCGCCAGACAACAAAGCAAAAATATCCTCAATCCGCGGAAGCGGATACTGCACCGTGTGAAGCACCGGATTAACGGTGATTTTGAAATCTCCACAGATGCGAACCTTCCCTGGTTCTCCTGGCTTGTTGCTCGAAGGACGTTTCATAACGGGAACAATGGGCGTAGCCCACTCACTCCAATCTACCTTAGACAGTACACCTGAATGTTCTAGTGCTTCCAGTTCCGCTTCTACAGTAGCTCGTATTGCATAGGGTACCGGTCTGGCTTTAAAAAAATTTGGTTGTGCATGTTCATCAACCTTGATGTTTGCCGTAATTCCTCTCAGTGTTCCCAGTCCCTGCTGGAACACCTCTTTAGCATCATCCAATATTCTGGACAATCGTTTAGGTTTGACATCTGTTTCCCCGGAATCTACCGTTAGTGCCTTCAAGGAGTGCCAGTCCATATTCATTTTCCTAATCCACTCCCGTCCCAGTAGTGGTGGACCTCCATCAGGTAGCACATATAAGTCCATTACTTGGCTTTCTTCGCCCTTGTGGACCACTTTTACCTCTATCTTTCCGATCGGGTACACTCTTGCCCCGTGTAGGTTTTCAATATAATCTCCGTATCCCGTAGGGGAATATGTTGGAATAACCTTTTGTAATCTTTCTTATTCATGACCGTCAATGCCGATCCAATGTCCAATTCCATCTTTACTTGGACTCCTGCTATCTGAAGGGTGACCCAAATTGTCTGGAGATCTGCATCCTTACCAACGTTGTGTACTCTTAAGCTATCCAGTTCATTACTGCTAGCATCTGAATCTGACTTCTGTTCGGTCAAACTGTTCTTTGTCACCTTGTGTACCTTGATGTATTTTCCTTGCGGTGACTTTTTGTTGCTGGTCTTCTTTCCTGACCGGCATACTTTAGCTATGTGGCCAAGCCTGCCACACGTTCTGCATTCTTGGTTTTTAAACCAACACTGGTTCTGATCGTGCGTTGTCTTTCCGCAATGATAACATTTTACAGTACTCAAACCCAATTTATTTATACTGAGTTCCGGTGACCGTAGCTGCATTACTGCCGTGCCTCTCGCTGCGGCTTCATGTGCTGCTGCCATAGTGACCGCTTTCTCAAGCGTCAGCTCATTCTCCTCGAGCAATCGCTTTTGTGTATCTTCTTTTAATAAACCACACACAAATTTATCTCGTAGCGCCTCTGTCAATCTCGTTCCGAATTGACAGTACTTTGCTAGCTTACGCAATTCCATTAAATATTCAGCATTGCTTTCATCCTTCAGCTGCCTTCTGCTGCAAAATTTAAATCGTTCCGCTAGCATCAGCGGCGTGGGGTTTAGGTGATTTTTCAGGACAGTAACAATCTCCTCGAACGTCTTATCCGCCGGTTCATCTGGTGATAAAAGGTGTTTCAATTGCCCGTATGTCTTCGCACCCATTAAGTTTAATAATGTTAGTGCTTTCTCTTCATCTGGGATTTTATTTGCTTTACAATAATTTTGTATGCGTTCTACATACATAGCCCAATCTTCGATGTCGCTATCAAAGGTATTAATGTTCCCATGTTTAGGCATCGTTGCAATTTAATTTCTTTTTATTTTTATCCAAGATGGCGGCTTCCGCGCTCTTGTCTTCATCCTCCGCCTACAAAATGGCGGTTTTCCCACGCTTGGCGGTCTTCACCCTTCCCCCGACGCTGTCTCCGCTTCACCGCGGCTCTTGCGCCTTCAGTTGCCCCCAGACGCTGCGCCTTTTTAGCCCGAATGCGGCCCGGCCCTTATCACCAGCCGCGATCGATGTCCGCGCGCTGTGCCTTTCGGCCCGAATGCGGCCCGGCCCTTATCTCCGGTCGCGATCGATCTCACCGCCCTTATTCCTCCGTCTTCCCTCCCCGTCTGTACAGCCAACGTGGCTGATTTTCTGGTCGCGTCGCTGCCCGGCTTACCCACTACCGAGGTAGAAAGAAGATAGCTGACAGCCGCTGATGGAGGCTTCGAGTTCAGGATGTCTTCTGCACTCTGGTTTCTCGATGTCTGCCACGCGACGTGTCTTCCAGCAGGATGATGAGGGTGGAAGCCTCTCTTCGACGTCCGTTCTGTGGACGAAGCCGCCGTGGATATAACTGCTGCAGGGTAAGAATCTGACTCGTCGCCACTGTAAAGTCTGTGTGTTCTAGTTGTAATTAATAACACACAGACTACAAGATTAAATTTCAACAGGTCTTTACTGGTTGGAGGTCAGGACTATATGAAACACAATCTTACTACACAGTGCTTATATACCGGTGGTCACCACCGGTATTACGTATACAGCAGCCAGAGAAAGTAGTACATCTCTTAAGGTGGAACAGGCTTAAGTTCTCTTAAGATGGAACAGGTTACATACACCACAGTTAGTGTCAGTGCTGTGCATTCTCTGAACTCGATAGTTTCAGTGCTGTGCATGCTCTGAACTCAATATTTTCAGCGCTGTGCATTCTGTGAATTTGATAGTCAGCACTATGCATTCGTTGAACACAACAGTTTCCACGCTGTCCATTCTTTGAACTCGATAATGTCAGTGCTGTGTATTCTCTGAACTGGATAATGTCAGTGCTGTGCATTCTCTGAACTCAACAGTGTCAGTGCTGTGTGTTCTCTGAGCTCAATTGTGTCAGCATTGTACATTCTCTGAACTCGATAGTGTCCACGCTGGGCTTTCTCTGAATTTGCTACCCTCAGTGCTGTGCATTCTCTGAACTCGATAGTGTCAGTGCTATGTATTCTCTGAACTCGATAGTGTCCACAATGTTCATTCCTTGAATTCGATTGTGTCATTGCTGTGCATTCTCTGAACTCGATAGTGTCAGCTCTGCGTATTATATGAACTCAATAGTGTCAGTGGTGTGCATTTTTTGTACTCGATAGTGTAAGTGCTGTCCATTCTCTGAAATTGATAGTGTTAGCACTGTGCATTCTCTGAACACAACAGTTTCCACCCTGTCCATTTTTTGAATTCGATAGTGTCAGTGCTGTGCATTCTATAAACTCGACATTGTCAACGCTGTGCATTCTCTGAAGTTAATAGAGTCAGCTGTAGAAAGGGAGGAGTATTTGGTTTTGGGGTTATTGTCTGGCCAGTCAGGCGTATCTGAGCTGCTCCAGGCTCTGTGCAGTTTCGAATCACTTCCCTTTCTGGTTCTGACTGCCGGACTTATTTCAGTAGCGATATAGACAAAACAAGTCTCATGGTCGGGTGCAAAGAAGACCAGTGTTTATTAAAAATAAAGAATAAATTGCTATACAGTGAAAATAATTATGAATACAGCACACTTGCACACTTTTACTTAATGGGGAGGAGAGAAAACGGACACATTGAGGGAAAATTGACTAAAAATGACAATTTAACAAAATTCCCCTTTAATTCCCACCCCTTATACCTATCTAGGTTGCCTTGTAATGGGCCAGAACGTTTATGCTCACCAGTAAATGCCTGCTCCGTGCCCCTGTGACCTGCCTTGAATTCTTCACTGCCCCAAAGTAGAGATACCCCAGTAATTTAAAAGTAACCGCTGGTATTCCACTTCTTTGGGTGGGCTGCTGAGCTGTTCCTCTGGTAAGCAGGGCACTGGAGGCGAGGTGGTAGAGAGAGAGAGAATGGCTTCCTGAGGGGCTATCTTTATACCCCATTTGGGAGCCCTTATCTTCGCGCCCAAATCTGGACATATCGGGTGTACACGATAGGGACCGATCTGTCCCCATTGACCGTAATGTGTTTGAATGCGTTTCCCATTCGTTTAACTAGTTTGTGCTCAGTTTAAAATGTCCCACTGATTTCTCAAGTGCTGGACAAACAAATCCTTAAATGTTCAGTAAACAGTCCTTTGTCCTGCGGTTACATTCCAACCGCAATTGATTGACAGCTTCAAGTGCGTAAGCCCTTGAGTCAACACTGTTGAGAGCTTGTAAACAAACAATCTTTTTTTCGATGTTGAACTTCCTAAACCGCAGTTAATTGACAGTTTAAGTACCTCAAGTACTTCAGCCAGTGATGGGAGATATTCAGACAGGCTGTCTTTCTCTTATGCCATGAGGTCTGGCAGCCATTTTTGATGCCCTGGGTTTTTAAGGTACATTCCAACCAGGTTTTCTTTAATCAAATAATTTCGGGGGCTGTCGAAATTTTCTGAAATTTTGTGAACCTTACAGTCCCCCCCGGGATACTAAAATTTGTTTGCCATATCCTGTTTAAAGGTGAGCAAGAATTTCTGACCCCCCACAAACAACCTTCCCTAATACTTATCTATATCTATCTCTGGTCCCTTAACACCTCCATCCCTCTTCCTCAGACAGCATCGCAGTGCACAGTAGGCATCTATCGATAGAAAAACATGATTAGTCCAATGCCCCTGTACCACTGAGTATTTACAATAATTCAAGCATGGAGGTGGACCAATGCCCCTGCACCACTTGTGAAATAGTTTTAACACGATACAACATCTTTAATGAGATTACCACAACGCCAAAACATATCTGTTAAAAATACAAACCGAAGAAACGAGTTTCCCCTTTTTTTTTGTAATGCAATTGCCTGACACTTTAATAAATGGCACCATTCTACAGCCATAAAAGTATTTCAAACTTCCACAATCTACAAACACAACAATCCACAGGCATATTCAATTTGTTCAATTGACTCTAAACAAGTAGTACAATCTCACAGTTAGGAACTAAATTCACACATTATTTCCTTTGGAGTTGGGACCAGTGCATAATACAAATATAAAATAACTAACAAGCCTTTTGTAAACTCTTAATCTTAATCTGGATTTCCAATAACAGTTAAATTGCTGTGAACAATAATGTGCCAAATATTGTTACACATTCTACACGTCAATCAATGTGTTCTAGTGTGTGAAACTGAATAGAAAATTTAAATTACTTCTCACGGATAGCATCTGCCATCGCCCATGATTAGTTACAATTCAGTCATATTGACCTCTGAAAAGTCAAATTTACAGAATTCCTGAAACATCTTTTCTTGGGGTGATGGATCGTATCCTCGGGCACTGGAGGGAGGCCTCCCCATACGTGAAACCGGCCTCACTAGAATACTGGGTTGCCTTGGATACCAGTCATCCTGGCCAGCTCCCCTCGTGGGCATCTGCCTCCTACAGACCCCTCCCTTTGTGGACGAGCGGTGTTCCCTTCCCCGAGCGTCCAAAGACACGATGGTCCTCTGCACCTTCCGAAACTCTGAAAAAGACTTTAAAAAAAAATCTAGCCAGGTTCCCTGGCTCGGGGGAATGTGATCATGTCCCGCGACCTTGGCTCACATAGACAACACTCTGGAATGGTATCATACTTGAAACTTATACTCTAATACTTAACACTACCGAATTGCAATATAAAATTTAAATTAACACATTCTAACTTAATCCTCGATACACATTACTTGATCAAAGCTATATACAAGCACCGCCCATCTCTGGGCGGCTAGCCTAATCCTTGTTTGGACTGTTGCAGGCTACTGCCTGCAGCGAAGCTGGACTGATCCCAACTTCTAGTCCCTCGCAGCTTATGGCTGCTGGTTGGGGACTTCTGTCTTTTGTCTTCCCCCTGACTTGGGAGACCGCCCTATTCCAGTGGAAAGTGGGTGACCATAATTTCTTGGGCTGGGGCACCCGAAGAGACCTCCTAGGGAGTTTCGCTGGTGGGGCTATGCTGGCCGGCAGACCCTTAGCTCGGGTCAGTCCTTGCTGGCTGGGGACCTTCTCCCTCGGGTCCCTCCCTTCCCAAACCTGGGCTGAGGGCGGGCAATCCCTTGCCACAAGCTGCCGGTGGCTGAGAGTCTTCCCCTACAGATCTGAAACCTGGTTCAGGCTCCTCCCCGGAGTCCCATAAGAGAGGGGGAATCGCTCGGAGCAAGTGCTGGGGAACTTCTCCCTTCACGCACGTGACTGCGCCTGCGTGTGCAGTCTGTGTGAGTGTACGTGCTGCAGGCTGAGGATTTCTAATCTCAGGTTCAATCCCAGCTGCCTGTTTCCCTGCCTCCGGCTTAAAAAAATTGCATTGATTAATATAACTAGCAGCCTGCCAGTAACCCTGTTCTAAATTCTTTCTCCTCCCCAGGGCAGCCTTAAAGGAGGAATCTTGGGCTTGGACCTGCTTTTGGTCCGGGGCCAAAACTATCCCCTGTGTGCCTCCCTTGTCCTGGAATGCTGCAACCGGACCCGCTCTACAGGGCTCCCAGAACTCTCCTTCCCTGTCCCCCTGCTTGGCCACCTAGTTGGTCTTGTGGTTACTCTCCCACGTGGTATGGAGTGATCCTAAACCTATGGCCAAAGGTTTAGACCTTTCCTCAGCCTGCTCATTCCCTGTGGGTCCCATTACGCTAAATGGGACCTTGTTAGACTGGGGTGAATTGGTCAGGTCTTCCGAATGGACCACGGTGCTGGAAGCTCCAGTGTCCACTGAATATCTCCCCTGCACCATCTTCACCCTCATCTTATCATAGGGCCTGCTCCCCTCAGCATTTTCGTGGGGACACAGGTCGACAGGCTGCACTGGCTCTAGTCATTGCTGGGAGTGGGATGGGGCAGACAGGGTCAAAGCACCGATGGTGGCTGCTACTCTCCCCTGGCCAGTCAGAAGGGACCGTAGGGACTGTAAAAATGACTCAATCGCAGCGGGAGGGATATCTGGCCCAGCCTTTTGGGCTGGGGCTGTGGGGTCCTTTCCCTTGTTATCTTTCCAGGGATTCTTACAGTCTTTTCATCAGTGATCATCTTTCCCGCACCCATAACAATTTAACTTAGCCTGGGAGGGACGGTTCCCCTCCTAGTGCCACTCTTTATTACTCTGGCTCCCAGGATTAACCTCATGGACTTTTCCCTTGGGTTGGGGCACCTTGATACACCTAATGTTTCTAAATGCTATTGTGAGCTGGCGGATCACCACTTCTTTGGTGGTCTGGGGGTTTCGGGGGTCAAACCAAGCCGCGACCTGGTCTTGGATCTGGGGTAGGCTGTTTGTCATAAGACAACGGAGCCAGTGAGTCAATTGGACTGGGTTCAGTGCTGCCCGCCCTGGCATTCCCGGGCATGCGCTCTGGTAGACTGGCCACAGCCTGTCTGCGAACGCCTGCGGGGTCTACCCTGGGAGCTGCTCCGTTCTTTCTACCCGGCCGAACGGACTACCATCATTGAGTCCCATGGCCTCCAATATCTCATTCCTCAGATCCTCATAATCCTTCTGCCTCCTTTTGCACTCGCCAGATAGGGCCTGGAGGAGATCACCTCCCAGGGAGAACAGCAGCATTTTTGCTTGCTCTGCATCATCGCAGTCATTAACACAAGCTGCTTGTTCTATCTCCCTGTAGTGCAGTGAGGGGTCTCCCTTTTTAGTGACTTTTGGGATGTGGCTAACCATGTCCCTGAGCTGGTGGGTGCCATACGGCAACACAAACTGATTCTGTATGGCCCCTGGGTCATCTTCATCAACGGGCGGATCGTACCTCCGTTGTCTGAGGTGGTACACTGGTCCTGGTCCCGGCCTATCTAGCGGGGCCTGCTGTGCTTCCTCTACCACCTCATCCTCCACCCCCACTCACTGCCAGAGCTCCTGAAAGCTCGGAGCTGTCGGTGGCGGTCGTGGGACCTCTGATTCCCTGACCAACTTTGTTCTGGGTGTTGCCTGTGGGACGGTTCTATTTGGGTTGCTGGTAAAATCCGACTGACCTGCCTTCGGGCTGGTAAGGCATATCATCCCCTTTGCCCCCTTTAAATCCATATTCAAGCATTCTATCTCTTCCCTACAGGGGCCATGATCTGCTTCTTCAAACCCTTGGTCACAGGCCAGCTTATATGCTGCTTTTACCTCCCTAACCTTTTCCTCCTGCTCTCTTACTTCTTGTATGGGGCGGGCGTTCTTCTCCCGCACCCTCATCTCATTGCTCTTGGCCTCTGCAACTAGGCACTTCAGGTACTCTAACTCGTACCTCGTGTGGCTTTTGCCCTCAATAAACTGGTCCACCAGGCTCTCTATCTTGGCCTGGTATTCTTCAATCTCCATTTCCTTATCCCAACTCTCTGCTTTAACTTCCCTAAGCCTGCGGGTACCTAACCACAGACATACCAGGGGTGTGATAAAAAGAGAACCCATAACTGCTGCTCTCTCCAGACCCAGACAACCGTCTGCTACATCGCATACTGTTTCGAACAGTCCTGCCATGGTCGCCATTTTGTAGAAAGTGAAGTGGTATTTGATTTTGGGGTTATTGTCTGGCCAGTCAGGCGTATCTGAGCTGCTCCATGCCCCGTGCAGTTTCAAATCGCTTCCCTTTCTGGTTCTGACTGCCAGACTAATTTCAGTAGCGATATAGACAAAATGAGACTCGTGGTCGGGTGCAAAGAAGACCAACGTTTATTAAAAATAAAGAATAAATTGCTATACAGTGAAAATAATTATGAATACAGCACACTTGTACACTTTTACTTAACGGGGAGGAGAGAAAACGGACACATCGAGGGAATATTGACTAAAAATGACAATTTAACAAAATTCCCCTTTAATTCCCACCCATTATATCTATGTAGGTTGCCTTGTAATGGGCCAGAATGTTTATGCTCACCATTAAACATCTGCTCCGTGCCCCTGTGACCTGCCTTTAATTCTTCACTGCCCCGAAGTAGAGATACCCCAGTAATTCAAAAGTAACTGCTGGTATTCCACTTCTTTGGGTGGGCTGCTGAGCTGTTCCTCTGGTAAGCAGGGCACTGGAGGCGAGGCGGTAGAGAGAGAGAGAGAATGGCTTCCTGAGGGGCTATCTTTATACCCCATTTGGGAGCCCTTATCTTCGCGCCCAAATCTGGATGTATCCGGGGTACACAAAAGGGATTGAATGTCCCCATTGACCATAATGTGTTTGAATGCATTTCCCATTCGTTTAACTGGTTTGTGCTCAGTTTAAAATGTCCCACTGATTTCTCAAGTGCTGGACAAACAAATCCTTAAGTGTTCAGTAAACAGTCCTTTGTCATGTGGTTACATTCCAACCACAATTGATTGACAGCTTCAAGTGATTAAGCACTTGAGTCAACACTGTTGAGAGCTTGTAAACAAACAATCCTTTGTTGGAAGTTGAACTTCCTAAACCGCAGTTGATTGACAGTTTAAGTACCTCAAGCACTTCAGCCAGTGATGGGAGATATTCAGACAGGCTGTCTTTCTCTTTTGCCACGAGGCCTGGCAGCCATGTTTGATGTCCTGGGTTTTTAAGGTACATTCATACCAGGATTTCATTAATCAAGTAATCTTCGGGGGCTGTTGAAATTTTCCGAAATTTTGCGAACCTTACACAGCACTCTGCATTCTCTGAAATCGACAGTGTCAGCGTTGTGCATTCTCTGAATTCGACAGTGTCAGCGCTGTGCATTCTCTGAACTCGATAGTGTCAGTGCTGTGCATTCTCTGAACATGACAGTGTCAGCACTGTGCATTCTCTGAAATCGACAGTGTCAGCGTTGTGCATTCTCTGAAATCGACATGTCAGCATTGTGCATTCTCTGAACTCGACAGTGTCAGCACTGTGCATTCCCTGAACACGACAGTGTCAGTGCTGTGCATTCTATGTACTCAACAGTGTCAGCAATGAGCATTCACTGAACTTGGTAGTGTCAGTGCTGTGTATTCTCTGAACTCGATATCCTCATTGCTGTGCATTCTCTGAGCTCAATAGTGTCAGTGCTATGTATTCTCTGAACTCAATAGTGTCCACGATGTTCATTCCTTTAATTCGATTGCGTCATTGCTGTGTATTCTATGAACCCCTTAGTGTCAGTTCTGTGCATTCTCTGAACTCAATAGTGTCAGCTCTGCGGATTATCTGAACTCAATAGTGTCAGCGATGTGCATTTTTTGAACTCGATAGTGTAAGTGCTGAGAATTCTCTGAACTCGACAGTGTCAGTGCTGAGAATTCTCTGAACTCGACAGTGCCAGCGCTGTCCATTCTTTGAACTCGATAGTGTCAGTGCTGTGCTTTCCCTGAACTCGATAGTGTCAGTGCTGTATATTCTCTGAACTCAATAGTGTCAGTGCTGTGTATTCCCTGAACTGAATAATGTCAGTGCTGAGCATTCATTGAACTCAACAGTGTCAGCACTGTGCATTCTCTGAGCTTGATAGTGTCTGCGATGTTCATTCTTTGAATTCGATAGTGACATTGCTGTGTATTCTCTGAACTCGATACTGTCAGTGATGTGCATTCTCTGAACTCGATAGTGTCAGGGCTATGTATTCTCTGAACACAATAGTGTCCACGATGTTCATTCCTTTAATTCGATAGTGTCATATTTGTTTATTCTCTGAATGCGAAAGGGTCAGCGCTGTGCATTCTCTGAACTCGATATTGTCAGCGCTGTGCAGACTCTGAACTCAATAGAGTCAGCGCTGTGCATTCACTGAACTCGATAGTGTCAGTGCTGTGTATTCTCTGTACTCGATAGTGTCAATGCTGTGCATTCCCTGAACCCAATAGTGTCTGTGCTGTGCATTCTATAAACTCGACAGTGTCAACGCTGTAATGATATCAGCAAATAGTGATGTTATTTGCCTGTTTGATTATGATGCCTTATCAGCATGATTGCAGGTATTGATTACTTATGCCTGACCAGCAGATGTCATGTGACCGAGAGAAGCAAGGCAGTGAGTTTAGTTTCAGTTTCGTTCTAGATGCATCACTAGCATAATAGTGTCTCCTGAATGCTGTATAAAGAGTTGAACAGACTTTAGATTAGAACTCATTCTCTTTCATAAATGTCTCATCATTGAACCCACAAAGAAATCAATACATGGTGTCAGAAGTGGCTGAAAGAGATGAAGAGAAAAAATCAGAAGGTAAATCAGCTCTCCACAAATTAGCAAGCTAAAAGAGAACATCGTTGCTTACCATTAGAGAATAGCTAACAAAGTGAAAAATGGAAGGTTTACTCCCACCGGCGACGCTTCAGTTGACAGGTAATGTGGCTGAAAATTGGAGAAGGTTCAAACAACGTGTGGGGTTGTATTTATCAGCAATCAGAGCTGACGAGAAAAGTAATGAAAGGAAATCGTCACTGTTCTTACATGTCGTGGGTGATGAAGCGCTGGAGGTGTATAATAACTTCACACTCGCTGCTAATGGAGACAAAATGAAACTCGATAAAATAATGGAACAGTTTGAGGCCTACTGCATACCTAAACATAACGTGACGTTTGAGAGGCACAGATTTTTCACATGTGTACAGAAAACGGGTGAGTCTATTGATCAGTATGTGACTGAACTGAGAAACAGAAGCAAATCGTGTGAATTTGGGGGGCTGGCAGACTCGCTGATAAAAGACAGACTGGTGTGTGGTATTCCAGATAATGGTCTAAGGGAAAGACTGCTAAGAGAGCAAGATCTAGACCTGGGAAAAGCCATAGCACTGTGTAGGGCTACAGAGACTGTGAAGTTGCAGGCAAAGGAGCTGTTCAGTGACAATAGCTGCAACGTGGATGCAGTGAGAAAGAACGGATACAAACCGTTTAACAAAAAGAGCGCCAATGTGAAAAAAGAGGCGTGGCCAGTGAACGAAAATGAAAGGGACAATCGAAAGTCATGTAGTCGATGCGGTACACAGCATCCACCAAAAAAGTGTCCAGCATATGGTAAAACATGCAATAGTTGCGACAAGAACAACCATTATGCCCGTTGCTGTAAGAACCAAATGCAACAAAGCAAGGTCCATGCAGTAGATGAAAGCGAGATAGAGGAGTTCTATGTAGATGTTGTGTCTGAAAACAAAAAAGAAGAAAGAGACTGGATGTTGACATTAAAAGTGCATGACATACACATTCCATTTAAATTGGATACTGGAGCACAAGTTAATGTGATATCAGAGACTGATTTTAAGAAAATTAGACCCAGACCAAAGATACATGGAATAAAAGTGAAAGTGACAGGATACTCAGGTACTGATATACCAGTGAAAGGAAGATGCATTGTCAAAGTAACACACAAGGACAGAGAGCACACGCTAGCATTAATCGTGGTGCCAAAGGATGTGCAAGCCATACTAGGTTTAAAAGCCTGTGAGAGACTGAACCTGGTAAAGAGAGTCCTCATTGTGGAAAGCGAAGGAGAGACAGTCTATGATGAACTGAATGTTGCGTACACACCGGGTAAGCTGATGTATACAGCAGACACGTTGTCCAGAGCTGTTGACCCAGGAGAGCCCACAAACACAGTGAAAAGACTGAAGTACAAGGCAAAAGACAGTGGAACTGACTTCTACGAAAGCATGCTTGTATACCGCACAATGCCGCTCGAGTGTGGTAAGTCACCAGCCCAACTCCTGATGGGACGTCGGCTATGGTCAAACTTACCCATCCCGGAGAACCTCCTGAAAACAAAAGAGGGGGAGAAAGTGAGGAAGTTCAAAGAGCAACAGAAAGAAAAGCAAAAGTACTACGATGACAGATGAACAGAAAACCTACCTGAACTCCACACTGGTGACCAAGTAAGGTTCAAAGACAAAACAAACACATGGACTCAGAAGGGAACTGTCCTGAGTGAAGTTCAACCAAGATCATACACCATTCAGACAGATGAGGGTGCTGTTCTGAGAAGAAATCGTCGAGATCTTCTCATGGGACCAGCCACAGCAGGTCAAGAAACTGATACTGTTGAACAACCTGATCACACAGCTGAGAACCAATCATCTGAGGCAACAACTCAGATTCAAGGACAATCAATCAGAAAATCCTCAAGACACGTGAAGCCTCCTGAGAGACTCATTGAGCAAATTTAAGGACTATTGTTATAGAAGGAAGTAATGTTATCTTATTCTTTCTTCAAGTTCTAGTGTATTGACATATTTCATGTGAACACACAAAGCAAGGTTAAAAAACCTTGATCGTGATAATGATAATGTAAGTTCATTAAGTGTTACAGTTAAAATGCAGATTAATACAAAGAAAACATGTTGTTAGTTAAAAGTAAAATACTTTTGTTTTAAGAAAGGGAGATGTAATGATATCAGCAAATAGTGATGTTATTTGCCTGTTTGATTATGATGCCTTATCAGCATGATTGCAGGTATTGATTACTTATGCCTGACCAGCAGAGGTCATGTGACCGAGAGAAGCAAGGCAGTGAGTTTAGTTTCAGTTTCGTTCTAGATGCATCACTAGCATAATGGTGTCTCCTGAATGCTGTATAAAGAGTTGAACAGACTTTAGATTAAAACTCATTCTCTTTCATAAATATCTCATCATTGAACCCACAAAGAAATCAGTCAAACGCTGTGCATTCTCAGAAGTTAATAGTCAGCGCTGTGCATTTTCTGAACTCGACAGTGTCAGCATTGTGTATTCTCTGAACTCAACAGTGTCAGCGCTGTGCATTCTCTGAACACGACAGTGTCAGTGCTGCGCATTCTCTGAACGCGATAGTATCAGTGCAATATATTCTCTGAACTCGATAGTGTCCACGATTTTCATTCCTTGAATTTGATTGTGTCAGTTCTGTGCATTCTCTGAACTCGATAGTGTCAGCTCTGCGGATTACCTGAACTCAATAGTGTCAGCGATGTGCATTTTTTGACTCGATAGTTTAAGTGCTGTCCATTCTCTGAACTCGACAGTGTCGGTGCACGGCATTCTCTGAACTCGATAGTTTCAGTGCTGTGCATTCTCTGAACTCGACAGTGTCAGTGCTGTGCTTTCCCTGAACTCGACAGTGTCAGTGCTGTGTATTCTCTGAACTGGATAATGTCAGTGCTGAGCATTCTCTGAACTCAACAGCGTCAGCACTGAGCATTCTCTGAGCTTGATAGTGTCAGTGCTGTGTATTCTCTGTAAGATTTGCAAAATTTGTGCATTTCCCCGGAGGCTGTTATTAATAAACGAGACCCTGCGTGGACATTTTAAATTAAAAAGGGTACCCAAGATGACACCCGTGCCTCGTGGCAGAAAGCCTGTGGGATTCCAAAATGGATTCTGCAATGCCGACAGCTTGGGAGAAATAGAAACTAAGGCTGCAGGCTTTCTGTGAAGAGAAACTTTGCATTTTGGAACCAGAAAGGACTCTCAATTATGCATTAGACCGAATTGGAGGCAAATCTAAATTCAGTTTAGGCCTATAGTTAAGGCCATCTAGCAGTCTGCATATATTATCGGAAACAGATTAACCGAGCCATCGAGGCCGGACAAGACCCATCAAGGAACTTTCAGGACAATACAAGTGAATTATTGGGCCGGTAGATGCGATTACCGGCCATCCAAAACCAGTTAATATGGATTGCTACCATTATTTAAAATAGCCCTCCAAGATTAAGACAAAGAACTAACCTGATTTGGCATGCAGATAAAGGTTTTCGATGAAGGTATAATTGAAGGCCCCCTCGGGTAGCAAGGCATTTGGTTGTTGCTTGTTGGTGAGTTGGTGTCCGAGATCGTCAGGTGCGTTCGTTGGTTGGTGTGCTGGTGCTGCTCCTCGGCCCCTCACCCTCGTGGCTGATGCTCTTTCCCCGTACCACGCTCACCCCCTGGCCTTTGCCCGTGCCCTTTTCCCACTCCATCTGGAACTGCCCCAGCACCGGGTCGGGCGCACACAGACAGATTCAGGCTAGGTGAGGCGGGACGCGACGAGGGGAGAAGGGAAAACCACCAAAGGGCAGGCCGGCCGGAGAAGACCAAACTAGGGGAGGTTTCGAATCATTGGGCCTTCAGCCTCGGCCGACCTTCGAATATTTGCACACCAACTCAAACTGGCCGCTGTCGACGAAGAACCATCCCTGCAAGGTAAAGTACCAAACAGAAACTTTAACTTTGGGGTACGTGAACCCGGACAATGCCCTTGCAGCGCCTGGAGACCACGTGATGACGACAAGCTCCAGAGAGCACCAAGAGCAAGCCCCGAACCCAACCGCTGTTTTGAGTCTAACAAACCTTTTGATTGGTGAGCATGAAGTTCTGATCCCTCCTAGCTTAATCTAGTTAGGTACAGGGGGTGGGACAAGGATAAAGGGATTGTTAAGATAGTTGTTTTCCCTCGATGTGCTGTGTGTTCCCCATTCCCTGCATAAGTATAAGTATTAATATGATTCTCTTGTACTTTTTGCCTGTAGAAGTGTACACTAGTAATTCTTTTCCATGAGATTGTATTAAGTAAGTTTTTCCTCTTTAATAAAATCTTGGTTCTGTTTGCATCCAACCACCTGTCTACTCGAGTCTTCTCTGTACCGACGCCTTGTACCTAAGTCCGGTGTCTAGAAACCAGGGGCATGGGAGCGATTTGAACCACTCATAAAAAAGTCAGGGGCATAACTGACTGGGCGTACTCACGTGTCAAACACCACCAGACGCCACCCCCTCACAGAAATGGCGACCGTGGCAGGACACCAGCAACAATGTTGCGCTACAGTAGACAGTTGTTCGGATGAGCGAACCGTGATGGAGGAAAGGATTTCGGATTATATGTTTAGCAAGGTGAATATCACTAAGAAGTGGATCACCACTCTGTTAAGGGCTGGGTGTCCGATAGATGCTGCAGCTCAGTGGACAGAGGGAAAGTAACACAAGAAGTCCTTCGAGAAGGCAGTTTGGCTGATGTGCTTTGAAAAGCAGGTCCAGTTCTTGGATGGGCTCGTTGCAGCACAGGCAGTCGAATTAATGGAGTCAGCCCTGGAGATTCAGGATAAGGCTCTGGCAGGGGAAATTTATTGGTAGATTTGCAGGCTTTGAAACAAGAGAGAGTACATTTAGTAGGAGAACACAAGGCCCAGTTGGAATTCCTACGGTGCCAAGTCACCGAGGCCAAGGGAAATGAGTTAAGGTTGTGGGAGAAAAACGCCCGCTTGGCAAGGCAGATCTGGGAACAGGAAGAGAGAGTGCAGGAGGTAAAAGCCGCTTATAAGCTAGCAAATGAGCAGGGGTTTGAGGAGGCAGACCACGGCCCCTGTAAAGAGAGGATAGAAAATCTGAGCCGGGCCCTCCGGAGGGCAAAAGGCATGGTATGCCTCAAAAGCCCAAAGGCAGGCTAAGCAGATTTTATGGGAAATGAGGGGAGGACAGTTCCAACATCACCGGTGGTGCCTAGGGATGAACTGATTGAGAGGGAGGAGACCTCACGGCCACCACCCTTCGCGCCAAGTTTCAGCGAGGTTTGGCAGCAAGGGGGGGGTGGAACCGGGGGTGGAACCCGAAGTGGAGCCAGAGGTGGAGGCGGAGGTAGAGCAACCCCTGCCCCAGAGGCCGGAGCCAGGACCGCTGTGCCCAGCGCGGCATCAGAGGTTCGGCCCACCCGCCGATGACGACAATGAGGAACCCCTCCAAAACAAATTTGTATTACCCTTTAACACCCAACAGCTCAGGGTTATGGACAACCATATCCCGAAGCTTTCCGCCAACGGAGACCCCTCGATCCAATTCAGTGAAATAGAGCAGACCACCAGCGTCAACAACTGCAATGATGCTGAGAAGGCCAAAATGCTGCTATTCTCCCTGGAGAGTAATCTCCACCAATCCCTCTCTGACGAGTGTAAAAGGGGGCAGAGCGGGTACTAGGAGCTTTGAGATGCGGTTCTAGAGACCATGGGGATGGATGAGTGAAGTCCCTTCTCCCGCGTGGAGAAGATGATCCAGCTTTCTAAGGAAACCCCGCAGGCTTTTGCGGACCGGCTGTGGCCGGTGTACCGGAAAGCTTGCTCGGGGATGCCAGGCCGGACGTTCCTGAACGGGGATTCCCTGATGCATTGGCTCTGGTGCCTGGTGGTGAACAGCTTGCCACAGGTCCGGGCCAAGGCAGAAGCCTGGTTCGACCCCTTAGATCCCCAGACCACATAGGTCAGTGTAATTAGGTAGCTGACCCTAGCCTACGAAAACGGCAGGGCAACCGATGCACACCCACCCAAGGGGAAGGTGCATGAAATAAAACCAGGAGTGCAGAGTACAAAGGAGTGGCACCAGGAAGGCAGTAACCCCCCCAACACCAAGACCAATTGTTACGGGTGTGGGAAGGATGGTCACTGGCGGAAGGAGTGCAAAAACCCTTGGAAGGATAACAAGGGAAAGCATAGTTCAGCCCCAGCCCAAAAGGTGGGGGTAGGGACCCCTTCTGCAGAGGTCAAGTCATTTTGGATGCCATGAGGTCCTTACTGACTGGCCAGGGGAGAGTAGCAGCCGCCACTGGTGCTCTCACCCCGTCAGCCCCATCCAACCCAGAGACATGACTAGAGCCAGCACAGCATGTTTATCTGTGTTCGCTCCGATATGATGAGTGGAGGAGACCCCTCTTAGAGATGGAGGTGGAAAAGGTGACAGGGACATATCTGTTGGACACGGGGGCATCGCGCACCGTGATCTACTCAGCTAACCCCATTAGCTCACCTCTCTCCAGCAGGGTCCCATACTTTCTATCGGGGTTCACGGGTAGGGAACAGGCTGGCTCGGTCTCCATTCTGCTCACCATTCAGATAGGACCGCTCCTCTCCAAGTGGACATGTGTCCTGATGAAATGGGACATGGAGGATGGAAGAGGGGTCCTGGGGGCCGACTTTATTGTGGGCCACGGGATCCTAGTAGATTTGAGGAATCACTGCCTTTGGGGGGCAGGAAAAGTAAAGAACGGTGCGATCATAGTTATCCCGGGTAAGGAAGGGAAGGGGACCCTCTGCACCATGAAGCCCAAAGTGGATTATAACCTCGGGCTCATGGTCAGCAGCACCCCACCCAAGTTCCATGCATTTGTGCAGGCCCACCTGGCCACATTTGCCACTCACCAACACGACTGCGGGAGGGTCACAGAGTTTCAGGTCACCATAGACGGGGACCCCATGGCCCGACCACAGAAACAGTATAACTTCCCCAGGGAAGCAGAGCCGGACATGGAAGCAGCCATGTCCTCGTTGGTGCAGCAGGGAGTTCTGACACCGATAGCTACCCACATGAATTCTCTGTTAAGGCCGGTCAGGAAGCCAGACAATTCCTGGAGTGCCACGGTGGACTATCGGGTGCTCAATAGCAATATCTCAGACTGCGCACCAACAGTAGCAGCAGTTGCCGCCCTCATCGGGAGTATCTCAGCATCCGCGACCACTTTCACGGTGCTGGATATTTCAAATGGGTTTTGGTCCATCCCTGTAAGGAGGGAGGATCAGTACAAGTTTGCCTTTACGTTTAAAGGGCAACAGTACACGTGGAACTGTTTGCCACAGGGCTTCCACAACAACCCCAGCATTTTCCATCAGTGCATGGCCGACATTTTGAAGGATTTTAGCCAGCCCAGACAGTTGGTTCAATATGTGGATGACCTGCTCCTGTTCACTGATTCGAAAGAGGAGCATGGCCCACTATTGGCCGAACTGCTGGAGCTGTTAGGACAGAAGGGTTTCAATGTAAATCCCAAGAAAGCGCAGATCGGCCAGCAGTAGGTGAAATTCCTCGGTCTGACCGTGCGCGCTGGAGAGAGGGCCATAGATAGCGCTGAGGAAGGAGACTCCCGGGGCCCCTATCGGGCAGGCCCGGAAGCCGCAGTCCGGGACAAGGGAGGCACACGGGAGGTAGTTTTGGCCCCGGACCTAAAGCAGGTCCGGGCCTAAGATCCCGCCTGTAAGACCGTCTCGGTTAGGAAAAAGAAAGGGGAGCCCCCAGAAGGTCCATTCGGGGCAGCGGGCGAGCCTTCAGCACAGGTTTTAAAACAGGCCGCTGGGTACATCAACCAGTGTAAGCTGCTTCAGTTTGAAAGGGGAAAACAGCCAGTTGGGAAAAGGTGTGAGGGTAAAGATACTCAGCCCGCAGCAGGAGCAAGTTCACAGACTGCTCAGGCAGGCGCTGTGGGTTTTTTGAAGGGAGGGACCATCCTGCCAATCGGTTGGGACACTCCCCCACTCTTCTGGGATCCAGACGAGAGGGAGGGACCTGAGGGCGAAAACCCCGCCCCTAACCCAGGTGTAGAGAGGGAGGGACCTGAGGTCAAAAACTCCACCCCGGATCCAGCCATGGGACCTCGGGGCAGAGACTCACAGCTCGCAGCAGCAGGCTGTGAAAAGTTACCTGTCCTCAGTCCAAGTTCGGGAGGGGTCATGCCTGGGGGAGCAGCGGTTTGGGTAAAAGGCCCAGCAGCCAAGACAGCCCCACCCACCAAAGCCCCCAGAATGTCCCAATGGACGCCCCAGCTGAGAAAGCCATGGTCACCAGCCCTCCAGTTACCAAGGGCCGCCCCTCGAGTCAGGGAGAGTTCCAAAGACAGAGGTCCTCAGCCAGCAGCCATGGGCTGTGGGGGACAAACAGTGCAGGACTGTGCGGTCATGCCAGGGGTAGCGGTGAGCCACAGTCCAACCAGGGATTAGCCTGGCCGCCCGGAGACGGGCGGCGAATGTACATAGTTTTAGTTTAAGTTTAAGCCTTAAGTAAAGTGTAATTATTTAACTTAAGTTTGGGTGGTTATAATTTAAGTCAAATAAGATCGTCGTCGTACGTGTCTTCACACTGTTCCCTTTGGGGAACTGTATGAAGTGGTGGGAGGATTTCTGGCCGCGATTAACGCTCCTTCCGTGACCATAACCATCTTCGTACCAACCATTAGGGTGGTTAGTCCTATGGCGGGGGGGTTTTACAGGCTCCCACAACCCATATGAGGGGGGGCCACCCACACCCACGGACGTAAGTATCCCGCTGGATGTCAACCCAGAATTTAGAGCCGGAGCTCCAACTCCACTTGCTGGGACTGTCTGGAGCGGGGTTCGAAACCCTACGCCTTCTGGCCCAGCGGCGGGGATGCTACCGCTACGCCAAAGGCCCACTCCGTCAAATAAGGTGATGGGTAGTTTTAAGTTAAGTAATCTGTTAAGAGTGTATATTTGGGTCGTGGTCGCGTGACCCGACCATGTTTCACCAAGCCAGAGAATCTTTTGGGGACCTGGCTGCATGTTTTAATATATTTTGCAGAAAGATTTTCGGGATGGAAATGACCGTGTTCATATTCGCCCTGATCGGGATGAGTGCGGAGAGGAGGGGCGATGTCCAGGACTCTCACATCTACGGGTGTTCAGGAGACAAGGCGCTCCTGGCGATCGATGGTAGCGGTGAACGGGATGCGGAGGAGACCGCCGTCTACTTCCACGAGGGAAGGCGGCCAGGATGGTTGGGGTCCAATTCATCTCATTACTCCAGCCAAACTGGATTCACATATGGGGAACCCACCCTCCTGTGCCCCCGGGTACGAGTCGTTACTACGAGGGTCAGCGTCACCGTTGGAAAGCAAATATGTTTGACGTGTGAAGGACACATTCCACTGGATAGATGGTGGTGGCTCAGGAAGTTGAGCAAGAACATGAGGAACCCCAAAATCGAATGGGAATGGTTGGGAAACAACACCCATCGGACAATTACTGGGACTCATGGAGGACTAAGCGTGTGTTGGGACAAGTGGTGAGAACTGGATCAAGGGATTTACATCTGTATGTGGGGGTCCGAGACAGTCTGCCCCGCAGGCATTTCCATTATGTTCCACCAGCAGTGGACGACACCGGGAAGGGGATAAGGTGGGATGCCAGCCGGAAGGTGTGTGCGGTCCCGTATTCCCAAACCCCGGTCAACGCCACTGAGCTGGTAACCCGCCCCCGTAAGCCCCTGCCCACGGTGCAGGCGGCAAGGTTATCCAGGGAAGATTGCCCCACCACCACCAAGGGAATGGGAATGGGTTGGTACTAGTCCCCACCGATCAGATGCTGTACCTGGGGGTACACTACACGGTGGCCTCCGTGATTTTAAATCTCACCGAGGCACATTTACCGGAGTGGTGCCCCAAAGAAACAGAGCAGCTATACCAGGCCCTATTAAAAGACATGTTCAAGAAGTTTTACGAGTTCGATTTTGCCCACGTGGACAAGACCGAACTCTACACCACACGCCGAGAATTTCTGGGTAATGCAGGGAGACAAAGAAGGGGTGTATGGAATGATGTTTTTACTGCGTTTAATACTGAGTCCTCTGTCATCAACAGCTTGGATGACATAGAGCTGCAGACCCAGATAAACGGTTTAAAAACACAGTTAAAGAGGATATTACTGGATGAGAACAAGGTAGTGGGCTCGGAGTTGCATGAGGACCAGGCCATGACGGTCCATTTAAAGGAGATCATAGCCAAGTTGGAAAAGCACGCAAAGACGGTAAATGCTCTCATAAGGGAGGACAGAAATGCTTCTGACCAAGCTGCGCAGAATGAGGTGTGCGTGTTATATGGGGCGTGGTTACTGGGCGATGGCCGCAGTAATCTGAAGGATTTAAAACAAGATTTGGTCCCCTCCTGGATTAGCAACAAGCACCTCGTAGCCCTTCACCCCTTTGAGAATGCATTGAGCCCGTGCCAACTCCGGCAACCTCCGAAGCCTATCCAGTCCCCGTGGATTGTAGGCGGTCCAACCACACAATCATGGGAGTAGTAGTTAGGATGCCGGTCATGGGTAGGACAGCCCGACCCGCACCGGTATACAGGGTTGAGAACATTGGAGTCATTCAAGGGGGTGCACACTTTTGTTTCACAGCGGTCCCGCCTTACGTCATTAAGTGGGAACACGCTATGACAGGTACTGACCTCTCAGGGTGCCGGAGTCAGGGAGCACACATAATCCTGTGTCCCCAGCACTTGAATGCCTTTTCAAAACTGCAGTGTGGGTTCAGAGCTGCTGATGCGAAGCCTATAAATTGTACCATGGAGGCAATTGCACCAGGCCATGTTCCCCCGCAGGTAGCATATATAGCGGGTGGGACATATTGTGTCACCACCGGCGCGTCCCACTACCACCATGGCCAGCCTAGCTGGTGTCCAGTTAGTGACAGCAATTTCTGTTTCAAACCCAAAGCAGAAGTTCAAGGGGCCCTGGAGCGAATTGTTCCCATTACTGAACCCTCCACTGTTCACCTCACTGTGAAGGAGAATTTTATGGATTTGCCAAATAACGTAGCGCACTTTGGCTATGAAATTCCCCCTCTCCCTGAACATCTGTCCAAAATACTCAAAGCCGTTATAGTTTCGCAGAACCTTTTTTATACACTCGAACAGGAAACAGTAGAGATAGGGACGAAGATATTGGATATTGTGACTCCACCCAGGTGGAACCTTTTCAGTAATATAGAGGTCCCTTCATGGATTAGACTGGCTTCCCACATTCTCGAGGTTTGCCAGTTAGGGATAGTGTTGTATTTAGTTTGTGTTCCGTTGTAAGGGAAAAGGTCGGTGGTCTGAATTCCAAAACCAGAGGATTTGGAAAGAACATTATGTAAAGGTGGAGGGAGATATGCCGGTTTAAGTTTTTTTCCCTGTATTTTGATTAAAGAATTGTTGTTTCTTTGTGTTTGTTATTTTTAATTAAAGGTTTTTCTTTAGTTATTTTCTGTTGCGACGCGGTTCAATAATTATTATGCCTACCAAGTGGTGCAGGGGTGTTAGACCCCTCCATGCTTGGATGAGTTTGTAAAGTCTGTAATTTTACTCTCTGTATGCTGATGTACACTATATTTTCACAGAATGGGAAGTGCATGTGCCGTGGGTATGCTAGATAGGTAATTACAGGGGACGGTGGACTACGGAGGGTCAGAAAATTTGTGCTCATTTTAAATGTATGATACTTCAAGCAAGTTTTAGTATCACAAGGGGAATGTAAGATTTGCAAACTTTCTGCATTTTCCCGAAGGCTGTTAGTAATAAACGAGACCCTGCCTGGACATTTTAAATTAAAAAGGGTACCCAAGATGGCGCCCGTGTCTTGTGGCAGAAAGCCTGTGGGATTCCAAATAGATTCTGCAACGCAGACAGCTTGGGAGAAATCTAAACTAAGGATGCAGGCTTTCTGTGAAGAGATACTTTGTATTTTGGAACCAGACAGGACTCTGAATTATGCATTCGACTGAATTGGAGGCAAATCTAAATCCAGTTTAGGCCTATAGTTAAGGCCATCTAGCAGTCTGCATATACTATTGGAAACAGATTAACCGAGCCATTGAGGCTGGAAAAGGCCCATCAAGGAACTTTCAGGACAATACAAGTCAATTATCGGGACGGTAGATGCGATTACCGGCCATCCAAAACCAGTTAATATGGATTACCACCATTAGTTAACATCGCCCGCCAAGATTAAAACAAAGAACTAACCTGATTTGGCGCACAGGTATGGGTTTTCGACGAAAGTATAATTGAAGGCCCCCTCAGGTAGCAAGGATGTTGGTTGTTGGTTGCTGGTGAGTTGGTGTCAGAGATCATCAGGTGCGTTCGTTGGTTGGTGTGCTGGTGCTGCTCCTTGGCCCCTCGCCCTCGTGGCTGCTGCTCTTTCCCCATCCCACACTTACCCCCTGGCCTTTGCCCGTGCCCTTTTCCCACTCCATCTGGATCAGCCCCGGCACCGGGTCGGGCGGACACGGACAGATTCAGGCCAGGCGAGGTGGGACGTGACGAGGGGAGAATGGAAAACCACCGAGGGGCAGACCGGCCGGAGAAGACCAAACGAGGGGAGGTTTCGAATCATTGGGCCTTCAGCCTTGGCCGACCTTCGAATATCTGTACACCAACTTGTTAGTTCCGTGATTCTGAGAGTATGATGTTTTTCAAAAGCCACACGGATGCTGTAACTTAACAATCAACAGATATTTACTGGAGTAGGGTAGTCTCAAGACTGGGGTACAGAGGCATGCTCAAGGCTTATATGCAGGTGTGGTCACTGCCGGTACTACAGGATACAGGAGCTGTAAAAGTAGTTCTCTCTTAAAGATACATACACTACAATTCCCCCCCTTTTAGATTAGTAGTACCCATAATATTCAAATAACAATTAACACTTTAACATGTACATTAAACAACAATAGTCCATTTATAGATTCAGTCTTTGGGGCGGCTTCCTGATCCTTTCAGGATAGCGCCTTTCCTGAGGTTTTTGTTCTTGGTGTGGAGGCGATTCTGGCCCCTTTTCATCGGTTAGTTCATCGGGTTCCACTGCTACTGGTTCGGAGGTAGATGCTACCGTTATGTCAGGTTCATCCCCAGGTACGCAAGACATGGGGTTGACTCGTTCCTGTGACGCTAAGATCTGATCAACGTGGCATCTCACAATGTTCTCCCCGACATCCACTATGTGCATTAATGGACCCTGCCGTGTACATATCATTCCGGTTTGCCATTTCTCTGTTCGGTAGTCATGGGCCAAGACTGGTTGTCCTACATTAAAGCTCCTTGTCGGCTTCTCATTGATGTGCTGGAATTGTTTATCCTCAACATTTCTTCGCACATTTGGTCTAAGCAAGTCCAGACGAGATCGCAACCTTCGGTTAAAGAACATCATGGCCAGGGTCTGGTTGGTAACTGCATGTGTCGCGTTTCGGTAGGCTAATAAGAAATTGTCCACCTTATGCTGCAGTGGAATTTCATCGTCGCACATGGCCTTTATCGCCTTCTTAAAGGTTTGTACGAACCTCTCAGCCAATCCATTTGTGGCTGGATGATATGGGGCGGATGTATAATGCCTTACCCCATTCCTTCTCATAAATTTTCGAAACTCTTCGGACACAAACTGTGGTCCATTGTCAGAGCAAATCTGCGCTGGCAAGCCGTTTCTGGCAAATATGGTCCGTAGGACTGCAATCGTTTTCTCTGTAGTGGTTGATGACATTTTTATCACCTTAGGCCACTTCGAATGAGCATCCACTGCTATTAAGAACATTGAGTCCATGAATGGACCAGCAAAATCAATATGCATCCATTGCCATGGAGAGGAGGGCCACTCCCATGGGTGTAGAGGGGCATGTGGTGATGCATTTTGGAACTTCTGGCATCCTGAGCAGCTCTTGGTTAGGTCTTCGATTTGTTGATCGATTCTCGGCCAGCTCACATAAGCCCTAGCAAGGCTTTTCATTTTCACTCCCCCCAGATGACCTTCATGTAGCTCCTTCAGCACTCTCTCCCTTAACTTGGGTGGAATCACCACTCTGGACCCACACATCACTGTCCCCTGGCATACTGACAGCTGTTCTCTTCTGGATGAGAATGCTGGCAACAGTGAGTTGCCATGTGTTGGCCATCCCCTCACCGTCAAATCATATACCCGAGACAGCGTCGGATCACTGCGGGTCTCCTTCTCTATATCCGCGTTCGTTACTGGCAATCGTTCAATTATTGACGAATAAAATATCTCGATAGTGTCCACTGCTGGTGCTTCCTCCACAGTAGGCAGTGGCAGGCGCGATAGCCCATCAGCGTTTCCATGCTGTTTCGTGCCTTTATATTCTATTTCATATTGATTCGCCCCTTGAAACAGGGACCATCTTTGTAACCGTTGTGCCATCATCACTGGAACGCTCTTCTTAGGATTAAAGATGGAGACAAGTGCTTGGTGGTCAGTCAGCAAGGTGAACTTCTGCCCATGCAGATAGTGGTTGAATTTTTTACTCCCCATACTAGGCTGAGGGCCTCCCTGTCAATCTGGGCGTAGTTGGGCTCGGCTGAGGTTAGTGACCGAGACACAAAGGCTACTGGCCTCTCCAACCCGTCAGGGAATTTGTGCGACAGCACCGCTCCAATACCATAGGGTGATGCATCACATGCCAAACGAATTGGTAGTGCTGGGTTGAAATGGGCCAAAACCTCTTTTGATGTGATCAATTCTTTACACTTCTGGAAAGCTTGTCTACGTTCGTCATTCCACTTCCATGGTACCCCTGTTTGCAGTAGGGTGTTCAGTGGGTTTAATACCGAGGGCAAATTTGGTAAGAACTTATGGTATTAGTTTACCAGCCCGAGGAAAGACCTCAGTTGTGACACATTTTCCGGTGCTGGAGCCTTGACTACTGCCTCAATCTTTTCAGGGGACTTATGTAACCCCTCTTCATCGATGACGTGGCCACCATACGAGATCTGCTTCTGGAAAAACTCGCACTTGTGGCGATTAGCTCGCAGCCCATATTCCTTTAATCTGGTGAGCGCCTTCTCCAAGTTGGCGAGGTGATCACTGTCATTTTCGCCCGTGACCAGGATGTCGTCCAAATAACACTGGGTCCCTGGAATCCCTTGCAGGACTTGATCCATCGCCCTTCACCAAATTGCCGGAGCCGATGCTACCCCGAACACCAGCCGGCTGTATTGATAAAGACCTTTATGAGTGTTAATCGTAAGGTATTGTTTCGAGTCTTCTTCTACCTCCATTTGGAAGTAAACCTGGGCTAGATCAATTTTGGTGAAGCGTTTACCTCCAGATAGCGAGGCGAAAATATCCTCAATTCGTGGAAGTGGATATTGTACCTTGTGAAGGACTGGGTTCACTGTCACCTCAAAATTCCCACAGATGCGGACTTTCTTTGGTTCCCCAGGCGTATTACTCAACGACCTCTTCATTACAGGAACGATGGGTGTAGCCCACTCGCTCCAGTCTACTTTGGACAGTACTCCTGATTGTTCCAACCCTTCCAGCTCTGCTTCGACAGCTGGTCTGATCGCATAAGGCACTGGTCTGGCCTTAAGAAACTTTGGGCTTGCATTTTCCTCTATTTTAATTGTTGCTGTTATGCCTTTTAATGTTCCGAGTCCCTCCTGGAACACTTCTTTTGCATCAGTTAGCATTTTTGACAGTCGTCCAGGTGTGACGTCGTCATCCTTTTTGGCCTCAACCTTCAGTGCCTGTATGGAATGCCAATCTAATTGTATATTCCAGATCCATTCACGTCCTAGCAGTGGTGGTCCTCCATCTGGCAATACATATATATCCATTTTAGGTATTTCCTGGCCTTTATATATCACTTTCACCCTTATTTTTCCTTTGGGGTAGACTTTTTGCCCCGTGTACGTCTTCAAGACAATCTCTGTAGCTTTCAAGGGTATATGTGTAAATAGCCGCTTGTAACCCCTTTGGTTTATCACTGTTAGGGCTGATCCTGTGTCCAATTCCATTTTCACTTGGACTCCGTCTATCTTGAGTGTAACCCAGATAGTCTGGTGATCCTCCATTTTGGTTACCTTATGTAGTTTCAGACAACCCAGCTCCTTGTTCCCGGAGTCTGTGTCACTTTTCTGTTCATCTGAACTACTGTCCATCACCTGGTGTACCTTTTTGTACTTCTCCTGTGGAGATTTCTTACTGTTGGTTTTATTCCCAGACCTGCAGACTCTTGCTATGTGTCCTGCTTTTCCACACTGCCTGCACACTTGGTCCTTGAACCAACAATCCTTCTGGTCATGTGTTGTTCTGCCGCAGCGATAGCACTTCCCTGTTCCATAGGACATTTCATTGGTGCCATATTCTTGCGTTCTCCGTTGTATCTCTGCAGCGCCCCTTGCGGCTGCTTCGTGTGATACTGCCATACTGAAAGCCTTGTCCAGCATAAGATCCTTATCTGATAGAAACTGTTTCTGGGTTCCTTCACTTTGCAGCCCACACACAAACTTGTCCCTTAACGTATCTGCTAGTCCCACTCCAAACTGGCAGTGTTTCGATAGCTTGCGCAGTTCCGTTAGCTACTCAGCATTGCTTTCGTCTTTGTGTTGGTTCCTTTTATGGAACTTAAATTGTTCTGCTATCAGCAGCGGTGTGGGGTTTAAGTGGTCCTGCAGGATTTCTACTATGCTTTCAAAATTCTTGTTCACAGGCTTCTCTGGGGTTATTAGGTTTTGCAGTAACCCATAAGTTTTTGCACCCATGGAATTTAACAAAACCAGTGCTTTCCTAGCATCTGGCACTTCATTCGCCCTGCAGTACACCTCAAAATGTTCCACTTATGTCGCCCAATCTTCGACGTCATTGTCGAACGTAGAGATACTGCCACTCTTCGGCATCCCTGGGTGTAATTTAACTGTCAAAAATGGCATCTGCCGCACTTCACTTTCTTCTCCGCTGGCACAAAATGGCATCTCCTGCGCTTTCCTTCCTTCCCGCACTCGCCCTTCTTCTCCGCTGCGGCTTCTAAAAATGGTGTCTCCCGCGCTCTTCCTTCTTCTCCGCGGCTAAATGGCATCTCCCGCGCTCTCCCTTCTTCTCCCCACGGATGCTGTTCAGCCCTTGAGCCCTGGCTGTGCTCTACACGTTCTTTTTTTTGGGGCGCCTTTCCCGTTTCCGCCGCTCGGTCCTGAACCCGGCTGTTGCTTTGCCCTCTCTCTCTCCGTTTTGTTTTTCCTCGATGCCGCTCGGTTTTCAACCCCTGGCTTCACCCTTTGTCTTACCCCGTCGACGCTGCTCGGCTTTCTCTCCGCCGTCGGTTGGCTCCAGCCGCCGCTGTCCGGAAAGGTTCTGTGCTGTACCTGTCGTCAGTCTATTGCTGATCGTCGTGGCTGGGGAATCAAGCCAGGCTCTCCACAGCCTCCCCTGTGATGTTCACTCTCTGCCGGACGACTGGGCGGTTGCTCATGGTTGACGCCCGTGTTTCTGGCCTCAACTTTTTTCCACCGCCCTCCCGGAGCGAATCCTCGAAGGGAAATGCAGAGTTGCAGGTAGATTCGAATCGACACTCGTCACCACTGTTAGATCCGTGATTCTGAGAGTATGATGTTTTTCAATAACCACACGGATGCTGTAACTTAACAATCAACAGGCAGTTACTGGAGTAGGGTAGTCTCAAGACTGGGGTACAGAGGCATGCTCAAGGCTTATATACAGGTGTGGTCACTGCCGGTACTACAGTATACAGGAGCTGTAAAAGTAGTTCTCTCTTAAAGGTACATACAGTACACAACTCAAACTGGCTGCTGTCGACGAAGAACCATCCTTCAAGGTAAAGAAACAAAACAGAGACTTTAACTTGGGGTACGCAAACCCAGACAATGCCCTTGCAGCGTCTGGAGGCCACGGGACGATGACAAGCTCCAGAGAGCACCAAGAGCGAACCCCGAACCCAACCGTTGTTTTGAGTCTAACAAACCTTGCGATTGGTGAGCATGAAGTTCTGACCCCTCATAGCTTAATCTAGTTATGTATAGGGGGTGGGACAAGGATAAGGGGATTGTTAAGATAGTTGTTTTCCCTCAATGTGCCGTGTGTTCCCCATTCTCTGCATAAGTATAAGTATTAATATGATTCTCTTGTAATTTTTGCCTGTAGAAGTGTACACTAGTAATTCTTTTCTATGAGATTGTATTAAGTAAGTTTTTCCTCTTCAATAAAATCTTGGTTCTGTTTGCATCCAACCACCTGTCTGCTCGAGTTTTCTCTGTACCGGCGCCTTGTACCTAAGTCTGGTGTCTAGAACCCAGGGCCGTGGAAGCGATTCGAACCGCTCACAAAACAGTCAGGGGCATAACTGACTGGGCGTATGCACGCACGAAACATCACCAGACGCCAGCCCCTGCATCTCCGAACTCGATAGTGTCCGCAATGTTCATTCATTGAATTCGATAGTGTCATTGCTGTGTATTATCTGAACTCAATACCGTCAGTGAAGTGCATTCTCTGAACTCGATAGTGTCAGTGCTATGTATTCTCTGAACTCAATAGTGTCCACGATGTTCATTCTTTGAATTCGATAGTGTCATATTTGTGTATTCTCTGAACTCGATAGGGTCAGCGCTGATCATTCTCTGAACTCGATATTGTCAGCGCTGTGCAGACTCTGAACTCGATAGTGTCAGCGCTGTGCATTCTCTGAACTCGATAGTGTCAGCGCTGTGCATTCACTGAACTCGATAGTGTCAGTGCTGTGCAGTCTCTGAAATCGATAGTGTCAGTGCTGTGCATTCTCTGAACTCGATATTGTCAGTGCCGCATCGGCAGCGGGTGGAGGCGGAGCAGCGCAACTACAAGAGGCCCCAGAGGCTCAGGTAGGCCTCAGTGCAGCATCGGCAGCGGGTGGAGGCGGAGCAGCGCGGCTGAGCGACTACATGAGGCCCCAGAGGCTCAGGTTGGCCTCAGTGCGGCATCGGCAGCGGGTGGAGGCAGAGCAGTGCGGCAGAGCGACTACAAGAGGCCCCATAGTCTCAGGTAGGCCTCCGTGCGGCATCGGCAGCGGGTGGAGGCGGAGCAGCGCGGCAGAGCAACTACAAGAGGCCCCAGAGGCTCAGGTAGGCCTCAGTGCGGCATCGGCAATGGGTGGAGGCGGAGCAGCACGGCAGAGCGACTACAAGAGGCCCCAGAGGCTCAGGTAGGCCTCAGTGCGACATCGGCAGTGGGTGGAGGCGGAGCAGCGCGGCAGAGCGACTACAAGAGGCCCCAGAGGTTCAGGTAGGCCTCCCCAATCTCCAATCTCAGGCAAGGAGAGAGGTCAAAAGTATTCAAAGTGTGACGTCACCACAAAACAGGTAGGTGATTGGTTGGAGTGTTTCTCTCGTTTTAAAACTTTAAGTCTGTGGTTTAT
The DNA here is from genome assembly GCF_052327205.1 of Somniosus microcephalus. NCBI lineage: Eukaryota > Metazoa > Chordata > Chondrichthyes > Squaliformes > Somniosidae > Somniosus > Somniosus microcephalus. The sequence goes on along the minus strand of NC_140991.1, from coordinate 177,013,598 downwards.
AGTTTTTAAGGTTGCTGTGGTGTACCAAGGCCTTTCTGGTCCAGAGTGACTGTTGGTAAACCATTTAACTGGTGTAACTAGAGGGATTGTTTTAATTTAAATCCAATTCATTAAAGGGGATACTAGCATCTAAAATCGGGCAGAGGGTGTCCATAATTAAAAATAAAAATTTTAATTAATTAAATAGAATGGAGCAGGTGATGTGTTACTGTTGCGAGATGTGGGAGCCGGTGAACCCCATTGAGGCTCACGGTGATTACGTCTGTGACAAGTGTCTGCTGCTACAGGAATTCCAGCTCCGTGTTGATGAGCTGGAGTCTGAGCTTCAGACACTGCGACACATCAGGGAGGGGGCGAAGTACCTGGACTCTGTGAAACAGGAAGTGGTCACACCTATGAAGTTAAGTGATTCAGATGTAGCCCATGGTCAGGGACAGGACGGTGTGACTATGAGTGAGGCAGGTACGGGGATCCAGGAGGTAGAGCTGGAGGAGCCGCAGCCCTTGCTCTTGACCAACAGGTTCGAGGCTCTTACTCCCTGTGGGGACAGGAGCAGGGACTGCGGAGAGGATGAGCAACCTGGCCATAGCACCATGGAATGGGGGGCCATTCAAGAGCGGGGAGTAAACAGAAATGTTGTAGTGGCAGGGGATAGTATTATTAAGGGGATATATAGAGTTCTCTGCAGCCGAGTGCGAGAGTCCCGAAGGCTGTGTTGCCAACCCAGTGCCAGGGTTAAGGACATCTCCTCTGGGCTGGAAAGAAACTTGCAGTGGGAGGGGGTGGATCCAGTTGTCATGGTCCATGTTGGTACAAACGACGTAGATAGGACTAGGAAGCCGGTTCTGTTAAAGGAGTATGAGCAGCTAGGGGTCAAATTAAAAAACAGAACCTCAAGGGTAATAATCTCTGGATTATTACCTGAGCCACGAGCGAATTTGGCTAGGACAAATAAAATTAGAGAGTTAAATGCGTGGCTCAAAGACTGGTGTGGGAGAAATGGGTTTTGCTTCCTGGGACACTGGCACCAGTACTGGGGTAGTGGGGAAATTAAAAACCAGAGTGTGTCAGGAAGGGGCAGAAGGTATGGAGTAAAAGGTAAAGTAATAAAAAGGGCAAAAGCTGGAACTAAGTGTCACAAAACATATTTGAAAGTTCTCTATCTGAATTCACGTAGCATTCGTAACAAAATAGATGAGTTAATGGCACAAATAACTACATATGGGTATGATCTTGTGGCCATTACAGAAACATGACTGCAGGGTGACAATGCCTGGGAATTAAACATACCAGGTTATTTAACGATCAGGAAGGACAGGCAGGAAGGAAGGGGAGGTGGGGTGGCTATGTTAATAAAGGAAGGAATCACTGTAATACAGATAAATGATATTGGGTCAAACGATTAGGATAATGAAACAGTTTGGGTGGAGGTAAGGAATAATAAGGGGAAAAAAACACGAGTGGGCGTAGTCTATAGGCCTCCGAACAGTTGCAACTCTGTTGGACGGAGTATCAATCAGGAAATAGTTGAGGCTTGTAATAAGGGAACATCTATAATTATGGGGGATTTTAACTATCATATTAATTGGACAAATCAAATTGGGCAGGGCTGCCTTGAGGATGAGTTCATTGAGTGTATTAGGGATGGGTTTCTTGAGCAGTATGTAACTGATCCGACCAGGGGGCAAGCAACCTCAGATCTGGTCCTGTGCAACGAGACAGGATTAATTAAAAATGTCCTAGTAAAGGATCCCCTTGGAATGAGTGACCATAACATGGTTGAATTCCATATTCAATTAGAGGGTGAGAAGGTTGGATCTCAAACAAGCATGCTAAGCTTGAATAAAGGAGACGATGAAGGTATGAGAGCGGAATTGAGTAGAGTGGATTGGGAAAATAGATTAAAGGGTAAGACGATACATGATCAGTGGTGTACATTTAAGGAGTTATTTTACAACTTCCACAAAATATATATTCCACTGAGAAGAAAAGGATGTAAAAGAAAAGACAGCCATCCGTGGCTAAGTAAAGAAATTAAGGATAATATTCGACGAAAAACAAGGGCATATAAGGTAGCCAAATCTAGTGGGAGGATAGAGGATTGGGAAAACTTTAAAAGAGAGCAAAAAGTAACAAAAAGATTGATTAAGAAAGGGAAGATAGATTATGAAAGTAAATTAGCAAAAAATATAAAAACAGATAGCAAAAGTTTCTATAGTTATATAAAAAGAAAAAGGGTGGCTAAAGTAAATGTTGGTCCCTTAGAGGATGAGACCGGGAAATTAATGGTGGGGAACATGGAGATGGCAAAAACACTGAATGAATATTTTGTATCAGTCTTTACAGTAGAAGATACTAAGAATGTCCCAACACTGGACAAACAGGGGGCTATAGTGGGGGAGGATCTAAACACGATCAAAATCACTAAAGAAGTGGTACTCCGTAAAATAATGGGACTCAAGGCGGATAAATCACCTGGACCTGATGGCTTAAATCCTAGGGTCTTGAGGGAAGTGGCGGTAGGAATTGTGGATGCATTGGTAATAATTTTCCAAAACTCCCTGGAATCAGCAAAGGTCCCGGCAGACTGGAAAACTGCTAATGTAACGCCCTTATTTAAAAAAGGCAGTAGACAGAAGGCTGGAAACTATAGACCGGTTAGCCTAACATCTTTGGTAGGTAAAATATTGGAGTCCATTATTAAGGAGACAGTAACAGGACATTTGGATAATCATAACTTAATAGGACAAAGTCAGCATGGTTTTATGAAGGGGAAGTCATGTTTGACAAATTTGCTGGAGTTCTTTGAGGAAGTAACATATAGGGTGGATAAAGGGGAACCAGTGGACGGAGTGTATTTAGACTTCCAAAAGGCATTTGACAAGGTGCCACACAAAAGATTATTGCTTAAGATAAAAAATCACGGGATTGGGGGTAATATTCTGGCATGGATAGAAGATTGGCTATCTAACAGAAAGCAGAGAGTTGGGATAAATGGTTCATTCTCGGACTGGCAACCAGTAACTAGTGGTGTTCCACAGGGGTCAGTGCTGGGTCCCCAACTCTTTACAATCTATATTAACGATTTGGAGGAGGGGATCGAGTGTAACATATCAAAGTTTGCAGATGATACTAAGATGGGAGGGAAGGTAGTGAGTAAGGAGGACATCAAAAACCTGCAAGGGGACTTAGACAGGCTAAGTAAGTGGGCAGAGATTTGGCAGATGGAATACAATACTGGAAAGTGTGAGGTTATGCACTTTGGCAGGAAAAATCGTAGAGCAAGTTATTATCTTAATGGCAAGAAACTGGAAAGTACTGAAGTACAAAGGGATCTGGGGGTCCTGGTGCACGAAACTCAAAAGGTTAGTATGCAGGTGCAGCAAGTGATTAAGAAGGCCAATGGAATGTTGGCTTTCATTGCTAGGGGGATAGAATATAAAAATATGGAGGTATTGCTTCAGTTGTACAAGGTATTGGTGAGACCGCACCTGGAATACTGCATACAGTTTTGGTGTCCATACTTAAGAAAAGACATACTTGCTCTCGAGTCAGTACAAAGAAGGTTCACTCAGTTAATCCTGGGGATGAGGGGATGGACATATGAGGAGAGGTTGAGTAGATTGGGAATCTACTCATTGGAGTTCAGAAGAATGAGAGGCGATCTTATTGAAACATATAAGATTGTGAAGGGGTTGGATCGGGTGGATGCGGGGAGGATGTTCCCGATGATGGGTGAAACTAGAACTAGGGGGCATAGTCTTAGAATAAGGGGCTGCTCTTTCAAAACTGAGATGAGGAGGAACTACTTCACTCAGAGGGTCGTAGGTCCATGGAATATGCTGCCCCAAAAAGCTGTAGGAGCTACATCATTACATAAATTTAAAACAGAAATAGACAGTTTCCTAGAAGTAAAGGGAATAAAGGGTTATGGGGAATGGGCAGGAATTTGGACATGAGTCTAGGTTTGGCTCGGTCATGGCCCTGTGGGTAGCGGAGCGGGCCCAGGGGCCATGTAGCCTGATCCTGCTCCTATTTCGTGTGTCTAATTCTGTTAGATTCAGGAGATGGTTCAGTGATAGTAGATTGGCGGTTAGGATTAGATCAGCCATGATCTTATTCAATGGCGGAGCAGGCTCGAGGGGCCGATTGGCCTACTCCTGCTCCTATTTCTTATGTTCTTATGTTCTTATGTTCTCTGAACTCGACCATGTCAGCGCTGTGCATTCTCTGAACACAACAGTTTCCATGCTGTCCATTCTTTGAACTCGATAGTGTCAGTGCTGTGCTTTCCCTGAACTCGATAGTGTCAGTGCTGTATATTCTCTGAACTCAATAGTGTCAGTGCTGTGTATTCTCTAAACTGGATGTTGCGTTCGCAAAGATAATCCAGAGGCCATATGCAGAGCTCAATTCATGTTGCTTTTAATGGCTGATCCAAACACACTCTTACAGGCAAAACCAATCGAATACCTATATCCAATGTCAGACACAATACAACAATAACAGCACTATCAAACTCCATGTGCTCAGGTCAAGGCAATCGAGTACCTATCACCAATGTCAGACATAACATTTCCTCCCCCCTCACAGAATTTCAAACATGAAATGTAGTGACAAAGTCCACAATATCTGCTTGAGGGTTGACTGGCTGAGCCACATGTGCATCCCACTACTCTGGGGGTAAGGCTTGGGGATTAGATCCGTATAATCCTGCATCAGGGGGTGCTGGCACCTTCTGATGGCGGCTGGCATGCCACTGAGAGCCGTCAGTGAGGCAGAAAGTGGCTGGTTCAAGTTGGCTGCTGATTTGGAGAGTGGAGGACCAGAATGACGCCATCTTATTATTGCGATGAGGCCTACGGACTCTGACTCAATCGGAGACTGGGATGTTGGGCACCTTGGCCATCTTCGACTGGTCGAAGTGGAGTTTCATCTTCTCCTGCTGTCTAGCGACTGTGGCTTGAGCCCGTGGAGCAGGGCTCTGTGCTAGCGAGGGGCAGAGCCTGCCAAGGGGCAGCATGAGCTCATGGCCTAGCATGAGGGATGTGGGTGAGACCCCTGTAGTGGAATGCTGGGAGGCTCTGTAGTGCAGCAGAGTGTGGAGGAGGGCCTTGTCAAACGCACACCCCTGGGATAGGTGTGCTCTGAGGCCATTTTTCAGTGTCTGGTTAAAACGTCCCCCCCCCCCATTTGACTCGGGGTGGAAGTATGCTGTGCATATGTGACGGATGCCCTTGCTCTCAAGGTAAGAGGACAGTTCCAAAGTGACCATTTGGGGGCCATTGTCTGTGGTGATGGCCTTTGGATGCCCCCAGCGGGAGAAGAGGGATTCAAGGATATCGATGATGACCCGAGAGGTGATGGAGCCCACGGCAGTGACCTCTGGCCATTTTGAGTGCAGGTCATAGGTCACCACTAGGAACCGTTGATGGTGGGGTACACCATGGATCTCCCCACTGGCGTCCAGCTGCAGGTGCTCCCAGGGTTGAGAGGGCTAGGCAAGTGGTTGCAGGGGTGGAGGAGCTTGTTGGCGAGTCTTGCCACTTACAAGGCAGGCTGCACAGTCCTTGACCAGGGCCTTGATTTCCCTGTCGATATCCGGCTGCCAAACGAGGTCTCGGCATCATTGTTTGAGCTTCACTATGCCCAAGTGGCCCTCGTGCGCCATGGATAAAACACGCGCATGAAGGGCACTTGGGACCACAGTGCAGAGCCCACGTGCAACACAGGAGTCATTCCAGCAGGAGAGCTCCTCTTTAACTCTGGAATAGGCAGACAGTTCCTCAGGCACCTTGCGAGGCCAGCCATCTCTGATGATGGTGCACAGCTGGGAGAGGGCCGGATCCTGTTCAGAGGCCTCTTTGAGCTCCTGGAGAGAGACTGTAGTTTGGAGGGATGTGTGCAGCATCTGGATGATATCCTGTTCCACATGTTCAAACCCGACGAGTGGGGCTGGGGCAGAGGCAGTGCGGGAGAGCAGACCTGCAACAACATTATCACGTCCTGGTGTGAACTGGAGACTGAAGTTGTATTGGCGGAGGCGGTCAGACCAGCGGTATAGACACAATGGTTTGTGGCCCATGCCAGATGTCAACAGCAGGGCAGTGAGAGCCTGGTGATCAGTTCGCAGGGTGAAGGCACGGCCATACGTGTACAGGTGCCACCGCTCACATGCCCAGACGCACGCCAGCGCCTCACGCTTGCCTACTGAGTACTGCTGTTCAGTGGGGCTAAGGGCTCGGGAGGCAAAGGTGATTGGTTTCTCCACTCCATTCTGTATCTGTGATAACACTGCCCTCACAGCTGCAGCAGATGTGTCACAGGTGACGAGGGTGGGGCTGGCGACGTCAAAGTGAGCCAACACTGGAGGCGACGTGAGCTGCGATTTGAGGAGGCGAACAGCTTCCGTACAGGCTTGTGACCACATCCAGGGCTCATCCTTTCGCAGGAGCTGGCACAGTGGGGCTGTGGTGGCTGAGTACTGGGGCAAAAACTTCAGGTAGTACCCAGTCATGCCAAGGAAGGAGGCAACCTGTGCTGCAGAGCTGGGTTCCGGGATGCTGTGAATGGCATCCACGTTTGACTGGAGTGGGGATATACCGTCAGCCGACAACCGAAACCCCACAAATTCGATCTCTGAAACAGCAAAGACACACTTTTCGCCATTCAGTGTGAGCTTGTGTTTTGCTAGAGCCGTGAAAACTTTGTGAAGGCGTTCGTCATGAGTGGATGTCGAGGGCCCATGCACGACGATGTCATCCAGGTAGATGGCCACCCCAGGAATTCCCGCGAGCGCAGAGGACATCACCTTTTGGAAGCAGCTGGGTGCCGAGCTAAGTCCAAATGCCATCCTGGTGTACCGAAAGACGCCAGCATGTGTCACAAAAGCAGTGAGGTCCCTGCTGCTGGGGTGGAGGGGAACCTGTAGATAGCCCTGTTGAAGGTCCAGTTTCGAGAACAGGATGGAGCCATAGAACTGCACTGTGAGTTCCTCTGATGTGGGCAGTGGATATTTGTCAGGGATTACAGCCTTATTCACTTCTCGAAGATCGACACAGACGCATAGACCACCTGACTTTTTCTTTGCGACCTCCAGGATGGAGACCCATGGGGAGGCATCAAATGGTTCGATGATGCCAGCTTCCAGTAGCTGCTTTAGTTCAGCTGTGAACCCGTCACAGAGAGCAAGCAGGATGCGGCGCAGTGGCTGAATGACAGGGGTAATGGTGGTGTCAACCATGGGCTGGTGGGTGAAGGCAGTCAGGCAGCCCAGACCCTCGAAGGGAGCTGGCCATGTTTGGTGCCACGGTGGGGCGACGTGCAGAATCGCAGACCCGCCGGTGTCCAAGAGAGAAAAACCCAGGTCAGTGAAAAGATTCAGTCCCATCTGATTAGCTCCTTGGCGTGCCACATGAAAACAAAAATCTGGCAAAACTTTTGTTCCATAGCATACAGTGAGGTTGACTGAGCCCACTAGTCCAATTTTCGAATTACCATACCCGCAAAGGGCAGTGGAGGGCGCAGAGAGTGGCAGGGAGCTGAAAAAACGTTTGAATGTGTCCACATTCAGCAGTGAGACTCTGGTGCCGGTATCCAATAACAGAGGGATGCACACATCATTCAGGTTAATTGTGCATGACTTGAAAGCCACTATTGGCCCAGAGCTCACATTGTGAATTGTAGTGCTTGAGGACTGAGAGTGTTCATTTGTAGCAACCGGGGCAGAGCGGCAGACATTGGCAAAGTGATTTTGTTTTCTACAATTACGACAGGTTTGGCCGCGCGCAGGGCAATTCTGCGCTCTGGTAGCATGTGAACGAGATCCACAGTTTCCACACTGTTGCCACGGTAGCGCGCATTGCTGCCGTCGCGCGAGCATTACAGTGTCAGGGCTGTTGGGGCTGAGGGCGCCGTCACTGGGTGTGTGTGCTAGTTTCGCTGCACATTCAGCTGCAGACTTCACTTGAAAGGCAATGTTAACTGCCTGTGACAACGACAGATCGTCGGACTCGAGTAATGGTCTTTCACGCACTCTCACATTGTTGGTGTGCTCTATTAGTTGTTCACGCACCATCTCATCTTGTAGTGCACCGAACTTGCACGAGCTAGCTAACCCCCTCAAATTCGCCATGTATTGATGCACAGACTCGGCGGGAAGTTGGTGACGCTGTCTAAAAATGACTCGCCGCAGGTGGGCACTTTGTGGGGCAGAGAAGTGTGTGCTTAACAGAGCCACAGCCACATCATATGTTTGAATTGAGTCTGCTGTGCTCAATGTCCCAAGAACACGCTGGCTCTCCGCTCCCAAGCAATGGGACAACAGTGACTTTTTGCATGCTGTACTCACATTTCCTAGTCCGAGAGCGATGAGGTAGGTTTCAAAGGGCTGTAACCAGCGACCCCATGGGATCGGGGGCTGACCGGGTAGTGCGAGGAAGGGAGGAGGTGGGGGAAGGGAGATTTCAGCCATCCTCGTCGCCAAATGTTGCGTTTCCAAAGACAATCCAGAGGCCGTATGCAGAGCTCAATTCATGTTGCTTTTAATGGCTGATCCAAACACACTCTTACAGGCTAAAGCAATCGAATACCTATACCAAATGTCAGACACAATACAATGATAACAGCACTATCAAACTACATGTGCTCAGGCCAAGGCAATCGATTATCTATCACCAATTTCAGACATAACACTGGATAATGTCAGTGCAGAGCATTCTCTGAACTCAACAGTGTCAGCACTGAGCATTCACTGAGGTTGATAGTGTCAGTGATGTGCATTCTCTGAACTCGATAGTGTTAGTGATTTGTATTCTCTGAACTCAATAGTGTCCACGATGTTCATTCTTTTAATTCGATAGTGTCATATTTGTGTATTCACTGAACTCAATAGTTTCAGTGCTGTGCATTCTCTAAACTCAAAAGTGTCAGATCTGTGCATTCTCTACTCGATAGTGTCATCACTGTGCTTTCCCTGAACTTGATAGTGTCAGTGCTGTATATTCTCTGAACTCAATAGTGCCATTGCTGTGTATTCTCTGAACTGGATAATGTCAGTGCTGATCATTCTCTGAACTCAACAGTTTCTGCACTGTGCGTTCTCTGAATTTGATAGTGTCAGCGATGTGCATTGTCTGAACTCGACAGTGTCAGTGCTGTGCATTTTCTGAACTCGATAGTGTAGGCGCTGTGCATTCTCTGAACTCGATAAGGTCAGTGCTGTGCTTTCTCTGAACTTGATAATGTCAGCACTGTGCGTTCTCTGAACTTGATAGTGTAAAAGCTACGCATTCTCTGATCTCGATAGATTAGTGCTGAGCATTCTCCGAACACGACAGTGTCAGCGCTGTGCATTCTCTGAATGCGATAGTGTCAGCACTGTGTGTTCTCTGAACCAGATAGTGTCAGTGCTGTGCTTTCTCTGAACGCAATACTGTCAGTGCAGTGCATTCTTTGATCTCGATAATGTCATCTCTGTGGATTTTCTGAACTCGATTGTGTCAGCGCTGTGCATTCTCTGAACTCGATATTGTCAGCACTGTGCAGTCTGTGAACTCGATAGTGTCAGTGTTGTGCATTCTCTGCACACTAAAGTGTTAGTTCTGTGCATTCTCTGATCTCGATAGTGTCAGCGCTGTGCCTTCTCTGCACTCGATAGTGTCATTGCTGTGCTTTCTCTGAACTCGATAGTTTCAGTTCTGTGCATTCTCTGAACTCAGGAATGTCAGTGCTGTGCATTCTCTGCACTCTAAATTGTTTGTGCCGTGCATTCTCTGAACTCAATAGTGTCATTTCTGTGCATTCTCGGAACTCGACATATTCAGCGAAGTGCATTCTCTGAAGTCAATTGTGTCAGCGTTGTGCATTCTCTGAACTTGAAAGTGTCAGTGCTGTGTGTTCGCTGATCTCAACAGTGCCAGCACTGTAACTTCTTTTAAATTGATGCTGACATTGCTGAGTATTATTTGAACTCAACAGTGTCAGTTTTGTGCATTCACTGAACTCAATAGTGTCAGTGCTGTGCCTTCTCTGCACTCGATAGTGTCAGTTCCGTGCATTCTCTGAACTCAGCAGTGTCAGCACTGTGCATTCTCTGAACTCGATAGTGTCAGCGCTGAGCATTCTCTGAACTGAATAGTGTCAGTGCTGTGTATTCTCTGTACTCGATAATGTCAGTGCTGTGCATTCCCTGAACTCTATAGCGTCAGCACTGTGCAAACTCTGAACTCAACAGTGTCAGTGCTGTGCATTCTCTGAACTCCACAGTGTCAGCGCTGTGTGTTCTCTGAACGCGACAGTGTCAGCACTGTGAATTCTTTGAAATCGATACTGACATTGCTGTGTATTCTCTGAACTCCATACTGTCAGTGCTGGGCATTCTCTGAACTCGATAGCGTCAGTGCTATTTATTCTCTGAACTCGATAGTGTCCACGATGTTCATTCTTTGAATTCGATCGTGTTGTATTTGTGTATTCTCTGAACTCGCTAATGTCAGTGCTGTGCATTCTCTGAACTCGATAGTGTCAGCGCTGTCTATTCTCTGAACTCGATAGTGTCAGCCCTGTGCATTCTCTGAACTCGATCGTGTCATTGCTGTGTATTCCCTGAACTCATTAGTGTGAGCGATGTGTGTTCGCTGAACTCAACAGTGTACGTGCTGTTCATTCTCTGAAAGTGATAGTGTCAGTGCTGTGCATTCTCTTAACTCGACAGTGTCAGCATTGTGCATTCTCTGAACTCGACAGAGTCAGTGCTGTGCATTCTCTGAACTCGATAGTGCCAGTTCTGAGTATTCTCTGAACTCAACTGTTGTAAGGGGTTTTCCTTGAGAGGTGTCTCTGGGGTTTCTCTCTCTAGAGGCCTCTCTCTCTTGCACAGTAAAACCTTGAGTGGTTCGACCCACTCGCCCCTTAGATTCTATACTCTGGATTTAGGGGCAGGAACTACAATGTAGAGAAAACTCTTGTAGACCAAGTTTGATGAAACAAAATGAAATTTTGTTGCACAAGGAAAAATATCAAATCAAATGCAAGCAGATAAGAGAGTACATGGGAGGGAAAAACACACAAACAAATCATAATGACACAGTACTAACTAAGGCAAATACAGACATCTTATACTCTACAAAGATCATCATGAAAGAAGGAAACACACGGAACATCGAGGGACAACAACTCATGTTAATTGTACCCTTAAATCCACCCTCTTATTAAACCTATCTAGATCTGATTGTGAAGGGCCAGAAACATGCTCACCAATCCCACTAGGAAGTGCAAGGTTTTGAACCAGTCTGCGTTTGATCCTTTCAGGCGTTCCGTCTCCACGTGGATCGTGGAGCCCCAGCGAGCTGCGCCACACCTCTCTCCTGAGGTGTGGGTCGGGGGAGGCTGGACACCGGCGGGCCTGGATGTCGGCGGGGTCGGGGATCGTCGGCTCGACCCCAGTCAGAGGAACCTTGGGCTGGCTCCCATAGATTTCTTTGGTTCATTACTGTCTCTTTTCAAGCCAGAGTGGCTGGAAGGTTTCTTCTCTTGGGGTTTTACTTTTTTGTTTCTTCTCCCAAGTTGGGTCGATGGCCTCTTGTTTCGGCAACGGCCCGGGGATGGTCGATGATCTCCCGATGTTCTCCCCGGGGCAGGACGCCAGCTTCAAAACAGCCTTCTTGATGTTGGCTTGAATCTTCTTCCTCCTCCGATGGTGGAGAGGCGTTTCCTGATCTTCTCCCGAAGCGACTTCTCTTCACCCACCGCTGTCTCCGCAACTACAACTCCGGTGTCTCTTTCAGAGTTTCCCGAGTCTGTGTCCGCCTCTCTCCGAGTGTGTTTGTACAACTCCAACTCCTCCAGTTATACTTTTCCCCCAGAAGCTTCCACATCCCGCCCAAAATCAGCTTAGTCTTTGTTTAACTTTTGGCGGGCTGGGAGCACAGCGGGATAGTTATTATATTTTTTAATGTTTTCGATGGCCGGTAAAGGCCCATCTCTGGTCTGAAATGACCTTCATTGTTTTTAATGTCCTGCTGATCTCGTTATCTAGTCCTGGGAGCTGTTCTCATGAATATGAAATTGTCCCCTTTTGTCTGGGTCAACATTTAGATGGCCTCTGGCTCCAGGCCGATCTTGACTGGATCTGCATCTAATCCATATGTATATGTGTGGGTCTGGTTTCGTTCTCTCAGAAACGGCTTCCAGAACTTGCTGTGGGTTGAATCCGCAAACCTGTCTGAGGATTCGCAGGAACCATTTTAAAATGTCCCAATAAGCTGGTCACATGGCATGGTGGCCATTTTGTATGCCCCTTTTTCTGGGCTTCTTTTAAAACAGTCTTTAAAATCACGGCGTCTTCTGCCATTTGACACTTATTAATACAAAGTCCAATTTTGCGAATCCTACACTCCCCCCTGATGATACTGTAACTTGCTTGAAGTATCATAATTCAGGGTGAGCAAAATTTTCTGACTTTCCACAATCTAACCATCCCCAGTATTTACCTATCTATGACCCCACGAGACATGCATTTCCCATTTCAGAAAAATCTAGTGTACATTAAGCATCTATAGATGGCAATACCTTGGAGTTAAAATCTAGCAACTTACTTCCAGGTGTGGAGGGGGGCCTTATGCCCGACATCACCTAATGCATGCACATTACCTTCTAATAATAATAACACATCTAATTCAAATGTAAGAAGAAAATAAAGTACACACGTGAAAATTACAATGCACATGAATACCTGTCAAAATAATACAGAGGAGGGAGGGAAAGTTTTATCTTTATACAAAGCAGCAAAATCTAAACGGGTGTCTCTTCTTCTACCTGCACATAATGCTCCCTCCATTCCCCTCTATTCTCATACTTTTGTGAATGTTTGACCCTTTTACAGTGTACAAACAGTAAATAAACTACAATACAACCTGGCACACTACAAGAATGTGGAAGGCTATCCTAATCCAAGAAGGGACTTCTATATTAGTGAACAAGTCCCACCACGGTGGGGTCACTATGTCCAATATGTCTGCCCCTATCTCTAAAGTCTTCTGCTCCAGTGTGTAGAAGTGTTTCTGTGAAACAACAACGGCTTTTAATATCTTGGTGAGGTGTTCAGGGAGAGGGGAAAGATATATCCAAAATGTGCAACGAATCGTTTAAGATCGGTGAATTTCTCTTTCACAGTGATGTGAACAGTGGAAGGTCCAGGAATGGGGACAATCCGCTCTTGGGCCACTTGAACTTCTGCCCTGGGCTTGAAACAGAAGCTGCTGTCACTAACCGGACACCAACCGTGCTGTCCATGTTGGTAGTGGGGCGCTGCAGTGTTGACACAGTATGTCCCACCTCCTATATATGCCACCTGCAGGGGCACATGGCCTTGTGCCATTGCCTCCATGGTGCCTTTTATAGGCTTCGCGCCAGCAGTTCTGAACCCGCACTGTGGTTTTCAATGGGCATTCAAGTGCTGGGGACACAGGATGATGTGTGCTCCATGGCTCTGGCACCCCGAGAGGTTGGTACCCATCATTGCATGCTCTCATCGAATGACATAAGGTGGGACCCTTGTGTAGCGAATGTGCGCACCCCCCTGAATGACTCCAATGTTCTCCATCCTGTATACCGGAGCGAGTTTAGCTGTCTTTCCCATCACCGGCATTCTTACCACTATACCCATAATGGTGTGATTAGACCGTCCACAGTCCACTGGGACTGGGTAGGCCTCTGAAGCTAGTCTGAGCTGGCACGGACTCAATGTATTCTCAAAAGTGTGGAAGGCTGCGAGGTGCTTGTTGCTGATCCAGGAGGGGACTAAACCTTGCTTTAAATCCTCCAGGTTACTGGGGCCCTCGCCCAGTAACCACGCCCCATATAGCACACAAGCTTCGTTCTGCGCCGCCTAATCGGACGCATTCCGATCCTCCCTGATGAGAGCATTTACCATTCTGGCGTGTTTCTCCAGCTCAGCTATAATCTCTTTTAAGTTTAGTGTCATGGCCTGGTCATCATGTAACTCAGAACACACTACCTTATTCTCATCAGTCAGTGTCTTTCTCAACTGTGTTTTTAAACCATTGACCTGGGTTTGCAGCTCCACATCATCCAGTGTGTTGATGACGGAAGTTCCTGTGTTAAAAGCTGTGAGAATATCATTTACTGCACCTCTTCTTTGTCTCCCTACTCTGTCCAAGACCTCATGTGGTGTGGTGTACAATTTGGCTCTGTCGACATCGGCAAAGTCGAATTCGTAAAACTGTTTAAACATGTTTGTTAACAGGACCTGGTATAATTGCTCCGTTTACCTGGGGCACCACTCTGGCAATCGTACCTCCGTGAGGTTTAATATCACCGAAGCCACCGCATAGTGGACCCCTTGGTACAGTACCTGACCTGTGGGTACCAATACCAATCCGTTCCCGGGTCCCTTTGTCATGGTGGGGCACCCTTCCTTGTGGGCTTTAGCTACTGGAATTGTGGGCAGGGGCTTGCGGGGTCGGGTGATGAGCTCAGTGGCGTTCACTGGGATCTGTGAGTATGGGACTCCGCACGCCCATGTGCTGACGTCCCACCTCATTCCTTGTCCAGCACCCTGCCACTGTCTTTGGAATAAAATGGAAACGCCTGTGGGGCAAGCGCGTTCTGAACCCCACATACAGATGTAGATCCCCTCATCTGGTTCCCACCATTTGTACCAACAGACACTCAAACCCCCGTGAGTTCCCGTAATTGTCCGATGGGTGTTATTACCCAAGCCCTCCCATTCCACAGTGGAATTCTTCATGGTGCTGCTCAACTTGCGCAGCCACCACCAACGATCCAAAGGTACACGTCCGTGGCAAACAAGGCAAATCTTCTTGCCCACGGTGACGCTGATCTTGGGTGCAATGATTCGCACCCTGGGGCACATCAGAGACGTTTCTCTGTATGCAAACCCCGTCTGGCTGGAGTATTCAGTAGAGTTTGACCCCAGCCAGCCTGGCCATCTTCCTTCATGGAATTAAGCAGCAGTCTCTTCAGCGTCCCGTGGGCCGGTTCCATCAGTCGCGATGGGGCCCCTGTTGCCAGAGCACCCGTAGATGGTAGGGTCCTTAGTGCGGCTCCGATAGGCCCAGCTCCACCCGATCGTCATGAATGCAATGAGGATCCATCTCATCTTTACTGGCTTCTGTAATAAATCAAGCAATATAGCCAGGCTCCCGAGAGATTCTGGCTTAGGTGACGGCACGATCGGCTCTTTCGACCTCGATCCAAAAACACACACATACTGGGCATATTTAAAACTACTTAAACTCTAATCATTTTAATATTTACACACCTTAAACTTAAACTTGAACTTAACTTATGTACAGCGCTGCCTGTCCCCGGGCGGCTTGCCTAATCCCTGATTGGACTGCAGCTCGCCGCTCCCGGTGCTTTGTGCATTGAGTGGTGCTGGAGTTTTGCTAAGTGGGAGAGTTCGGGCAAGTGGGAGGTGAGGGTGTGTTTTTTGCTCTGTTTTGTTCCCCACTCCCAGGCTTAGACAGCACTGCGGAGGCGGAGCAGCGAGACGAGTCAGCCAAACAGGCCCCACAGACAGTATTCAAGGAGGAGGTTGGTGATCAGCTGGTTGGTTGGTTTTCTTCCTTCTCTTCTCTTTTATACCTTTAAGTTGGTAAGTCCTTTGTATAGTGGTGTGACATTATCATCTATATCTGGGCAGGGTCTTCATAACTAATAATAAGAAATTTAATTATTTATACAGAATGGAGCAGGTGATGTGTTACTGTTGCGAGATGTGGGAGCCGGTGGTCCCCATTGAGGCTCACGGTGATTACATCTGCGACAAGTGTTTGCTGCTGGAGGAACTCAAGTTCCATGTTATGGAGCTTGAGACCGAGCTTCAGACACTGCGACACATCAGGGAGGGGGAGAAGTTCCTGGACTATATGTTTCAGGAGATGGTCACAACTATGAAGTTAATTACTGCAGATGTAGTCCATGGTCAGGGACAGGACGGTGTGACTACGAGTGAGGAAGGTACAGGGATCCAGGATGTAGTGTTGAAGGAGATGCAGCCCTTGTTCTTGTCCAGCAGGATCGAGGTTCTTACTCCCTGTGAGGGCGGGAGCGGGGACTGCAGGGAGGATGAGCAACCTGGCCACAGCACCGTGGTACAGGGGGCCATTCAAGTGGAGGGAGTAAAAAGAAATGTTGTAGTGGTAGGGGATAGTATCATTAGGGGGATAGATAGGGTTCTCTGCAGTCAAGAGCGGGAGTCCCGAAGGCTGTGTTGCCTGCCCGGTGCCAGGGTTAAGGACATCTCTTCTGGGCTGGAAAGAAACTTGGAGTGGGAGGGGGAGGGTCCAGTTGTCGTGGTCCATGTTGGTACAAACGACGTAGATAGGACAAGGAAGACGGTTCTGTTAAAGGAGTATGAGCAGCTAGGGGTCAAATTAAAAAACAGAACCTCAAGGGTAATAATCTCTGGGTTATTACCTGAGCCACGAGCGAATATGGCTAGGATAAATAAAATTAAAGAGTTAAATGTGTGGCTCAAAGACTGGTGCGGGAGAAATGGGTTTTGCTTCTTGGGACGCTGGCACCAATACTGGGACAGGAGGGAGCTGTTCCGTTGGGACGGACTCCACTTAGCCAGTGCTGGGACTAGAGTCCTGGCGAATCATATAACTAGGGCTGTAGAGAGGGCTTTAAACTAATTAGTGGGGGGGAGGTTTCTACAGATAAAATAATAGAAATGACAACAGAGAAGGTCATAGACTTAGGTAGCAGTGGGGGAATTAAAAAACAGAATGTGTCAGGAAGGGACAGAAGGTATGGAGTAAAAAGTAAAGTACTAAAAAGGGAAAAAAACAGGAACTAAGTGTTACAAAACATATTTGAAAGTTCTTTATCTGAATGCATGTAGCATTCGTAACAAAATAAATGAGTTAACGGCACAAATAACGACATATGGGTATGATCTTGTGGCCATTACAGAAACATGGCTGCAGGGTGACCATGACTGGGAATTGAACATACCAGGTTATTTAACAATCAGGAAGGACAGGCAGGAAGGGAGAGGAGGTGGGGTGGCTATGTTAATAAAGGAAGGAATCACTATAATACAGAGAAATGATATTGGGTCAAAGGAGCAGGATAGTGAAACAGTTTGGGTGGAGATAAGGAATAATAAGGGGGAAAAAACACTAGTGGGTGTAGTCTATAGGCCTCCGAACAGTTGCAACTCTGTTGGACGGATTATTAATCAGGAAATAGTTGAGGCTTGTAATAAGGGAACAGCTATAATTATGGGGGATTTTAATTATCATATTAACTGGACAAATCAAATTGGGCAGAGCAGCCTTGAGGATGAGTTCATTGAGTGCATTAGGGATGGGTTTCTTGAGCAGTATGTAACTGAACCGACCAGGGGGCAAGCAACCTTAGATTTGGTCCTGTGTAATGAGACAGGATTAAATAAAAATGTCCTAGTAAAGGATCCCCTTGGAATGAGTGACCATAACATGGTTGAGTTCCATATTCAATTAGAGGGTGAGAAGGTTGGATCTCAAACAAGCGTGCTGAGCTTGAATAAAGGAGACTATGAAGGTGTGAGAGCGGAATTGATTAGAGTGGACTGGGAAAATAGATTAAAGGGTAAGACGGTACATGATCAGTGGTGTACATTTAAGGAGTTATTTTACAACTTCAAAAAAATATATATTCCACTGAGGAAAAAAGGGTGTAAAAGAAAAGATAGCCATCCGTGGCTAAGTAAAGTAATTAAGGATAGTATCCGACTAAAAACAAGGGCATATAAGGTAGCCAAATCTAGTGGGAGGATGGAAGATTGGGAAGTCTTTAAAAGACAGCAAAAAATAACAAAAAGATTGATTAAGAAAGGGAAGATAGATTATGAAAGTAAATTAGCAAAAAATATAAAAACAGACAGTAAAATTTCTATAGTTATATAAAAATAAAAAGGGTGGCTAAAGTAAATGTTGGTCCCTTAGAGGATGAGACCGGGAAATTAATGGTGGGAAACATGGAGATGGCAAAAACACTGAACAATTATTTTGTATCAGTCTTTACAGTAGAGGACACTAAGAATGTCCCAACACTGGACAAACAGGGGGCTCTAGGGGGGGATGAACTAAATACGATTAAAATCACTAAGGAAGTGGTACTTGGTAAAATAATGGGACTCAAGGTGGATACATCCCCTGGGTTGCATCCTAGGGTCTTGAGGGAAGTAGCGGTAGGGATTGTGGATGCATTGGTAATAATTTTCCAAAACTCACTGGACTCAGCAAACGTCCCGGCAGATTGGAAAACTGCTAATGTTACAGCCTTATTTAAAAAGGGTAGTAGACAGAAGGCTGGAAACTATAGACCTGTTAGCCTAACATCTGTGGTTGGTAAAATGTTAGAGTCCATTATTAAGGAGACAGTAACGGGACATTTGGATAAACATAATTTAATAGGACAAACTCAGCATGGTTTCATGAAGGGGAAGTCAAGTTTGACAAATTTGCTGGCGTTTATTGATGAAGTAACATACAGTGTGGATAAAGGGGAACCAGTGGACGTAGTGTATTTAGACTTCCAAAAGGCATTTGACAAGGTGCCACACAAAAGATTATTGCTCAAGATAAAAAATCACGGGATTGGGGGTAATATTCTGGCATGGGTGGAGGATTGGCTATCTAACAGAAAGCAGAGAGTTGGGATAAATGGTTCGTTCTCAGACTGGCAATCAGTAACTAGTGGTGTTCCGCAGGGGTCAGTACTGTGTCACCAACTCTTTACAATCTATATTAACGATTTGGAGGAGGGGACCGAGTGTAACATATCAAAGTTTGCAGATGATACAAAGATGGGACGGAAAGTAGTGAGTGAGGAGGACATAAAAAACCTGCAAAGAGACATAGACAGGTTCAGTAAGTGGGCAGAGATTTGGCAGATGGAATACAATACTGGAAAGTGTGAGGTTATGCACTTTGGCAGGATAAATCATAGAGCAAGTTATTATCTTAATGGCAAGAAACTGGAAAGTACTGTACTACAAAGGGATCTGGGGGTCCTGGTGCACGAAACTCAAAAAGTTAGTATGCAGGTGCAGCAAATGATCAAGAAGGCTAATGGAATGTTGGCTTTTATTGCTAGGGGGATGGAATATAAAAACAGGGAGGTATTGCTGCAGTTGTACAAGGTATTGGTGAGACCGCACCAGGAATACTGCATACAGTTTCGGTGTCCATACTTAAGAAAAGACATACTTGCTCTCGAGTCAGTACAAAGAAGGTTCACTCGGTTAATCCCGGGGATGAGTGGGTGGTCATATGAGGAGAGGTTGAGTAGATTGGGACTCTACTCATTGGAGTTCAGAAGAATGAGAGGCGATCTTATTGAAATATATAAGATTGTGAAGGGGCTTGATCGGGTGGATGCGGTGAGGATGTTCCCAATGATGGGTGAAACTAGAACTAGGGGGCATAATCTTAAAATAAGGGGCTGCTCTTTCAAAACGGAGATGAGGAGAATCTTCTTCACTCAGAGGGTGGTAGGTTTGTGGAATTTGCTGCCCCAGAAAGCTGTGGAAGCTACATCATTAAATAAATTTAAAACAGAAATAGATAGTTTCCTAGAAGTAAAGGGAATTAAGGGTTACGGGGAGCGGGCAGGAAATTGGACATGAGTCTGGGTTCGGAATGGTCATGGCCCTGTGGGTAGTGGAGCGGGCCCAGGGGCCGTGTAGCCTGGTTCTGCTCCTACTGTGTTCTAATTCTGTGTTAGATTTCAGGAGATGGTTTTATTCCTGTTCCTGGCTGGGGTGGAGATCGCCTTTACAGAAGGTAAGTACTGTAGAAAATATAGGGACAGAGTGATATCCTGGAAGAATTTCGATCGCATAGATGGGTCGGAGAGGAATTTCCCAGATTTTTTTCTCCCAAATTGGCCATTGGGTCTTTATTTGGTTTTTCGCCTCTCCCGGGAGATCACATGGGTTCGGGTGGATGCAGAGTGATAGAAGATTTGAGGTTAGGATCAGATCAGCCATGATCTTATTGAATGGTGGAGCAGGCTCGAGGGGCCGATTGGCCTACTTCTGCTCCTATTTCTTATGTTCTTATGTTCTTATGACCTGTGGCTCGGGTTCCCCGCAGTCTTTTGCTGTTAATCGGGGACTGTGTTTTTCAAGGATTTCTGAAGTCGGCGTTTACTGAGAACGGGGGACTCGGGCCAAGGTTTTACTGGCTGAGGCGTACGAGTTGACCTGCGAAAAGGTGCTTTGGGCATAGCTCCCTTAGCGAGTGGACCTTCGGGTGGGACCTTAGCTCTCACAGTCCGTGGCTCTTCCACGACTGTGGGCTTCGGCTCCCTTCCCTCAGGCTCCGCCCCTTCAGGAATTGGGCCTGTGGCAGACGGCTCCTCCTCACCTGTCCCTACAGGTGGAGAATCTCTGCCCCCAATTTCTACCTCCCCCACGCTCGAGTTGAGGGCGGGACCTCCGTCCTCCGACTCCACCTCCTCCAGAATCGTGTCGAGGGCGGGACCTTGTTGTTCGGGCCTCTCCTCGTCCGAGTCCCAGGCCATCGGGGAAAGCTCTCCCCAGGTGGGCAGGAGAGCTTCTCCCTCCAAGCAGGCTACAACGCCAGCTTGTGTGGTCTTTGACTCATCGCGCGCCTCAGCCTGAGGATTTTTACCCTCAGACTTGGCTTCGGTTGCTGATGTTCTCGCACCTGGTTTAAACAGTTTGCACTGGTTGATGTGAAAACATTTAGTGCACCGGGGCAACTTCACTGCATATATCATGGGGCTGGCTTTGTCTACAATGTTGTAGGGCCCCATGTACAGTGGTTCTAAACTCCCTACTCGTGCATAGTTTCTCACCATGACCTGATCTCCAACTTCCCACTCGACTGTCTTTCGGGGTTCAAGCAGCAATCGGTTGCCCTGATGCTGCCTCCCCATGTTCCCAGCCACTTGCCCATAGATCTGTTTCAGGCGCTCAAAAAGGTTCCGGGCAAACTTGTCCCGATTCACCTCTTGGAGCTGCCCCTCAGTGAGCACCGAGGCTAGTACATGGGTGGGGGTTTGCATGACTCTTCCAGTCATTAATTCGTGCGGGGAGTACCCCGTACTTTTAGGCTGGCTAGCCCGGATGCCGATGAGGACTAGATGCAAGGTCTCAGCCCATTTCTGGGGCGGATCCCTCGTCTCCTTCCTCAGCTTTTCCTTTAAGGTGCGGTTCATGCACTCCACAATCCCAGGTGACTGCGGGTTGTGGGCCATGTGCCACTTCCGTTCAATGCCCAAGAGCATGAGGGTGTCCTGCATCACTTGACCAGTGAAATGAGCCCCTTGTTCAGACTCCACAAATCGTGGTAGTCCCCACCGCGAGAACACCTCCCGGACCAAGATCCTGGCAGTACTAAATGCCATGGCTGTTCGGCATGGGAAGGCTTCCACCCACTTGGTGAACACATCCACCAGGACAAGGCAGTACTTATAGCCTCCATGGGTGGTGGGCAGGGGCCCGATGTAGTCGACCTGTATTGACTGCCATGGTCCCTCTACCCTCCTGATCTGCTCCATGGTCACCTTCATTTTCTGGGGGTCTGGGTTGTTTGTAGCGCACACTAGGCAATTGGCGCAGAACTTGCGGACATCGTCCTGAAGTCCCGGCCACCACCCTGCCTGTTCCACCCATTGCCAGGTGACCTCAGGCCCGGGGTGTCCTGCTCCTGGACCCTCGTGGGCCAGTTGAAGGAATTCCCTCCGGTGCTGCTGTGGCACAACCCACTGTTCCTCTCGGTACAGCATGCCCCTCAGTGATGGCCTTGAGGACTGTTTTTAGGGCGGGATCTAGGGTTTGGACGGTCTTGAGATCTGGGGGCAGTGTTAGCCCTGTGGTACCCTGAGTCCCATCCCTGCCTTGGATTACTGCCATGGGTTTGAACCCATAGGGATCCCAGGAAGTGCCGGTGCGGGCACCCTCCCTGGCTAGCGTATCCGCTTGCTGATTACCCTCACCGCGGGGTTCCGTAGAGGAATGGGCCTTTACCTTGTGGATAAAGACTTCCCCTTTCTCTCCCACCGCAGCTAAGATCTTTTCTAACAGGGGCTTCACGGTTAAGGGTCGCCCGTCCGCAGAGGTGTATCCGCGGTGGGACCAGATGGCTAGGTACTCCATACACGAGTTGCATGTGAACATGCCGTCCGAGCAAATCGTGTATGGGGTGGGGAAGATTTCGGGGTGTGTAACGACATACACTACCGCGGCCAGTTCAGCCTGCTGGGCGCTCATGGTTTTGGGGAGCTTAATCGCCAGGGCAATGTCTGCCGTGGGGTCATAAACTCCACACCCTGTGAGTCGTTCGCCAGTGGATACCGTGCTGGAACCGTCCACGTAGATCTCGCGGCCCGTGGGATGTATCCTGGCCCGTAAACCTATGTCCACCTCCCATAACTCTTCTACGGAACACCGATGGGCTGTTCCGGGATATAACATGTTGGCCGCGAGCATGGGCTTGCAGAGACCCTTCACCTTCAGCTCCATCTGTGAAAGGAGGAGGGTCCAGCGCGCAATGCGTGCACTGCTTACTGTCCCATCCTTAATCCTTCCATCTAGAAGCATTCGTGTAGGTGTGTGATGGGTGAGGAGAGTGATGGGAGAGGTGCCTGTGAAGATCAGAGATCTTTTCACAGCCCAATGCGTGGCCAGGAGATGCCGCTCGCAATTGGAAAAGCTCCTTTCCGCATCAGTGAGCACCCTGGAGAATAGACCACTGGCCTCAGCTTGCCGTGTCACTCTTGAAGCAGTACAGCGCTCAAGCTATCCCCGCTAGCCGCTACCTCCAGGAAAAACTCCTCTCCCCCATCTATGGCCCCCAGGGCTGGCGTGGTCTGCAAGTCTCTCTTGAGTTTCTCAAATGCTGCCTGGCAACCCTCATCCCAGGACCATTCCACTCCCTTGTGTAGGAGTCGGAGCAGCGGGGCTGCTGTGGCTGCATAGTCCTCAATAAAATCTCTGCAGTGCCCGGTCAGTCCCAGAAAGGACCACACACCCGTTACGGTGTTGGGGATCGGTAGATTTTGCACCGATTCCCGCCTGGCCTTATCTATGGCTCTCTCACCGGCACGGATGTTCGGGCCCAGGAATTTAACTTCCTGCTGGCCGATCCATACCTTTTTTGGGTTCACTTTGAAACCCTTTCTTCCTAACAGCTCCAATAACTCGGCCAATAGTGGGCCATGCTCCTCTCTTGAGTCTGTGAACAGGAGCAGGTCGTCCACATACTGCACTAGCTGATTGGGCTGGCTGAACTCTTTTAAACTCCCTGCCATGCATTGATGGAAAATGCTGGGGCGTTTGTGGAAACCCTGTGGCAAGCAGTTCCAGGTGTACTGTTGCCCTTTAAACGTAAAGGCAAACTTGTACTGATCCTCCCTCCATAAAGGGATGGACCAAAACCCATTAGAAATATCCAGTACCGTGAACGTGGTCACGGAGGCTGGAATACTTCCTATCAAGTCGGCAACTGCTGCTACTGTCGGCGCGCAGGCTGGGATGTTGCTATTGAGGACTCTGTAGTCCACCGTGGCTCTCCAGGAATCGTCCAGCTTCCTCACCGGCCATAACGGAGAGTTCACATGGGTAGCTATCGGTCTCAACATGCCCTGCTGCACCAGTGAAGATATTGCTGTCTCCATGTCGGGCTCCGCTTCCAGGGGGAAGTTGTACTGTTTTTGGGGTCGGGCCATGGGGTCCCCGTTTACGCTGACCTCAAACCCGGTGACCCTCCCACAATCGTGCTTGTGAGTGGCAAACGTCGTCAGGTTGTCGCACACGAATGCCTGCAAATCTTATGGGATGCCCGTGACCATGAGCTCGAGGTCGTAGCCCTCTTTTGGCTTCACGGTACACAGGGGCCCTGTTTCTCCTTCCCCTGGGATGACGACTACCTTGCCCGGCTCACCCTTACCCGCTCCCCAAAGACAATGGTTTCTTAGGTCCACGAGGATCCCGTGTTCGACCAAGAAATCAGACCCGAGGATCCCTTTCCCATTCTCCACCTCCCACTTCATCAGTATACACCTCCACTTGGTGCGGAGTGGTCCTAAATGTGTGGAGTTTGCACAGTCTCCCCGTGTTTGCATGGGTTTCCTCCGGGTGCTCCGGTTTCCTCCCACAGTCCAAAGATGTGCGGGTTAGGTTGTATTGGCCACGATAAAAATTGGCCCTTAGTGTTAGGGGGGATTAAATACGTGGGATTACGGGGTTACGGGGATAGGGCTTGGGTGGGATGGCTGTCGGTGTAGGGACCGGGTGCTAAGGGTTTGGATGATCAGCCATGATCTCGTTGAATGGCGGAGCAGGCTCGAAGGGCCGAATGGCCTACTCCTGTTCCTAGTTTTTATGTTTCTATGTTTCTATTTAAATGATGGAGAGGGGAATGGAATGTGCGCCAGCCTGTACTTGCCTGTGAAGTCTGACAGAATATATGGCACTCCGGTGGACAGAGGCGAGGTGGCGGGGTTATCTGTGTGGATCACGGTGCACGATGCCCCCGTATCCAACAAATAGGCCCCTTTTACCTCCTGCACTTCCATCTCCGTGAGGGGTCGCCTCCATATATCATATCGCAGCGCACACAAGTAAACGGGCTGCGCCAGCTCTAGTCATTTGGGTACAATGGTCAGGGTTTCGGGAGCGACAAGCCCAGTGGTGACAGCTAGTTTCCCCATGGAAATCATCAGAGACCGCGTTGTCTGTAAAATTGATTCAATCTCAGCGGGATCCATAACTGCACCAGCTCCTTGTGCTGGGGCAGGAGCTACGGCTTGGGTTTGGGCTGGTGCTGGGGCGGCGGTCTGGGCTTGGGCTTGGGCTTGGGCTGCGGGAAATCTCCCTTTACTATCCTTCCAAGGATTTCTACAGTCCTCGCGCCAATGTCTATCCTTCCCACACCCGTAGCAATTGAGCTTGGCTTGGACAGGGCGATTCCCCTCCTGACGCCACTCTTTCTTGCTTGGGGCTGAGGGTTTTGCCTCATGCACCTTTCCCTTCTGGGGAGGTGTTTCCTGACCTCTAAAATTCTTGTACGCCACATTGAGCTGACGGAGTACCGTCTCCTCCGTGACGCCGGGACCTTGGGAACCAAACCCAGATCTGGCTAGGGCCCGTATCTCTGGCAAGCTGTTGGTAACCAAGCAATGGAGCCAATGAACCCGCTGTTCGTCGCTCATTACAGCCCGTTCAGGCATACCCGGACAGCTGCGTCGATACACTGGCCACAGCCTTTCTGCGAAAACCCGTGGGGGTTCTCCAGATAGCTGCATGGTCCCTTCCACACGGTCGAACGGACTACCGTCGTACACTCCCATTACTTCTAAAACTTCCTCCCTGAGATCCGCATACCCTTTCCGTCCCCTCTTATTATCCTCTGAGAGGCACTGAAGGATTGTGCAATCCAGGGAGAAAAGCAACAGTTTCACCTGTTCCTGATCATCACAGTCATTAATGGATGCTATTTCCTCTATCTTCCTGAAATGAAGCGAGGGATCTCCCTTTATTGTGAGTCGTGCGAGGTGGCTCACCATGGACCTTAATTGCGGGCCAGCGTAGGGCACCACGAGTTGGTTCTGGTGGGGTCCGATACTGCCATCGGCAGCGTTGGAACCGAGCCTCTGGTGCCGAGCGGGACACATTAGTGCCGGTCCCGGCTTTGCGACCAGTGGTTCTTCCTCACACTCCACCTCGGCTACCTCCTCTTTCACTACCCCCTCCTTTTCCGGCCAAGTCTCACTATAGCTCGGCGGTGCTGAGGGCTCGCTGGCTGGTACCACAATTACCTCAGCTGGAATCGGCTGTTTAAATTCCTTTAAAAATTCCATGATACTAGCTTTTGGGCTGATGAGACACACCATACCTTTTTCCTTAACCAGGGCCGTTCTTAGGTCCTCTATGGTCTTTTGGCAGGGGCCATGTTCTGTGCTCTCAAACCCGTGCTCGAGGGTTAGCTTGTAAGCTGCCTTAACCTCCACTGCTCTCGCCTCCTGCACTCTTAGCTGTTGTGCGAGGCGGGCGTTTTTCTACCGTATCCTCGTTTCATTAATCTTTGCCTCAGTAACCTGGCACTCCAGGTACTCTATCCTCGCCTGATGTTGACTAGCTACCACTTGGCGTTCCTGATTCAGCGCGTGAAGCGCTGTGATGAGTTTTTCCCCACCCATGACCTTATCCTCTATCTCTGCTGCCTGGGTTGTGATCTTGGCTGCCTGTGCTGCAACGACCCAGTCCAAGATCTGGATCTGCTTCTTGTAACACATCAGCCACACTGCCTTCTCGACTGACTTCTTATGCTCTTTGCTCTCTGTCCACCTGATGGCTGCGTCCACCGAATGCCCATCCAGCAAGAGATCGGAAATCCACTGTTTAGTGAGATTTACCTTGCCAAAGACATAATCCGCTATCCTCTCATCCATTGCATTTCGACCAATCAAACTTGGATCTACTACATTGCAAGCCCGCTGCCAGAGTCCTGCCGTGGTCGCCATTTTCTGTAAGGGGTTTTCCTTGAGAGGTGTCTCTGGGGTTTCTCTCTCTAAAGGCCTCTTTCTCTTGCACAGTAAAACCTTGAGTGGTTTGACCCACTCGCCCCTTAGATTCTATACTCTGGTTTTAGGGGCGGGAACTACAATGTAGAGAAAACTCTTGTGGACCAAGTTTGATGAAACAAAATGAAATTTTATTGCATAAGTAAAAATATCAAATCAAATGCAAGCAGATAAGAGAGTACATGGGAGGGAAAAACACAAACAAATCATAATGACACCATACTAACTAAGGCAAATACAGGCATCTTATACTCTACAAAGATCATCATGAAATAAGGAAACACACGGAAAATCGAGGGACAACAACTCATGTTAATTGTACCGTTAAATCCACCCCCTTATTAAACCTATCTAGATCTGATTGTGAAGGGCCAGAAACATGCTCACCAATCCCACTAGGAAGTGCAATGTTTTGAACCAGTCTGCGTTTGATCCTTTCATGCGTTCCGTCTCCTCGTGGATCGTGGAGCCCCAGCGAGCTGCGCCACACCTCTCTCCTGAGGTGTGGGTCGGGGGCGGCTGGACCCCGGTGGGCCTGGATGTCAGCGGGGTCGGGGATCGTCGGCTTGACCCCGGTCAGAGGAGCCTTGGGCCGGCTCCCATAGATTTCGTTGGTTCATTACTGTCTCTTTTCGAGCCAGAGTGGCTGGAAGATTTCTTCTCTTGGGGTTTTACTTTTTTGTTTCTTCTCCCAAGTTGGGTAGATGGCCTCTTGTTTTGGCAACGGCCCGGGGATGGTCGATGATCTCCCGATGTTTTCCCCGGGGCTGGACGCCAGCTTCAAAACAGCCTTCTTGATGTTGGCTTGATTCTTCTTCCTCCTCCGATGGTGGAGAGGAGTTTGCTGATCTTCTCCCGAAGCGACTCCTCTTCACCCACCGCTGTCTCTGCAACTACAACTTTCAGAGTTTCCCGAGTCTGCGTCCTCCTCTCTCCGAGTGTGTTTGTACAACTCCAACTCCTCCAGTTATACTTTTCCCCCAGCAGCTTCCACATCCCGCCCAAAATCAGGTTAGACTTTGTTTAACTTTTGGCGGGCTGGGAGCACAGCAGGGTAGTTATTATATTTTTTAATGTTTTCGATAGCTGGTAAAGGCCCATCCCTGGTCTGGAATGACCTTCATTGTTTTTAATGGCCTGCTGATCTCGTTATCTAGTCCTTGGTGCTGTTCTCATGAATATGAAATTGTCCCCTTTTGTCTGGGTCAACATTTAGATGGCCTCTGTCTCCAGGCCGATCTTGACTGGATCTGCATCTAATCCATATGTATATGTGTGGGTCTGGTTCGTTCTCTCAGAAACGGCTTCCAGAACTTGCTGTGGGTTGAATCCACAAAGCTGTCTGAGGATTCGCAGGAACCATTTTAAAATGTCCCAATAAGCTGGTCACATGGCATGGTGGCCATTTTGTATGCTCCTTTTTCTGGGCTTCTTTTAAAACAGTCTTTAAAATCACGGCCTCTTCTGCCATTTGACACTTATTAATACAAAGTCCAATTTTGCGAATCCTACACTGTGTCAGTGCTGTGTGTTCACTGAACTCTATAGTGTCAGCGTTGTATTTTCTCTGAACTCGATAGTGTGCGCGCTGTGCACTCTCAGAATTTTATAGTGTCAGCGATGTGCATTCTCTGAACTCGACAGTATCAGTGCTGTGCGTTCTCTGAACTCTATATTGTAAGCACTGTGCATTCTCTGAACTCAATAGTGTCAGCGATGTGCGTTCTCTGAACTCGATAGTGTTAGCGCTGTGCATTCACTGAACTCGATAGTGTCAGCGCTGTGCAGTCTCTGAACTCTATAGTGTCAGCGCTGTATTTTCTCTGAACTCGATAGTGTGCGCGCTGTGCACTCTCAGAATTTTATAGTGTCAGCGATGTGCATTCTCTGAACTCGACAGTATCAGTGCTGTGCGTTCTCTGAACTCTATATTGTTAGCACTGTGCTTTCTCTGAAGTCGATAGTGTTAAAGCTATGCAATCTCTGATCTCAATAGAGTCAGCACTGTGTGTTCTCTGAACACGATAGTGCCAGTGCTGTGCATTCTCTGAACGTGATAGTGTCAGCGCTGTGTATTCTCTGAACCTGATAGTGTCTGCGCAGTGCTTTCTCTGCCCTCTAACGTGTTAGTATCGTGCATTCTCTGAACTCGTTAGTGTCAGTGCTGTGTATTCTCTGATCTCGATAGTTTCAGTTCTGTGCATTCTCTAAACTCAATAGTGTCAGATTTGTGCATTCTCTACTCGATAGTGTCATCACTGTGCTTTCCCTGAACTTAATAGTGTCAGTGCTGTATATTCTCTGAACTCAATAGTGCCATTGCTGTGCATTCTCTGAACTCAACAATGTCTGTGCTGTGCGTTCTCTGAACTCAATTGTGTCAGCGTTGTACGTTCTCCGAAATCGACTGTATCTGCGCTATGCGTTCTCTGAATTTGAAAGTGTCAGCAATGTGCATTCTCTGAACTCGACAGTGTCAGTGCTTTGCATTCTCTGAACTCGATATTGTCAGCGCTGTGCATTTGCTGAACTCGATAGTGTCAGCACTGCTTTCTCTGAACTTGATAATGTCAGCGCTGTGCGTTCTCTGAACTCGATAGTGTCAAAACTAGGCATTCTCTGATCTCGATAGATCAGCGGTGTGCATTCTTTGAACACGATAGTGTCAGCGCTGTGCATTCTTTGAATGCTATAGTGTCAGAGCTGTGTATTCTCTGAACCAGATAGTGTCAGCGCTGTGCTTTCTCTGAACTCAATCCTGTCAGTGCAGTGAATTCTTTGATCTCGATAATGTCAACTCTGCAGATTGTCTGAACGCGATAGTGTCAGTGTTGTGCATTCTCTGCACTCTAAAGTGTCAGCGCTGTGCTTTCTCTGAACTCAATAGTTTCAGTTCTGTGCATTCTCTGAACTCAGTAATGTCAGTGCTGTGTATTCTCTGCACTCTAAATTTTTAGCGCCATGCATTGTCTGAACTCGATAGTGTCATTTCTGTGCATTCTCTGAACTTGATTGTGCCAGTTCTGTGCATTCTCGGAACTCTGTAGTGTCAGCGCTGTTGTAGGGGGTGGTGTGTGCAGTCAGTTTTGCCCCTGACTGGTTTTGAGTGTTTGGAATCGCTCCCACAGCCCTGGGTTCTAGACACTGGACTTAGGTACAGGCGGCGATACAGAATTGGTGTAGACAACTGGTTTGGTGTAAGAAAACTATTTTATTTAGAGTCACACTTAAAATTACACACTTAAATTACTGGAGTGATTACAGGCATACAAAAGTACACTTGATTAAGAATGGGGAACACAAGGCACAATGAGGGAAAATCACATTGTCCCACCCCAATACCTAACTAATTTGCACTACAAGAGCAGGGGATTATGCTAACCAATAGGGGTTTCTTGACAGTTCGAATCCTGTCAATTAAGCCGGTTGCATTTTGGGGTTTGCTCTTTGTGTCCTTCGGGGCCTGCTGTCGCCACGTGGTCCCAGTCTTAGAATCTGCGAAGATTCTTCAGTTGGGTCGAGTCCGCAGATGCGGTAAGGGCGCGGTTGTGGATTTGTCTGGGTAAGTACCTTCTTTTCTCCATTAGAGATAGGGAGTAAAGTCTTTGTTGGGTACTTTAGCTTGTAGTGTGGAAAACTTCGGGTTTTGTTCTTCTGGTGGTGGTCTGGTCTTCGAGTTTTTGTTGCGATTGAGGTTCGGTTGGCGGTCTTCGGTGTCAGCTTGGTCGCGGTGGCCTAGATTGTTACCTCTGTAGTGGTAATGATCTGAAGGTATGGTTTACCCGGCCATTTATTACCGCGGTGCTCGTGGTCGGTCTCTGTGTAACGCTGCGTTTGTGGCCTAGTCACCTTCGGTCGAGCCTGCCCCACAGTGCCTCCTCGCCATGATGTTCCGTGAGCCTTCCGGTCTGCTTCTTTGAGTTTCGAGTGACCTGGCCCTGAGCGTGTGCCTACTTGTTCCCCAATGCCACACACTTTGGTTACCGGTGGGCCTACAATTATACTCTTTCTGAGTTTGTTATCTGCACGCCAAATCAGGGTTAGTTCTTTGTCTGATTTTTGGCGGGCTCGTTAAGATGATTATAGTCATTCACCTTAACTGGTTTTTGGGCGGTTGTCCCATTCATAAAAGATCTTAAATGTCTTGGTGTTTGTTTATGCATAATGTAAATTGGTATCTTCTTGGCTTGGTAGCCAGCTTGAACTGTAAGCGATTATATATGCATAGTTTTGATGGCTTTAAGTTTGTGCAAGATTAAGTCATTTTCTGGGTTGATTTGTTTTAAAGGGAAGAATGGGTGTTATGTCTCCTTTAGCGGTCTGGTTTGAAATCCAAAATCAAGCTGTCTCCCACAGACCCGGGCATGTCGAGTTTTGAGTTTTGAACTTGACATGCTGTTTGCAGGGTCCTGCTTTAACCTTGCAGTCTTTGCCATAAAGTCCAAACGCCATTGTTCTTTTAGGGTACCCTTGTTAATAACTTGTCCTTCAGGGTCCCTTATTAATAACTTGGGAAATGTGAGAATTTTGTGAATCCTAGACACACCCCTTGTGATACTTAAACTCGCTTCAAGTATCATACTTACGAAGGTGAGCAAAATTCCTGACCCTCCTTAGCCAATCTTCCTTTAATTACCTATCTAAAATCCCATGACACATACATTCCCCATTCTTTAAGAATGTAGTGTACATAAGCATACATAGGCAAGAACTCAATTATTTACATATACATCCAAACATGGAGGGGGTCCATCACCCCTGCACAACTTGGAAATTAACATGTCATAGTCTTTATTAAAAATAACAAACACACAAAGAACAATCTTTATTCAGAAATACAAAATGAAAAGATTCAAACGGGTGTATCTCCCTCCACCGTAACATAATGCTTCTTCCAAGTCGTTTGGTTTTGAAATTCTAGTGTTTTGCCTTTTCCCTTAGCACTGAGTGCATAACAGATACAATACTATTCCCAGCTGGCAAACCACGAGGATGTGGGAAGCCATTCTAACCCATGAAGGGACCTCTATATTTTCAAAATTGTCCCAACAAGGTGGAACCACAATATCCAATATCTTGGCCCCTTTCTCTACTGTCTTCTGCTTTAACATGTAGAAATGATTTTTTGAGATGATTACTGCTTTTATCAACTTGGTATGATGTTCTGGTAGAGGGGTGATTTCATAGCCGAAATGTGCTACATATTTTTGCAGGTTGGTAAAATTTTCTGTTGCAGTGAGGTGAACAGAGGAGGGTTCAGGAATGGGGACAATTCGTTCCTGAGCCACTTGAACTTCTGCCTCAGGTTTAAAGCAGAAACTGCTGTCACTTACCAGACACCAGTCATGCTGTCCAAGCTGGTAGTGGGGTGCACTTGTGGTGACACAGTATGTACCACCTCCTATATATGCTAACAGTGGGGGAACATGTTCTTGTGCCATTACCTCCATGGTACAGTTTATAGGTCTCACACTCGCAGCTTTAAACCCGCACTGTGGTTTTGAATAGGCATTCTTGTGCTGGGGACACAGTATTATGTGTGGTCCCTGGCTCCGGCACCCGGAGAGTTCAGTACCTGCCATAGTGTGCTCCCACTTTATGACATAAGGTGGGGCCACTGTAAAACGGATGTGTGCACCCACTTGAATGACTCCAATGTTCTCTACCCTGTATACCGGTGCGGGTCGGGCTGCCCCACCCATGACCAGCATTCTCACTACTATCCCCATGAGAGTGTGGTTAGAGCACCCACAATCTACTGGGACAGGGTAGGCCTCAGGAGCTAGCTGGAGTTGAGACGGGCTCAATGCATTCTCAGGTGGGTGGCTGGCTGCGAGGTGCTTGTTGCTGATCCAGGAGGGGACTAAACCCTGTTTTAAATCCTTCAGATTACTCCGGCCCTTGCCTAGCAACCATGCCCCATACAGTACGCACACCTCGTTCTGTGCAGCCTGATCTGAAGCATTCCTGTTCTCTCTTATGAGGGCATTCACAGTTTTTGCATGCCTCACCAGCTCAGCAATAATCTCTTTTAAATGGACCGTCATATCTTGGTCCTCGTGTAACTCTGAGCCGGCTACTGTATTTTCATCCATTAATATTTTTCGTAATTGTGTTTTAAACCATTTATCTGTGTCTGCAATTCTATGTCATCCAGGCTGTTGATGACAGAGGATCCTGTGTTATATGCAGTAAAAACATAATTCCCGGTCCCCCTTCTTTGTCTCCCCGTGTTGCTAAAGTACTCAGTGTGTGTAGTGTATAGTTCTGTTTTGTCTACGTCGGCAAAATCGAACTCGTAGAATTTCCTGAACATTTCTCTTAACAAGGCCTGGTATAGCTGTTCTGTCTCTGTGGGGCACACCACTCAGGTAAGCGTACCTCGGTAATGTTTAAAATCACAGAAGCTACCGCGTAGTGTACCCCCTGGTATAGTACCTTTTCCGTCGGCACTATTACCAGCACATTCCCTGGTCCCTTGGTGGTGGCACGGCACCCCTCTATGTGTGGTCTTTCTGTCTGAGTCATGGGCAGGGGCTTTCGGGCGTGTGCCATGAGTTCAGTTGCTTTGACTGGGGCTGGGTCGCGTGGGACTATACCAGATAGATCCCAGCCACCCTGGCCATCTTCCCTCATGGGAATAGATAGCGAGCTCCTCCATGCCTCTTTCGCCACCCCCAGCAGTCACAACCGGTGCTCTCTCTCCTGAGCACCCATAAATTTGGGAATCGTCCATGTCGCCTCGCTTCCCAGTGCTCATTCCTATCAGGGCGATTAGGAGTATGCCCCCCTTCATTTTGAAATCCCTTCTGTAAAGAGACACAAGAGCATATAGTGTAGGGGGTGGCTGTGTGCCCAGTCAGCTTCGCCTCTGACTGTCTCTGATTGGTTCGAATTGCTCCTACACCCCTGGGTTCTAGACACCAGAGTTAGGTACAGGCGGCGATGCAGAAAAACGAGTAGACAAATGGTTTGGTGCAAGAAAACCAACATTTTTTAAAAGGCTGAATAAAACACAATACTGAGAACCACTGGAATAATTACAGGCATAAACAAACAATACACATATGGGAATGGGGAACACATGGCACATCGAGGGAAACAAATACATTAAAAATCCCCTTATCCTTATCCCATCCCCTATACCTAACTGAATTATGCTACGAGGGGCCAGGAATTCATGCTCACCAATTTGAAACCTTTTGCTTTAACTGGTGGGGTTTTGAGGTTCACTCTTGCTGTCCTTTGGGGTACCTGGTTGTCATGTGGTCACAGGGCGCAGTGCTGAAGTTGTTATTGCAAAGCACCCTCCTTTTCCTCAGCTAATGTCGTCGTCGAGTTGCGTCTTCGTCTTCTTCTTCTTCCCTGGGCGGTTTAGTCGCTGACGGGTTTATTAAAACGGTTGGGGCTCGGTTGGCGGTTTACACTGTTAAACTGATTTTACTACCTATCCTTCGAACGCCAGTTTATTCATCATGGACGCTGCTATCTATGCTTCGAACACCAGTTTATTCATCAAACGCCACCTTATAACTAGGCGTTTGGTCCCCAACATGTCTTTCTGCTGCCCTCCTCTGCCCTTATCGGTTTACCGTATTCTTCGTCTCGTCTCGTCTCGGCTGCCCTTTTGTGGCCTGTGTGTCCTGCGTGTCTTCGAATTCGGGTCTCGTTCTCCTCCCGCGTTTAGCCCTCGGTGTAGCAATGGGCATCCTTGGTGTTGGGCGGCGCGGGGAGCGAGAAGAGAGCCCGCCATGAGGCCAGGGCACAAGAACGAGAGTTAGCAGGCCAAAAGCCAAACGACAAAGGGCCAGAGCAAGAGCGAGCATTCACTACCGATGCGCCTACAATTATACCCGATTCTTCATTCCTTATCTGCCTGCCAAATCAAGTCAGTCCTTTGTCTAACTTTTGGCGGGCTTGTTTAAAATGATTACAGCCATTTACTTTAACGACTTCTGGAGTGGTTGTCTCCGTGTTTAATGGCCTCGATGTCCTGGCTGTTTGTCATTTATGGAACTTAATCGGGTTTCCTGACTTGTCAGCTACCTGTGAACTGTTACCGATTACATATTCAGAAACCAAATGGCCTCGATCATGGTGAATGAATGCATATTCTGTGTTTGCTTTAGCTGTCTGGCTCCACAAAGTCTCTTCACAGATTCATGCATTTTAAGTTTCATTTCAAGTTTGAAAAAGTGCCTGTCTTTTTTGCAGCGCCTTGCTTTCAAAATCCTGTACTTTTGGTCACGAGGTTACAGAAGCCATTTTGGGTACCCCTTTTAACAACTTGTCCATGCAGGGTCCCTTTATCCATAACTTTTGGGGAATGTGGGAAATTTGAGAACGCTGCACTCCCCCCTGTTGATACTAAACTTGTTTAAGTATCATCCTGACAAGGTGAGCAAAATTTCCGACCCTCCATAGTCAATCTCCCCCTGCAATTACCTATCTAAGATACACACGACACATGCAATTCCCATTCTGTAAAAATGTAGTGTACATAAGCATACATAGACTAATTACTGTTGTTTACACACATCCAAGCATGGAGGGGTCCAACGCCCCTGCACAACTTGGTACACATATATTTTATTAAAACAACACGTCAAAAATCTTTATTAAAAACAACAAAAATACAAAAAAACAACAATCTTTAATCAATAATACAAACAACAAATTCAAACAGGTGTATCTCCCTCCACCTTAACATAATGTTCCTTCCACATCCTTTGTTTTGGAATTTGAGTATTTGACCTTTTCCCTTGCACTGAGTGCATACTAGTTAAAATACTATCCCCAACTGCCAAACCACGAGAATCTGGGAAGCCAGTCTAATCCACGAAGGGACCTCTATATTCTCAAACATGTCCCACCAGGGTGGAACAACAATATCCAGTATTTTAGCCCCTATCTCTACAGTTTCCTGCTCCAGAGTGTAAAAATGTTTCTGGGAGACTATTACTGCTTTGAGTGTTTTGGAAAGATGTTCTGGGAGAGGGGGAATTTCATAGCCAAAATGCGCTACATACTTTTGTAGATTGGTGAAATTCTCCTTTACACTGCGGTGAACAGTGGAGGGTTCAGGAATGGGGACAATTCATTCCTGGGCCACTTGAACTTCTGCCTCGGGTTTAAAGCAGAAACTGCTGTCACTAACCAGACACCAGCTATGCTGTCCATGCTGGTAGTGGGGCGCACCCGTGGTGACACAATATGTCCCACCTCCTATATATGCTACCTGTGGGGGAACATGGTCTTGTGCCATTGCCTCCATGGTACAATTTATAGGTTTTGCGCCAGCAGCTCTGAACCCGCACTTTGGTTTTCAATAGGCATTCAAGTGCTGGGGACACAGGATTATGTGTGGTCCCCGGCTCTGGCACCCTGAGAAGTTAATACCTGTCATAGCGTGCTCCAACTTTATGACATAAGGTGGGACAGCTGTGAAACGAATGTGTGCACCCCCTTGAATGACTCCAATGTTCTCAACCCTCTATACCGGTGCAGGTCGGGCTGTCCTACCCATGACCGGCATCCTAACTACTATACCCATGATCGTGTGGTTTGACCGTCCACAATCTACTGGGACTGGGTAGGCCTCAGAAGCTAGCCGCAGTTGAAACGGGCTTAATGCATTCTCAAATGGATGGAGGGCTGCGAGGTGTTTGTTGCCCATCCAGGAGGGGACTAAACCCTGTTTTAAATCCTTCAGGTTACTGCGGCCCTCGCCCAGCAACCACGCCCCATACAGCACGCACACCTCGTTCTGTGCAGCCTGATCTGAAGCATTTCTGTCCTCTCTTATGAGGGCATTTACGGTCTTTGCGTGTTTCTCCAGCTCGGCTATAATTTCTTTTAAATGGTGCGTCATGGCCTGGTCCTCATGTAACTCTGAGCCCACTACCTTGTTTTCATCCATCAGGATTTTCTTTATCTGTGGTTTTAAGCCGTTTATCTAGGTCTGCAACTTTATGTCATCTAAACTGTTGATGACAGAGGACCCAGTGCTAAACGCAGTAAACACATCATTACATGCTCCCCTTCTTTGCCTCCCTGTATTACCCAAAAACTCATGGTGTGTAGTGTACAGTTCGGTTTTGTCGACATTGGCGAAATCGAACTCAAAACATTTCCAAAACACCTCCTTTAATAGGGCCTGGTATAACTGCTCTGTCTCTTTGGGGCACCACTCCGGTAAGTGTACCTCGGTGAGATTTAAAATCACGGAGGCTGCCACGTAGTGTAACCCCTGGTACAGCACCTGATCCGTAGGCACTAGAACCAACCCATTCCCTGGTCCCTTGGTGGTGGTGGGGCACCCCTCCCTGTGTGTCCTTGCTGCCTGGGTCGTGGGCAGGGACTTTCGGGGGCTGGTCTCAAGCTCAGTGGCATTGACTGGGATCGGGGAGTGTGGGACCGCGCACGCCTTCAGGCTGGTATCCCACTTCATCCCCTCCCCAGCGTCTTGCCACTGCCAGTGGAAAATGATGGATATGCCTGTGGGGCAGACCTTCTCTGACCCCCGCATACAGCCATAAATCGCTTGATCCGGTTCCCACCACTTGTCCCAGCACACACTTTATCCCCCGTGAATCCCTGTAATTGTCCAGTGAGTATTGTTCCCCAACCATTCCCACTCGACTGCGGATTTCCTCATATCCTTGCTCAGCTTTCTGAGCCACCACCAGCTAGCCAAAGGAATGTGTCCCTTGCATGTTAAAAGTATACATTTCCCTACAGTGACGCTGACCCTTGTGGTAACGACCTGTACCCTGTGGCACAGGAGGGAGGCCTCCCCGTATGTGAACCCGGTCTGGCTGGAGTACTGAGATGAATTGGACCCCAGCCACTCTGGCCACTTTCCCTCGTGGACGTAGACGGCGATCTCCTCCACGTCCCGTTCACCACTTCCATCGGTTAATATAGGTGCTCTTTCTCCTGAGCACCCATAGATGTGGGATTCCTCCACGTCATCTCGCTTTCCAATGCTCAATCCTTTCAGGGTGAGTAGGAGTACGCCCCCCTTCATCCTTAAAATCTCTCTGCAAAAGATACAAGAGCATATAGCCAGGTCCCGAGGAGATTTTTTGGCTTGGGTGAAGCATAGTCGGGTCTCACGACCTCGACTCAAATACACATACTCTTAACAGAATACTACTTATCTTAAACCGACCCATCACCTTGTTTAAACTTACACTAAACACCTAAACTTAAATTACCTAAACTATATACACCCGCCGCCCGTCTCCGGGAGGCCAGCCTAATCCCTGTTTGGGCTGCGGCACACCGCTCCCTTTGGCGGAACCGCACAGCCCTGTACGTTCGGTCCCTCACAGCCTGTGGCTGCTGGCTGGGGACCTCTGTCCTTGGACATACCCCTAACTCGGGAGGCTGTCCCTTTAAAATGGGGAGCAGGTGACCACGGTTTCCTTGGCTGGGGCATCTGTGGGGACTTTCTAGGGACCTTGGCGGGTGGGAGTTTTCTGAATGGTGGGCCCTTTAACCCGAGCCACTGTCCCCTCCGGTGCGGTCTGTGGACTTACCACTACCGTCGGCTTGGGATATTGTTCCTCAGGCTTTACCTCTCCCGAACCTGGGCAAGGGGCAGTTAACTCTTGGCAGCCTGTTGCAGCAGGCTGAGAGACTCCGCTCCCAGGTCCCAAATCTGGGTCCGGGGCGGGGTCTCCGCCTTCAGGTCCCTCCTCCTCTGAACCTGGGTCAGGGACGGGGTCTTTGCCCTCGGGTCACTCCTCATCTGGATGCCAGAAGAGCGGGGAGTGTCCCAATTGGTGGGCGGGATGCCCCCCCCACTTAAACAAGCCACTGTGCCTGCCTGTGCTGTCTGTGAACTTGTTCCCGCTGCAGGCTGAGGATCTCTATCCTCAGGCCTTACCCCAACTGACTGCATTCTCTTCTCAGGATTAATCAGTTTGCACTGATTAATATGGAACCATTTGGTGCGCCGTGGCATCTTAATGGTGTATACCATGGGGCTTGTCTTGTCTACAATGCTGCAGGGCCCCATGTATAGCATTTCTAAACTTCCTACTCGAGCATAGTTCCTCACCATGACCTGATCTCCTAACTCCCACTCGTGGTGTTTTCAGGGTTCTAGCAGCAATCAGTTGCTCCAATGCTGCTTTCCCATGTTCCCAGCCGTCTGCCCATGGACCAGTGTGAGGTGCTCGTAGAGGTTTCGTGCGAACCTGTCCCGGTTCACCTCTCTGAGCTGACCTTCTGTGAGCACCGGGGCTAGTACATGGGTGGGTGTCCGCATAACTCAGCCAGTCATCAGCTCATGTGGGGAGTACCCCGTGCTTTTCGACTGGCTGGCTCGGATCACCATCAGGACTAACGGTAGGACCTCCACCCATTTTCTAGGTGAGTGTACAGTCTCATTCCTCAGCCTTTCCTTCAAGGTCCTGTTCATCCTCTCCACAATCCCTGAGGACTGTGGGTTGTGTGCAATGTGCCACTTCCCCTCAATGCCGAGCACCATAAGGGTATTCTGCAGGACCTGCCCGGTAAAATGACTCCCTTGGTCGGACTCCACATACTGTGGTAGCTCGCATCGCGAGAACACCTCCCTGACCAGGATCATAAGAACATAAGAACATAAGAAATAGGAGCAGGAGTAGGCCAATCGGCCCCTCGAGACTGCTCCGCCATTCAATAAGATCATGGCTGATCTGATTCTAACCGCCAATCTACTATCACAGAACCATCTCCTGAATCTAACAGAATTAGACACACGAAATAGGAGCAGGATCAGGCTACACGGCCCCTGGGCCTGCTTCGCTACCCATAGGGCCATGTCCGATCCGAACCTAGACTCATGTCCAAATTCCTGCCCACTCCCCGTAACCCTTAATTCCCTTGACTTCTAGGAAACTGTCTATTTCTGTTATAAATTTATGTAATGATGTAGCTTCTACAGCTTTTTGGGGCAGCATATTCCATGGACCTACCACCCTCTGAGTGAAGTAGTTCCTCCTCATCTCAGTTTTGAAAGAGCAGCCCCTTATTCTAAGACTATGCCCCCTAGTTCTAGTTTCACCCATCATCTGGAACATCCTCCCCGCATCCACCCGATCCAACCCCTTCACAATCTTATATGTTTCAATAAGATCGCCTCTCATTCTTCTGAACTCCAATGAGTAGAGTCCCAATCTACTCAACCTCTCCTCATATGTCCATCCCCTCATCCCCGGGATTAACCGAGTGAACCTTCTTTGTACTGACCCGAGAGCAAGTATGTCTTTTCTTAAGTATGGACACCAAAATTGTATGCAGTATTCCAGGTGCGGTCTCACCAATACCTTGTACAACTGAAGCAATACCTCCCTATTTTTATATTCTATCCCCCTAGCAATGAAAGCCAACATTCCATTGGCCTTCTTAAACACTTGCTGCACCTGCATACTAACCTTTTGAGTTTCGTGCACCAGGACCCCCAGATCCCTTTGTACTTCAGTACTTTCAAGTTTCTTGCCATTAAGATAATAATTTGCTCTACGATTTTTCCTGCCAAAGTGCATAACCTAACACTTTCCAATATTGTATTCCGCCTGCCAAATCTCTGCCCACTTACTTAGCCTGTCTATGTCCCCTTGCAGGATTTTTATGTCCTCCTAACACACTACTTTCCCTCCCATCTTAGCATCATCTGCAAACTTTGATATGTTACACTCGGTCCCCTCCTCCAAATCATTAATATAGATTGTAAAGTGTTGGGGACCCAGCACTGACCCCTGCGGAACAGCACTAGTTACTGATTGCCAGTCTGAGAATGAACCCTTTATCCCAACTCACTGCCTTCTGTTAGATAGCCAATCCTGTATCCATGCCAGAATATTACCCCCAATCCCGTGATTTTTTATCTTAAGCAATAATCTTTTGTGTGGCACCTTGTCAAATGCCTTTTGGAAGTCTAAATACACTACGTCCACTGGTTCCCCTTTATCCACCCTATATGTTACTTCCTCAAAGAACTCCAGCAAATTTGTCAAACATGACTTCCCCTTCATAAAACCATGCTGACTTTGTACTATTAAATTATGATTATCCAAATGTCCTGTTACTGTCTCCTTAATAATGGACTCCAAAATTTTACCATCCACAGATGTTAGGCTAACCGGTCTATGGTTTCCAGCCTTCTGCCTACTGCCCTTTTTAAATAAGGGTGTTACATTAGCAGTTTTCCAGTCTGCCCGGACCTTTGCTGAGTCCAGGGAGTTTGGGAAAATTATTACCAATGCATCCACAATCCCTACCGCCACTTCCCTCAAGACCCTAAGATGTACGCCATCAGGTCCAGGTGATTTATCTGCCTTGAGTCCCATTATTTTACTGAGTACCACACCCTTAGTGATTTTGATCATGTTTAGCTCCTCCCCCCCATAGCCCCCTGTTTGTCCAGTGTTGGGATATTCTTAGTGTCCTCTACTGTAAAGCCTGATACAAAATAATCATTCAGTGTTTTTGCCATCTCCATCTTTCCCACCATTAATTTCCCGGTCTCAACCTCTAAGGGACCAACATTTACTTTAGCCACCCTTTTTCCTTTTATATAACGATAAAAACTCTGAGTATCTCTTTTTATATTTTTTGCTAATTTACTTTCATAATCTATCTTCCCTTTCTTAATCAATCTTTTTGTTATTTTATGCTGTCTTTTAAAGTTTTCCCAATCCTCTATCCTCCCAGTAGATTTGGCTACCTTAAGAGCCCTTGTTTTTAGTCGAATACTATCCTTAATTTCTTTACTTAGCCACGGATGGCTGTCTTTTCTTTTACACCCTTTTCTTCTCAGTGGAATATATATTTTTTGGAAGTTGTAAAATAACTCCTTAAATGCACACCACTGATCATGTATCGTCTTACCCTTTAATCTATTTTCCCAATCCACTCTACTCAATTCCGCTCTCATACCTTCATACTCTCCTTTATTCAAGCTTAGCACACTTGTTTGAGATCCAACCTTCTCACCCTCTAATTGAATATGGAATTCAACCATATTATGGTCACTCATTCCAAGGGGATCCTTTACTAGGACATTTTTAATTAATCCTGTCTCGTTGCACAGGACCAGATCTAAGGTTGCTTGCCCCCTGGTTGGTTCAGTTACATACTGCTCAAGAAACCCATCCCTAATACACTCAATGAACTCATCCTCAAGGCAGCCCTGCCCAATTTGATTTGTCCAATTAATATGATAGTTAAAATCCCCCATAATTATAGATGTTCCCTTATTACAAGCCTCAACTATTTCCTGATTGATACTCCGTCCAACAGAGTTGCAACTGTTCGGAGGCCTATAGACTACGCCCACTAGTGTTTTTTTCCCCTTATTATTCCTTACCTCCACCCAAACTGTTTCATTATCCTGATCTTTTGTCCCAATATCATTTCTCTGTATTACAGTGATTCCTTCCTTTATTAACATAGCCACCCCACCTCCCCTTCCTTCCTGCCTGTCCTTCCTGATCGTTAAATAACCTGGTATGTTTAATTCCCAGGCATTGTCACCCTGCAGCCATGTTCCTGTAATGGCCACAAGATCATACCCATATGTAGTTATTTGTGCCATTAACTCGTCTATTTTGTTAGGAATGCTACGTGCATTCAGATAGAGAACTTTCAAATATGTTTTGTGACACTTAGTTCCTGCTTTTGCCTTTTTATTACTTTACCTTTTACTCCGTACCTTCTGCCCCTTCCTGACATGCTCTGGTTTTTAATTTCCCCACTGCTACCTAAGTCTATGACCTTCTCTGTTGTCATTTTTATTACTTGCTCTCTAGGAACCTCTCCCTGACTAGTTAGTTTAAAGCCCTCTCTACAGCCCTAGTTATATGATCCACCAGGACTCTCGTCCCAGCACTCGCCAAGTGAAGCCCGTCCCAATGGAACAGCTCCCTCCTGCCCCAGTACTGGTGCCAGTGTCCCTGGAAGAAAAACCCATTTCTCCCACACCAGTCTTTGAGCCATGCATTTAACTCCCTAATTTTCTTTGTCCTAGCCAAATTCACTCGTGGCTCAGGTAATAATCCAGAGATTATTACCCTTGAGGTTCTGTTTTTTAATTTGACCCCTAGCTCGTCATACTCCTTTAACAGAGCCAGCTTCCTAGTCCTATCTACATCGTTTGTACCAACATGGACCACGACAACTGGATCCACCCCCTCCCACTGCAAGTTTCTTTCCAGCCTAGAGGAGATGTCCTTAACCCTGGCACCGGGTAGGCAACACAGCCTTCGGGACTCTCGCTCTCGGCTGCAGAGAACTCTATCTCTCCCCCTAATAATACTATCCCCTACCACTAC
Source organism: Somniosus microcephalus (assembly GCF_052327205.1). Classification (NCBI taxonomy): domain Eukaryota; kingdom Metazoa; phylum Chordata; class Chondrichthyes; order Squaliformes; family Somniosidae; genus Somniosus; species Somniosus microcephalus. The sequence continues at coordinate 176,970,681 of NC_140991.1, read as the reverse complement.
AACTTTTATATTTACACCCCCCTCTTGAATGGTCCCCCATTCCATGGTGCTGTGGCCAGGTTGCTCATCCTCCCTGCAGTCCCTGCTCCTGTCCCCAGAGGGAGTCAGCACCTCGAACCTGTTGGACAAGAGCAAGGGCTGCGGTTCCTCCAGCTCTACCTCCTGGATCCCCATACCTGCCTCATTCATAGTCACACTGTCCTGTCCCTGACCATGGGCTACATCTGAATTAATTAACTTCATAGGTGTGACCACCTCCTGATACACAGATTCCAGGTACTTCTCCCCCTCCCTGATGTGTCGCAGTGTCTGCAGCTCAGACTCCAGCTCATCAACACGGAGCTGGAGTTCCTGTAACAGCAGACACTTGTCACAGTCATAATCACCGTGAGCCTCAATGGGGTTCACCGGCTCCCACATCTCGCAACAGTAACACATCACCTGCTCCATTCTATGTAATTAATTAAAATTTTTATTGTTAGTTATGGACACCCTCTGCCCGATTTTAGATGCTAGTATCCCCTTTAAATAATTGGATTTAAATTAAATCAATCCCTCTAGCTACACCAGTTAAATGGTTTACCAGCAGTCACTCTGCACCAGAAAGGCCTTATTAACTACAACCTACAGAGTTAAAGTTTGAAAAGAGCACCTAACACCCCACTTACCCTATCTCACACTTACCCAAACTCACAGCACTCTTTGATGACTCGCACTCAGTGCTTGCTCGCACTAGGACTGGTCTTTTTATACTGTTTGTTTGTTTACAGCCAAATGAGTCACCCCTGCTGATTGGTTAGAAAACTGGTTTCAACTGCCTGCTGTGCCAATTTACTCCTACTGCAGTGTAACATTGTTTTACTCTTCTTAAACCAACAGAATCCCAAATATTTAACTTTTCCCCTTTACTTAAACTGCTTAAGTAATCTTATCAAGAATGATTTAAAGAAAAATAACAATTAAAGAACTCTCACACTTATCCAAACTCACAGCACTCTTTGATAACTCGCACTGTACATCCTGGCTGTACCCAGAGCTGTGGCTTTTCGGCAGGGGAAGGCTTCTAAGCATTTTGTAAACACATCTACCAGGACTAGGCAGTACTGATAGACGCCCTGGGCGGTGGGTAGGGGCCCGATGTAGTCGACCTGGATCGACTGCCATGGTCCCTCTACCCTCCTGATGTGTCCCATAGGTACCTTCCTTTTGTGGGTGTCAGGGTTGTTAGCAGCACACACCAGGCAGCTGGCACAGAACTCGCGGACATCTTCCCTGAGTCCCGGCCAACATCTCACTTGTTCCACCCACTGCCAGGTGGTCTCAGGCATGGGATGCCCCGCTCCTGGACCCTCATGGGCCAGTTGAAGGAATTCCCTCCTGTGCTGTGGTGGTACTATCCATTGTTCTCCCATAAACAGCATGCCTTCCTTCACAGAGAGGGCTGCCATGCCATAAGGGTCCTCTACCCTTTTTCCCTCAGTCACTGCACTGAGGACTGTCTTGAGGATGGTGTCTTGGGTTTGGGCCGTTTAAGGTCTGGGGTTAAAGCTACCCCTGCACTCCCTTGTGTCCCATTCCTCCCCCTGACTGCTGCTATAGGATTGGACCGATATGGGTCCCAGAAAGTGCCTGTGTGGCCACCCTCCTTAGCTAGCACATCGGCCTGCTGGTTGCCCTTACCACGGGGTTCTGTGGAGGAATGGGCTTTCACCTTGTGGATGAAAATCTCCCCTTTTTCCCCCACTGCTGCTAAGATTTCCTCCAGCAGGGGTTTCACTGTGAGGGGTCTCCCGTCAGCGGAGGTGTATCTGTGGCGGGACCAGATGGCCTGGTACTCCATACACGAATTGCATGTGAACATGCTGTCCGAGCAAATCGTGTATGGGGTGGGGAAGATTTCGGGGTGTGTAACAAGGCACACTACCGTGGACAGTTCAGCCTGCTGGGCGCTCATGGTGCTTGGGAGCTTAATTGCCAGGGCAATGCTTGCCGCTGGGTCTTAAACTCAACACTCTGTGAGTCGCTCACCAGCAGATACAGTGCTAGAGCCATCCACATAGATTTCGCGGCCTGTGTCCACTTCCCAAACCCCTTCTATGGAACACCGGTCGGCTGTTCCAGGGTATAGCAAGATAGCTGCGAGCTTTGGCTCGCAGATCCCTTTTACTTTCAGGTCCATCTGTGAGAGAAGCCGGGTCCAGCGAGTAATGCGGGCACTGCTCACTGTCCCATCCTTGAATCTCCCATCCAGGAGCATCTGGGTGGGCGTATGATGGGTGAGGAGGGTAATGGGAGAGGTGCCTGTAAAGATCAGCGTTCTTTTCACAGCCCAATTTGTGGCCAAAAGGTGCCTCTCACAATTGGAGCAGCTCCGCTCCACATCCGTGAGTAGCCTGGAGGAGTAGGTCACCGGCCTCAGCCTGCCATACTGCTCTTGGAGCAGCAGAGCACTCAGGCTGTTTCCGCTGGCGGCTACCTCCAGGAAGAACTCTTTCCCCCATCTGTGTCCCCTAGAGCTGGTGTGGTCTGCAGATCTTCCTTGAGTCTGACAAATGCTGCCTGGCAACCCTCATCCCAAACCCACTCCACTCCCTTATGTAGGAGTCAGAGCAGAGGGGCTGCTGTGGCTGCATAGTCCTCAATAAAATCTCTGCAGTACCCAGTTAGCCCTAGAAAATATCTCACTCCCGTGACTGTGTTGGGGACTGGTAAGTCCTGTACCACTTCCCTTCTAGCTTTGTCTAAGGCCCCTTCCCCAGTGCATACGGTCAGGCCCAGGCATTTCACCTCCTGCTGGCTGATCTGCGCTTTCTTTGGGTTCACTTTAAAGCCCTCCTGCCTGAGCAGTTCCAGCAGTTCGGCCAGTAGTGGGCCATGCTCCTCTCTTGAATCCGTGAATAGAAACTGTTGTGTGTGTAACCTGTACCACCTTAAGAGACTACCTTAAGAGATGGACTACTTTCTCTTGGCTACTGTATATTGTAGTACCGGTGGTGACCACACCAGTATATAAACTCTGTGTAGTAATTTGTTAAGCAGTTCAGCCCTGACCTTCGATTAGTAAAGACCTGTTTTAGTTATTCTTGTTGTCTGTGTCCAGTGATTTATATTAAGCATATCTGGAACACTCAGACTCAACAGTGGTGACGAGTCCGATCTTACCCTGCGGCAGTTTGCATCCAAGGCAGCTTCGTCCCCAGAATGGGCGTCGAGAAGAGGCATCCGCCCTCATCATCCTGCTGAGCACCACATTCGAACGGGAGGCATCGAGAACCCGGGGAAATTATTGACCACGAAGTCCTCCATCAGCGACAGGCAGTGATCATCCTTCTACCACGGTGGTGGGTAAGCCGATCTAGCGGCACGGGCAGAAAGTCGGCCGCGTTGTCAGTGGAGAAGGGGAGGGAAACCGGAGGAATAAGGGCGGAGTACTCGACCGCAGCCGGTGAAAAGGACCGGGCTGCAATCGGGGCGAGAGGCGCAGCGACAAGGGCAGCGTTAAGGCCACAAGAACCGCGGAGAACTTGACCGCAGCCGGTGTAAAGGGCCGGGCTGCAATCGGGGCTGAGAGGCGCAGCAACGAGGGAAGCGTTGATGCCCACAAGAACCGCGGGGGAGCAAAAGCAGCGTCGGGGAAAATAAGAACCGCTGGGAGGCGAGAACGGCAACAGCGCGGTCATCGCCATTGTAGCCAGCGGGGGAAGAAGACAAGCGCGGAAAAAGCCGCCAAGCGCGGGAAGCCGCCATTTTAGTAGGCGGGAGAAGAAGACAAGCACGGGAAGCCGCCATTTTGGGAAAATAAAATAGTTAAAGAAAATCTCAAGGATGCCTAAACACGGTAACATCACTGCTTTTGATAGTGATGTTGAAGATTGGACCACGTATGTAGAACGCATTGGAGTTTATTGTACAGCAAATGAAGTACCAGATGATAAGAAAGCAATAACATTATTAAACTCAATGGGGGCGAAGACACATGGGTTATTGAAGCATCTGATAACACCAGATAAACCGGCGGATCAGACTTTCGCGAAAATTGTTACGATCCTGCAAGAACATTTAAACCCCACGCCGCTGATGATAGCGGAACGATTTAAATTTTACAGCAGAACGCAGCTGAAAGAGGAAAGCAACGCTGAATTCTTAATTGAACTGCGTAAGCTATCAAAGTACTGTCAGCCTGGTACAGGACTAGCAGATGCTCTGAGAGATAAATTCGTGTGTGGATTATTAAAAGAAGGAACACAAAAGCGTCTGCTAGAAGAAAAGGACCTTACGCTTGAGAAAGCTGTCACCATTGCAGCATCGCACGAGGCCGCAGCAAGAGGCACCATGGAAATGCAACTAAGGTCACCGGAACTCAGCACCAATCAAATGGCATTGGTTGCAGTAAAGTGTTATCGTTGCGGAAGGACAACGCATGATCAGAATCAGTGCTGGTTCAAAAATCAGGAATGCAGAAAATGTGGCAAGCTCGGTCACATAGCTAAAGTATGCCGGCCAGGTAAGAAGACCAGCAGCAAAAAGTCACCACAGGAAAAGTGCAAAAAGGTACACAAGGTGACAGAGAACAGTTCGGATGAACAGAAGACGGATTCAGACTCCAGCAGTAAGGAACTGGGTTGTCTAAGAATACATAATGTGGGTAACACAGCAGGCCACCAAACTATCTGGGTCACACTTCAGATAGCAGGAGTCCAAGTGAAGATGGAATTGGACACTGGATCGGCATTGACGGTCATGAATAAGCAAGATTACAAAAGGTTATTTCCACACATTCCCTTAAGGGATACGGAGATTGTTTTGAAAACATACACGGGGCAAAGAGTATACCCCATTGGAAAGGTAAAGGTAAAGGTGGTCCACAAGGATAAAGAAAGCCGAGGAATGGACTTATATGTGTTACCTGAGGGAGGTCCACCATTACTGGGACGGGAATGGATCAGGAGAATAAATATGGACTGGCATTCCTTAAAAGCACTAACAGTAGATTCCGGCAAAAAGGAAGATGTCAAACCTAAACGACTGTCCAGAATATTGGACGATGCTAAAGAGGTGTACCAGCAGGGACTGGGAAAACTGAAAGGAATTACGGCAAACATCAAAGTTGAAGAACATGCAAATCCGAAATTTTTCAAAGCCAGACCGGTACCTTATGCGATACGACCTGCTGTGGAAGCTGAGCTGGAAGGACTAGAACAGTCCGGAGTACTGTCAAAGGTGGACTGGAGTGAATGGGCCATGCCCATTGTTCCCGTCATGAAGCATTCATCGAGTAACAAACCGGGGGAACCGGGGAAGGTTCGCATCTGTGGCGATTTCAAGATCACTGTTAATCCGGTGCTTCACACAGTGCAATATCCACTTCCACGGATTGAGGATATCTTTGCTTCGTTGGCTGGCAGGAAACACTTTACCAAGATAGACCTGGCGCAGGCGTATTTACAGATGGAAGTTGATGAAGCGTCACGCCAGTATCTCACGATCAACACGCATAAGGGCTTATATCGGTATAATAGACTGGTTTTTGGAGTGGCATCGGCTCCAGCGATTTGGCAAAGGGCCATGGAGCAGGTATTACAGGGAATTCCAGGCACACAATGTTACCTGGACGACATTCTGATTACAGGAAATGATGATGAGGAACACCTTGCAAATTTGGAACAGGTGCTCAACAGATTGAAAGAATATGGACTTCGAGTTAATCACCAGAAATGTGAGTTCTTTCAGAAGCAAATCTCGTACTGTGGTCACGTCATTGACCAGGAGGGGCTTCACAAGTCACCTGACAAGATCGAAGCAGTTGTGAAGGCTCCCGCTCCAGAGAATGTATCCCAGTTGAGGTCGTTCCTAGGGTTGATTAACTATTACCATAAGTTTCTGCCAAATTTATCCATGGTGCTACACCCGCTGAATGCTCTTTTGCAGAAGGGAGTGCCATGGAAGTGGAGCGAGGACTGTAAGTGGGCCTTTCACAAAGGCAAGGCATTGATCACCTCTAAGGAAGTGTTGGCTCACTTTAACCCAACGCTGCCTATTCGGTTAGCTTGTGATGCTTCTCCATATGGTATTGGGGCAGTGCTCTCACATAAGTTGCCAAATGGCTTGGAAAGACCAGTCGCATTCGCATCCAGATCATTGACCTCCACTGAGCACAACTATGCTCAGATAGATAGGGAGGCTCTCAGCCTTGTGTCGGGAGTAAAAAAATTTAATCATTACCTGCAAGGGCAAAAGTTTACGCTGCTGACAGACCACCAGCCGTTGGTTTCCATTTTTAACCCTAAGAAGGGTGTTTTGGTGATGACAGCGCAAAGGCTCCAGAGATGGTCCCTTTTCCTAGGGGCACATCAATATCAGATCGAATTCAAAGGTACAAAGCAACATGGTAATGCTGATGGGCTGTCGCGCCTGCCACTACCTACAGCGGAAGAGGCACCGACAGTTGACCCTGTTGAGCTATTTCACTCGACCATCATCGAATGTTTACCAGTCACCAATGCAAGTATTGAGAGAGAAACCAGGAACGACCCGACACTGTCTCGGTTCTACGAATTGACAGTGAAAGGATGGCCAGCTCATGGTGAACCACTGTTACCGGCATTCTCAGCCAGACGAGAACAGCTGTCCGTCTGTCAAGGAACGTTGATGTATGGAACACGGGTGATTATTCCTCCTAAATTAAGGGAGAGAGTTCTAAAGGAACTGCATGAAGGTCATCTGGGGGGAGTCAAGATGAAAAGCCTTGCTAGGGCTTATGTGTGGTGGCCAGGCATCGACCAACAAATAGAGAATCTGACTAAAAGCTGCTCAGGTTGCCAAAAAGTTCAAAATGCACCTGCAATTGCACCGCTGCATCCATGGGAATGGCCTTCAACCCCATGGCAACGTGTACATATTGACTTCGCAGGTCCATTCATGGACTCCATGTTTTTAATTGCGGTAGACGCACATTCTAAATGGCCAGAAGTGATTAAGATGGCGACCACTACCTCGGAAAAGACGATCGCAGTGCTAAGAACGATATTCGCAAGAAATGGATTGCCAGAACAAATATGTTCAGACAACGGACCGCAGTTCGTGTCAGATGAATTCCAGAAATTCATGAAGAAGAATGGGGTGAAACATTATACCTCTGCCCCATATCATCCGGCTACAAATGGGTTGGCCGAGAGATTTGTACAAACGTTCAAAAAGGCGATAAAGACCAGATTCCACTACAACACAAGGTGGACAATTTCCTAATGGCATATCGAAACGCCACTCATGCAGTGACAAATCAAAGCCCTGCCATGATGTTCTATAACAGGAGGTTGCGGTCCAGGTTGGACTTGTTAAAACCAAATGTGCGGAGGGAAGTAGAAAACAAACAGTTCCAGCATATAAATAACAAGACCACTCGGAGTTTCGAAATAGGACAACCAGTGTTAGCCCGGGACTATAAGAATGAGAAATGGCAATCTGGAAAAATTCGTGCCAGACAAGGACCCCTGATGTACACGGTAGATATTGGTGAAAACGTAATACGACGTCATGCTGACCAACTTGTGGAATCGAGAACAAGGGTCGAACCTGTGACTATGACAGAGACACCAGTGGAAGAAGTTGGTGAACCTGAAGCATCTACCTCAGACGCCAATGTATCTGATGATGTCCAATCCATAAGAGATCAACTAGATGAGTCATCCCAGCAACGAGAACCAGAGACCCCTGAAAGGCGTTATCCAACTCGGATCAGGAGGCCTCCTCAGAGACTGAATCTTTGAACAGATTTGCATGAAGTTGTATATATGTTATCTGCCTCCTCAGAGACTGAATCTTTGAACAGATTTGCATGAAGTTGTATATATGTTATCCATGTTATGTTTAAATTGGGATGTATACTGTTAAGCTAAAAAGGGAGGAATTGTTGTGTATGTAACCTGTACCACCTTAAGAGACTACCTTAAGAGATGGACTACTTTTTCTTGGCTACTGTATATTGTAGTACCGGTGGTGACCACACTGGTATATAAACTCTTTGTAGTAATTTGCTAAGCAGTTCAGCCCTGACCTTCGATTAGTAAAGACCTGTTTTAGTTATTCTTGTTGTCTGTGTCCAGTGATTTATATTAAGCATATCTGGAACACTCAGACTCAACAGAAACAGGTCATCCACATAATGTACCAGCTGCCTGGGCTGGCTTAAGCCCTTTAAACTGTTTGACATGCATTGGTGGAAAATGTTAGGGCTATTGTGGAAGCCCTGAGGCAAACAGTTCCAGGTGTACTGTTGCCCTTTAAAAGTAAAGGCAAACTGGTACTGATCCTCTCTCCCTACAGTGATGGACCGAAACTCATTGGAATTATCCAGCACCGTGAAAGTGGTTGTGGATGCTGGGATGCTTCCTATCAGGTCGGGATCTGCTGCTACCGTGGGTGCACAGGCTGGGATGTTACTGTTGAGCACCCGATAGTCCACTGTGGCCCTCCAGGAGTTGTCCGGTTTTCTAACCGGCCACAGTGGAGAGTTCACGTGGGTGGCTATCGGTCTCAGGACCCCCTGTTGCACTAAGGAGGAAATGGCTGCTTCCATTTCTGACTCCGCTTCCCTGGGGAAGTTCTACTGGCTTTGTGGTCAGGCCATAGAGTCCCCATCTACACTGACCTCAAACCCAATCACCCTCCCATAATCACACTTGTGTGTGGCAAATGTGGCTAGGTGGGCTCGCACAAATGCCTGGTACTCCCTTGGCGTATTATTGACCATGAGTTCGAGGTTATGACCCTCTTTAGGCTTCATGGTGCACAGGGTCCCCTTCCCCTGTTTCCCTGGGATGACTACTACTCCGCCTTCCTTTTCTGTGTTTGCCTCCCATAGGCAATGATTCTTCAAATCCACCAGGATCCCATGGCCTACAATAAAGTCGGCTCCCAGGATCCCCTTTCCACCCTCCACTTCCCACTTCATTAGGACACAGGTCCACTTGGAGCGGAGTGTTCGTAAATGAATGGACAGCGGGATGGAAAATGAGCCAGCCTGTTCTTTACCTGTGAATCCCGACAGACTGTATGGGACCCCGTTAGATAGAGGTGAGGTGGTGGGGTTAGCTGAATGGATCACGGTGCATGATGACCCTGTGTCCAACAGATAGGTCCCCTTTACCTCTTCTACCTGCATTTCAACAAGGGGTCTCTTCCATAAGTCATACTTAAGGGAACACAGGTAATCAGGCTGTGCTGGCTCTAGTCAGGGCTGTGGGTTGGATGGGGCGGATGGGGTCAGTGCACTGGTACTGGCTGCTACCTTGCCTTGGCCAGTCAATAGGGACCTCATTGCGTCCAAAAATGACTTGACCGTGGCGGGAGGGATTCCTGTCTCTGTCTTTTGGGCTGGGGCTGAGGAATTATTTCCCTTGTTATCCTTCCAAGGATTTCTACACTCCTTCCTCCTGTGTTCATCCTTCCCACACCCGTAACAGTTAAGCTTTTTGTTGGAAGGGTGATTCCCTTCCTGATGCCACTCTTTCCTACCCTGGCCGGGTTTTTTTTCATGCACCTTCCACTTAGATGGGTGTGCATCCGTTCCCTTACCATTCCGGTAAGCTACGGTCATTTGTCTGATCACCGTCAGTTCGGTAGTCAGGGGATGCTTTGAGTCAAGCCACATTTCTGCCTTGGCCCTGACCTGTGGCAAGCTGTTTGCCACCAGGCAATGGAGCCAGTGGGCCAGCTGATCCTGGTCCAGGTGAGCACAGTTAGGTGCCCCAGTACAGGCACTCCTATACACCGGCCACAACCTGTCTCCGAAAGCCTGCGGGGTTTCCCGTGTGAGCTGCACTGTTTTCTCCACCCGGGAGAAAGGACTTCCCTGATTCATCCCCATGTCCTCAAGAACTTCCTCCTTGAGCTCCCCATACTCGCACTGTCCCTTCTTACATTGGTCAGAGAGGGACTGGAGGAGCTTACTCTCCAGGGAGACTAGCAGCACTTTGGCCTGTTCAGCATCATCGCACTCGTTGATGCTGGCTGCCTGCTCCACATACCTGAAGTGGACTGAGGGGTCCCAATTTTCCATGAGTTTTGGTATATGGCTTACCATAGCCCTACGCTGTTGGGTGCTGTAGGGAACTACGAACTGGTTTTGGAGGGGTCCCTCTTCTCCGTCCTCAGCGGGTGGGCCAAACCTTCGCTGCTGGGCCGGGCACATTGGCCCTGGTCCCAGCCTCACTCGCGGGGGTTTTTCCAACTCAGCTTCTACCCCTAACTCCAGCCCCCTTGCTGCCAGACGTCGCTGAAACCTGGCACTACGGGTGGTGGTCGTGGGACCTCCTGTTCCTCAACCGGGTCGTCCCTTGGCACTACCAGTGGTGTCTGAACCGTTCTCTCCTTGTTCCCTGTATAATCCACCTGGGCTTCCTTCGGGCTTATGAGGCACACCATGCCCTTTGCCTTCCTTAGGGCAAGGCTCAGATTCTCTATTTGTTCCTGGCAGGGGCCATGATCTGCATCTTCAAACCCCTGTGTGCTGGCTATCTTAAAGGCTGCCTTTAAGTCTTTTACTTACTCCTCCTGCTCTCTTACTTGTCTCGCTAGGCGGGCATTCTTTTCCCGCAACCTCAGCTCAATGCTCCTGGCCTCAGTGATCTGACACTGTAAGTATTCCTGCCTGGCCTTATGCACCTGAAGTAACTGCACCCTTTCCTAGTTCAGAGCCTGCAATCCTGCCAGTAACTTCTCCCCTGCTAGAGTCCTGTCTTTGACTTCCAGGGCAGACTCCTGTATCTCCGCTGCCTGTGTTTCAACGAGCCTGTCCAAAAGCTGAATGTGTTTCTTGAAGCACATCAGCCAGACTGACTTTTCTATGGATATTTTATGTTCCTTCCCTTCTGTCCATTTAGCTGCAGCATCTACCGGATGCCCAGCCTTTAACAGAGTAGTGATTCACTTCATAATGATATTCACTTTTCTGAAGACATAATTAGAAATCCTCTCTTCCATTACAGTTTGCTCTTCCGAATCAGTGTCTACTGCATCGCGCTCCTTTTGCCGGAGTCCTGCCGCGGTCGCCATTTCTGTAGGGTTGGTGTGTGCAGTCAGCTTTGCGCCTGACTGGTTTTGAGCAGTTTGAATCGCTCCCACACCCCTGGGTTCTAGACACAGGACTTAGGTACAGACGGCGATACAGAATTTTAGTAGACAACTGGTTTGGTGCAAGAAAACTGTGTTTTATTTGAGTCACACTTAAAATTACACACTTAAATTACTGCAGTAATTACAGGCATACAAAAGTACACTCAATTAAGTATGGGGAACATGTGGCACAATGAGGGAAAATCACATTAATAATCCCCCTACCCTTGTCCCACCCCCAATACCTAACTAAATTGCACTACAAGAGCCAGGGATTATGCTAACGAATAGGGGTTCCTTGACAGTTCGAATCCTGTCAATTAAGCTGGCTGCATTTTGGGGTTTGCTCTTTGTGCCCTTTGGGGCCTGCCTTCACCACATGGTCCCAGTCTTAGAATCTGTGAAGATTCTTCAGTTGGGTGGAGTCCACAGGTGCGGTAAGGGCGCAGTTGTGAATTTGTCTGGGTAAGTACCTTCTTTTCTCCGTTAGAGATAGGGAGTAAAGTCTTTGTTGGGCACTTTAGATTGTAGAGTGGAAAACTTCGGGTTTTGTTCTTCTGGTGGTGTTCTGGTCGTCGAGTTTTTGTTGCGGTTGGGGTTCGGTTGGCAGACTTCGGTGTCAGCTCGGTCGCGGTGGCTTAGCCCATTACCTGTGTAGTGGTAATGATCTGAAGGTATGGTTTACCTGGCCCTTTGTTACTGCGGTGCTCATAGTCGGTCTCTGTGTAAGGCTGCGGTTGAGGCCTAGTCATCTTCGGTCGAGCCTGCCCCACCATGCCTCCTCGCCATGATGTTCCATGAGCCTTCCGGTCTGCTTCTTTGAGTTTCGAGTAACCTGGCCCTGAGCGTGTGCCTGCTTGTCCCCCAATGCCACTCACTTTGGTTACCGGTGGGCCTACAATTATACTCTTGCTGAGTTTGTTGTCTGCGCGCCAAATCAGGGTTATTTCTTTGTCTGATTTTTGGCGGGCTCATTAAGGTTATTATAGTCGTTCACCTTAACTGGTTTTTGTTGGTTGTCCTGTTGTTAAATGGTCTTTAATGTCTTGGTGTTTGTTTATGCATAATGTAAATCGGTACCTTCCTGGCTTTGTAGCCAGCTCGAACTGTAAGCGATTATATATGCATAGTCTTGATGGCTTTATGTTTGTGCAAGATTAAGTCATTTCCTGGGTTGATTTGTTTTAAAGGGAAGAATGTGTGTTCTGTCTCCTTTAGCTGTCTGGCTTGAAATCACAAATCAAGCTGTCTCCCACAGGCCTGGGCATGTCGAGTTTTGAGTTTTGAACTTGACATGCTGTTTGCAGGGTCCTGCTTTAACCTGGCAGTCTTTGCCATAAGTCCAAAAGCCATTGTCCTTTTTGGGTACCCTTGTTAATAACTTGTCCTTCAGGGTCCCTTAGTAATAGCTTGGGAGATGTGGGAATTTTGTGAATTCTACACTGTGCATTCTCTGTGCTCGATAATGTCAGTTATTTGCATTCTCTGAACTCAGTAGTGTCAGTGCTGTGCTTTCTTTGCAGTCGACAGTGTCAGTGCTGAGCATTCTCTGAACTCGACTGTGTCAGTGCTGTGCATTCTCTGAACTCAATAGTGTCAGTGCTGTGCATTCTCTGAACTCAATAGTGTCAATGCTGTGCACTCCCTGAACTCCATTGTGTACACGCTGTGCGTTTTCTGAACTCGACAGTGTCAGTGCTGTGCATTCTCAGAACTCGATAGAGACAATGATGTGCCTTCATGAAACTCGACAGGTTTAGCACTGTGCATTTGCTGAACTTGATAGTGTCAACGCTGTGCTTTCTCTGAACTCGACAGTGTCAGTGCAGTGCATTGTCTGAACTCAATAGAGCCCACACTGTATATTCTCTAAACTCGATATTGTAAGCACTGTGTATTCTCTGAATGCGATATTGTCAGCGCTGTACATTCTCTGAACTCGACAGTGTCAGCGCTGTGTATTCTCTGAACTCGATATTGACAGCTCTGTGTATTCTCTGAACTCGATAGTGTCAACGCTGTGCCTTCTCTGAACTCGATAGTGTCAGTTTTGTGCATTCTCTGAACTCGATATTATCAGCGCTATGTATTCTCTGAACCTGCTAGTGTCGGCGCTGTGCATTCTCTGAACTCGATAGTGTCAGTGTTATGCATTCTCTGCACTTCATAGAGTTAGCACTTAGATTTCTCTGAACTTGATAGTGTCAGTGTTGTGCATTCTCTGTACATGATAGTGTCAGTGCTGTGCATTCGCTAAACTCGATAGTGTCAGCGCTGTGCATTAATGAAACTCGACTGTGTCAGCACTATGCATTCTCTGAATTTTCAGGGCTGTCCATTCTTTGAACTGGATAGTGTCAGCACTGTGCATTCACTGAACTCAATAGTGTCATTGCAGCGCATTCACTGAACTCGACAGTGTCAGCGCTGCGCATTCTCTGAACTCGACAGTGTCAGCGCTGTGCATTCTCTGAACTCGATAGTGTCAGTGCAGTGCATTCTCTGAACTCGATAGTGTCAGTGCTGTGCATTATCCAAACTTGACAGTGTCAGCACTGTGCATTCGCTGAACTCGACAGTGTCAGCAATGTGTATTCCCTGAACTTGATAATGTCAGGGCTGTGCATTCTCTCAACTCGACTGTGTCATTGCTGCGCATTCACTGCACTCAACAGTGTCAGTGCTGTGCCTACTCTGAACTTGATAGTGTCAGGGCTGTGCATTCTCTGAACTCAATAGTGTCAGTGCTGTGCATTCTCTGAACTCAGTAGTGTCAGTGAAGTGCACTCCCTGATCTCCATAGTGTACATGCTGTGCATTCTCTGAACTCGACGGTGTCAGTGCTGTGCATTCCCAGTACTCGATGGTGTCAATGCTGTGCATTCATGAAGCTCGACAGGGTCAGCGCTGTGCATTTGCAAAACTCGATAGTGTCAACACTGTGCTTTCTCTGAACTCGACAGTGTCAATGCAGTGCTTTGTCTGAACTCGATAGTGTCAGTGCTGTGCATTCTCTGATCTCAATATTGTCAGCATTGTGTATTCTCTGAACTCGATAGTATAAGTGCTGTGCGTTCTCTGAACTCAACATTCTTAGCGCTGTGCATTCTCTGTAACTGACAGTGTCACAGCTGTGCAATCTCTGTACGCGATAATGTTAGGGCTGTGCTTTCACGGAACATGATAGTGTCAGCGCTGTGCATCCTCTGAACTCGGCAGCACCAGCGCTGTGCATTCCCTGAACTTGATATTGTCAGTGCTGTGCATTCCCTGAACTCGATAGTGTCAGCACTGTGCATTCTCTGAACTCGATAGTGTCAGCACTGTGCATTCACTGAACTCGATAGTGTCAGCGCTGTGCATTCTCTGAACTCGACAGTGTCAGTGCTGTGCATTCTCTGAATTCGATAGAGTCAGCGCTGTGTATTCTCTGAACTCGATAGTGTCAGCGCTGTGCATTCTCTGAACTCGACAGTGTCAGTGCTGTGCATGCTCTGAACTCGATAGTGTCAGCGCTGTGTATTCTCTGAACCCAATAGTGTCAGCACTCTGCATTCTTAGAACTCAATAGTGTCACCGCTGTGCATTCTCAGAGCTTGATAGTGTCGTCGCTGTGCATTCTCTGAACTCAATAGTGTAAGTGGTTTGTGTTGTGTATGTACCTTTAAGGGAATAACTGGTTTTAGACTGCAGTACCGGCAGTGACCACCCCTGTATAAAAGGCCCAAGCAGGCTTCTGTATAATAGTCTGACGATGCCCTCCTGTTCAGTAAAGTACCTGTTAAACTGTTCTCCCGAAGTCCGTGTATTATTGAGGCGCGGACTTTACAGTGGCGATGAGTAAGTTCGAACTCACCTGCAGTGTGGCATCATCTCACAGGGATCTCGCCCTGAGAGGAGGTTTCTTGGAGGTCGTAGTCTGAGCAACGGGCATCGACAGCAGGCAACCGTCCAAAGAATTCATCGGTGTTCGGAGAATTGCGGGAGAGACTGTGGAGAGCAGTGCTTGGCTCCCCAGTAAAGGTGCTCCAGCAAATTGTGCTGGTAGCAGGTAGTGCGCTGACCCTTCCGGACTGCGGCGGGCTCAAGCTCAATCGAGCGACTCTACAAAACGGGCCACGCAGCGTCGCCGGGAAAAGAAAACAAGAGAGAGAGAGGGTGAAGCGCACAGGGCGCAGTCGGTGCTCAAGAACCGGGCAGCGGAGAGAAAATAAATGGGGGGAAGGAAAGCGAGACGCGCCAAAGCGGCAGGTCGCCGCCATTACCCTGTAGAATGCTAGGAGCAGCGTGGCAGCAACGGGAAGAAACAAAAGCACGGGAGGCACCATTTTAAATCACCCAAGATGCTGAAAAGTGGCAGTATCACTGCTTTCGACAACGAGGTAGAAGACTGGACCACGTATGTGGAAAGAATTGACGTGTACTGCAAGGCAAATGAGGTGGCCGATGGAAAGAGGGCGTCGGTATTAATAAATCTGATGGGCACGAGTACTTACGGCCTATTGCGGAATTTAATTACCCCAGCTAAACCAATGGAGAAAAGTTTTGAGGAGATTGTTAATATCTTACAGGAACACCTAAGCCCTACACCACTGCTGATAGCAGAAAAATTTAAGTTCCATAAAAGAAACCAGCACAAAGATGAGAGCAATGCTGACTATCTTATGGAACCACGCAAGTTATCAAAGCACTGCCAGTTCAGGGCAGGACTGGCAGACACCTTACGGGATAAGTTTGTCTGCGGGCTCCAGAGTGAAGGAACCCAGAAACGACTACTTTCAAAAAAGGACCTGACGCTAGAACAGGCTTTCAGCGTGGCAGTATCCTATGAAGCAGCAGCACGGGGAGCTGTGGAAATACAACAGAAACCACAAGAATACAGCGCTAACAAAATGGCGTATGGAGCAGAAAAGTGCTATCGCTGTGGCAGAACAGCCCATGAGCAGAACGACTGCTGGTTTAAGGACAAAGTATGCAGGCAATGCGGAAAAATGGGACACATAGCAAGAGTCTGCAGGTCGGGAAAGAAAACCAGCACGACAAGAACTATTAAGGAACAGTACAGGAAAGTAAAGAAACTGACAGACAGTAGTTCGGAAGATCCGGAGAGTGATAAGGACTCCGGGAGCAGGAGACTAAGTTGTCTAAAGTTACACAACGTGATCGCAAAGGAGGATCACCAAACCATTTGGGTCACCCTCACGATAGCAGGGTCCCCAGTAAAGATGGAATGGGACACAGGATCAGCCCTAACTGTCATGAATCGACGAGACTATGAGCGGCTATTCTCACACATACCCTTAAAGGACACATCCATTGTATTGAAGACATACACGGGGCAAAATGTTTACCCCAGAGGAAAAATAAGGGTGCCAGTTAAATATAACGACAAGGAAACACAGAAACTAAATATGTATATACTACGAGATGGAGGACCACCATTATTGGGACGTGAATGGATCCGAAAAATACAATTGGATTGGCATTCCATTCAGGCGCTAACAGTGACTGACAAAAAGGATGATGATGTCGCACCTGGACGTCTGTCACAAATTCTATCTGACGCGGAAGAGGTGTTCCAACAAGGACTTGGGACTCTAAAAGGAGTAAAGGCAACCATAAAGGTTGAAGATAACGCAAACCCAAAATTTTTTAAGGCCAGACCGGTGCCATACGCGATCCGCCCAGCTGTTGAAGCTGAACTGGAGAGTCTGAAATGTTCAGGTGTGCTGTCCAAGGTGGACTGGAGCGAGTGGGCCACACCCATCGTTCCTGTAATGAAGAAAGCATTGAGCAGCACGCCTGGGGAGCTGAAGAAAGTTCGCATCTGTGGGGACTTCAAGGTGACTGTGAACCCAATCCTGCACACAGTACAATATCCACTTCCGCGGATAGAAGATATTTTCGCCTCACTATCTGGAGGGAAACGTTTTACAAAGATTGATCTGGCCCAAGCGTATCTACAAGTGGAGGTGGAAGAAGCATCTAGAAAATACCTCACGATAAACATTCACAAAGGCCTTTACCAGTACAATTGACTGGTATTCGGGGTAGCATCAGCCCCGGCTATTTGGCAGAGGGCGATGGAACAAGTCCTGCAAGGGATTCCGGGGACCCAGTGTTATTTGGACGACATCCTGGTTACGGGCAAAAATGACAGTGAACACCTTGCCAACCTGGAGCAGGTGCTCATGAGATTACAGGAATATGGGCTACGAGCCAACCGCTCCAAACGCGAGTTCTTCAGGAGACAAATCTCGTATTGTGGCCACATGATTGATGAGGAAGGGTTGCATAAGTCGCCGGACAAGATTGAGGCTGTAGTCAAGGCTCCAGCACCGGAAAATGTGTCGCAACTGAGGTCGTTCCTCGGGTTGGTGAACCACTACCATAAGTTCTTCCCGAATTTATCTACAATTCTGCACCCACTGAATGCCCTGCTGCAAACTGGAGTAACATGGAAATGGAGTGATGAGTGTAAGCATGCCTTTCAGGAATGTAAATGCCTAATCACTTCAAAAGAAGTATTGGCCCACTACAGCCCAACACTACGATTCGGTTGGCATGTGATGCGTCACCTTACGGCATTGGAGCGGTGCTGTCACACAAATTCTGTGACGGTTCAGGGAGGCCAATGGCCTTTGCATTGCGCTCGCTAACCTCAGCCGAGCGTAACTACGCCCAGATTGACAGGGAGGCCCTCAGCCTGGTGTGGGGGGTGAAGAAGTTCAATCACTATCTGCACGGGCAGAAATTCACCCTACTGACTGATCATCAGCCCCTGGTCTCCATTTTTAACCCAATGAAGGGCATTCTGGTTATGACGGCGCAACGGCTGCAAAGATGGTCACTTTTCCTAGGGGCACATCAGTACGACATAGAGTACAAAGGTGCGAAACAGCATGGAAACGCTGATGGGCTGTCGCGCCTACCATTGCCTACGGTAGAAGAAACACCTGCAGTGGACCCTGTTGAGATATTCCATGCGACCATAGTTGAATGTTTTCCTGTTACAAACTCGAGTATAGAGAAGGAAACCCGAAATGAACCGACACTCTCTCGGGTCTATGATTTGACGGTGAAGGGATGGCCAGCATATGGCGACTCACTGTTGCCAGCATTGTCGCCAAGGAGAGAACAGCTGTCAGTGTGCTGGGGAACCTTGATGTGTGGATCCCGAGTGGGAATTCCACCCAAGTTGAGAGATAGAGAGCTCAATGAGCTTCATGAGTATCATCTGGGAGGGGTAAAAATGAAGAGCCTAGCCAGGGCATTTGTGTGGTGGCCAGGAATCGATAAAGAAATCGAGGATATGACCAAGAGATGCACAGGATGCCAGAAGGTCCAAAACGCTCCACCACAGGCCCCGCTACATCCATGGGAGTGGCCCTCATCTCCATGGCAATGGGTACACATTGATTTTGCTGGTCCATTCATGGACTCAATGTTTCTAATCGCTGTGGACGCCCATTTGAAATGGCCAGATGTCATTAAAATGTCCTCCACCACCACGGAGAAAATTATTGCAGTTCTAAGGACCATCTTCACCAGGAATGGGTTGCCAGAACAGATTTGCTCCGAGAATGGGCCACAGTTTGTGTCTGACGATTTCCGGAGGTTCCTGAAGAATAATGGGGTGAAACATTACACATCTGCCCCATATCATCCAGCCACAAATGGATTGGCTGAGAGGTTTGTACAGACCTTCAAAAAGGCCATAAAGGCAATGTATAATGACGACATAACACTACAACACAAGGTGGATAATTTCTTGTTTGCTTACCGGAATGCGACACATGCAGTAACCAAGCAAACTCCAGCCGTACAGTTTTTCAACTGAAGGCTAAGATGTCACTTGGATTTGCTCAAACCAAACATAAGACGAGATGTTGAGGATAAGCAGTTCCAGCACATAAATGAGAAGCCACCAGGAGCTTCAAGATAGGGCAACCAGTCTTGGCCCGTGAATACCGAACAGAAAAATGGCAGCCAGGAACGATATGCACACAGCAGGGACCACTAATGTACACAGTGGACGTTGGAGAGAGCATCGTGAGACACCATGCTGAGCAGATTCTAGAGTCACAGGAACAAGCCAAACCTATACCACAAGCATGTGCACCTGGTAATGAGCCCGAAGTACAGATTGCGTATGTTTCTATGTTTCTATGTTTCTCACCTCTTTTTCTGATACATTGATGACTGTATTGGTGCTGTTTCCTGCTCTCGCCCCGAACTTGACAATTTCATTCACTTTGCCTCCAATTTCCACCGTTCCCTCACCTTCACATGATCCATCTCTCAATCTTCTCTTCCCTTCATCGACTTCTCTGTCTCCATCTCTGTGGATAGGTTATCGACCAATATTCACTACAAACCCACTGACTCCCACAGCTAACTGGGCTACACTTCCTCCCACCTCGCTTCCTGTAAGGACTCTATTCCATTCTCCCAGTTGCTCCGTCTCCGCCGTATCTGCTGCAACGATGCCACCTTCCACACCAGTGCTTCAGACATGTCTTCCTTTTTCCGCAACCGAGGATTCCCCTCTACCGTGGTTGACACTGCCCTCGACCGTGTCAGTTCTATCTCCCGCACTTCTGCCCTCACCCCTGCCCCTCCCTCCCGGAACCACGATAGGGTTCCCCTTGTCCTCACCTTTCACCCCACCAGCCTCCACATTCAACGGATCATCCTCCGGCATTTCCGTTACCTCCAAAGTGATCCCACCACCAAACGTATCTTCCCCTCCCCTACCCTTTCAGCATTCCGTAGGGACCGCGCCCTCCAAGACACCCTAGTCCACTCCTCTATCACCCCAAACAGCCCTTCCCCTTCACCTGGCACCTTCCCGTGCAAGCGGAAGAGGTGTAACACCTGCCCCTATACCTCCTCCCTTCCCACTGTCCAGGGCCCCAAACACCCCTTCCAGGTGAAACAGCGATTTACTTGTACTTCTCACAATCTAGTATACTGTATTCACTGCTCACGATGCGGACTCCTCTACATTGGGGAGACCAGACGCAGATTGGGTGACCGCTTTGCGGAACACTTCCATTCAGTCCGTAAGGGTGACCCCGAGCTTCCGGTCGCCTGTCATTTTAATTCACCGCTCCATTCCCACTCAGACCTCACCGTCCTTGGCCTCTTGTATTGTATGCACGGAAACTCAACATAAACTCGAGGAACAGCACCTCATCTTCCGATTAGGCACTCTGCAGCCTTCCGGACTCAATATCGAGTTCAACAATTTCAGATCATAACCTCGGCCCCTATTACATATTTTTTCTTGTAATTTTTCCACTCCTTTCCCCCCCCACCTTTCCTTTTGTTTCTCTCTCACACCTGGCAGCTATCTCTTGCCCTGCCAATACACTTTACACCTAATCTCAGCCTGTTACCATCTCGTCTAGCTTGTAATACCTTTCATTGTCTCTTTTAATTCTTTTGTTTCGTTCACTTCTTTTGTCCGATCACAGCCCTGCCTTCGATCTATTTTCTTTTCTTTCCAGTTTTGAAGAAGGGTTCGACCCGAAACGTCAACTCAAATTGCTCTCCATGGATGTTGCCTGACCTGCTGAGTTTTTCAAGCATTTTCTGTTGTTATTTTGGATTTCCAACATCTGCAGTATTTTGCTATCGCACTGGTAGATGATGCTGAGTCTATTTTGGAACCCCTGTGGGAGGCACTTCCAGGTGTACTGTTGGCCTTTAAATGTGAAGGCAAACTTGTACTGGTCCTCTCTCTGTAGAGGGATGGACCAAAACCCGTTGGAAATATCCAGCACCGTGAAGGTGGTCGTGGAGGCTGGAATACTTCCAATGAAGTCGGCGACAGCTGCGACCGTGGGTGCACAGGCGGGGCTGGTTCTATTGAGTACCCTGTAAGAAATAGCTGTTAGATTCAAAGACGGCTTTTAATTCTTAGAACAGAGACTGACAACAGGCAAGCGGAAAAAGATAGCCTAAATGCCAGCAAGGTCGAATATCAAGCATCAAAAGACAAATAGAAGTGATAAGGGAATCGTAAAATGCAAGGAAACGGGGAGGATCGCACATGCTAGATAACAAGGAGCCACAAAGCCATAAAATGCCCTTGCAGAAACTTGACAAAACATTCCTCAGAAAGATAAGAGGGAGGCCTTGTCAGTCATGCAGAAAGGGACGGCGAGGGTTGCCTTCCCGCTTCACAATTGAACAATAGGATGGGGATCAAATGATTGACACCAGGTGGTTACCAGCCCACCGAAATAACTATAAATATAGACAACTGAGAGAGGAAATCAGGCAGTCAGGGGCGAAGGCTTCCCCGAGGTGGCTGCAGCCTAACACCTTGGTCAAGTGTAGCCTCTGAGGTGGCTGATGGCCTCACACTTCCAACAGCTTGAGAGATGACCCAACGGAAGTGACCACTGAAGCAGACTGCAGGAATCCACCCAATCCGAGACCACCATTCTGCCTCCTCATCTGTCCGGTCGTGGCATTCCGATTCGGGAGTCGTAGATCACTCCTACTGTCACGGGTTGTATGTCTATTATACTCGGCTTAAACCATATGTAATATCTGATTATGCTTTAAAACTGCAGCTCTTTAATAAAAGCCTTACAACTTCTAAAGCCCTGTTGGGTAATCTGTGTGAGCCTGTGATCCTAATCTTACAACCCGGGAGTCCACCGTGGCTCTCCAGGAGTTGTCCGGTTTCCTAACCAGCAACAGTGGAGAGTTTACATGGGTGGCTATCGGTCTCAATATCCCCTGTTTGACCAGAGAGGTCATGGCCGTTTCCATGTCTGCCTCCGCCTCTTTGGGGAAATTATACTGCTTTTGTGGTCGGGTCATGGGGTCCCCATCTACACTCACTTCGACCCCGTTCACCCTCCCACAATCATGCTTGTGTGTGGCAAATGCGCCGAGGTGTGCTCGCACAAATGCCTGGAACTCCACTGGAGTGTTACTGACCATTTGCTCGAGGTCGTAACCCTCCTTGGGTTTTAGGGTACACAAGGTCCCCTTGCCCTGTTTCTCTGGGATAACTGCCACTTCACTTTCTTTGCCGGTGCATGCTCCCCACAGACAGTGGTTCCTGAGATCCACTAGAATCCTGTGGCCTATAATAAAATCAGCCCCCAGGATCCCTTTTCCTCCCTGCTCCCACTTCATTAGAAAACAAGTCCACTTGGGGTGGCGTTCTCCCAAATGAATGGACAGTGGGATAGAGATAGAGCGAACCTGCTCGTTACCTGTGAACCCCACTAATCTGTGCGGGACCCCATTAGACAGAGGTGAGGTAGCGGGGTTATCTGAGTAGACTATGGTCCTCGAAGCTCCCGTGTCCAACAGATAGGTCCCTTTCACCTTTTCCTCTTCCATCTTAACAAGCAGTCTTTTCCATACATCGTACTCAAGGGGACACAGTCAGACAGGCTGCGCTGGCTCTAGTCATAAGTCTGTGTTAGGTGGGGCAGATGGAGTTAAAGCACCCGTGGTTGTGACTACCTTCCCTGGGCCAGCCAACAAAACTCGGTGCAGCTACTAACGAATCAACTGTGGGGGGAGAGGTTGGTGTTTCTGCCTTTGGGGCAGGAGCTGGGGAGTTCTTTCCAACACTATCCTTCCAAGGATTTCTACAGTCCCTTCTCCAATGCCCACTCTTCCCGCACCCGAAGCAGTTATGCTTCGTATTGGAAGGGATACCCCCTTCCTGGTGTCATTCCTTCTTACTCTGGCTGGGTTTTAATACGAGAACATTTCCTTTAGCTTGTGGTTCTTCTACCCCCCTACCGTTGTGGTAAGCCAGGGTCAGTTGCCTGACCACTGTCTCCTCAGTGACTTGGGGGCTCTTTGGGTCGAACCACAGCTCGGCCTTGGATCGGATCCGTGGCAAGCTGTTTGCCACCAGACTTCGGAGCCAGTGAGCCAGCTCATCCTGGTTCAAGTTAGCCCGGTCGAGATCCCCATTACAAGCACTCCAGTACACAGGCCACAGCCTGTCTGTGAAAGCCTGTGGGGTCTCCCCTGCTAACTGTGTAGTCTTCTCCACCCGGGAGAACGGACTACCATCATTCATCCCCATCGCCTCCAGAATTTGATCCCGGATGGCAGCATACACTCCCCGTCCCTTCTTGCGCTCAGCAGAGAGGGACTGGTACAGCTTGCCATCTAAGGTGAACAGAAGCATCTTGGCCATTTCTGAGTCGTCACACTCATTAATGTCTGCTGCTTGTTCCACTTCCATAAAGTGGACTGAGAGGTCCCCCTTGTGTGTGAGCTTGCTCAGGTGGCTTACCATAGCCCTAAGCTGTTGGGTCCCATGGGGAATCACAAATTGGCTTTCAAGGGGCCCCTGGCCCCACCACTGCCAGGCAGGTCAAACTTTTGCTGCCGAGCTGGGCACATCGGCCCCGGCTCCGACCTTTCCTGCATTTGTTTGCCCACTACACCCTGCTGCCAAACCGAGACAAAACCCGGTGCCACATTTAGGGGGGTGGCGTGTGCCCAGTCAGCTCTGCCCCTGACTGTCTCTGAGCAGTTTGAATCGCTCCCACACCCCTGGGTTCTAGACACCGGAATTAGGTACAGGCGGCGATACAGAAATAGAGTAGACAACTTGCTTGGTGCAAGAAAACCGTATTTTTATTAAAGGCACAATAAAATCACAACATTGAAAATTACTAGAATAATTACAGGCATATAAAAGTACACTTACCTGGGAATGAGGAACACACGCCATATCAAGGGAACAAACACATTAAAAAAATCCCCCTACCTAACTAGATTAAGCTACGAGGGGCCAGGGATTTATGCTCACCAATGGGGTTTCCTTGACAGTTCGAAACCTGCTGATTAAGTCGGTTGTGGTTTTTGGGGTTCGCTGTTGTTGTCCTTTGGGGTCTGCCATCGTCACATGGTCCTAGGGCGTGGCGGTGGAGTCGTCTGTGTAAAGTACCCTCCTTTTTCCTCCATTTGAGATAGGGAGTAAATTCTTTGTTGGGTACTTTACCTTGCAGAAATTGTTGTTCTTCTGGTAGTGGTTTGGTCGCCGACGGTTTTGTTGCAGTTGGGGTTCGGTTGGTGGTTTATATCTTTATTTTGATCTTCCTACCCATGCTTCAAACGCCAGCTTATTACTCGGCCGGGGTGTGTGCCCGCTTGTCACCAACGCTTCTTTTTCACTGCCCTTCTCTGCTTATAGGTTTTGCAGTTCATCTCATCTCGTCTGCCCATTTGCGGCCCCGGGTGTCCTGTGTTTTTTCGAATCGGGTCCTGTTCTCCTCCTGCGTTTGGCCCCTGGTGTTGTAATGGGCGTCCTCGGTGTCGAGCAGCGTGGGGAGGGAGGAGAGGAGGAAGAGAGCCAGCGACGAGGCAAGAGGCAAGAGCCGAGAGGCAAGAGACCTTGGCTACTGGTGGGCCTACAATTATACGTGGGTCTTCACCCCTTATCTGCGCTCCAAATCAGGTCAGTTCTTTGTCTAACTTTTGGCGGACTCATCTAAAGTGATTACAGTCATCCACTTTATCGGCTTTTGGGGGGGTTTTCTCCTGGTTTAATGGCTTCACTATCCTGGCTGTTTGTTACTTATGAAATTTAATCATCTTTTCCTGGCTTGGTAGCCACGTTGATCTGTTACCGATTATTTATGCAAAATGTTAATGGCCTCAAGATTAGGTCCATCCTGACTTGATCTGTTCCAAGATGAAGTACGCATATTCTGTGTTTACCTAGCTGTCTGGCTTTAGAAAAGGACAAGGTCTTTCACAGATCCATGCATGTTAGGTTTCATTTCAGGATTTGAATGGGCCTGCCTTTTGCAGGGCCTTGCTTTTAAAATCCTGTAGGTTTTGGTTACGAGGTTTCAGAACCCATTTTGGGTACACTTTTTAATAACTTGTCCATACAGGGTCCCTTTTATCCATAACTTTCGGGGAATGTGGGAATTTTGAGAACCCTACACTCCCCCCTGTTGATACTAAACTCGCTTTAAGTATCATCCTGACAAGGTGAGCAAAATTCCCGACCCTCCATAGTCAATCCTCCCCTGTAATTACCTATCTATGATTCCCACAACACGACTATTTCCCATTCTGTAATAATGTAGTGTACATAAGCATATATAGACAGAATACAGGCGTTTACACACATCCAAGCATGGAGGGGGTCCAACACCCCTCCACCACTTGGTACAAAGCTGGGTGGGCGTATCCTCCTCACAGCACATACGCCCACCCAGCTTTGTGTCATCTGCAAATTTGGAGATATTACATCTAGTTCCCTTGTCTAGATCATTAATATATATATTGCCCCAGAAATTTGGGTCAGGGGCTTCCCGCGGGTGCAAGCACCCGACCTGCACATACCTTGCACGCCAGCAGTTGAGCTCTGGGCTCCCGTGGAATTCTGCTCCGGGGCCTACTCCAACTCCCGGCGTGCTGTGCTTGTGTGTCCCAGGTGCGCAGTTAATGTGATGCATCCCCTGGGATCACGTGAGCCATGGGCAGCCAATCAGAGGAGGGAAAAGCCCATTCATAAGATTGACAGGGAGACCTGTCTAAACTTATGAATATACGGGCCCCAAAGCAACAGTAAACCATCAAATATATATTTTTTTATATCACACTTTTTAAATAAACAATAAATTACATTAAATAACTATTTTAAACAATAAATTAAATTTTTGAAAAAAATAATTTTATAAAAAAACGGGGCTAAAAATAAACTTACCTTGCTTTAAAGTATTTAAAAATAATAAACCTGTGGAAAAAATGTTTTAATTATAATGAATTGACCACTTACCTTTTAAAATGCAGGCCTTAAGCCTGGTTTTTAGATTTCTAAAATCTAAAAACTTACCCTCACGTTAAAGCCTGTAAAAAAAACGTAATTTCAAAGCGCACACGCAGACTCCCGCGCGCACGCGTTCGACCTCTGAACCCCTTCGTTCAGAGGAACGGAAGTGCCGGTTTCCTGCGCATGCGCAGTGCATGCAAGAAACCGGCACTTCCATCGGGTCCATGCATGAGTACCCCGTGCATACTCACGCGTTGGGAGCCGAATTTCTGGGCCACTGTGAATAGCTGGCGTCCAAGGACAGATCTATGCGGTACCCCACTAGTCACTGCCTGCCACTCGGAAAAGGACCCGTTTATTCCAACTCTTTGCTTTCTGTCTGCCAACCAGTTCTCTATCCAGGTCAATACCTTGCCCCAATCCCATGTGCCTTAACTTTACACGCTAATCTCTTATGCGGGACCTTATCGAAGGCCTTCTGAAAGTCCAAATACACCACATTCACTGGTTCTCCCTTATCTATTATACCAGTTACATCCTCAAAAAATTCCAGTAGATTAGTCAAGCACGATTTACCTTTTGTGAACCCATGTTGACTTTGTCCGATCCTGTCACTGTATTCCAAGTGCTCTGCTATTACATCTTTTATAATGGACTCTAGCATTTTCCCCGCTATCGAAGTCAGGCTTACCGGTCTGTAATTCCCCATTTTCTCTCTACCACCTTTTCTGAATAGTGGGGTAACATTAGCGACCCTCCAATCCATGGGTACTGTTCCAGATTCCATCGAATGTTGGAAGATGATTAGCAATGCATCTACTATTTCTAGGGCCACTTCCTTAAGTGCCCTAGGATGTAAATTATCAGGCCCTGGGGATTATCGGCCTTCAATCCCATCAATTTCCCTAACACCATTTCCCTACAAATACTGATTTCTTTCAGTTCCTCCCTTTCATCAGATGCTATGTTCCCCGGCATCTCTGGGAGGTTATTTGTGTCCTCCTTTGTGAAGACAGAACCAAAATATGTATTTAGTTGGTCAGCCATTTCTTTGTTCCCCATTATAAATTCCCCTGATTCTGACTGCAAGGGACCTACGCTTGACTTCACCAATCTTTTTCTCCTTACATGTCTATAAAAGCTTTTACATTCAGTTTATATGTTCTCTGCAAGCTTACTCTCATATTCTAATTTCCCCTTCTTAATTAATCCCTTTGTCCTCCTTTGTTGAATCCTAAATTGCTCCCAATCCTCAGGATTATTGCTTTTTTTGGCCAATTTATATGTCCTCTCCTTGGATCTTATGCTATCCCTAATTTCCCTTGTTAGTCATGGTTGAGTCACCTTTTTTTGTTCTATTTTTGTTCCAAACTGGGATGAACAAATTCTGTAGTTCATCCATGTGGTCTTTGAATGTTTGGCATTGCCTATCCACCGTCAACCCTTTGAGAGACATTCCCCAAAAATGCTACCCAACTCGCGCCTCAGACCATCGTAGTTTCCTTTATTTAAATTTAGGACCCTAGTCTCTGAGTCAACTACTTCATTCTCCATCTTAATGAAGAATTCGATCATGTTATGATCGTTCCGACCCAAGGGGTCTCATACAACAAGATTGCTAATTAATCCTTTCTCGTTACGTAATACCCAGTCTAAGATGGCCTGATCTCTGGTTGGTTCCTCAACATATTGGTCCAGGAAACCATCCTGTAAACACTCCAGGAATTCCTCCTCCACAGTATTGTTACTAATTTGGTTAGCCCAATCTATATGTAGATTAAAGTCACCCATGATGACTGCTGTTTGAACACGCTTCTTTAATTTCCCTTTTAATGCCATCCCCAACCTCCACCTTGCTGTTTGGAGGTCTTTATACCACTCCCACTAACGTTTTCTGCCCCTTGGTATATCTCAATTCTACCCATACAGATTCCACATCATCAGAGCTAATATCCTTCCTTACAATTGTGTTAATCCCTTCTTTAACCAGTAATGCTACCCCAGCTCCCTTTCCTTTTTGCCTATCTTTCCTGAATATTGAATACCCCTGGATGTTGAGTACCCTGCCTTGGCCATCCTTGAGCCACGTTTCCGTAATCGCAAACAAATCATATTAATTTACCTCTATTTGCGCAGCTAATTCATCCACCTTATTACGAATGCTCCTCGCATTAAGACACAAAGCCTTCAGGCTTATTTTTTTAACGCTCTTAGACCTATTAGAATTATTATTTACTGTGGCCATGTTTGATTTAAACCGTTGATTTCTCTGAATGCCACTTTTGTTTTTCTCCTTCCTTTCTTTTGCTTTTATCTTTTGTTTTCATTTCCTCTGTCCCCTTGCTCAGGTTCCCAACCCCCTGCCATCTTAGTTTAAACCCTCCCCCAGAGCACTAGCAAACACACCCCCTAGGACATCGGTTCCAGCCCTGCCCAGGTGCAAACCGTCCGATTTGAACTTGTCCCACCTCCCCCAGAACCAGTTTCAATGTCCCAGGAACTTGAATCCCTCCCCGTTGCACCATTCCTCTAGCCACGTATTCATCTGAAATACCCTTCTATTTCTACTCTGACTAGCACGTGGTACTGGTAGCAATCCTGAGATTACTACCTTTGAGATCCTATTTTTTAATTTACCTCCTAACTCCCTATATTCAGCTTTTTGGAACTCATCCCGGTTTTTACCTATATCGTTGGTACCTATATGCACCACGACAACTGGCTGTTCACACTCCCCTTCCAAAATGTCCTGCAGCCGCTCTGAGTCATCCTTGACCCTTGCAGCAGGGAGGCAACACACCATCCTGTGGTCTCGTTTGCGGCCGCAGAAATGCCTATCTATTCCCCCTACAATAGAATCCCCTATTACTATAGCTCTACCCCTCTTTTCCCTCTGGTCCTGTGCAGCAGAGCCACCCCTGGTGCCAGGAAGTTGGCTGCTGCTGCCTTCCTCTGATAAGCCATCCCCCCCAACAGTACTCAAAGTGGTGTATCTATTTTAGAGGGGGATGTCCACAGGGGACCACTGCACTACCTGCCTGCGCCTAGTACTCTGTCTGTTGGTCACCCGTTCCCTTTTTGCCTGTCCAACCTCTACCTGCGGTGTGTCCAACTTGCTAAACGTGCTATTCCCGACTTCCTCAGCATCGTGAACGCTCCAGTATGCATCCAATCGCAGCTCTAGCGCCGCAATGCGGTCAGCCAGTAGCAGCAGCTGGATACACTTCCTGCACACGTAGTTGTCAGGAACACAGGAAGTGCCCCTGAGTTCCCACATAGCGCAGTAGGAGCATGCCACATGGCCGGGCTGTCTTGCCATGACGTACCCTTTAATTAATTGAAATTAAATTAAATCAAATCAATCCCACCAATTAAACTACAGTTAAATGGCTTACCAACAGTCCCCGCTACACCTTAGAGACCTTAGTAACTATAAACCAATGAGTTAAAGATTAAAAAGATAGGAATACTCACCAACCAATCACATACCTGCTTTCTGGTGATGTCACACTATGATTACTTTTTGCTTCTCTCCCTCTCTCTCAGCCCGGAGACTGGAGACTGGTATTCCTACCTGGTCTCGGAGCCGCTTTTAAACCGCCGCCTCGGTCGCCTCGTTCCCTCGCAGGTCCGCCTGCCTGCCGCCGCTGCTCTGAGGCCTACTTGGTCTCGGAGCTGCTTTTCACTGCCACCGCTCAGCTGCCTCATCCCTCGCAGGTCCGCCCGCCTGCCGCTGCTGCTCTGAGGCCTACCTGGTCTCGGAGCTGCTTTTCACTGCCGCCGCTCAGCCGCCTCGTCCCTCACAGGTCCTCACACCTACCGCCGCTGCTCTGCGGCCTACCTGGTCTCGGTTCTGCTTGTCACTGCTGCCGCTCAGCCGCCTCATCCCTCACAGGTCCGCCCGCCTGCTGCCGCTGCTCTGAGGCCTACCTGGTCTCGGAGCTGCTTTTCACTGCCGCCGATCAGCCGCCTCGTCGCTCGCAGGTCCGCCCGCCTGCCGCCACTGCTAAACCCGCACTGTGGTTTTGAATAGGCGCTCAAGTGCTGGGGACACAGTATTACGCGTGCTCCCCGGCTCCGGCACCCCGAGAGGTCAGTACCTGTCATAGCGTGCTCCCACTTTATGACATAAGGTGGGACCGCTGTGAAACGGATGTGTGCACCCCCTTGAATGACTTCAACGTTCTCTACCTTATATACTGGTGCGGGTCGGGCGGCCCCACCCATGACCGGCATCCTTACTACTACACCCATGATAGTATGGTTTGAACGTCCACAATCTACTGGGACTGGTTAGGCCTCAGCAGCTAGCTGGAGTTGACATGGGCTTAATGCATTCTCAAAAGGATGGAGGGCTGCGATGTGCTTGTTGCTGATCCAGGAGGGGAATAAACCCTGTTTTAAATCCTCCAGATTATTGCGGCCCTCGCCTAGCAATAATGCCCCGTACATCACGCACACCTCGTTCTGTGCAGCCTGGTCTGAAGCATTTCTGTCCTCTCTTATTAGGGCATTTACAGTCTTTGCGTGCTTCTCCAGCTCAGCTATTATCTCATTTAAATGGACCGTCATGGCCTGGTCCTCATGTAACCCTGAGCCTACTACCTTATTCTCATCCATTAAGATTTTTCTTAATTGTGTTTTTAGACCGTTTATCTGTGTCTGCAATTCTATGTCATCCAGGCTGTTGATGACAGAGGATCCTGTGTTAAACACTGTAAAAACATAATTCCAGGCTCCCTTTCTTTGTCTCCCCGTATTACCAAAAAACTCATGGTGTGCGGTGTACAATACTGTTTTGTCTATATTGGTAAAATCGAACTCGTAGAATTTCCTAAACATCTCCTTTAACAGGGCCTGGTATAGCTGTTCTGTCTCCTCTGGGCGCCACTCCGGTAAGTGTAGCTCGGTGAGGTTTAAAATCATGGAGGCTACCGCGTAGTGCACCCCTGGTATAGCACCGGATCCGTAGGCACGAGTACCAGCCCATTCCCTGGTCCCTTGGTGGTGGCGGGGCACCCCTCCCTGTGTCTCCTTGCTGCCTGGGTCATGGGCAGTGTCTTTCGGGAGCGGGTCACAAATTCAGTGGCATTAACTGGGATTGGGGAGTATGGGACCATGCACGCCTTCAGGCTGGAATCCCACTCCACACACTCCCTGGCATCTTGCCATTGCCGGTGGAAAACGATGGATATGCCTGTGGGGCAGACCTTCCCTGACCTCCACATACAGATATAAATCCCCTGATCCGGTTCCCACCACTTGTCCCAGCACACACTCAATCCCCCGTGAGTCCCTGTAATCGTCGGATGGGTATTGTTCCCCAATCGTTCCCACTCGACTGCAGGGTTTCCCATATCCTTGCTCAGTTTTCTGAGCCACCACCAGCTAGCCAAAGGAATCTGTCCCTTGCATGTTAAACATACACGTTTCCCTACAGTGACGCTGACCCTTGTGGCGACGATCTGTACCCTGGGGCACAGGAGGGAGGCCTCCCCATACGTGAACCCGGTCTGGCTGGAGTACTGAGTCGAACTGGACCCCAGCCACACTGGCCACCTTCCCTCGTGGAAGCAGATGGCGAGCTCCTCCACACCCCGTTCGCCACTTCCATTGGTAACTATCGGTGCTCTATCTCCTGTGCACCCATAGATGTGGGAGTCCTCCACGTCACCTCGCTTTCCAATGCTCATTCCTATCAGGGCGAGTAGGAGCCCACCCCACTTCATCTTGAAATCCTCTCTGCAAAGAGATACAAGAACATATAGCCAGGTCCCGAGGAGATTCTGTGGCTCGGGTGAAGCATAGTCGAGTCTTGCGACCTCAACTCAATATAAACACTTTTACAACAATACTATTGCTATTTAAACTATCCATTCACCTCGTTTAAACTTAAACTAAACACCCAAACTTAACAAAATCAAACATAAATTACGTAAACTATGTACATCTGCCGCCCGTCTCCGGGCGGCCAGCCTAATTACTGCTCGGGCTGCGGCACACCGCTCCGTTCGGTGTGGCCGCACTGTCCTGTACTTTCGGTCACTCACAGCCTGTGGCTGCTGGCTGGGGACCTCTGTCCTTAGATTTACCCATGACTCGGGAGGCTACCCTTTTTAAATCGGGAGCCGGTGACCACGGTTTCTGTGGTGTATGTAACCTGTTCCACCTTAAGAGAACTTAAGCCTGTTCCACCTTAAGAGATGTACTACTTTCTCTGGCTGCTGTATACGTAATACCGGTGGTGACCACCGGTATATAAGCACTGTGTAGTAAGATGTATTTCAGATCGTCCTGACCTCCAACCAGTAAAGACCTGTTGAACTTTAAGCTTGTAGCCTGTGTGTTATTAATTACAACTAGAACACACAGACTTTACAGTGGTGACGAGTCAGATTCTTAGCCTGCGGCAGTTATATCCACGGCGGCTTCGTCCACTGAACGGACGTCGAAGAGAGGTTTCCACCTTCATCACCCTGCTGGAAGACACGTCGCGCGGCAGACATCGAGAAACCAGAGTGCAGAAGACACCCTGAACTCGAAGCCTCCATCAGCGGCTGTCAGCTATCTTCTTTCTACCTCGGTAGTGGGTAAGCCGGGCAGCGACGCGACCAGAAAATCGGCCACGTTGGCTGTACAGACGGGGAGGGAAGACGGAGGAATAAGGGCGGTGAGATCGATCGCGACCGGAGATAAGGGCCGGGCCGCATTCGGGCTGAAAGGCGCAGCGCGCGGACATTGATCGCGGCTGGTGATAAGGGCCGGGCCGCATTCGGGCTAAAAAGGCGCGGCGTCTGGGGGCAACTGAAGGTGCGAGAGCCGCGGTGAAGCGGAGACAGCGTCGGGGGAAGGGTGAAGACTGCCAAGCATGGGAAAACCACCATTTTGTAGGCGGAGGACAAAGAAAGAGCGCGGAAGCCGCCATCTTGGATAAAAATAAAAATAAATTAAATTGCAACAATGCCTAAACATGGGAACATTAATACCTTTGATAGCGACATCGAAGATTGGGCTATGTATGTAGAACGCATACAAAATTATTGTAAAGCAAATAAAATCCCAGATGCAGAGAAAGCACTAACATTATTAAACTTAATGGGTGCGAAGACATACGGGCAATTGAAACACCTTGTATCACCAGATGAACCGGCGGATAAGACGTTCGAGGAGATTGTTACTGTCCTGAAAAATCACCTAAACCCCACGCCGCTGATGCTAGTGGAACGATTTAAATTTTACAGCAGAAGGCAGCTGAAGGATGAAAGCAATGCTAAATATTTAATGGAATTGCGTAAGCTAGCAAAGTACTGTCAATTCGGAACGAGATTGACAGAGGCGCTACGAGATAAATTTGTGTGTGGTTTATTAAAAGAAGATACACAAAAGCGATTGCTCGAGGAGAATGAGCTGACGCTTGAGAAAGCGGTCACTATGGCAGCAGCACACGAAGCCGCAGCGAGAGGCACGGCAGTAATGCAGCTACGGTCACCGGAACTCAGTACAAATAAATTGGGTTTGAGTACTGTAAAATGTTATCGTTGCAGAAAGACAATGCACGATCAGAACCAGTGTTGGTTTAAAAACCAAAAATGCAGAACGTGTGGCAGGCTTGGCCACATAGCTAAAGTATGCCGGTCAGGAAAGAAGACCAGCAACAAAAAGTCACCGCAAGGAAAATACATAAAGGTACACAAGGTGACAAAGAACAGTTCGACCGAACAGAAGTCAGATTCAGACGTTAGCAGTAATGAACTGGGTAGCTTAAGAGTACACAACGTTGGTAAGGATGCAGATCTCCAGACAATTTGGGTCACCCTTCAGATAGCAGGAGTCCAAGTAAAGATGGAATTGGACACTGGATCAGCATTGACGGTCATGAATAAGAAAGATTACAAAAGGTTATTCCAACATATTCCCCTACGGGATACGGAGATTATATTGAAAACCTACACGGGGCAAAGAGTGTACCCGGTCGGAAAGATAGAGGTAAAAGTGGTCCACAAGGGCGAAGAAAGCCAAGTAATGGACTTATATGTGCTACCTGAAGGAGGTCCACCACTACTGGGACAGGAGTGGATTAGCAAAATGAATATGGACTGGCACTCCTTGAAGGCACTAACGGTAGATTCCGGGGAAACAGATGTCAAACCTAAACGATTGTCCAGAATATTGGATGATGCTAAAGAGGTGTTCCAGCAGGGACTGGGAACACTGAGAGGAATTACGGCAAACATCAAGATTGATGAACATGCACAACCAAAATGTTTTAAAGCCAGACCGGTACCCTATGCAAAACGACCTACTTTAGAAGCGGAACTGGAAGCGCTAGAACGCTCAGGTGTACTGTCTAAGGTAGATTGGAGTGAGTGGGCTACGCCCATTGTTCCCGTTATGAAACGTCCTTCGAGCAACAAGCCAGGAGAACCAGGGAAGGTTCGCATCTGTGGAGATTTCAAAATCACCGTTAATCCGGTGCTTCAGACGGTGCAGTATCCGCTTCCGCGGATTGAGGATATTATTGCTTCGTTGTCTGGAGGGAAACACTTCACCAAGATAGGCCTGGCGCAGGCGTACTTGCAGATGGAGGTTGAAGAAGAGTCACGCCAATACCTCACGATCAACACGCATCGAGGTTTGTACCGGTACAATAGACTGGTTTTTGGAGTGGCATCGGCTCCAGCAATTTGGCAGAGGGCCATGGAGCAGGTATTACAGGGAATTCCAGGCACACAATGTTACCTGGACGATATTCGGATTACAGGTGATGGTGATGAAGAACACCTCGCATACTTGGAACTGTGCTCAATAGACTGAAAGAGTATGGACTTAGAGTTAATCGGCAGAAATGCGAGTTCTTCCAGAAGCGGATCTCGTACTGTGGTCATGTCATTGACCGGGAGGGGCTTCATAAGTCTCCTGACAAGATAGAGGCAGTTGTAAATGCTCCCGCTCTGGATAATGTCTCTCGGTTGAGGTCATTTCTAGGATTGATTAACTATTACCATAAATTTCTACCAAATCTATCCATGGTACTGCACCCGCTAAACGCTCTTTTACAGAAGGGGGTACCATGGGAATGGAGCGAAAATTGTAAGAAGGCATTTCGCAAAAGCAAAGAATTGATCACCTCAGAGGAAGTGTTGGCTCACTTCAACCCGACACTGCCTATTCGGTTGGCTTGTGATGCTTCTCCATATGGTATTGGGGCAGTACTCTCACACAAGTTGCCAAATGGCACGGAAAGGCCAGTCGTGTTTGCATCCAGATCATTGACCTCCGCTGAGCGCAACTATGCAATGATCGATAGGGAGGCTCTCAGCCTTGTATGGGGAGTGAAGAAGTTTAATCATTACCTGCAGGGCCAAAAATTCACACTTCTGACAGACCATCAGCCGTTGGTATCCATTTTTAACCCTAAGAAGGGTGTTTCAGTGATGACAGCACAGCGTCTCCAGAGATGGTCCCTTTTCCTAGGGGCACATCAATATCAAATAGAATTCAAAGGTATGAAGCAGCATGGCAATGCTGATGGGCTGTCGCGCCTGCCACTACCTGAAGAAGAAGAAACGACGAAAGTTGACCCTGTTGAGTTATTTCATTCGACCATCATCGAGTGTTTACCAGTCACCAATGCAAGTATTGAAAGAGAAACCAGGAACGACCCGGCACTGTCCAGAGTCTACGAGGTGACAGTGAAAGGATGGCCAACACGTGGTGATCCCCTGTTACCGGCATCCTCGGCAAGGCGAGACCAGCTGTCTGTCTGCCATGGTACTTTGATGTACGGGACAAGAGTGATTATTCCTCCCAAGTTAAGGGAAAGAGTTCTAAAAGAACTGCATGAAGGTCATCTGGGGGGAGTTAAGATGAAAAGTCTTGCTAGGGCTTATGTATGGTGGCCGGGTATTGACCAACAGATAGAGGAGTTGACGAAAAGCTGCGCTGGGTGCCAAAAAGGGCAAAATGCACCTCCGATCGCACCACTACACCCATGGGAATGGCCTTCAGCCCCATGGCAATGCGTACATATTGACTTTGCTGGTCCATTCATGGACTCCATGTTCCTAATTGTGGTGGACGCACATTCCAAATGGCCAGAATTGATCAAGATGCATACCACTACTTCAGAAAAGACAATTGCGGTGTTAAGAACAATATTCGCAAGGAACGGATTGCATGAACAGATCTGTTCGGACAACGGACCACAGTTCGTGTTGGAAGAATTCCAAAAATTCTTAAAGAAGAATGGGGTGAAACATTATACCTCTGCCCCATATCACCCGGCGACAAACGGGTTGGCCGAGAGATTTGTCCAAACATTCAAAAAGGCAATAAAGGCCATGAACGATGATCAGATTCCACTACAGCACAAGGTGGGCAATTTCCTAATGGCGTATCCAAACGCCGCTCATGCAGTGACTAACCAAAGTCCTGCCATGATGTTTTATAACAGGAGGTTGCGGTCCAGGTTGCACTTGTTAAAACCAAATGTGCGGAGGGAAGTGGAAAACAAACAGTTCCGGCATATTAATAACAAGTCCACTCGAAGTTTCAAAGTAGGACAACCAGTGTTGGCAAGGGGCTATGGAAATGAAAAATGGCAGCCCGGAACAATTCGGGCCAGACAAGGACCTCTGATGTCCACAGTAGATATTGGTAACAATGTGATAAGGCGTCATGCGGATCAACTGGTAGAATCAAGAGCAAGAGTTGAACCCATGGTTGCGACAGAGACAACTGTGGAAGACGTTAATGAACCTGAAGCATCTACCTCGGCAGAGACTGTACCTGATGATGATGTCCAATACATAGGGAACCAACAAGCAGAGTCACCTCAGCAACAAGAATCAGAGACCACTGAAAGGCGTTATCCAGACCGAATCAGAAGGCCTCCTGAGAGACTGAACCTTTGAACTGTTTATACCTGAAGTTATATATGTATATATGTTATGATGTTATGTTAAATGGGGATATGACTATTAAGCTAAAAAGGGAGGATTGTGGTGTATGTAACCTGTTCCACCTTAAGAGAACTTAAGCCAGTTCCACCTTAAGAGATGTACTACTTTCTCTGGCTGCTGTATACGTAATACCGGTGGTGACCACCGGTATATAAGCACTGTGTAGTAAGATGTATTTCAGATCGTCCTGACCTCCAACCAGTAAAGACCTGTTGAACTTTAAGCTTGTAGCCTGTGTGTTATTAATTACAACTAGAACACACAGACTTTTCAGTTTCCTTGGCTGGAGCGTCCGTGGGAACCTTCTGGGGACTTTGGCGGGTGGGGTTTTCCTGGCTGGTGGTTCTTTAACCCGAGCCACTGCCCCCTCCGGTGCGGTCTGTGTGCTTACAACTACCGCTGGCTGGGGATCTTCATCCACAGGCTTTACCTCTCCTGAACCTGGGCTAGGGGCAGGTAACTCTTCGCAGCCTGGTGCGGCAGGCTGAGGGTCCTCACCCTCAGGTCCCACCTCCTCTGAACCTGGGTCAGGGATGGGGTCTTCGCCCTCGGGTCCCACCTCCTTTAAACCTGGGTCAGGGGCGGTGTCTTCGCCCTCGGGTCCTACCTCATCCGAACCCCAGAAAAGTGGGGAGTGTCCCAATCGGTAGGCGGGATGGCCCCTCCCTTTAAACAAGCCACAGCGCCTGCCTGTGCAGTCTGTGAACTTGCTCCTGCTGCAGGCTGAGGATTTCTATCCTCAGACCTTGCCCCAACTGGCTGTTCTCTCTTCTCGGGATTAAACAGTTAACACTGATTAAAATGGAACCATTTGGTACGCCGAGGCATCTTAATGGCGTATACCATGGGGCTTGCCTTGTCTATAATGCTGTAGTGTCCCATGTATCGCGGTTCTAGACTTCCTACCCAAGCAAAATTCCTCACCATAACCTGATCCCCTATTTCCCACTCGTGGTGTTTTCGGGGTTCTAACAGTAATCGGTTACTCCGATGCTGCTTTCCCATGTTCCCAGCTGCCTGCCCGTGAACCTGCTTAAGGTGCTCGAAGAGATTTCGGGCGAACCTGTCCCAGTTTACTTCCCTGAGCTGACTTCTGTGAGCACCGGGGCTAGTACATGGCTGGGGTCTGCATAACCCTACCAGTCATCAGCTTGTGTGGGGAGTACCCCGTGATTTTTGACTGACTGGCCCGGATCCCCATCAGGGCCAACGGCAGGACCTATGCCCATTTACCAGGTGAGTCCACCGTCTCTTTCCTCAGGCTTTCCTTCAAGGTCCTGTTCATCCTCTCCACAATCCCTGATGACTGTGGGTTGTGGGCAACGTGCCACTTCCCCTCGATGCCGAGCAGCCTAAGGGTATTCTGTATTACCTGCCCGGTAAAGTGACTCCCTTGGTCGGACTCCACACACTGTGGTAGCCCCCATCGCAACATTTCCCGGACCAGGATCCTGGCTGTACCCAGAGCTGTGGCAGTTCTGCAGAGGAAGGCTTCTACCCATTTCGTGAACACATCTACCAGGACAAGGCACTACTTATATCCTCCCTGGGTTGTGGGCAGGGGTCCGATGTAGTCGACCTGTATCAACTGCCATGGTCCCTCTCCCCTCCTGATGTTTCCCATACTTACCTTCCTTTTGTGGGGGTCAGGGTTGTTAGCAGCACACAACAGACAGCCGGCGCAGAACTCGTGGAC
The DNA here is from genome assembly GCF_052327205.1 of Somniosus microcephalus. Classification (NCBI taxonomy): domain Eukaryota; kingdom Metazoa; phylum Chordata; class Chondrichthyes; order Squaliformes; family Somniosidae; genus Somniosus; species Somniosus microcephalus. The sequence continues at coordinate 176,932,127 of NC_140991.1, read as the reverse complement.
ATCTTCCCTGACTCCTGGCCACCGTCCCGCCTGTTCCACCCGCTGCCAGGTGGTCTCAGGCCGGGGATGCCCCGCTTCTGGACCCTCATGGGCCAGTTGAAGGAATTCCCTCCGGTGCTGCTGTGGTACCACCCATTGTTCTCCCCTAAACACCATGCCTTCCTTCACAGAGAGGGCTGCTGTGCCGTAAGGGCCCTCTACCCTTTTTCCCTCAGTCACAGCACTGTGGACTGCCTTGAGGATGGGGTCTTGGGCTTGGACCGTCTTGAGGTCCAGGGCTAAAGCTACCCCTGCTGTCCCTTGGGTCCCATCCCTACCCCTGACTGCTGCTACTGGACAGGACACATATGGGTCCCAGAAAATGCCTGTGAGGGCACCCTCCTTAGCTAGCACGTCGGCCTGCTGGTTGCCCTGACTACGGGGTTCTGTGGAGGAATGGGCATTCACCTTATGGATGAAAACCTCCCCTTCCTCCCCCACTGCTGCTAAGATCTTCTCCAGCAGGGATTTCACTGTGAGGGGTCTCCCGTCGGCGGAGGTGAATCCGCGGTGGGACCAGATGGCCAGGTACTCCGTACACGAATTGCATTTGTGAACATACTGTCTGAGCAAATTGTGTACGGGGTGTGTAGTGTATTTAACCGTTCTACCTTTAAGAGAACTATTGTATGTAACCGTCCACCTTTAAGAGAACTATTTTAGGTGTTGCACTACTTTATCTTGGCTGCGGTATACTGTAATACCGGTGGTGACCACTGTGGTGTATGTGCCTTTAAGAGCAATTATGGTGTATGTGCCTTTAAGAGCCCCAGGTGTGCGTAATGCTGGTAATTGCCACTTGGGCTATATAAGCCTGTGTATTGTGTATATCCTTTAGAAAACCCCCCCAGACTTGCTTAGTAAATACCTATGAACCAACTCCTGGCTTCAGTGTCTTTATCTACACACGGACACTACAGTGGCGACGAAGTGGAAACGGACTTACCTGCAATTCGGCAGCACCTCAAGGACATCGATTCCTCCAGCGTCCAGAAGACTCAAGGAAGTAAGAGAAACTGTGGTTTCACCAGCTGGCCAAGCTGGTGATAGGTATTGCGCTAATCCTTCCTGGGCGTCAGGCTGGAGCTCCAGCGGTGGGCTCTACAGCTGAGACAGGCAGCGAAATCGGAGGCAAGCAATAACGGACTGGGAGGGTGCACTCGAGAGACGGCCGGCGCGGCAAGCAGGTCAGCGTTTAGAACTCCGTCGGGAACGAGTCTCCAACAGTGAATAAACGGAAACTACAGTAAAACAGCGTTGTTATCGGTAGCAGCGGCGGGAAAGCGCGGGAAGCGCCATATCGTTGCTACAGAGAGAAAAAAAAAAAGTGCAGGAAGCGCCATATCTTTTCTGAAATGCCTAAATCTGGTAATATTGAGGCTTTTGATGGCGAAATAGAAGATTGGACCACATACGTGGAAAGAGTAGAGGTTTATTGCACTGCAAATGGAATAACAGATGAAAAAAAAGCTTCAGTACTTCTGAACATAATGGGCGCGAAGACATACGGGCTGTTACGAAATTTAATCACTCCAGCCAAACCAAAGGACAAGACTTTTAAAGAAATTGTTGATACCCTGCAGGAGCATTTAAACCCAACACCGCTGCTGATAGCGGAACGATTCAAGTTCTTCAAGAGAAATCAACACAAGAATGAAAGTAACGCTGATTACCTAACCGAATTAAGAAAGCTATCAAAGTACTGCCAATTCGGAGCAGGACTATCGGATTATCTTCGAGACAAATTTGTTTGCGGTCTCTTAAGTGAAGGAACACAAAAAAGACTGCTTTCTGAAAAAGATTTAACATTGGACAAAGCTTTCAGTATGGCTGTATCATACGAAGCAGCAGCAAAAGGAGCTGCAGAGATACAACAAGAGACACAGGACTTCGGCACCCATAAAATGACACAGGAGTTTGGAAGATGTTATCACTGCGGCAGATCCACCCATAACCAGAGGGACTGCTGGTTCAAGGGCAAAGCATGCAGGCAATGTGGTAAGATTGGACACATTGCACGGGTATGCCAATCTGGACAAAATAAATCCACTGACAGAAAACAAAAAATCAATAAAGAAAAGTACAGGAAGGTACAAATGATGACGGACAATAGCTCCGAAGACCAGAATAGCGATAGCGACTCCGGAAACAAGAGACTAAGCTGTCTCAAATTACATAATGTACTTGCCAAAGAGGATTACCAAACCATTTGGGTTACCCTCACAATAGCAGGGTCCCCAGTTAAAATGGAGCTAGATACAGGATCAGCTCTAACCGTAATAAATCGACGAGATTACGAGAGGCTATTTTCGCATATACCTCTAAAAGACACATCCATTATCTTAAAAACATATACGGGGCAGAAAGTCTACCCCAAAGGAAAAATAAGGGTGCCTGTGGTATACAACGGCAAAGAAATACAAAAGTTGTATTTATACATTCTACAAGATGGTGGTCCACCGTTGTTGGGACGTGAATGGATAAGGAAGATACGTTTAGACTGGCACTCCATTCAGGCACTGACGGTGACCAGTAAGGAAAAAAACAATGATGACATCATACCTGAACGATTAAAAGACATCTTGGCCAACGCCAAAGAAGTGTTTCAAGAGAAACTAGGAACCTTGAAAGGCATCACCGCCTCAATAAAAGTGGAAGATACAGCAATTCCAAAATTTTTTAAGGCAAGACCGGTGCCATACGCAATACGTCCGGCAGTCGAGGCAGAGCTGAAGAATTTGGAAAAGGCAGGCGTATTATCCAAAATAGATTGCAGCGAATGGGCAACACCCATCGTTCCAGTCATGAAAAAAACATTGAAAAATAATTCTGAGGAACAGAAAAAAATTCGCATCTGTGGGGACTTTAAGGTGACTGTAAACCCGGTCCTTCACACGGTACAGTATCCTCTTCCGAGGATAGAAGATATTTTCGCCTCACTATCTGGAGGGAAACGTTTCACAAAAATTGACTTGGCACAGGCATATCTACAGATGGAGGTTGAGGAGACCTCTAAAAAGTATCTCACAATAAACACACACAAAAGCCTGTACCAGTACAATCGACTGGTTTTTGGAATAGCATCAGCTCCAGCTATCTGGCAAAGAGCTATGGAGCAAGTCCTGCAAGGGATTCCGGGGACTCAATGCAACCTAGATGACATCCTTATAACAGGAGATAACGACAACGAGCACCTTGCCAATTTGGAGCAGGTGCTCACTAGGCTGAAAGAACGGGGCCTACGAGCAAATCGCCCCAAGTGCGAATTTTTCCAAAATCAGATAACATATTGTGGCCACATAATTAATAAGGAAGGGTTGCATAAGTCACCTGAAAAAAATTGAAGCAGTTATAAAAGCCCCAGCACCTGAAAATGTTTCACAATTAAGATCATTCCTGGGATTAATAAATTACTATCATAAATTTTTACCGAACTTATCAACTATTCTACACCCTCTTAATGATCTTCTACAGACAGGAGTGATTTGGAAATGGAACGAAGACTGTAAACGTGCCTTCCATAAATGTAAAGACTTAATCACATCCGAGAAAATTTTGGCTCATTACAACCCATCACTACCAATCAGACTGGCATGCGATGCATCCCCTTACGGCATAGGAGCGGTATTGTCCCATAGATTCCCTGATGGCTCGGAACGGCCGATAGCTTTTGCGTCACGCTCATTGAACTCAGCTGAGCGTAATTATGCCCAGATAGACAGGGAAGCACTCAGCCTGGTATGGGGAGTGAAGAAATTCAACCATTACCTACACGGACAAAAAGTTACCTTGCTGACTGACCATCAACCCCTCATCTCCATATTCAACCCTAAAAAAGGTGTCCCCATTATGACGGCACAAAGACTACAGAGGTGGTCCCTTTTTCTAGGGGCACACCAATACAACATTGAATACAAAGGGTCAAAACAGCTTGGGAATGCTGACGGTTTATCACGCCTACCGTTGCCAACGATAGAAGAGGCACCTACAGTAGACCCAGTAGAGATATTCCACTCTACCATAGTGGAATGTCTACCGGTGACAAATTCTGCCATTGAAAGGGAGACAAGAAATGACCCTACTCTCTCACGGGTCTACGATTTAACAGTGAAGGGATGGCCAGCACATGGCGAACCACTGTTGCCAGCATTCTCGCAAAGAAGAGAACAGCTGTCAGTGTGCCGAGGAACCTTGATGTGTGGATCCAGAGTGGTGATTCCACCCAAACTCCAGGATAAAGTGCTAAAGGAGCTTCACGAGGGGCATCTGGGTGGAGTGAAAATGAAGAACCTAGCTAGGGCATTTGTATGGTGGCCAGGTATCGATGGAGACATCGAAGACATGGCCAAGAGCTGCCTAGGATGCCAGAAGGTCCAAAATGCTCCGCCACAGGCCCCTCTACATCCATGGGAGTGGCCCTCATCTCCCTGGCAAAGGGTGCACATCGACTTTGCTGGTCCATTTATGGACTCAATGTTCTTAATCGCAGTTGATGCACACTCCAAGTGGCCGGAGGTAATAAAGATGTCCTCCACCACCACGGGAAAAACCATCACAGTATTAAGGACCATATTTGCCAGGAATGGGCTGCCGGAGCAGATATGTTCTGATAATGGACCGCAATTTGTGCCCGAAGAATTCAGAAAGTTCTTAAAGAACAATGGGGTAAAGCACTACACGTCCGCCCCATACCATCCCGCCACCAATGGATTGGCTGAAAGGTTTGTCCAGACCTTCAAGAAGGCCATCAAGGCCATGGGTAATGAAGACATAAAACTTCAGCACAAGGTGGATAACTTCTTATTTGCATATAGGAATGCAACGCATATGGTTACTAACCAAACTCCCGCCATGATGTTCTACAATAGAAACCTAAGATGCCGGCTGGATTTGGTCAAGCCCAACATCCGAAGGGACGTGGAGAACCGGCAGTTTCAGGGCATGAATGAAAGGCCAACTAGAGCCTTCCAGATAGGCCAACCGGTTTTGGCCCGGGACTACCGTACCGAGAAATGGCAGCCTGGAACTATCTGCACACGATTAGGACCACTGATGTATACCGTGGACATCGGAGACAGCATAATAAGGCGCCATGCTGACCAAATCATCAAGTCATCCGAAAAGGGACAACCTACACCACCACTCTATACATCTAACGATGAAGTAGAGATACCCATATCTACCTCCGATCCGGTGATACTGGAGCCCGATGAACCCGACACTGGCCTTCAAGCCGAATCAGCCTTGCCAGAAGAACCTACTACACCACCCGAAACTACTACACCCCCGAGGCGTTATCCGGACCGAGTCAGGAAGCCTCCTGAGAGACTAACTTATAATTAATTAATACAGCAATGTATATTATTTTGCATATAACATGTAATTAATAATTACTTAAAATATGATGTACTAGTTAGCTAGAAGGGGAGGAATTGTGGTGTATGTGCCTTTAAGAGCAATTATGGTGTATGTGCCTTTAAGAGCCCCAGGTGTGCGTAAAGCCGGTAATTGCCACTTGGGCTATATAAGCCTGTGTATTGTGTATATCCTTTAGAAACCCCCCCCAGACTTGCTTAGTAAATACCTATGAACCAACTCCTGTCTTCAGTGTCTTTATCTACACACGGACACTACAACCACACCGGTATATAAGTGCTGTGTAATGAGTGATTGGGCCGATTCGCCCTGACCTTCGAATAGTAAAGTCCTGTTAAAGTTTACTCTTGTAGTCTGTGTAATAATTTGCAATATAACACACAGATTTTACAGTGGCGACGAGTTCGATCTTACCCTGCGGCAGCGATACATCCGAAGCAGTTAACGAGCGTCGAGAAGAGGCATCCGCCCTCGTCGTTCTGCTGAGAGAAGACTCGAGTCTGCAGAGCAAGGAAGAAGGAAGAATTCAGACATGAAGCCTTCCATCAGCAACAGGTAGTGATCGTCCCTTCTGTCACGGTGGTGAGTGAGCTGATCAGCCACGAGAAGCAAGTCGGCCATGTTGACTGTGAGTAGGGGGGAAATAAAAAGAAACAGAGGATAAGGGCGGTGAACTCGACCACGGTCGGGGGAAAGGAGCCGGACAGAAGTCAGGGCCAGAGACGCTGAGACTGGGGCAGCGTAGGGCACGGAAGCCGCGGTACAAGCGGGAACGCAGCCGGTGTGAGAGACCGGGCTACAAGCGGGAACGCAGCCAGTGTGAGAGACCGGGCTACAAGCGGGCTGGGAGACGCAACAGCGTCGTGAGACAGCTCGACCGCGACCGGCGAAAAAGGCCGGGCAGCTACCGAGGCCGCGAGGTGCTGCGACCGGGATCGTAAGGCGCGGGAAGAAATAAAAAAATAATAAATAAATAAAACCGCGGAGAACTCAGCCGCAGCCGGGGGAGGAAAGGACCGGACTGCGAGAGGGCTGGGAGGTGCGATTGGAAGCCGCTGAGGGAGAGACAGAGCCCGAGCGAGCGGGAGAGACAGAGCCCGAGCGAGGGGGAACGGGACCGAGCGAGGGAGACCGAGCGAGATTCCGCCCAGCGGCTAGAACTGTTCGCCGCCAACGGGTTGTCCCCAGCGCCGGTTGCCCTGCCGAGAAAAGGGAACAAGGAATGCACTGAAGCCGGCGTGCAGGCTGCGAACCCCGAAAGCCAGCGGTCGTCGCCCGAGAGCAAAGCTTACCCCTCCCGCCAGGGGAAGAAACGCGGGAAGCCACCAGTAGGCAGGGAAGAAGACAGGAGCGGGAAACCGCCATTTTGAAAGTAGGCGGGGAAGAAGATAAGCGCGGGAAACCGCCATTTTTGAGAAAAAAAAAGTTAAACAGTAAAGAAAAATTTCGTTGTTGTTCTCAGAAAGATAGTGAAGATGCCTAAGCATGGTAACATCAACGACTTCGATTCTGAGGTGGAAGATTGGGCCACGTATGTAGAACGCATAGAGATATATTGTGAGGCCAATAAAATAGCAGATGATGATAAAGCTCTAACCTTACTAAACTCAATGGGGGTGAAGACATACGGACTATTGAAGCATCTTCTATCACCAGCTAAACCGACGGATCAGACTTTCACTAACATTGTTGCTATCCTGAAGGATCATTTGAACCCCACACCGCTGATGTTGGCGGAATGATTCAATTTTATGCGAGAACGCAACGGAAAGAGGAAAGCAACACGGAATACTTGGTTGAACTGCGTAGATTAGCGAAATACTGTCAGTTTGGGGAAAATCTGACAGAGGCATTGAGAGACAAGTTCGTGTGCAGGTTGTCGAAGGAAGGAACACAAAAGCGACTGCTAGAAGAGAATGATCTTACACTTGATAAGGCTGTCCTTATTGCAGCATCGCACGAAGCCGCAGCGAGAGGCACTGCAGAAATGCAGCTGAAGGCAGCAGTACTCAGCGTGGATCAAATGACTTCGGGTACAACGAAATGTTATCGTTGTGGGAAGACAACACACGACCAGAACCAATGCTGGTTTAAAAACCAGGAATGTAGAAAATGTGGCAAGCTTGGTCACATAGCTAAAGTATGCCGGTCAGGAAAGAAGACCAGCAACAACAAAAAAGTCACCGCAGGAAAAGTACAGCAAGGTACACAAGGTGGCTGAGAAGAGTTCGGATGAACAGAATTCGGATTCAGACCCAAACGGCCAGGAACTGGGTAGTCTGAGAATTCACAATGTGAGTAAGGAAGCTGACCTACAAACTATCTGGGTCATGCTAAAAATAGCCGGAGTCCAAGTAAAAATGGAATTGGACACAGGATCAGCCCTATCAGTCATAAATCGAAGGGATTACAACCGGCTATTCTTGAGAGATACCAAGATCGTATTGCAGACATACACGGGGCATAAAGTATACCCCATCGGAAAGATAAAAGTCAAGGTGAGAGACAAGGGCAAAGAACACCAAGGAATGGACTTATATGTACTACCTGAGGGAGGTCCACCACTTCTGGGGCGGGAGTGGATCAGGGAAATAAACATGGAATGGCACTACCTAAAAGCAATAACAAGTGAGAACTCGGTGAAGACAATCAGCTCAGACTCTGAAACTGATGACGATAAGACCAGCCCAGGTGCGAAAGACAAGTCTAAAATGGACTTGCTGACTAAGGTTGGAAAAACGAAGGAGTGCATAAATGCTTATGCTTCAGAGGAGAACAAAGTTTCAGAACAGAATTCCACTGAACAACAACAACATAGTTTGACAGAGAATTCTGAGTCTGTCCAGTTTACAGACATGCACAATTCTGAGGAACACCGGGCTCGAACTCAACTCCATTTCAAATTACAACAGCAATTAGAACAATTGAGTTGCCATCTTGAGCAAGAGATGAAAGCAATGAAAACGTTCTTTGACACAGAGTGGGAGAATCTGGAAAGACAACAGAAGCAGCTGATGGAGAAAAGGGAGCAGGAGCACACAAACCGTCTGCGCGAGGAGGCCAAACGAATCAAAGCTGATTCGGTTTCTGAAGGTGCGTGCTCTAATCTGGGGGAGCAAGATGTTCAGCAACTGAAGGCACTTGTTAGCAGGTTGCAGGCAGAAAAGGCTGATTTGGTCGCCATGAATTCCGAGCTCCTACTGAAGTTGGGTGCAGCATCACCGGACGATTCATTTGTGGAAATTCGAATGGTGGAGGCTGCGGATGATGGCGAAGTAGAAACAGCAAAGGAGCCCCAGGGCAAGGTTATAAACATCCCTGCAGCTACTGGGAAACGGATGATGTCAGAAGAGTTAACGGTCAGCCAACTCCTTCATATGCTGAGGGACAAGAATCTGAAATGGGAACAATTTGAACATGAGCTTAAATCTTCAAAGGAGAGGGGTTTGGAGCTCTCAAAAGTTATTGAAATAGCTGAGGTTGCAACACAGACTGAGAAGATGGCAGCAGAGCAACCCTTGGATGCCAAAAGTACGCTGACTCACGTCAATGTTGAACAACAGAATGCTGAAACAACTGCTCCAGTAGAGGGATTGAATAATACGATCAATCAATCTCCGAATGAAGTTGAAGTATTGAAATCACGAATGAGGTCATTAGTAAAAGACTTGCAGGAAGCCCAGAAAAAGCTGGAGGAAGCTGAACACATGAAGAAGTCTCTTCAGGAGAGATGTCTGGAATTGGAACAAAAGCTGACTAACGTCCAGCTGGGCACGGAGGAAATAAAAAACCCTCTCGCTGGCCTAGCTCAGGACAACACCGATTATTACCACATCCTGTTGAACGACATCGAATATAACGATGACCTGTTCTGCCCAGCTTGTGGGGAAATCTTCCGAAGTGCAAAAACCCTGAAGAATCACAAAAAGTCTAAGAAACACCGGGAGATGGTGGCGCTGCTAAGGCAACAGGAGAAAGAAGAGGAGGAACTGTGCATGCGGCTGGCAGCGGAGCACAGAGAGTCTCCAAGAAGCAGGAAAGGAAAAGACGAAACAGAAGAAGATGACCCATCTGAACCATTATCACCCCTACCAGATCACGCACGTGGTCCCTCCGAACGGAACCAAATCAGTTTGGAAGTAGAAAAACTTTCCAAGGTACTCAAGCTTTTAGAAGTCAGCAATGCTGGTTCAGAAGTGACGGAAGTTCAAGCTGTTAAGTCCAGTGAAGGACAATTGGATGAGTCACCCCAGCAAAGTGAACCGACTACACCACAGGGAACTGCTACACCACCGAGGCGCTGTCCAGACCGAGTCAAGAAGCACAGGAGGCGCCTCCACAGAGACTGAATCTGTGAACTGTTTTCCACAGAGACTGAATCTGTGAACTGTTTTCCGCAGAGACTGAATCTGTGAACTGTTTCCCACAGAGACTACATCTGTGAACTGTTTTTACATGAAGTTGGATATATGTTATGATGTTATGTTTAATGGGGAATAAGTATGTTGTAAGCTAAAAAGGGAGGATTGTAGTGTATGTAACCGTTCTACCTTTAAGAGAACTATTGTATGTAACCGTCCACCTTTAAGAGAACTATTTTAGGTGTTGCACTACTTTATCTTGGCTGCGGTATACTGTAATACCAGTGGTGACCACACTGGTATATAAGTGCTGTGTAATGAGTGATTGGGCAGATTCGCCCTGACCTTCGAATAGTAAAGTCCTGTTAAAGTTTACTCTTGTAGTCTGTGTAATAATTTGCAATATAACACACAGATTTTACAGGGTGGGGAAGATTTTGGGGTGTGTAACAAGGTACACTACCACGGACAGTTCAGCCTGCTGGGCATTCATGGTGCTGGGGAACTTAATTGCCAGGGCATTGTTTGCCGCTGGGTCATAAACTCCACACACTGTGAGTCGCTCACCAGCAGATACTGTGCTGGAGCCATCCACATAGATTTTGCAGCCCGTGGGGTGTATCCCGGCTTGCAAACATATGTCCACTTCCCAAACCCCTTCTATGGAACACTGGTGGTCTGTTCCAGTATATACCAGGCTGGCTGCGAACTTTGGCTCGCAGAGACCCTTCACCTATAGGTCCATCTGTGAGAGGAGCAGGGTCCAGCGAGCAATGCGGGCACTGCTCACCGTCCCATCCTTGATCCTCCCATCCAGAAGCAGCTGATGGAGAAAAGGGAGCAGGAGCACACAAACCGTCTGCGCGAGGAGGCCAAACGAATCAAAGCTGGGTGGGTGTGTGTTGGGTGAGGAGGGTGATGGGAGAGGTGCCTGTGAAGATCTGCGATCTTTTCACAGCCAAATGTGTGGCCAAGAGGTGCCTCTCACAATTGGAGTAGCTCTTCTCCACATCCGTGAGTATCCTGGAGGAGTAGACCACCGGCTTCAGCCTGCCATGCCGTTCTTGGAGCAGCACAGCACTCAGGCTATCCCCGCTGGCTGCTACCTCCAGGAAGAACTCTTTCCCCCCATCCATGGCCCCTAGAGCTGGTGCGGTCTGCAGGTCTTTCTTCAGCCTGACAAATGCTGCCTGGCAACGCTCATCCCACGCCCACTCCACTCCCTTGTGTAGGAGTCGGAGCAGAGGGGCTGCTGCGGCTGCATAGTGCTGAATGAAGTCTCTGTATTGCCCGGTTAGCCCAAGAAATGACCTCACACCCGTGACTGTGTTGGGGACTGGTAACTCCTGCACGGTTCCCTCCTAGCCTTATCTATGGCCCTTTCCCCAGCGCGTACATTTAGGCCCAGGAATTTCACCTCCTGCTGGCCGATCTGCGCTTTCTTTGGGTTTACTTTAAATCCCTCCTGCCTGAGCAACTCCAGCAGTTCGGTCAGTAGTGGGCCTACTCCTCTCTCAAATCGGTGAAGAGGAGCCGATCATCCACATACTGCACCAACTGTCTGGGCTGGCTGAAGCCCTTTAAACTGTTTGCCATGCACTGATGGAAAATGCTGGGGCTGTTGTGGAAGCCCTGAGGCAAAAAATTCCAGGTGTACTGTTGACCTTTAAACGTAAAGGCAAACTTGTACTGATCCTCCCTCCTTAAAGGGATGGACCAAAACCCGTTGGAAATATCCAGCACCGTGAAAGTGGTCGCGGATGCTGGGATACTTCCTATCAGGTCGGCAACTGCTGCTACCGTGGGTGCACAGGCTGGGATCTTGCTGTTGAGCACCTGATAGTCCACCGTGGCCCTCCAGGAATTGTCCGGCTTTCTAACCGGCAACAGTGGAGTGTTTACATGGGTAGCTATCGGTCTCAGGAACCCTTGCTGTACTAAGTGTTAAGTCTGTGTGTTCTAGTTATTGTTAATAAGAATCACAGCACACAGACCACAAGAGTAAATTCAACAGGTCTTTACTAGTCGGAGGTCAGGCTGAACTGCCCAATAAATCATTACACAGCACTTATATACCGATGTGGTCACCACCGGTATTACAGTATACAGCAGCCAAGATAAAGTAGTGCATCTCTTAAAATAGTTCTCTTAAAGGTGGGACGGTTACATACACCACAATCCTCCCTTTTTAGCTTAACAGTATATATTCCCCATTAAACATAACATAATAACATATATACACAACTTCATGTAAAAACAGTTCACAGATTCAGTCTCTGAGGAGGCCTCCTGATCCGAGACGGATAACGCCTTTCAGGGGTCTCTGGTTCTCGTTGCTGGGGTGACCCATCTAGTTGATCCCCTATGGATAGGACATCATCATCAGGTATATTCACTTCTGAGGTTGATGCTTCAGGTTCACTAACTTCCTCCACGGTTGTCTCTGTCGTAACCATGGGCTCGACCCTTGTTCTCGATCCCACCAGTTGGTCAGCAAGACGTCGCATTACATTTTCACCAACATCTACCGTGTACATCAGGGGTCCTTGTCTGGCCTGAATTGTTCCAGATTGCCATTTCTCGTTTTTATAGTCCCTGGCTAACGCCGGTTGTCCTATTTCAAAACTCCGAGTGGGCTTGTTATTGATATGCTGGAACTGTTTGTTTTCGATGTCCCTCCGCACATTTGGTTTTAACAAGTCCAACCTGGACCGCAACCTCCTGTTATAGAACATCATGGCAGGACTTTGGTTTGTTGTTGCATGGGTGGCGTTTCGATACGCCAGTAGGAAATTGTCCACCTTGTGTTGCAATGGAATCTGATCTTCGCTCATGGCCTTTATTGCCTTTTTGAACGTCTGTACAAACCTCTCAGCCAGCCCATTCGTAGCTGGATGATATGGGGCAGAGGTATAATGTTTCACCCCATTCTTCTTCAGGAATTTCTGGAATTCCTCTGACACGAACTGTGGTCCGTTGTCTGAACATATTTGCTCTGGCAATCCATTTCTTGCAAATATCGTTCTTAGAACCGCGATCGTCTTCTCCGAGGTAGTGGTAGTCATTTTAATCACTTCTGGCCATTTAGAATGTGCGTCCACCGCAATTAAAAACATGGAATCCATGAATGGACCAGCAAAGTCAATATGTACACGTTGCCATGGGGTTGAAGGCCATTCCCATGGATGCAGCGGTGCAATTGAAGGTGCATTTTGGACTTTTTGGCACCCTGAGCAGCTTTTCGTCAGATCCTCTATCTGTTGGTCGATACCCGGCCACCACACATAAGCCCTAGCAAGGCTTTTCATCTTGACTCCCCCCAGATGACCTTCATGTAGTTCTTTTAGAACTCTCTCTCTTAACTTAGGAGGGATAATCACCCTTGTTCCATACATCAATGTTCCCTGACAGATGGACAGCTGTTCTCGTCTTGCTGAGAATGCCGGTAACAGTGGATCACCATAGGCTGGCCATCCCTTTACGGTCAATTCGTAGACCCGGGACAGTGTCGGGTCATTCCTAGTCTCCCTTTCAATATTTGCATTGGTGACAGGTAAACATTCGATGATGGTCGAGTGAAATAAATCCACCGGGTCAACCGTCGGTGCCTCCTCCTCAGTAGGTAGTGGCAGGCGCGATAGCCCATCAGCATTACCATGCTGCTTTGCACCTTTGAATTCTATCTGATATTGATGTGCCCCTAGGAAAAGGGACCATCTCTGGAGCCTCTGTGCTGTCATCACCGAAACACCCTTCTTAGGGTTAAAAATGGATACCAACGGCTGGTGGTCTGTCAGCAGTGTAAACTTCTGGCCCTGCAGGTAATGATTAAACTTCTTTACTCCCCACACAAGGCTGAGAGCCTCCCTATCTATCTGAGCATAGTTGCGCTCAGCGGAGGTCAATGATCTGGATGCAAATGCGACTGGCCTTTCCAAGCCATTTGGCAACTTGTGTGAGAGTACTGCTCCAATACCATAAGGAGAAGCATCACAAGCTAAACGAATAGGTAGCGTTGGGTTGAAGTGAGCCAACACTTCCTCTGAGGTGATCAATGCCTTGCTTTTGCGAAAGGCCTTCTTACAGTCCTCGCTCCACTTCCATGGTACTTCTTTCTGCAAAAGAGCGTTCAGTGCGTGCAGCACCGTGGATAGATTTGGCAGAAACTTATGGTAATAGTTAATCAACCCTAGGAACGACCTCAACTGGGATACATTTTCCGGAGCGGGAGCCTTCACAACAGCTTCGATCTTGTCAGGTGACTTGTGCAGCCCCTCCTGGTCAATGACATGACCACAGTACGAGATCCATTTCTGAAAGAACTCACATTTCTGGCGATTAACTCGAAGTCCATATTCCTTCAATCTGGTGAGCACCAGTTTCAAATCTGCAAGGTGTTCCTCATCGTCATCTCCTGTAATCAGGATATCGTCCAAGTAACATTGAGTGCTTGGAATTCCCTGTAATACCTGCTCCATGGCCCTCTGCCAAATTGCTGGAGCCGAAGCCACTCCAAAAACCAGTCTATTATATCGATACAAGCCTCTGTGCGTGTTGATTGTAAGATACTGGCGCGACTCTTCCTCAACTTCCATCTGTAAGTACGCTTGCGCCAGGTCTATCTTGGTGAAGTGTTTCCCGCCAGACAATGAAGCAAAGATATCCTCAATCCGCGGAAGCGGATATTGCACCGTGTGAAGCACCGGATTAACCGTGATCTTGAAGTCTCCACAGATGCGGACCTTCCCCGGTTCCCCTGGCTTGTTACTCGATGAACGCTTCATGACGGGAACAATGGGCATGGCCCACTCACTCCAGTCTACCTTAGACAGTACTCCTGAACGTTCTAGCCCTTCCAGCTCAGCTTCCACAGCAGGTCGTATCGCATAAGGTACCGGTCTGGCTTTGAAAAATTTTGGGTTTGCATGTTCTGCAATCTTGATTTTTGCCGTAATTCCTCTCAGTGTTCCCAGTCCCTGTTGGAACACCTCTTTAGCCTCATCCAATATTCTGGACAATCGTTCAGGTTTGACATCTTTTTTTCCGGAATCTACAGTTATTGCTTTTAGGGAGTGCCAGTCCATATTTATTTTCCTGATCCACTCCCGTCCCAGAAGTGGTGGACCTCCCTCAGGTAGTACATATAAGTCCATTCCTTGGTGTTCTTTGCCCTTGTGTACCACCTTGACTTTTATCTTTCCGATGGGGTATACTCTTTGCCCCGTGTATGTCTGCAATACTATCTCCGTATCCCGTAGGGGAATATGTGTGAATAACCTTTCGTAATCTTGCTTATTCATGACCGT
This sequence comes from Somniosus microcephalus, assembly GCF_052327205.1. NCBI lineage: Eukaryota > Metazoa > Chordata > Chondrichthyes > Squaliformes > Somniosidae > Somniosus > Somniosus microcephalus. The sequence continues at coordinate 176,917,045 of NC_140991.1, read as the reverse complement.
CAACGCCGATCCGGTGTCCAATTCCATCTTCACTTGGACTCCTGCTATCTGAAGTGTGACCCAGATGGTTTGTAGGTCAGCTTCCTTACTCACATTGTGAATTCTCAGACTACCCAGTTCCTTGCTGTTGGAGTCTGAATCCGAATTCTGTTCATCCAAACTCTTCTCAGCCACCTTATGTACCTTTCTGCACTTTTCCTCCGGTGACTTTTTGTTGCTGGTCTTCTTTCCTGACCGGCATACTTTACCTATGTGACCAAGCTTGCCACATTTTCTACATTCCTGATTTTTAAACCAGCATTGGTTCTGATCGTGTGTTGTCTTTCCACAACGATAACATTTCACTGTACCCAAAGCCATTTGATCTACACTGAGTACCGCTGCCTTCAGCTGCATTTCCGCAGTGCCTCTCGCTGCGGCTTCGTGCGATGCTGCAATAGTGACAGCCTTATCAAGTGTAAGATCATTCTCTTCAAGCAGCCGCTTTTGTGTTCCTTCTTTCGACAATCCACACATGAATTTGTCTCTCAGTGCCTCTGTCAGTCTTTCCCCAAACTGACAGTATTTCGCTAGCTTACGCAGTTCAATTAAATACTCCGCGTTGCTTTCCTCTTTCAGTTGTGTTCTCGCATAAAATTTAAATCGTTCCACTAACATCAGCGGTGTGGGGTTCAAATGATTTCTCAGGACAGCAACAATATTAGCGAAAGCCTGATCCGCCGGTTTAGCTGGTGATAGAAGATGCTTCAATAGCCCGTATGTCTTCGCACCCATTGAGTTTAGTAAGGCTAGTGCTTTATCTTCATCTGATATTTTATTTGCCTTACAATAAATCTCTATGCGTTCTACATACGTGGCCCAATCTTCAACATCGGGATCGAAATCGTTGATGTTACCACGCTTAGGCATCCTTGCAATCTTCTTGAGAAACAAAAATAATTTTTTTTTTCTTTTCTTTTCAAAATGGCGGTTTCCCGCGCTTGTCTTCTTCCCCCGCCTACGAAAATGGCGGCTTCCCGCGTTTGCCTTTCTCCCCCGCTGGCTGTAATGGCGATTGCCGTATTGCTGCGTTCGCCCTCCCCAGCAGTTCTCAAATCGTGCCTCCCAGCCCCTCTTGCAGTCCGGTCCTTTCCCCCGGCTGCGGCTGAGTTCTCCGCGGTTTTTTTAAAATTTTATCCCGCGCCTCGCGGCCTCGGTAGCTGCCCGGCCTTTTTCCCCGGTCGCGGTCGAGCTCTCTCTCGACGCTGTTGCGTCTCCCAGCCCGCTTGCAGCCCGGTCTTTTACACCGGCTGCGTTTGCATTCACCGCGGCCCCCGTACCTTACGCTGCCCCAGTCTCAGCGCCTCTGGCCCCAACTCCTGTCCAGCTCTTTTCCCCGGCCGTGGTCGTGTTCTCCGCCCTTATATCCTCCGTTTTTCCCTCCCCTACTTCACAGCCAACGTGGCCGACTTGCTGCTCGTCGCCGATTGGCTTACCCACCACCGTGATAGAAGGGATGATCACTGCCTGTTGCTGATGGAAGGCTTCGTGTCAGGATTCTTCCTTGCTCTTCAGACCCGAGTCTTTTCTCAGCAGGATGATGAGGGCGGATGCCTCTTCTCGACGCCCGTTAAACTGCCTTGGATATATCTCTGCCGCAGGGTAAGATCGTCATCGTCGCCACTGTTAAGTCTGTGTGTTCTAGTTATTGTTAATAAGAATCACTGCACACAGACCACAAGAGTAAATTCAACAGGTCTTTACTAGTCGGAGGTCAGGCTGAACTGCCCAATAAATCATTACACAGCACTTATATACCGGTGTGGTCACCACCAGTATTACAGTATACAGCAGCCAAGATAAAGTAGTGCATCTCTTAAAATAGTTCTCTTAAAGGTGGGACGGTTACATACACCACACTAAGGACGACATGGCTGCTGCCATGTCTGGCTGCACTTCCCTGGGGAAGTTGTACTGTTTCTGTGGTTGGGCCATGGGGTCCCCGTCTATGCTGACCTCAAACACGTTGACACTCCCGCAGTCGTGTTTATGTGTGGCAAATGTGGCTAGGTGGGCTTGCACAAATGCCTGGACCTCTTTTGGGGTATTGCTGACCATGAGCTCGAGGTTATAACCCTCTTTAGGTTTCATGGTGCACAGGGTCCCCTTCCCCTCTTTCCCTGGGATGACTACTATTTCGCCTTCCTTTCCTGTACTTGCCCCCCATAGGCAATGGTTCCTTAAATCCACCAGGATCCCGTGGCCTACAATATAGTCAGCTCCCAGGATCCCTTTTCCACCCTCCTGTTCCCAATTCATTAGGATACAGGTCCACTTAGAGCAGAGCATACCTAAACGAATGGAGAGCGGGATGGAAAATGAGCCAGCCTGTTCTCTGCCTGTGAATCCCGCCAGGCTGTATGGGACCCCATAAGATAGAGGTGAGGTGGTGGGGTTAGCTGAATGGACCACAGTGCATGATACCCCCATATCCAATAGATAGGTCCCCTTCACCATTTCTACCTCCATCTCCACGAGGGGTCTCTTCCATACAACGTACCAAAGGGAACACAGGTAAACAGGCAGCACTGGCTCTAGTCATGGCTGAGGGTTGGATGGGGCTGATGGGGTCAGAGCACTGGTAGCGCCTGCTACTCTCCCCTGGCCAGTCAATAGGGACTTCATGGTTTCCAAAAATGACTCGGCCGCGGCGGGAGGGATTCCTGTCTCTGCGTTTTGGATTGGGGCTGTGGAGTTCTTTCCCTTGTTATCTTTCCAAGGGTTTTTGCATTCCTTACTCCAGTGTCCATCCTTCCCACACCCGTAACAATAGAGCTTAGTGCTAGAAGGGTTATTCCCTTCCTGATGCCACTCCTTCCTACCCTGTCCGGGTTTTACCTCATGCACCTTCCTCTTAGGTGGGTGTGCATCGGTTCCCCTACCGTTCTTATAGGCTAGGGTCAACTTTCTGATCACCGTAAGTTCAGTGGTCAGGGGATTCCTAAGGTCGAACCAGACTTCCACCTTGGCCCGGACCTTTGGAAAGCTGTTTGCCACCAGGCAACGGAGCCAGTGGGCCAACTGATCCCGGTTCAGGAACGCCCGGTTAGGTGCCCCAGGACAGGCACTCCTGTACACCGGCCATAACCTGTCCGCGAAAGCCTGAGTGCTTTCCCCTGTGAGCTGCACTGTCTTCTCCACATGGGAGAAAGAACTTCTCTCATTCATCCCCATGGCCTCCAGAACTTCATCCCTGAGCTCCTCATACCCACTCTGCCCCCTCTTACACTCATGAGAGAGGGACTGGAGGAGCCTACTCTCCAAAGAGAACAGCAGCATTTTAGCCTGCTCAGCATCATCACAGTCATTGACGCTGGCTGCATGTTCCACTTCCCTGAAGTGGACCGAGGGGTCCCCTTTTTCAGCGAGCTTTGGGATATGGCTCACCGTAGCCCTAAGCTGTTGGGTGCTGTAGGGTAATTTGAACTGGTTTTGGAGGAGTCCCACGTCCTCGCCATTAGCGGGCTGGGCACATCGGGCCTGGTTCTAGACTCTCTTGCGGTGGTTGTTCCACCTCCGCTTCTACCACTGACTTCACCCCCCCTTGCTGCCAGACCTTGCTAAAACCTGGCGCTACAGGTGGTGGTCACGGGACCTCCTGTTCCTCAACCAGGATGTCCCTTCGCACTACCTGTGGTGTCTGAACTGTTCTCCCCTCGTTCCCTGTAAAATCCGCCTGGCCTAAAATTTTTTAGGGCAAGGCTCAGATTCTCTATCTGTTCCTTGCAGGGGCCATGATCTGCATCTTCAAACCCCTGTTCGCTTGCCAACTTAGAGGCTGCCTTTACTTCTTTTACTTTCTCCTCCTGCTTGTAAGGGGTTTTCCTCGAGAGGTTTCCCTGAGGTTTCTTTCTCTAGGGACCTCTCTCTCTCTTGCACAGTAAACCTTGAGTGGTTCGACCCACTCACCCCTTAGATTCTATACTCTGGACTTAGGCGCAGGAACTACAATGTAGAGAAAACTCTTGTAGACCAAGTTTGATGAAACAAAATGAAATTGTATTGCATAAGGAAAAATATCAAATCAAATGCATGGTGTGGAGATGCCGGAGTTGGACTGGGGTGAACAAATGTAAGAAGTCACACAACACCAGGTTATAGTCCAACAGCTTTATTTGAAATCACAAGCTTTCGGAGCGCTGCTCCTTCTTCAGGTGAAGTGGAGAAATGCATAAAGACACAGCTTATATAGTCAGAGAATCATGTCAGATGTTTACAGGTAACCTTTCCAACTGCCATTTATCACACCTCGGCAGAGAGATAATCACAGCAGTCAAAGGTGTGAATGGTGTCCAAACAGGTCAGTCAGGGAAACATTACATCAAAGAACAATGAGGTGGGGTCACAAGGGGTCAAATATTGCAGATGCTGGGGTCTGTATGAAAAACAAAAAAACAGACAAAAAACATTTTTTTATTGGCTGGAAATCACAGCAGGTCCGGCCGCATCTGTGTAGCGAGAACAAGCCAATGCCGACTCGAGTCTGGATGACCCTACGTCAGGTGGGGTTACATGTAGCATGACATGAACCCAAGATCTCGGTTGAGGCCGTCCTCATGGATGCGGAACTTGGCTATCAGTTTCTCTTCGACGATTTTGCGTTGTCGTGTGTCTCGAAGGCCAAGGCGGCCTTCGAGACACACGACAATGCAAAATCGTCGAACAGAAACTGATAGCCAAGTTCCGCACCCATGAGGACGGCCTCAACCGAGATCTTGGGTTCATGTCACGCTACATGTAACCCCACCTGACGTAGGGTCATCCAGACTCGAGTCGACATTGGCTTGTTCTCTCTATACAGATGCGGCCGGACCTGCTGTGATTTCCAGCCAAAAAAAAAAAAATGTTTTTTATCTGTTTTTTTGTTTTTCATACAGACCCCAGCATCTGCAATATTTGACCCCTTGTGACCCCACCTCATTGTTCTTTGATGTAATGTTTCCCTGACTGACCTGTTTGGACACTATTCACACCTTTGACTGCTGTGATTATCTCTCTGCCGAGGTGTGATAAATGGCAGTTGGAAAGGTTACCTGTAAACATCTGACATGATTCTCTGACTATATAAGCTGTGTCTTTATGCATTTCTCCACTTCACCTGAAGAAGGAGCAGCGCTCCGAAAGCTTGTGATTTCAAATAAAGCTGTTGGACTATAACCTGGTGTTGTGTGAAATCAAATGCAAGCAGTTAAGGGAGTACATGTGAGGGAAAAACACACAAACAAATCATAATGACACAGTACTAACTAAGGCAAATACAGGCATCTTATACTCTGCAAAGATCATCATGAAATAAGGAAAAACACGGAACATCGAGGGACAACAACTCATGTTAATTGTACCCTTAAATCCACCCCCTTATTAAACCTATCTAGATCTGATTGTGAAGGGCCAGAAACATGCTCACCAATCCCACTAGGAAGTGCACGGTTTTGAAATCGAGTCTGTGTTTGGTCCTTTCAGGCGTTTCGTCTCCACGTGGATTGTGGAGCCCCTGCAAGCTGCACCACACCTCTCTCCTGAGGTGGGGGTCGGGGGCGGCTGGACACCGGTGGGCCTGAATGTCGGCGGGGTCGAGGATCGTCGGCTCGACCCTGGTTAGAGGAGCCTTGGGCTGGCTCCCATCGCTTCTTTAGTTTCCTTTTCTCTCTTCTCCCGAGCCCGGGTGGCTGGAAGGTTTCTTTTTTTGGGACCTTTATTTTTTTGTCTCTTATCCCAAGTTGGGTCGATGGTCTCTCATTCCGGCAATGGCCTGGGGACGGTCGATGATCTCCCGATGTGCTTCCCCGGGGCTTGCTTCTTCTTCTGGGTGTCCGGATTCAAGCTGTGTGTCTGACCTCAAGCTGCAGGCTTGCAACTTTCTGCGTTCCAACTCGCTTTGGCCTCTCTCCCCACTGCCGAAAAGTCTCTCCAGATATACCTTTCTTCCAGAGGCTTCACTTCCTGCCCAAAATCAGGTTAGACTTTGTTTTATTTTTGGCAGGCTACGAGCACAGTGGGGTAGCCATTATATTTTAAAATGCCTTAAACGGCTGGTAACAGGCCCATCTCTGGTCTGGAATTACCTTCATTGTTTTTAATGGCCTGCTGATCTCATTATCTAGTCCTGCATGCTGTTCTCATGAATATGAAATTGTCCCCTTTTGTCTGGGTCAACATTTTGATGGCCTCTGTCTCCAGGCCGATCTCGACTGGATCTGCATCTAATCCATATGCATACGTGTGGGTCTGGTTTCGTTCTCTCAGGAACGGCTTCCAGAACTTACTGTGGGTTGAATCCACAAATCTGTCTGAGGTTGCGCAGGAACCATTTTAAAGTGTCCCAGTAAGCTGGGCTTCTTTTAAAACAGTCTTTAAAATCATGGCCTCTTCTGCCATTTGACTCTTATGATTATAAAGTCCAATTTTGCAAATCCTACACTCCCCCCTGATGATACTGTAACTTGCTTGAAGTATCATAATTCTGGGTGAGCAAAATTTTCTGATTTCCACAATCTAACCATTCCCAGTATTTACCTATCTATGACCCCACGACACATGCATTTCCCATTTCAGAAAAATCTAGTGTACATTAAGCATCTATAAATGGCAATACCTTGGAGTTATAAACCTAACAAATTACTTCCAGGCTTGGAGGGAGTCTTTATACCCCTACATCACCTAGTGCATACACATTACTTTCCAATAATAACATCACATCTAATAAAACTTCAATAATAAAATAAAGTATACACATGAAAAATCCAAAAATACACATGAATACACATCAAAAATAATACAGAGGAGGGAGGAAAAACTTTATCTTTATACAAGGCAGCAAAATTAAACGGGTGTCTCTTCTTCTACCCGCACATAATGCTCCCTCCATTCCCCTCTATTCTCATACTTTTGCGAATGTTTGACCTTTTTACAGTGTACAAACAGTAAATAAACTACAATGACAACCTGGCACACTACAAGAATGTGGGAGGCTATCCTAATCCAGGAAGGGATTTCTATATTAGTGAACAGGTCCCACCACGGTGGGGTCACTATGTCCAATATGTCTGCCCCTATCTCTAGAGTCTTCTGCTCCAGTGTGTCGAAGTGTTTCTGTGAAACAACAACGGCTTTTAATATCTTGGTGATGTGTTCAGGGAGAGGGGGAATGATATATCCAAAATGTGCGACGAAACGCTGCAGATCAGTGAAATTCTCTTTCACAGTGATGTGAACAGTGGAAGGTTCAGGAATGGGGAAAATTCACTCTTGGGCCACTTGAACTTCTGCCCTGGGCTTGAAAAAGAAGCTGCTGTCACTCACCGGACACCAACCGTGCTGTCCATGCTGGTTTTGGGGCGCTGCAGTGGTGACACAGTATGTCCCACCTCCTATATATGCCACCTGTGGGGGCACATGGCCTTGTGCCATTGCCTCCATGGTGCAATTTATAGGCTTTGCGCCAGCAGTTCTGAACCCGCACTATGGTTTTGAATGGGCATTCAAGTGCTGGGGACACAGGATGATGTGTGCTCCCCAACTCCGGCACCCCGAGAGGTCAGTACCCATCATTGCATGCTCCCATCGAATGACGTAAGGTGGGACCCCCGTGTAGCGAATGTGCGCACCCCCCTGAATGACTCCAATGTTCTCCACCCTGTATACCGGGGCGGGTTTGGCTGTCTTTCCCATCACCGGCATTCTTACCACTATACCCATAATGGTGTGATTAGACCGTCCACAGTCCACTGGGACTGGGTAGGCCTCTGAAGCTAGTCTGAGCTGGCACGGACTCAATGTATTCTCAAAAGGGTGGAGGGCTGCGAGGTGCTTGTTGCTAATCCAGGAGGGGATTAACCTTGCTTTAAATCCTCCAGATTACTGCGGCCCTCGCCCAGTAACCACGCCCCGTATAGCACACAAGTTCGTTACGCGCAGCCTGATCGGATGCATTCCGATCCTCCCTGATGAGAGCATTTACCGTTCTGGCGTGTTTCTCCAGCTCAGCTATAATCTCTTTTAAGTGTAGTGTCATGGCCTGCTCCTCGTGTAACTCAGAACCCACTACCTTATTCTCATCAGTCTGTAGCTTTCTTAACTGTGTTTTCAAACCATTAATCTGGGTTTGCAGCTCCATGTCAGCCAGTGTGTTGATGACGGAAGTTCCTGTATTAAAAGCTGTGAAAATATCATTTACTGCACCCCTTCTTTGTCTCCCGACTCTGTCCAAGATCTCATGTGGTGTGGTGTACAATTCGGCTCTGTCGACATCAGCAAAGTCGAATTCGTAAAACTGTTTAAACATGTTTGTTAACAGGACCTGGTATAATTGCTCCGTTTCCCTGGGGCACCACGCTGGCAATCGTACCTCGGTGAGATTTAAAATCACCAAAGCCACCGCGTAGTGCACCCCTTGGTACAGTACCTGACCTGTGGGTACCAATACCAATCCGTTCCCGGGTCCCTTTGTCGTGGTGGGGCACCCTTCCTTGAGGGCTTTAGCTACTAGAACTGTGGGCACGGGCTTGCGGTGTCGGGTGATGAGCTCCGTGGCGTTCACTGGGATCTGTGAGTATGGGACTCCGCACGCCCGTGTGCTGACGTCCCACCTCATTCCTTGTTCAGCATCCTGCCACTGTCTTTGGAAAAAGATGGAGACGCCTGTGGGGCAAGCGTGTTCTGAACCCCGCATACAGATGTAGATCCCCTCATCTGGTTCCCACCATTTGTCCCAACAGACACTCAACCCCCCGTGTGTTCCCATTATTGTCCGATGGGTGTTATTACCCAATCTTTCCCATTCCACCGTCGAGTTCTTCATGGTGCTGCTCAACTTGCGCAGCCACCACCAGCGGTCCAAAGGTAAATGTCCAGGACAAACAAGACAAGTCTTCTTGCCCACGGTGACGCTGATCCTGGGCGCAATGATCCGCACCCTGGGGCACATCAGAGACGTTTCTCTGTATGCATACCCCGTCTGGCTGGAGTATTCAGTGGAGTTCGACCCAAGCCAGCCTGGCCATCTCCCCTCATGGAAGTAGGCAGCAGTCTCTTCAGCGTCCCGTGAGCCGATTCCATCAGTCGCGATGGGGCCTCTATTTCCAGAGCACCCGTAGATGGTGGAGTCCTTGGTGCGGCCCCGATAGGCCCAGCTCCATCCGACCATCATGAACGCGACGAGGATCCCTCTCATCTTTCTTCTGGTTCGTGCAATAAATCAAACAATATAGCCAGGCTCCCGAGAGATTCTGGCTTAGGTGACGGCATGATCGAGTCTTTCGACCACGATCCAAAACAACACACATACTGGGCAGATTTAGAACTACTTAAACTCTAATCATTTTATATATATACACCTTAAACTTAAACCTAAACTTATGTACAGCGCCGCCCGTCCCCGGGCGGCTTGCCTAATCCCTGATCGGACTGCAGCTTGCCGCTCCCTGTGGCGGGGCTGCAGTGACCTGTGGCTCTGGACTGCAGCTCGCTGCTCCCTGTGGCGGGGCTGCAATGACCTGTGGCTCTGGTTCCCTGCAGCCTTTTGCTGCTAAACGGGGACTGTGTTTTTTCATGGATTTCTGGAATCTGCGTTTACTGGGAGTGGGGGACTCGGGCCATGGTTTTACAGGCTGAGGCGTTCGAGTCGACCTGCGAAAAGGTACTTTGGGCGTGGCTCCCTTAGCGAGTGGACCTTCGGGTGGGACCTTAGCTCTCACAGCCTGTGGCCCTTCCACGACTGTAGGCTTTGGCTCCCTTCCCTCAGGCTCCGCCCCTTTGGGATTTGGGCAGACTCCCTTGGCGAGTGCACCTCCGGGTGGGACTTCAGCTCTCACAGCCCGTGGCTCTTCCACGACTGTAGGCTTCGGCTCCCTCCCCTCAGGCTCCGCCCCTTCGGGAATTGGGTCTGTGGCAGACGGCTCCTCCTCACCTGTCCCTACAGGTGGAGAATCTCTGCCCCCAATTTCTACCTCTGCCACGCTCGAGTCGATGGCGGGATCTCCGTCCTCCGACTCCACCTCTTCCAGAATCGTGTCGAGGGCGGGACCTTGTTGTTCGGGCCCCTCCTCGTCCGAGTCCCAGGCCATCGGAGAAAGCTCCCCCAGGTGGGTGTGACCTCCTCTCCTTCCAAGCAGGCTACAACGCAAGCTTGTGTGGTCTGTGACTCATCGCGTGCCTCAGGCCGAGGATCTTTATCCTCAGACCTGGCTTCGGTTGCTGATGCTCTTGCACCTGGCTTAAACAGTTTGCACTGATTGATGTGAAACCATTTATAAGCACTTAGCTGACCCTCTAAACTGCCAGCCTTTGCTGTTAACCTAGCGTTCTCCTCCCTTAAAGCCTGCTCAACTAACTTAGCCTCTACAACCTGGCACCGCAGGTATTCCTCCATTTTACAGGAGGTCTCTTCCTGTGCATGTCTTTCTAGAGGACACAGGTCGACAGGCAGCACTGGCTCTAGTCAATTGGGCACAGGAGTCGGGGTTTCGGGAGCGACAAGGCCGGTGGTGACAGCTATTTTCCCCTGCGAAGTCATCAGAGACCGCATTGTATCTATGATCGACTCAATCGCAGCGGGATTCATAACCATACCAGATCCTTGTGCTGAGGCAGGAGCTACGGCTTGGGTTTGGGCTGGTGCTGGGGCAGCGGTCTGGGCTTGGGCTTGGGCTGCGGGAAATCTCCCTTTATTATCCTTCCACGGATTTCTACAGTCCTTGCGCCAATGTCCATCCTTCCCACACCCATAGCAATTGAGATTGGCTTGGACAGGGCGATTCCCCTCCTGACGCCACTCCTTCTGGCTTGGGGCTGCGGGTTTTGCCTCATGCACCTTTCCCTTCTGGGGAGGTGTTTCCTGACCTCTGCAATTCTTATACGCTACATTTAGCTGACGGAGTACCGTCTCCTCCGTGACGCCGGGGCCTTGGGGATCAAACCATGATCTGGCTAGGGCCCGTATCTCTGGCAAGCTGTTGGTGACCAAGCAACGGAGCCAATGAACCCGCTGTTCGTCGCTCATTTGAGCCCGTTTAGGCATACCTGGACAGCTGCGTCGATATACTGGCCACAGCCTTTCTGCGAAAACCCGTGGGGGTTCTCCAGATAACTGCACGGTCCCTTCTACGCGGTCGAACGGACTACCGTCGTCCACTCCCATTACTTCTAAAACTTCCTCCCTGAGGTCCGTATACCCTTTCCGTCCCCTTTTACCATCCTCTGAGAGGCACTGAATGATTGTGGGATCCAGGGAGAAAAGCAGCAGTTTGACCTGTTCCTGTTCATCGCAGTCATTAATGGCTGCTGTTTCCTCTATCTCCCTGAAGTGAATCAAGGGATCTCCCTTTACTGTGAGTCGTGTGAGGTGGCTCACCATGGACCTTAATTGCGGGCCAGCGTAGGGCACCACGAGCTGGTTCTGGTGGGGTCCGACACTGCCATCGACAGCGTTGGGACTGAACATCTGGTGCCGAGCGGGACACATCGGTGCCGGTCCCGGCTTCACTACCAGTGGCTCCTCCTCACACTCCACCTTGGCTACCTCCTCCTTCACTACCCCCTCCTTTTCCGACCAAGTCTCACTATAGCTCGGCGGTGCTGAGGGCTCGGTGGCTGGTACCACAATTACCTCAGCTGGAATCGGCTGTTTTGATTCCTTCAAAAAGTCCATGTGACTGGCTTTCGGGCTGACGAGACACACCATGCCTCGTGCCTTAACCAGGGCCGTTCTTAGGTCCTCTATGGTCTTTTGGCAGGGTCCGTGCTCTGTGCTCTCAAACCCATGCTCGAGGGCCAGCTTGTAAGCTGCCTTAACCTCCACTACTCTCTCCTCCTGCGCTCTTAGATGTTGTGCGAGGCGGGCGCTTTTCTCCTGTATCCTCATTTCATTGATCTTTGCCTCAGTAACCTGGCACTCCAGGTACTCTATCCTAGCCTGATGTTGACTAGCTAACACTTGGCGTTCCTGATTCAGCGTGTGAAGCGCTGTGATGAGTTTTTCCCCACCCATGGCCTTTTCCTCTATCTCTGCTGCCTGGGTTGTGAACTTGGCTGCCTGTGCTGCAATGACCCGGTCCAAAATCTGGACCTGCTTCTTGTAACACATCAGCCACACTGCCTTTTCCACTGACTTCTTATGCTCTTTGCGCTCTGTCCACCTGATGGCTGCGTCCACCGGACACCCATCCAGCAAGAGATCGGAAATCCACTGTTTAGTGAGATTTACCTTGCCAAAGACATAATTCGCTATCCTCTCATCCATTGCATTTCGACCATTCAAACTTGGATCTACTACATTGCAATCCTGCTGCCAGAGTCCTGCCGCGGTCGCCATTTTCTGTAAGGGGTTTTCCTCAAGAGGTTTCCCTGAGGTTTCTCTCTCTGGAGGCCTCGCTCTCTCTTGCACAGTAAACCTTGAGTGGTTCGACCCACTCGCCCCTTAGATTCTATACTCTGGACTTAGGCGCAGGAACTACAATGTGGAGAAAACTCTTGTAGACCAAGTTTGATGAAAGAAAATGAAATTTTATTGCATAAGGAAAAATATCAAATCAAATGCAAGCAGATAAGGGAGTACATGGGAGGGAAAAACACACAAACAAATCATAACGACACAGTACTAACTGAGGTAAATACAGGCATCTTATACTCTACAAAGATCATCATGAAATAAGGAAACACATGGAACATCGAGAGACAACAACTCATGTTAATTGTACCCTTAAATCCACCCTCTTATTAAATCTATCTAGATCTGATTGTGAAGGGCCAGAAGCATGCTCACCAATCCCACTAGGAAGTGCACGGTTTTGAAATCGAGTCTGTGTTTGGTCCTTTCAGGCATTTCGTCTCCAAATGGATCGTGTAGCCCCTGCGAGCTGCGCCACACCTCTCTCCTGAGGTGGGGGTCGGAGGCGGCTGGACACCGGCGGGCCTGGATGTCGGCAGGGACGAGGATCGTCGGCTTGACCCTGGTTAGAGGAGCTTTGTGCTCGCTCCCATCGCTTCTTTAGTTTACTTTTCTCTCTTCTCCCGAGCCCGGGTTGCTGGAAGATTTCTTCTTCTGGGACCTTTATTTTTTTGTCTCTTCTCCCAATTTGGGTTGATGGCCTCTCATTCCGGCAATGGCCTGGGGACGGTCGATGATCTCCCGATGTGCTTCCCCGGGGCGTGCTTCTTTTTCTGGGTGTCCGGATTCAAGTTGTGTGTCTGAACTCAAGCTGCAGGCTTGCAACTGTCTGCGTTCCAACTCGCTTTGGCCTCTCTCCCCACTGCCGAAAAGTCTCTCCAGATATACCTTTCTTCCAGAGGCTTCACTTCCCGCCCAAAATCAGGTTAGTCTTTGTTTTATTTTTGGCGGGCTGCGAGCAAAGTGGGGTAGCCATTATATTTTAAAATGTCTTAAACGGCGGGTAACAGGCCCATCTCTGGTCTGGAATTACCTTCATTGTTTTTAATGGCCTGCTGATCTCATTATCTAGTCCTGGGTGCTGTTCTCATGAATAAGGAATTGTCCCCTTTTGTCTGGGTCAACATTTTGATGGCCTCTGTCTCCAGGCTGATCTCGATTGGATCTGCATCTAATCCATATGCATACGTGTGGGTCTGGTTTCGTTCTCTCAGGAACGGTTTCCAGAACTTACTGTGGGTTGAATCCACAATCTGTCTGAGGTTGCGCAGGAACCATTTTAAAGTGTCCCAATAAGCTGGTCACATGGTATGGTGGCCATTTTGTATGCCCCTTTTTCTGGGCTTCTTTTAAAACAGTCTTTAAAATCATGGCCTCTTCTGCCATTTGACCCTTATTAATATAAAGTCCAATTTTGCGAATCCTACATGCTCCCTTACTTGTCTCGCTAGGCGGGCATTCTTTACCCGCAACCTCAACTCACTGCTCTTGGTTTCGGTGACCAGGCACTGTAGGTATTCCAACCTGGCCTTATGTTCTCCCATTAATTGTACCCTTGCCTGATGCAGGGCCTACAATGCTACCAGTAACTTCTCCCCTGCTGGAGCCTTGTCCTGGTCCTCCAGGGCTGACTCCTTTATCTCGTCTGCCTGTGCTGCAACGAGCCTTTCCAAAAGCTGGACCTGCTTCTTGAAGCACATCAGCCAGACTGCCTTCTCTAGGGATTTCTTGTGCTCCTTCCCTTCTGTCCACTTAGCTGCGGCATCTACCGGATGCCCAGCCTTCAACAGATTGGTGATCCACTTCTTCGTGATATTCACCTTGCTGAACACATAATCAGAACTCCTTTCCTCCATCATGGTTTGCTCTTCCGAACCATTGTCTACTGTATCGCACCCCTGTTGCCGGTGTCCTGCCACGGTCGCAATTTCTGTCGGGATGTGGCATGTGACCAGTCAGCTCTGCCCCTGACTGTCTCTGAGCGGTTCAAATCGCTCCCACACCCCTGGGATCTAGACACCAGACTTAGGTACAGGCGGCGATACAGAAATAGAGTAGACAACTGGCTTTGTGCAAGAAAACTGTATTTTTATTAAAGGCATATTAAAATCACAACACTGAAATTTACTAGAATAATTACAGTCATATAAAAGTACATTTTTCTGGGAATGGGGAACACACGGCACATCGAGGGAACAAATACTTCAAAAATCCCCCCTACCCTTGTCCCACCCCCAATACCTAATTAGATTTAGCTACGAGGGGCCAGGGATTTATGCTCACCAATGCGGTTTCCTTGACAGTTTGAAATCTGTCGATTAAGCCGGTTGTGGTTTTTGGGGTACGCTCTTGTTGTCCTTTGGGGCCTGCCATCGTCACGTGTTCCCAGGGCGTGGCGGTGGAGTCGTCTGTGTAAAGTACCCTCCTTTTTCCTCCATTCGAGATAGGGAGTAAAGTCTTTGTTGGATACTTTACCTTGCAGAAATCGTTGGTGTTCTGGTGGTGGTTTGTTCGCTGACGGTTATGTTGCGTTTGGGGTTCGGTTGGTGGTTTATATTGTTATTTTGATCTTCCTACCCATGCTTTAAATGCCAGCTTATAACTAGGCCAGGGTGTGTGCCCGCTCATCACCAACGCTTCTTTTTCGCTGCCCTTCTCTGCTTATCGGTTTTGCCGTTCATCTCATCTCGTCTGCCCATTTGCGGCCCCGGTGGTCCTGTGTGTTTTCGAATCGGGTCCCATTCTCCTCCCGCGTTTGGCCCCCGGTTTTGTAATGTGCATCCTCGGTGTTGAGCAGAGCGGGGATGGAGGAGAGTAGGAAGAGAGCCAGCGACGAGGCAAGAGGCAAGAGCCAAGAGGCAAGAGACCTTGGCTACCGGTGGGCCTACAATTATACTCGGTTCTTCACCCCTTATCTGCGCACAAAATCAGGTCTGTTCTTTGTCTAATTTGTGGCGGGCTCGTCTAAAGTGATTATAGTCATCCACTTTAATGGCTTTTGGGGTGGTTGTCTACTGGTTTAATAGCTTGAATATCCTGACTGTTTTTTATTTATGAAATTTAATCATCCTTTCCTGGCTTGGTAGCCATGTTGATCTGTTACTGATTATTTATGCAAAAAGTTAATGGCCTCAAGATTAGGTCCATCCTGACTTGATCTGTTCCAAGATGAAGTACGCATATTCTGTGTTTACCTAGCTGTCTGGCTTTAGAAAAGGACAAGGTCTTTCACAGATCCATGCATGTTAGGTTTCGTTTCAGGATTTGAATGGGCCTGCCTTTTGCAGGGCCTTGCTTTTAAAATCCTGTAGGCTTTGGTCATGAGGTTTCAGAAGCCATTTTGGGTACCCTTTTTAATAACTTGTCCATACAGGGTCCCTTTTATCCATAACTTTCGGGGAATGTGAGAATTTTGAGAATCTTACACACAGGTGGTGGTGGTGTGCATGCCTCCCTGTCCTTCCTACAGATTGCTTGTCCCTCCTGCTGCCCAACCGAGTTGTTCCCCGACACCACAGGTGACGTCTTAACAGTTTCTACTTCTACTTCCAGATCTACCCGGGCTGCACCCGGGCTCACTAGGCATACCATGCCTTTTGCCCTGGACAGAGGAAGTTTTTACTGTCGATCTGCTTTTGACAGGGGCCGTGATCTTCCGCTTCAAAATCCCTAGTGCTTGCTACTTTATAAACTACCTTCACCTCTCTGAACTTTTCCTCCTGTTCTGTTAACTGTCTGTTTAGGCGAGCGTTCTCCTCTTTCAATACTAACTCATTACTTTTAGCCTCGGTGACTTGACGCCGAAAATATTATTTTTTGGTCCTATGTTTCTCTACTATCTGTAGTCTTTCCTGATTTTGGGCTTGTAATTCCTGCAATAATCGTTCCCCTGCTAGAGCTCTTGCCTGAGACAGTTTGGATGCCTCCTGCAGCTCTTCTGTTAACATTTTAATCTGCTGATCTAAAAGCTGGATCTGTCGTAGGGCACAGACCAACCAGATGGCCTTCTCGACCGACTTCTTATGATCCTTGCTCTCAGTCCATTTGGCTGCAGCATCCATGGGGCACTAAGCACACAACAGACTGGTCACCCATTTCTTGGTGATATTCACCTTCTCAAAAATGTAAGAGGAAATCCTCTCTTCCGTCTTCATTCTTTCATCAAACACAGGGTCTATTGCATTACATCCCTTTTGCCAAAGTCCTGCCGCATTTGCCATTTTCTGTAAGGGGTGGTGTGTGTGGTCAGCTTTACCTCTGACTCCCTGAGCAGTTCGAATCACTCCCACTCCCTTGGTTCTGGACTGTGGACTTATTTGGGGGTTGTAATGAAATTGCAACAGACACCTGAGTTGGTCAAAAGAATTGAGCTTTTTATTTTGAGACAGGAAAATGTACAATACAATAAATCTTATACTCTAAAAGGGGGAACACTTTGGAGTATGTGAGGGAGAATGACAATAGACAACATACCTTACCCTCCCAATCCCACTATCCTAATTAGGTTGAATTCCAGAGGACCAGGAAATGCTCACCAAATGACTTTCTTGAAAGATTGTAGAGGTTCGCGATTCCGGGGTTCTCTTTAGTTGTGGCAGTTGTGGCCTGCCGTACCCCGGACGTGGTGGAAGACTGCACCTGCGTTGGGTGTTCAGTCTTCGCCTGTCTGCTGATGCGGTTCGATGCGTAGTTGGATTTATCGGGTAAGTACCCAATTTTCTTTGATTAGGTACCATTTTAGAGTCTTTTGTGTCAAATCTTACCCTGGGGTAAGTCAGGCTAGCTTGTAGAGTGGAAACAAACTTGCGAATTTTCGACTTCTTGTTGGTTGGTTTCTTGTTGATCGCGGTGGCCCAATATTACCTAGTTGGTGGTAATATTGTTAGTTGTTGGTTTCTTGAGGCTTTGGTTGCCGCGATATCCTTTTCATCCATTTCATTCTTCTTTCCTTGAGTCTACGATCCTTCGACTAAGTACAGTGATGATGATAGCTTTTTCTGAACCGTAGTTTCTCTCTCCTATACTGAACTTGAACCTTCTGGAGCTGTGTCCTCAACTGTGTGAACTCTACTGTCTCTCGAAAGCAACGATGATCTCCGATCTCCTGTCTTTCACTGAACAGGCAGGCCTCAATTATACTGTTTTGAGGCCTGGCTTATCTGACCGCCAAACCTCCTCTGGTCCTTTTGTTAATTTTGGTGGGCTCGTTAATTTTAAGATGTTTAAATTCTAATCGAGTTTCGGGGATAGTCCCATCTATTTTTAATTGGCTTTTAACTGGTTTCAGGATTGCTTAGAAATCAGTTTAAAATGTGCAAAGTGTTTTGTAAATCTTTCTGAGTGGTTTTAAACTGTTGCTTGATTGTCTTTTCCTGCTGGGGCCAGGTTTTATTTAGTTGACTGTTGGCATGTCTTGTATTATTCATGTTCTTGGTGGCCCTGTGAGTTTCGGCAGGAACAATCTTTTCCGTGGGCTTAATGGCCTAGAAATTCAGTATAGCCACTTTTGGGGCGGTAAAGTCGGGCGGCCGCTAAAGTTTGCGCCCGGCGCAAAGTCGCGCCCCCTTCGCCGATATTCAGTCGCATCGCCCCAAGAGGTTGCTGCTGCGCTAAAACAGGTGATGCACGACTATCTTTAGCCGCTAAGCCGGCGGTGCTGAGCGATACCCCCGAGGCCGGGCGCAGCGCCGGTGCGGCGAGTTCTTGATTGACGGCAGACACTCTGGCGCCGGTCAGCTCTTAAAGGGGGAGGTTGGATTTGTTTGCCTGCCACGCCCTGCACACTGCAGCCCTCAACCTAGGCCTGACCACTTCAGCTTCACCTGCACAACGCCCAGGGCTATGGAGAAGGCCAGGGAGAGAGCGCAGCGCTTCAGCGACGGTGACCTGAGGCTGCTGGTTGGCGGAGCGGAGCGCAGGCGCCATGTTCTGTTCCCAGAAGGTGGCAAGAGGCCGCTGCCCAGCGCCTACCGGAAAGCCTGGAGGGAGGTCTCCAACAGGGTGTCTTCCAACAGCGTGGTTGCCAGGACTCCTGTGCAATGCCGGAAGAAGTTCAACGACCTCACTCGGGTTGTCAGGGTGAGTACCCTTTCCAGTGTCCTCCTCATCCTTGCATGTGCACCTCACTTTATGGGCAAAGGGACCTGAAAGCCCTAATGGCCAGCCCTCATCCAGCAGCTATGGGACTGGCATGAAAATCACTTGCACATTCAGCACTTTACACACTGTACAAGCTATTCCACCATGGGAGGCATTGCAGACAAGATCAGGGCTACACACTGTACAAGCTATTCGACCATGGGAGGCAGTGCAGACAAGATCAGGGCTACACACTGTACAAGCTATTCGACCATGGGATGCAGTGCAGACAAGATCAGGGCTACACACTGTACAAGCTATTCGACCATGGGAGGCAGTGCAGACAAGATCAGGGCTTCACACTGTACTTAGAGGCCATCCTTTCTCTTGCAGGCCAAGGTGGCGCACAACCGGCGCAACCGAACTGAGACCGGGGGAGGCCGTCCTGACCTCAAAGAGCTCTCCGACCTCGACCAGCATGTGGAGCACATTATGGCAGGCCGGCTGATTGGCCCCGTCGCCAGTGGAGATGCCGACCCTGTTCTGGGCACCAATGGTAAGGGCATCACCTTTTGGACCTCTCTCGTTCCACTTGCGCATGAGATCAGCATCCTTTGCCACTGTCCAAACAATGCGGTGAATGGCAGCACTCATGCCTCCCTCGCTGCCGCCCTGTCCTCACTCTAAAGCTACTCTTGTGCTTTCCTGCTTTCAGATGGTGAATCGGCAGGTGAGGAGGCGGGCCCTCAAGCTGCCACTGTCAGCCCTTCGGAAGACGAGGAGGAGGAAGAGGAAGCCGGCCCATCAGTGCCACCCTCAGCCGCGCCAGCCCATGGCGATGTAGGGGACACGTCTTCCCTGGAGGGGAGCCGGGGGGAAGGGTCGGAGGAGAGTGAAGCTCCGGGGCCCAGCGGCCTGCAGCAACGCGGGAGGGGTGGGGAAGCTCGGCGGACTTCTCCCCAGAGGGTGAGTGCGGCCTCCAGTCCGGCGACGGTGAGCGCAGAGGAGGTGCGGCTCCTGGAGGAAATGGCCGTCCAGGCTGAGCGCAGGCACAATGAGCTCATGGCTGCAGTGGCAAGGATGCCTGACTCCATTGAGTCTTTGTCAAGGAGTGTGCAGCAATTTGGAGCATCACAGGCCAGGAGTCTGCAGGACTTCGCGGCAGCACAGGCGGCTTCGAGCCAAGTGCTCAGTTGTGCCGTCCATTCACTGGCTGTTGTCATGCGGACACAGACCAGGGCCACACGGGCACTAACTGCTGCCACCCTCACTGGATCAGCCAGGCATCGCCACGGCACCCGCCGCGCAGCAGCAGCCCAGCAGTCTGTCCTTCAGCTGTTTGCTGCGCATGCTGCAGTGCTGGCCCGTGCGAGTGCCACTGTATCAGGCGACCAGCGAGCACCTGCGATCTGCCAGGTTGGCACCATTACTGCAGCCGACACTGCCACTCCGCCATTGCAGCTGCCATGAGCCGCTGGACAGACTGCTGCCGCCCAGCCAGAGTTGGAGCAGTCAGCAGCCAGCCACTCCAAGGCCAGAGCTGGTGCAGGCCGACCCCCAAGGGCATCTGCCGTCACGCCATCTGCCCCTCAGCAGCCTTCCCCCAGCCTTGCTGCAGCCACTGGGCTCCCATTGAGGAGGAGCTGCAGGGCGGGCAGGGGCCAGGCAAGGATGCGAAAGGCATCGCCCTTGCAGGGCAAAAAGTAGAAGGTATGCTCAAATGCAAACTCAATTGCTACTTGGCCCTAAACAGACAATACAACATAGCTGATTACCTGACCATGGTAAAGGATAACAAACTGAGAAGAACCTTGACAAGGTACAGACTTAGCGAACATAGCCTAGCGATCGAAAAAGGCAGACACAGGCAGACCAGTCTGCCAAGAGAGGACAGGATATGCTCGCACTGCAGTCAGGGAGTGGTGGAGACAGAGATGCACTTCCTCACAGCTTGTGGAAAATATCAGGGCATCAGGGAGAATTTCTACCAAAAATTCTCACAAATATGCCCTGATTTCAGAAATCTGAATGACAACCAAAAACTCCCATTCCTACTGGGAGAGGAGAGAAGCTGTATAACACTGGCAGCACGCTATGTTACAGCTTGCCATGAACCGAGAGCCAACCAGTAAACTAAGAAAAGAATATATATAAACAATGCGAATGTATATTTATACACTCAGGGATATACCTGTTTATACACTGTATGAATAGAACTGCGTTTATGTGGTAAACCATAAATGTATTTTGATGCTTTGGCAACATAAGATGTAACTTATCATGCCAATAAAGCGATTTGAATTGTGAATTGTGAATTGTTTTTGTAAGGCTGAGACTGGTGTCTTTCTTTCTTTTTGTAAGGCCGAGACTGGTAGTTTTGTGTTTTTGGAGGGGGCTTCTCCACATGAGCATGTAATGTGGGAAGGGCAGAGGTTTGCAATAAATTATTGTTGTTAAATTGCACTGTGCATGGTATTTTGGTTAAGTCCTGGTTGCCCTGCTCGGCTGAGGGCTTGTGGAGCGGCTACATTCATCTGCTGACATTGGCACAAGCCATTCCCTGAGAGGGGGCCTAGAACCGACGTTCAATAAGCCGACGACGGGCAGCCCTTGCACTTTCTGCCTCCCTCCTGTGCTGGTCCTCCTCCTCCTCCTCCTCCTCCTCAGGTGGTCCTCCAATCTGTGGTGGCAGTGGCTGAGTCCTGCGGATAGCCAGGTTGTGCAGCATGCAGCAAACGACCACGAAATGGGAGACTCGCTCCGGCGAATATTGTAGGGCTCCACCGGAACGATCCAGACAGCGGAACCGTTGCTTCAGGACGCCGATTGTTTGTTCGATGATGTTCCTGGTCGCTTGATGGCTATCGCTGTATCCCTCTTCAGCAGGGGTGCTGGGCGCACGGAGCGGGGTCATCAGCCAGGTACACAAAGGATAGCCTTTGTCCCCGATAAGCCATCCTCGTGAGTGAGGCTGGGCCTGGAACATGTCTGCCACAGAAGTCTGTCGCAGGATGAAGGCATCGTAGCTGCTGCCTGGAAAGCGGGCATTGACAGCTAGGATGAGCTGCCTGTGGTCACACACCAGCTGGACGTTCAGCGAATGGTAGCCCTTCCGGTTGCGGTAATCCTCGGCATTCTCCAGAGGTGCCCGCAAAGCCACATGCGTGCAGTCAATTGCGCCCTGCACCATGGGGAAGCCTGCGAATGCTGCAAAGCCAATTGCACGCTGTTGCTGCTTGGCAAGGGCCATGGAGAAGGAGATGAACTGACGTCTCCTTTTGAAAAGGGCATTGGTGACCTGGCGGATGCAGCAATGCACGGCGAACTGGGAGTTGTTGGCAATGTCCCCAGCAGCAGATTGGAAGGAGCCAATGGCATAGAAGTTGAGAGCCACCGTCACCTTCACTGCCACCGACAGAGACGTCCTGCTCCTCAGATGTGGCTGCAGATCACCGCCAAGCAGGTGGCAGATCTCTGTGACCACCTCCCTTCGGAATCGCAGCCTCCGAACACACTGCTCTTCAGACATGTTGAGATAGGAGAACTGCTGGCGGTATACCCTGGGTGGGTAAGGCCTCCTTTGCCGACGCCTGTTGCCCCCTCTCCGTCTAGCCAGGGCTGCCACTCTCTCACGGCGTCTGTAAGCCCTTTGGATGTAATTGAGAAAGCCAGCGTTTACACCCATTGCAGCCCCCATAATATGCTGGCAAACAATGAGATGTCAATGCAGGCAAAGACAACTGGAAAGCTGTGGCCTGAAGCCACAAGTACCGGTCCGAGTGATGAGCCAAAGCAGAAAGCTCTCTACCTTGGTCTCTCTGCAAAGATCCGTCTCTCAAGAAGGAGTGCTGTGAAATGGCAGCCTTTTATAGTGCAGGAGGAGTGCCCTTTAATTTGCGCCCCCCGCGCCCCGCATCGACTGAGCACCGTTCCACTGTAACAGTCGCTAGGGGCGCCAAGCGCCAAGCGCACAAAGCGACTGAATTTCCGGTTTGGGGCGCACAAAGGGCGTTGCACGAGGAAACGACGTCAGGATCTGCGCGCGCAGCTGAGCGCGCGCAAAGACTTTGCGCCGCTGCTAAATCTTGAGTGAAGTTGGGGCGAGGCGCAGATCGCGCTGCGCCCGGCCACTAGCCGCCTAGCGCCCGACATCTACTCCTCCTAAGGCGCTACCGGCTGGCGCAACCAACTGAATTTCTAGGCCATTGTCTTTATGTAGAATGACTCAGATGGCCCAGAACATTCTCTGACAATCAGGCTCCATTGACAATACTCAAACTGTCTGCCCCACCCTTTCCTTTTGTGGCAGCTTTTACCACAGGCCTGAACATGGCTTTAAAATTAGCCAATTCTTCCTGGGGTTTTGATTTTAGGCCCCCTTTGGCCCAATAATATTTCAAACAGTCCAATATCTCTGCTTTTCTTACTTTGGAGGGATTTGTATAATTTTGCGAGCCTTACAAGTGTCAGCGCTGAGCGTTCACTCAACATGATAGTGTCGGCACTGTGCATTCTCTGAACTTGATAGTGTCAGTGCTGTGCATTCTCTGAACTCCTTAGTGTCACGGTTGTGCATTCTCTGCCCTCTAATGTGTTAGCGCTGTGCATTCTGTGAACTCGATAGTGTCAGTGCTGTGTATTCTCTGATCTCGATAGTTTCAGTTCTGTGCATTCACTGAACTCAATAGTATCAGTGCTGTGCATTATCTGAACTCGATAGTGTCAGTTCTGTGCATACTCTACTCGATAGTGTCATCGCTGTGCTTTCCCTGAACTCGATAGTGTTGGTGCTGTATATTCTCTGAACGCAATCGAGTCATTGCTGTGTATTCTCTGAACTGGAAAATGTCAGTGCTGATCATCCTCTGAACTCAATAGTGTCAGTGCTGAGTGTTCTCTGAACTCAATTGTGTCAGCGTTGTACGTTTTCCCAAATCGACAGTGTCTGCGCTGTGTGTTCTCTGAATTTGATATTGTCAGTGATGTGCATTTTCTGAACTTGACAGTGTCAGTGCTGTGCATTCTCTGAACTTGATACTGTCAGTGCTGTGCATTCTCTGAACTCGATAGTGTCAGCGCTGTGCTTTCTCTGAACTTGATAATGTCAGTGCTGTGCATTCTCTGAACTCGATAGTGTCAAAGCCATGCATTTTCTTATCGCAATAGATCAGCACTGTGCTTTCTCTGAACACGATATTGTCAGCGCTGTGCATTCTCTGAACGCGATAGTGTCAGCACTGTGCATTCTCTGAACCCGTTATTGTCAGCACTGTGCACTCACTGAACTCGATAGTGTCAGCATTGTGCATTCCCTGCACTCAGCAGTGTCCCCGCTGTGCATTCACTGCACTCTAAATTGTTAACGCTGTGCATTCTCTGAACTCGATATTGTCAGCTCTGTGTATTCTCTGAACTCAATAGTGTCAGTTCTGTGCTTTCTCTGAACTCAGTAGTGTCAGCGCTTTGCATTCTAAGAACTTGACAGTGTAAGTGCTGTTCAGTCTCTGAACTCGATAGTGTCAGTGCTGTGCATTCTCTGAACTCGATTGTGTCAGCACTGTGCATTATCTGAACTCAATAGTGTCAGCACTGTGCATTCTCTGAACTCGACAGTGTCAGCGCTGTGCGTTCTCTGAACATGACAGTGTCAGCGCTGTGCATTCTCTGTACTCAACAGTGTCAGCGCTGTGTATGCTCTGAACTAGATAGTGTCCGCGATGTTCATTCTTTGAATTCAATAGTGTCATTGCTGTGTATTCTCTGAACTCGATAGTGTCAGTGCTGTGCATTTTCAGAACTCGATACTGTCAGCGCTGTCTATTCTCTGAACTCGATAGTGTCAGCGCTGTGCATTTTCTGTACTCGATAGTGTTGAGTCTGTGTTTTCAAATGTAGTTATGCTGAATAACAGGACACAGACTACAGAAATAATTAAACAGGTCTTTAGTGATTGAGGGTCAGGGCTGAACTGGGATACACTTTGCTCCGCAGGGTTTATATACCGGTGTGGTCACCACCGATACTACAATGTACAGGAGCCATCAAAAAGTAGTCCATCACCTTAAGGTATCCTCTTAAGGTGGTACAGGTTACATACACTACAATTCCTCCCCTTTTAGCTTAACAGTGTACACCCCAAGTTAAACATTACATGGATAACATATATACAATTTTCACACAAAACTGTTCAAAGATTCAGTCTCTGAGGAGGCCTCCTGATCCGGGCCGGATAACGCCTTTCAGGGGTCTCTGGTTCTCGTTGCTGGGATGACTCATCCATTTGATCTCCTATGGATTGAACATCATCATGTACGTTCGAGTCTGAGGTAGATGTTACAGGCTCAATAAATTCTTCAACTGGTGTCTCTGCCGTAGACATGGGGTCGACCCTTGTTCTCGATTCCACAAGTTGGTCAGCATGACGTCGTATTACGTTCTCTCCAACGTCTACCGTGCACATCAAGGGTCCCTGTCGGGCACGAATTGTTCCAGATTGCCATTTATCACCCCTATAGTCCCTGGCCAACACTGGTTGTCCTATTTCGAAACTATGAGTGGCCTTGTTATTTACATGCTGGAATTGCTTGTTTTCGACTTCCCTTCGCACATTGGGTTTTAACAAATCCAACCGGGACCGCAACCTCCTGTTATAGAACATTATGGCAGGGCTTTGATTTGTCACTGCATGCGTGGCGTTTTGATACGCCATCAGGAAATTGTCCACCTTGTGTTGTAGTGGAATATGGTCTTCGCTCATGGCCTTTATCGCCTTTTTGAACGTTTGTACAAATCTCTCGGCCAACCCATTTGTAGCCGGATGATATGGGGCAGATGTGTAGTGTTTCACCCCATTATTTTTCATGAATTTCGGGAATTCTTCTGACACGAACTGTGGTCCGTTGTCTGAACATATTTGTTCCAGCAACCCATTCCTTGCAAATATGGTTCTTAGAACTGCGATCGTCTTCTCAGAGGTAGTGGTCGACATCTTAATCACTTCTGGCCATTTAGAATGTGCGTCTACTGCTATCAAAAACATGGATTCCATGAATGGACCTGCAAAGCCGATATGCACACGTTGCCATGGGATTGAAGGCCATTCCCACGGATGCAACGGTGCAATTGGAGGTGCATTTTTAACTTTCTGGCACCCTGAGCAGCTTTTAGTCAGATCCTCTATTTGTTTGTCGATACTTGGCCACCACACATAAGCCCTAGCAAGGCTTTTCATCTTGACTCCCCCCAGATGACCTTAATGCAATTCTTTCAGAATTCTCTCCCTTAATTTAGGAGGAATAATCACCCTTGTTCCATACATCAATGTTCCTTGACATACGGACAGCTGTTCTCGTTTGGCTGAGAATGCTGGTAACAGTGGTTCGCCATGTGCTGGCCATCCCTTCATTGTCAAGTCGTAGACCCGAGACAGTGTAGGGTCGTTTCGGGTCTCTCTCTCAATACCCGCATTGGTGACTGGTAAGCATTCGATGATGGTCGAGTGAAATATCTCGACAGGGTGAACTGCCGGTGCCTCTTCCGCTGTAGGTAGTGGCAGGCACGACAGCCCATCAGCATTACCATGTTGCTTTGTACCTTTGAATTCAATATCATATTGATGTGCCCCTAGGAAAAGGGACCATCTCTGAAGCCTCTGCGCCGTCATTACCGGAACACCCTTCTTAGGGTTGAAGATGGAAACCAACGGCTGGTGATCTGTCAGCAGCATAAACTTTTGGCCTTGCAGGTAATGGTTAAATTTCTTAACTCCCCACACGAGGCTGAGAGCCTCCCTATCTATCTGAGCATAGTTGCGCTCAGCGGAGGTCAATGATCTGGATGCGAACGTGACTGGCCTTTCTGAGCCATTTGGAAACTTATGTGAGAGCACTGCCCCAATACCATATGGAGAAGCATCACAAGCTAAGCGAATAGGCAGCGTTGAGTTAAAGTGAGCCAACACTTCCTTAGAGGTGATCAGTGCCTTGCTCTTTTGAAAAGCCCGCTTACAATCATCGCTCCACTTCCATGGTATTCCCATTTGCAAAAGAGTGTTTAGCGGGTGTAACACCGTGGATACATTTGGAAGAAACTTGTGGTAATAGTTAACCAACCCAAGGAACGACCTCAACTGGGATACATTTTCCGGTGCAGGAGCTTTTACAACAGCTTCGATCTTGTCAGGTGACTCATGGAGCCCCTCCTGGTCAATGACATGGCCGCAGTACGAGATTCGCTTTTGAAAGAACTCACATTTCTGGCGATTAACTCTGAGCTCATGTTCTTTCAATCTGATGAGCACCTGCTCCAAATTCGCGAGGTGATCCTTATCGTCATCTCCTGTAATCAGGATGTCGTCCAGGTAGCATTGTGTGCCTGGGATTCCCTGCAATACCTGCTCCATGGCCCTTTGCCAAATCGCTGGAGCCGATGCCACTCCAAAAACCAGTCTATTATGCCGATATAAGCCCTTATGTGTGTTAATCGTGAGATACTGGCGTGACGCTTCATCAACTTCCATCTGTAGGTACACCTGCGCCAGGTCTATCTTGGTGAAGTGTTTCCCGCCAGACAGTGAAGCGAAGATATCTTCAATCCGCGGAAGCGGATATTGCACCGTGTGAAGAATCGGATTAACAGTGATCTTGAAATCGCCACAGATGCGAACCTTCCCAGGTTCCCCCGGCTTGTTACTCAACGAACGCTTCATGACAGGAACAATGGGTGTGGCCCACTCGCTCCAGTCCACCTTGGACAGTACCCCTGAACATTCTAGCCCTTCCAGCTCTGCTTCCACAGCAGGTCGTATCGCATAAGGTACCAGTCTGGCTTTGAAAAATTTTGGGTTTGCATGTTCTTCAACTTTGATGTTTGCCGTAATTCCTTTCAGTGTTCCCAGTCCCTGTTGGAACACCTCCTTAGCATCGTCTAATATTTTGGACAGTCGTTTAGGTTTGACGTCGTCCTCCTTACAGGCATCTACAGTCAGTGCTTGTATGGAATGCCAGTCCACATTTATTCTCCGGATCCATTCCCGTCCCAGTAGTGGCGGACCTCCATCAGGTAACACATACAAGTCCATTTTCTGACTTTCTTTACCATTGTAGACCACATTTACTTTTATCTTTCCTTTGGGGTATACTATTTGCCCCGTGTATGTTTTCAATACAATCTCCGTATCCATCAGGGGAATGTGTGAGAATAACCTTTTGTAATCTTGCTTATTCATGACCGTTAATGCCGATCCAGTGTCCAATTCCATCTTCACTTGGACTCCTACCGAAGCATAACCCAAATAGTCTGGTGGCCTGCTGTGTTACCCACATTATGTATTTTTAGGCAACCCAGTTCCTTACTGCTGGAGTCTGAATCCATCTTCTGTTCATCCGAACTGTTCTCTGTCACCTTGCGTACTTTTTTGTACTTCTCCTACGGCGACTTTTTGCTGCTGGTCTTCTTTCCTGACCGGCATACTCTCGCTATGTGACCAAGTTTGCCACATTGCCTGCATTTTTTATCTTTGAACCAGCACTGGTTCAGGTCATGCGTTGTCCTTCCGCAATGATAGCACTTTACTGCGCCCAATGCCATTTCATTGGTGCTGAATTCCAATGGCCTTTGCTGTATCTCTGCAGCGCCTCGTGCTGCTGCCTCGTGCGATGCTGCAATGCTGAAAGCTTTGTCCAGCGTAAGGTCCTCTTCCTCTAGCAGTCGCTTCTGGGTTCCTTCCCTTAGGAGTCCACACACAAACTTATCTCTCAGTGCGTCTGCTAGTCCTGTACCGAACTGACAGTAATTTGATAGTAGTTCGGTTAGGAATTCAGCGTTGCTTTCTTCTTTAAGTTGAATTCTTTTGTAGAATTTAAATTGTTCCGCTATCAGCAGCGGCGTGGGGTTTAAATGCTCTTGCAGGATAGTAACAATATCCGTGAAACTCTTCCCTACTGGTTTATCTGGTGTTACAAGGTTCCTTAATAACCCGTACGTCTTCACACCCATCGAGTTTAATAGGGTTAGTGCTTTCTTATCCTCCGGTACCTCATTCGTTGTACAGTAAACTTCGATGCGTTCCACATAAGTGGCCCAATCTTCCACATCGTTATCAAAAGCAGTGATGTTACCCGTTTTTGGCATCCTTGTTGAGTTTCCCTTCCTTCGGATATGATTATTATTTTAATTTATTGTTTCAAAATGGCGGCTCCCCGTGCTTGGCGGCTTTTCCCGCGCTTACCTTCTTCCCCCGCCGACTCAAAATGGTGATTCCCGTGCTGTTGCCATTCACGCCTCCCAGCGGTCCTTTATTTTCCCCTACGCTGCTGCTCTTGTTCCCTGCCGCTCCCGCGGTCCTTGTGGTCATAAACGCTTTTCTGGCTGCTGCGCGTCTCTGCCCCAATTGCAGTCCAGCCCCTAACACTGGCTGCGGTCGTGTTCTCCGCCCTTTTCGGCATTTCCCTCCCCTTCTCTTACTGACAACTCGGCCAACTTCCCCCCCGTGCCGCTCAATCGGGCTTACCCGCTGCTGTCATCGAAGGGATGTTCACTGATGTTTGACTTCGTGGCCAGAAACCAACCCGGGTTCCCGATGGCCTCCCGTGCAATGCAGTGCCCAGCAGGATGTTGAGGTTGGATGTCCTTGTTCGATGCCCATTTCAGAGGACGAAGCTTCCTTTGATGCAACTGCCGCTAGGTAAGATCAGACTCGTCGCCACTGTTGAGTCTGTGTTTTCAAATGTAGTTATGCTGAATAACAGAACAC
Organism: Somniosus microcephalus; assembly: GCF_052327205.1. Classification (NCBI taxonomy): domain Eukaryota; kingdom Metazoa; phylum Chordata; class Chondrichthyes; order Squaliformes; family Somniosidae; genus Somniosus; species Somniosus microcephalus. The sequence continues at coordinate 176,887,790 of NC_140991.1, read as the reverse complement.
AGACTACAGAAATAATTAAACAGGTCTTTAGTGATTGAGGGTCAGGGCTGAACTGGGATACACTTTGCTCCGTAGGGTTTATATACCGGTGTGGTCACCACCGGTACTACAATGTACAGGAGCCATCAAAAAGTAGTCCATCACCATAAGGTATTCTCTTAAGGTGGTAGAGGTTAGATACACTACAGATAGTGTCATTGCTGTGTATTCTCTGAACTCGATATTGTGAGCGCTGTCCTTTCTCTGAACTCGACAGTGTCAGTGCTATGCGTTCTCTGAACTCGATATTGTCAGCGCTGTGCGTTCTCTGATCTTGATAGTGTCAGCACTGTGCGCTCTCTGAACTTGATAATGTCAGCGCTGTGCGCTCTCTGAACTTGATAGTGTCAAAGCTCCGCATTCTCTGATCTCAATAGAGTCAGGGCTGTGCATTTGCTGAACACGATAGTGTCTGTGCTGTGCATTCTCTGAACGTGGTAATGTCAGCGCTGTGTATTCTCTGAACCTGATAGTGTCAGCATGGTGCTTTCTCTGAACTCGATAGTGTCAGTGCCGTGGATTATCTGAACGCGATAGTATCAGAGCTATGTTTTTTCTGAGCTCAATTGTGTCAGTACTGTGCATTCTCTGAACTCGATAGTGTCAGTTCTGTGCAATCTCTGAACTCAGTGGTGTCAGTGCTGTGCATTCTCTGCACTCTGTATTGTTAGCGCTGTGCATTCCCTGAACTCAATAGTGTCAGTTCTATGCATTTTCTGAACACGATACTTTCAGTTCTATGCATTCTCTGTACTCTGTAGTGTCAGCGCTGTGCATTCTCTGAACTCGATAGTGTCAGTTCCGTGCATTCTCTGAACTCAGTTGTGTCAGTGCTATTCATTCTCTGAACTGAATAGTGTCAGTGCTGAGAATTCTCTGAACTGAATAGTGTCAGTGTTGTGCATTCTCTGAACTCAAGAGTGTCAGTGCTGTGTATTCTCTGTACTCGATAGTGTCAGTGCTGTGCATTCCCTGAACTCAGTAGTGTCAGCACTGTGCGTTCTCTGAACTTGACAGTCTCAGCGCTGTGCATTTTCTGAACTCGACAGTGTCACCGCTATGCGTTCTCTGAACTCGATATTATTCGCGATGTTCATTCTTTGGATTCGATAGTGTCATTGTTGTGTATACTCTGAACTCGATAATGTCTGTGCTGTGCATTCTCTGAACTCGACAGTGTCAGTGCTGTGTGTTCTCTGAGCTCGATATTGTCAGCACTGTGCGTTCTCTGAACTCGATAGTGTCAGTGCTGTGTGCTCTCTGTACTTGATAATGTCAGCTCTGTGCGTTCTCTGAACTTGATTGTGTCAAAGCTACGCATTCTCTGATCTCGATTGAGTCAGCACTGTGCGTTCCCTGAACATGAGAGTGTCAGCGCTGTGCATTCTCTGAACACGATAGTGTATGTGCTGTGTATTCTTTGAACCTGATATTGTCAGCGCGGTGCTTTCTCTGAACTCGATAGTGTCTGTGCTGTGCATTCTCTGAACTCGATAGTGTCATTGCTGTGTATTCTCTGAACTCGATAATGTCTGTGCTGTGCATTCTCTGAACTCGATAGTGTCATTGCTGTGTATTCTCTGAACTCGATAGTGTCATTGCTGTGTATTCTCTGAACTTGATATTGCCAGTGCTGTGCATTCTCTGAACTCGACAGTGTCAGTGCTGTGTGTTCTCTGAGCTTGATATTGTCAGCACTGTGCGTTCTCTGAACTCGATAGTGCCAGTGCTGTGCGTTCTCTGTACTTGATAATGTCAGCTCTGTGCATTCTCTGAACTTGATTGTGTCAAAGCTATGCATTCTCTGATCTCGATTGAGTCAGCGCTGTGCGTCCTCTGAACATAAGGTTGTCAGCGCTGTGCATTCTCTGAACACGATAGTGTCTGTGCTGTGTATTCACTGAACTCGATAGTGTCATTGCTGTGTATTCTCTGAACTCGACAGTGTCAGTGCTGTGTGTTCTCTGAGCTCGATATTGTCAGCACTGTGCGTTCTCTGAACTCGATATTGTCAGTGCTGTGCGTTCTCTGTACTTGATAATGTCAGCTCTGTGCATTCTCTGAACTTGATTGTGTCAAAGCTACGCATTCTCTGATCTCGATTGAATCAGCACTGTGCGTTCTCTGAACATGAGGCTGTCAGCACTGTGCATTCTCTGAACACGATAGTGTCTGTGCTGTGTATTCACTGAACCTGATATTGTCAGCGTGGTGCTTCCTCTGAACTCGATAGTGTCAGTCTTGAGCATTCTCTCAACTCAACAGTTTCAGTGTTGTGAATTCTCTGAATGTGATAGTATCAGAGCTATGTTTTTTTCTGAGCTCAATTGTGTCAGTTCTGTGCATTCTCTGAACTCAGTAGTGTCAGTGCTGTGCATTCTTTGAACTCGATAGTTTCAGTTCTGTGCTTTAGGCGGTGGTGTGTGGGTCAGCTTCACCTCTGACTTATGAGCGGTTCGAATTGCTCCCACTCCCTTGTTTCTAGTCCTGGGTCTTATTTGGGGGTGGTGATGAAAATTGCAGCAGACAACTGAATCTTGGTGAACAAAATAAGATCTTTATTTGAGAAAGAAAATATACAACACAATAATCATACCACTCTAAATTGGGGGAACACTTCGGAATATACGAGGGAAAATAATAGACAGAATACTTCACACCTCCCAATCCCACTTCACTAGTTAAGTTGGGCTCCAGAGGACCAGTGATAATGCTCACCAAAATTACTTCTTTTGACAATTGTAGAGGTTTGCGATTTTGTGGTTCTCTAGATGTGTTGGTTGGGGCCTGCCATATCCCAGACCCGCTAGAGAACTTCACCTGCGTGGCTGGTCAGTCTTTGCGAGTCCACTGATGCAGTAGGGTGCGTATTGGATCTATCAGGTGAGTACCAAATTTCATTTGGTTAGAAGTAGGGTTCAGAGTCTTTTCAAAAATCTTACCCAGGGGTAAGTCAGGATAGATTGTAGAGTGGAAAAACTTGTGGATCTTCGGTTTTCTTCCTAGTTGGTTTTGTTGGTCACGGTTGCCCAATATTACCCAGTTGCTGTTAATATTTGGTTGTTTGTTTCGTGGGGCTTGGTTTGCCGCGAGGTCTCTGGCAGTGTGTTACTTCTTCGAGAGGGAGCTTCTTCTTGGACTGAGCTTGGTGATTTGATTTGACATGAATGATGGAGCGAACTTCCTCCAGCACTGCTTTCTTGAACTCTTTTCTTCAACTCGAATCAACTCCTTGAACTCTCCTCTCACTCAACTGCTTGAACCGCTTGACCTGAACTGAACCCGCACTCCTTGAACCGAAATCTGAACCGCACTGCACCATTGACTCGAACTCCTTTCGAACTGAACTGCCGTTGCAAAAACAGGCCCTCAATTATACTGTTTGAGGCCTGCTAATCTCCGCACCAAATCAGTTCTGTCCTTTTGTTCGTTTTGGCGGGCTCGTTAACATTGATGTGTTAAAAATTGTTTAATATGTTTTGGGATGGTCCCATCGATTCATAATTGGTTTAAGATTGTGTGAAGTGGTTTCGGGGTGGTCCCATCGATTCTTAATTGGTTTAAGCGATTGTTTAACCTCTTGTCTAATTGCAGTACCATTTGTCTCCTCCTGTGGGGCTGAAGGTCCTTTTGTTGGTTGGTGCTATATTCTGCATTTATATGCTTTGAATGGTTCTGTTCTGCATTATGTATACTTTGGAAGGTTCTGTAATTTTGGGTGGGAACTGCTCTTCCGTAGGTCTATTGTCATTATGTATAATGACTGAGACAGTCCAGATAGTCCACAGACAGCTTGGCTAATGCCAATACTCAAAACTGTCCATTTCCAGAGGCCAATCCCAAATCGTTTTGTTGCAGCACCCTTTTCTTCCACAGGCTCGAACATCCTTTTAAAATAAAAACCAAAATCTTGGGGTCCTTGATTTTTAAAACTCCCAAAGGCCCAATATTCATATAACATTCGGACATGGTTTATTAACAGTCCAAAAATCCCAACTTTAGGGTAATCTTCTTGGTTTTGGGGAATCTGTTGAATTTTGCGAATCTTACAGTGCATTCTCTGAACTCAATAGTGTCAGTGCTGTGCATTCTCTGCACTCTAAATTGTTAGCGCTGTGCATTCTCTGAGCTCAATTGTGTCAGTGCTGTGCATTCTCTGAACTCGATAGTGTCAGTTCTGTACATTCTCTGAACTCGACAGTGGCAGTGCTGAGCATTCTCTGAACTGAATAGTGTCAGCGCTGTGCATTCTCTGAACTCGATAGTGTCAGTGCTGAGTATTCTCTGCACTTGATAGTGTCAGTGCTGTGCATTCCCTGAACTCAATAGTATCAGCGCTGTGCGTTCTCTGAACTAGACAGTGTCAGTGCTGTGTGTAATGTCCATGTGTAATTGAGACACGGACTGCAGGAGTTGGTTATAACAGGTGTTTACTGAATGGAGACAAAACTGGAACTGCTATACAAAGTTACTACACAGGCTTATATACAGGGGTGGGCACTACTGGTACTGCAGTATACAGGGGCTGCAGAATATAGTTCCTTCTTTGTTGTGTATGTACCTTTAAGAGAATAACTGGTCTCAGACTGCAGTACCGGCAGTGACCACCCATGTATAAAAGGCGCTAGAGAGCCTCAGTTGTTTAGTTTCGTTATGGACTTCCACCAGTAAACATCTGCTTGTTTTCACTCCTGCTAGTCCGTGTCTAAATCATTCACGGACTTAACACTGGCGACGAGTAAGAAACGTACTTACGTGCAACTCGGCAGCAGCTCCGACGACGTTGTTGAAGGTCGGAGCCAGAAGAAAGAAAAAAAAAATAGAGTCCATTGGAACTCGAGAAACGGGCATCGGCCGTCAATCATCGGGTTCAAGGCTTTGCAGGAGTGACTTTCCAGAGCCAGGCTTGGTTCCTCGGTCCGTGGTTTCCCAGCTAATCGGGCTGGTGGCAGGTAGTGCTCTGATCCTTCCTGGGCTGCGGCGGGCTGAAGCTCGATCGGGTGGCCTTTCAACGGGGCCGGGCAGTGAGTCGGGAAGCAAGGAGAGAGAGAGAGGGTGGAGCACACAGGTGTTTCGAAGCTGGGCAGCGTTCGGACCTCAGAAGAGGGAGGGAAGTGTCCCAGAGGGTCCGCTCCACGACGGGAAGATAATAAAAGAAAAAGAATACGTGCAATAAACCATGGAAAGCAGCGCTAACAACAGCGGGGAAGAAGACAAAGCGCGGGAGGCGCCATTTCGTTAAATCGGAGAAGAAGGCAAAGCGCGGGAGGTGCCATTTTAGACTTGCAAGATGCCGAAGTCTGGCTGTATCACTGCTTTTGATAATACATTGGAGGACTGGACCACGTATGTGGAAAGAGTCGAGGTATATTTCGAGGCAAATGAAATAGCGGAGGGGAAAAAGGCATCAATATTGCTAAACTTAATGGGCGCTAGAACGTACGGCCTATTGCGGGAACTGATTACTCCAGCCAAACCGAAGGCGAAGAGTTTTAACGAAATTGTTGCTGTTCTACAGGAGCACTTAAACCTTGCACCGCTGTTGATAGCAGAAAGATTTAAATTCCACAGGAGAACTCAGCACAAAGATGAGAGCAATGCTGAGTATCTTACGGAACTACGCAAGCTATCAAAGCACTGCCAGTTTGGAGCAGGACTGGCAGATACCCTACGGGACAAATTTGTCTGTGGACTCCTGAGTGAAGGAACACAGAAGAAGTTACTCGCAGAAAAAGAGCTGATGCTAGATAAGGCTTTCAGCGTGGCAGTATCGTATGAAACAGCAGCCAGGGGAGCTGCAGAAATTCAACAAAAACCACAGGAATACGGCACCCACGAAATGACATGGGGATTTGAAAAATGTTATCGCTGCGGCAGAACTAACCATGACCAGAAGGACTGCTGGTCCAAAGACAAAATATGCAGACAATGCGGGAAGATTGGACACATTGCACGAGTTTGTAGGTCTGGGAAGAAGACCAGCGACAACAAAAAGGCTACAAAGGAACCATACAAGAAAGTACAAAAGATGACGGACAGTCTTAAATATTCCAGGAAAGAGCAATAAGGCAGCACGGTGGCATAGTGGTTAGCACTGTTGCCTCACAGCGCCAGGGACCCGGGTTCAAATCCGGCCTCGGGTGACTGTCTGTGTGGAGTTTGCACATTCTCCCCGTGTTTGCGTGGGTTTCCTCCGGGTGCTCCGGTTTCCTCCCACGGTCCAAAGATGTGCGGGTTAGGTTGATTTGCCATGATAAAAAATTGACCCTTAGTGTTAGGGGGGATTAAATACGTGGGGTTACAGGGTTACGGGGATAGGGCTTGGGTGGGATGGTTGTCGGTGTAGGGACCGGGTGCTAGGGTTTGGATGATCAGCCATGATCTCGTTGAATGGTGGAGCAGGCTCGAAGGGCCGAATGGCCTACTGCTGCTCCTATCTTCTATGTTTCTATGTTAGTAGTTCCGAAGACCAGATGAGCGATAGTGAATCCGGAAACAGGAGACTAAGCTGTCTCAAACTTCACAATGTAATCGCAAAAGAGGATCACCGAACCATTTGGGTCACTCTCACGATAGCAGGGTCCCAAGTTAAAATGGAATTGGATACAGGATCAGCGCTAACCGTCATGAATCGACGAGACTACGAGCGGCTATTTTCACACATACCCTTGAGAGAGACATCCATCGTCTTGACGACGTATACGGGGCAAAAAGTATACCCCAGAGGAAAAATAAGGGTGCCTGTCGAATACAATGGCAAGAAAATATGGAAATTGTATCTCTACATACTGCCAAATGGTGGACCACCATTATTGGGACGGGACTGGATCAGGAAGATAAACTTAGATTGGCATTCCATTCATGCAATGACGGTGGACGGTAAAAAAGATGAAGACGTCACTCCTGGACGATTGTCAACAATCTTGGCTAACGCCAAAGAGGTATTTCAACAAGAACTGGGCACGCTTAAAGGCATAACCGTCTCGTTAAAAATAGAAGGGAATGCAGTTCCCAAGTTTTTCAAAGCGAGACCGGTACCATATGCAATTCGCCCAGCCGTCGAGGCAGAGCTGGAGAATCTGGAGAAGGCGGGCGTGTTGTCTAAGGTCGACTGGAGCGAGTGGGCGACAGCCATCATTCCTGTCATGAAGAAAACGTTAAGCAATAAGTCCGGAGAGCCAAGGAAGATTCGCATCTGTGGGGATTTCAATGTGACGGTGAACCCTATCCTTCACACAGTACAATATCCTCTTCCAAGGATAGAAGACATCTTCGCCTCACTGTCTGGAGGGAAGCGTTTTACAAAAATTGGCCTAGCACAAGCATATTTGCAGATGGAGGTTGAAGAGTCCTCTAGGAGGTATCTCACGATAAACACTCACAAAGGTCTTTACCAGTATCATCGATTGGTATTCGGAGTAGCATCGGCTCCAGCGATAAGGCAAAGAGCGATGGAACAAGTCCTGCAAGGGATTCCGGGGACTCAGTGTTACTTGGACGACATCCTTGTAACAGGTGAAGATGACAGTGAACACCTTAACAACCTAGAACAGGTGCTCACTAGACTACGGGAACATGGGCTGCGAGCCAACCGCCCCAAGTGCGAATTTTTTAAGAAACAGATATCGTATTGTGGCCATGTGATTGATGAAGAGGGGTTACATAAGTCCCCTGACAAAATTGAAGCGGTTGTTAAGGCCCCAGCGCCTGAAAATGTGTCACAACTGAGGTCATTCCTCGGGTTGGTGAATTACTATCATAAGTTTTTGCCGAATTTGTCAACAATTCTGCACCCACTGAATGCCCTGCTACGAACGGGGGCAGCATGGAAATGGAGCGATGATTGTAAGCGTGCTTTTCAGAAGAGTAAGGACTTAATCACTTCGAAGGAAGTATTGGCTTACTACAACCCAGCACTGCCAATCAGGCTGGCGTGTGATGCGTCTCCCTACGGCATTGGGGCGGTACTGTCACATAAATTCCTTGATGGTTTGGAGAGGCCGATAGCTTTTGCGTCACGCTCGTTAACTTCTGCCAAGCGTAACTACGCCCAGATTGACAGAGAGGCCCTCAGCCTAGTGTGGGGGGTGAAGAAGTTCAATCACTATCTGCACGGTCAAAAATTTACTCAACTAACCGATCATCAACCTCTTGTCTCCATTTTCAACCCTCAGAAGGGCGTACCGATAATGACAGCACAACGGCTGCAGAGATGGTCCCTTTTCCTCAGGGCACACCAATATGACATCGAGTACAAAGGAACTAAACAGCATGGAAATGCTGATGGATTGTCACGTCTACCGTTGCCGACGGTGGAAGAAGAAGACCTTGCAGTGGATCCAATGGAGTTATTCCACTCGACCATAGTCGAATGTCTCCCTGTGACGAATGCAAACATAGAAAAGGAAACACGGAATGACCCGACACTATCACGGGTCTATGATTTAACGGTGAAGGGATGGCCAGCACATGGCGAACCACTGCTGCCAGCATTCTCGCCAAGAAGAGAACAGCTGTCAGTGTGTAGAGGAACCTTGATGTGTGGATCCAGAGTAGTAATTCCACCTAAATTGACGGATAGAGTACTCAATGAGCTTCATGAGGGTCATCTGGGTGGGGTAAAAATGAAGAGCTTAGCCAGAGCGTTTGTGTGGTGGCCGGGAATCGATAGAGAAATCGAAGAGATGACCAAGAGCTGTGCAGGATGCCAGAAGGTCCAAAATGCCCCACCACAAGCTCCTCTGCATCCATGGGAGTGGCCCTCATCTCCATGGCAAAGGGTGCACATTGATTTTGCTGGTCCCTTCATGGACTCGATGTTTTTAATTGCGGTGGATGTACATTCAAAGCGGCCAGAGGTAATAAAAATGTCTTCAACCACCACGGAAAAAACTATCACAGTTTTACGAACCATATTCACCAGGAATGGGCTGCCTGAACAGATTTGCTCTGACAATGGACCACAGTTTGTGTCTGAAGAGTTCCGGAGGTTCTTAAAGAACAATGGTGTTAAGCATTACACATCTGCCCCATATCATCCAGCCACTAATGGATTGGCCGAGAGGTTTGTCCAAACATTCAAGAAGGCTATCAAGGCAATGTGTAATGAAGATATACCCCTACAACACAAGGTGGACAACTTCTTGTTTGCGTACCGGAATGCGACACATGCGGTTACCAACCAAACTCCAGCCATGATGTTCTTCAATCGAAGACTACGATGCCGCTTGGATTTGGTTACGCCAAACATCCGAAGAGATGTGGAGAACAGGCAGTTTCAGAATATGAATGAAAGGCCGACCAGGAGTTTTAAGATAGGTCAACCAGTTTTGGCCCGGGACTACCGCACTTAAAAATGGCAGCCAGGAACGATTTGTACACGACAAGGACCTTTCATATATACCGTGGACGTTGGGCAGAGCATTGTAAGATGCCATGCTGACCAGATTCTAGAGTCACTGGAAAACGTCAACTCCACACCACGATCTGATACACCTGGTAATGAAATCGATGTTCCAATTGCAGCTACCGCAGAACCGGTAATATTGGAAGCAGATGAACCAAACAACGACATTGATTCCGACTCAACATTGCCAGAAGAACCTATTGCCCCAAAGAGGCATTATCCATACAGAATCAGGAAGCCTCCTCAAAGACTGAACTTATAATTGCTTAAACTTAACCACTGCATCTAGTAACAGTAATTGTGATTGTAATTCGTTATCATTTAGTTGTTAAATGAATGTTATGTACTGTTTATCTAAAAGGGGAGGAATTGTTGTGTATGTACCTTTAAGAGAATAACTGGTCTCAGACTGCAGTACCGGCAGTGACCACCCCTGTATAAAAGGCGCTAGAGAGCCTCGGTTGTTTAGTTTCGTTACGGACTTCCACCAGTAAACATCTGCTTGTTTTCACTCCTGCTAGTCCGTGTCTAAATCATTCACGGACTTAACATTCTTCAAGGTACATACACTACAATTCCTCCCCTTTTAGCTGAACAGTACATAACATTCGATTAATAATTAAATAACTTATTTACAATTACAGTTGCTATATACATTAGCTAAAGTTAATCAATTATAAATTCAGTCTTTGAGGAGGCTTCCTGATTCTGTCCAGATAACGCCTCTTTGGGGCATCAAGTTCTTCTGGCAAAGTTGATTCGGGATCAACGTCGTTGTTTGGTTCGTCTGCTTCCAATATCACCGATTCTGAGGTAGATGCAATTGGTACTTCGGTTTCATCACCAGGTGTATAGGATCGTGGTGTAGATTTGACGTTTTCCAGTGACTCTAGAATCTGGTCAGCATGGCGTCTTACAATGCTCTCTCCAACGTCCACGGTATACATTAGAGGTCCTTGCCGTGTGCAGATCGTTCCTGGCTGCCATTTCTCTGTGCGGTAGTCCCGGGCCAAAACTGGCTGACCTATCTTGAAACTCCTGGTTGGCCTTTCATTCATACTCTGAAACTGTCTGTTCTCCACATCTCTTCTGATGTTTGGCTTAACCAAATCCAAGCAGCATCTTAGTCTTCGATTGAAGAACATCATGGCTGCAGTTTGGTTGGTAACCGCATGTGTCGCATTCTGGTAGGCAAACAACAAGTTATCCACCTTGTGTTGTAGGGGTATGTCTTCATTACACATTGCCTTGATAGCCTTCTTGAATGTTTCAATGAACCTCTCAGCCAATCCATTGGTGGCTGGATGATATGGGGCGGATGTGTAATGCTGAACACCATTGTTCTTTAAGAATCTCCGGAACTCTTCAGACACAAACTGTGGTCCATTGTCGGAGCAAATCTGTTCAGGCAGCCCATTTCTGGTGAATATGGTTCGTAAGACTGTGATAGTTTTTTCTCTGGTGGTTGAGGACATTTTTATTAACTCTGGCCACTTTGATTGTGCATCCACCGCAATTAAAAACATCGAGTCCATAAATGGACCAGCAAAATCAATGTGTACCCTTTGCCATGGAGATGAGGGCCACTCCTATGGATGTAGAGGGGCTTGTGGTGGGGCGTTTTGGACCTTCTGGCATCCTGTACAGCTCTTGGTCATCTCTTCGATTTCTCTATCGATTCCCGGCCACCACACAAACGCTCTGGCTAAGTTCTTCATTTTTACCCCTCCCAGATGACCCTCATGAAGCTCATTGAGCAATCTATCCTTCAATTTGGGTGGAATTACTAATCTGGATCCACACATCAATGTTCCTCTGCACACTGACAGCTGTTCTCTTCTCGGCGAGAATGCTGGCAACAGTGGTTTGCCATGTGCTGGTCATCCCTTCACCATTAAATCATAGACCCGTGATAGTGTCGGGTCATTCCGTGTTTCCTTTTCTATGTTTGCATTCGTCACAGGTAGACATTCGATGATGGTCGAGTGGAATATCTCCACAGGATCCACTGCAGGTGCTTCTTCCACCGGCGGCAACGGTAGGCGCGACAATCCATCAGCATTCCCATGCTGTTTAGTTCCTTTGTACTCGATGTCATATTGGTGTGCCCCTAGGGAAAGGGACCACCTCTGTAGCTGTTGTGCTGTCATTATCGGGACGCCCTTCTTAGGGTTGAAAATGGAGACAAGAGGTTGATGACCAGTTAGTCGAGTAAATTTCTGTCCGTGCAGTTAGTGATTGAACTTCTTCACCCCCCACACCAGGCTGAGGGCCTCTCTGTAAATCTGGGCGTAGTTACGCTCGGCTGCAGTTAACGAGCGTGACGCAAAAGCTATCGGCCTCTCTGAACCATCAAGGGATTTATGTCACAATACCGCTCCAACGCCGTAGGGAAACGCATCACACACCAGTCTTGTCGGTAGTGATGGGTTGTAGTGAGCCAATACTTCTCTTGAAGTGATCAGGCCTTTACAGTTCTGAAAGGCCCGCTTACATTCATCGCTCCATTTCCATGCTACTCCAGTTTGTAGCAGGGTGTTCAGTGGGTGCAGAATTGTGGACAAATTCGGCAAAAACGTATGGTAGTAATTCACCAATCCGAGGAATGACCTCAGTTGCAACACATTTTCAGGTGCTGGAGCCTTAACTACCGCTTCAATTTTGTCAGGGGACTTATGTAACCCCTCTTCATCAATCACGTGGCCACAATACGATATTTGTTTCTTAAAAAACTCGCACTTGGGGCGATTGGCTCGTAGCCCATGTTCTCTTAGTCTAGTGAGCACCTGCTCTAGGTTGGCAAGGTGTTCACTGTCATTTTCACCTGTCACTAGGATGTCGTCCAAGTAACACTGAGTCCCCGGAATCTCTTGCAGGACTTGTTCCATCGCTCTTTGCCATATAGCCGGAGCTGATGCTACTCCGAATACCAGTCGATTATACTGCTAAAGACCTTTGTGAGTGTTTATCGTGAGATATTTCCTAGAGGATTCTTCAACCTCCATCTGCAAATATGCTTGCGCTAGGTCAATTTTTGTAAAACGTTTCCCTCCAGATAGTGAGGCAAAAATATCTTCTATCCTTGGAAGAGGATACTGCACTGTGTGAAGGACTGGGTTCACAGTCACCTTGAAGTCCCCACAGATGCGAACCTTCCTTGGCTCCTCAGACTTATTGTTTAATGTTTTCTTCATGACAGGAACGATGGGTGTCGCCCACTCGCTCCAGTCTACCTTAGATAACACGCCTGCATTCTCCAGATTCTCCAGCTCTGCCTCGACGGCTGGGCGAATTGCATACGGTACCGGTCTTGCTTTGAAAAACTTGGGAATTGCATTCTCTTCTATTTTTATCGAGGCGGTGGCAGTATCGTATGAAGCAGCAGCAAGGGGAGCTGCGGAAATACAGCAAAAGCCACAGGAATGCGGCACCCATGAAATGACATTTAAGAGTTCCCAGTCCTTGTTGAAATACCTCTTTAGCGTTAGCTAAGATTTTTGACAATCGTCCAGGTGTGACGTCGTCATCCTTTTTACCAGCCACAGTCAGTGCCTGAATGGAGTGCCAGTCTAAACTTATCTTTCTGATCCATTCACGTCCCAATAATGGTGGTCCACCATCTTGCAGTATGTAAAGATACAATTTCTTTATTTCCTTGCCGTTGTATTCGACAGGCACCCTTATTTTCCCTCTGGGCTATACTTTCTGCCCCGTATATGTCTTCAAGACAATGGATGTGTCTTTCAAGAGTATGTGTGAGAATAGCCGCTCGTAGTCTCGTCGATTCATGACGGTCAGGGCTGATCCTGTATCCAATTCCATTTTGACTTGGAACCCTGCTATCCTGATCCTCTTTTGCGATTACGTTGTGTAGTTTGAGACAGCTTAGTCTCTTGTTCCCGGATTCACTATCGCTCTTCTGGTCTTCGGAACTACTGCCCGTCATCTTTTGTACTTTCCTGTAGTCTTTTTGTTGTCGTTAGTCTTCTTCCCGGACCTGCAAACACGTGCAATGTGTCCCATCTTTCCGCATTGCCTACATGCTTTGTCCTTGGACCAGCAGTCCTTCTGGTCATGGGTTGTTCTGCCGCAGCGATAACATTTTTCAAATCCCCATGTCATTTCATGGGTGCCGCATTCCTGTGGCTTTTGCTGTATTTCCGCAGCTCCCCTTGCTGCTGCTTCATACAATACTGCCACGCTGAAAGCCTTATCTATCGTCAGCTCTTTCTTTGAGAGTAACCTCTTCTGGGTTCCTTCACTCAGGAGTCCACAAACAAATTTGTCCCGTAGGGTCTCTGCCAGTCCTGCTCCGAACTGGCAGTGCTTTGATAGCCTGCGTAGTTCCGTAAGGTAATCAGCATTGCTCTCGTCTTTATGCTGAGTTCTCTTGTGGAATTTAAATCTTTCTGCTATCAGCAGCGGTGTAGGATTTAGGTGTTCCTGTAGGATATCAACAATTTCGTTAAAACTCTTCGCCATCGGTTTGACTGGAGTGATCAGGTTCCGCAATAGGCCGTACGTTCTTGCGCCCATTAAGTTTAGTAGTACCGATGCCTTTTTCTCATCGGCTACTTCATTTGCCGTGCAATATACTTCGACTCTTTCCACATATGTGGTCCAGTCTTCTATTGCATTATCGAAGGCAGTGATATTGCCAGTCTTCGGCATCTTGGAGATCTAAGATGGCGCCTCCCGTGCTTTGCCTTCTTCCCCGATTGAACAAAATGGCGCCTCCCGCGCTTTGCCTTCTTCCCCGCTGGATTAAGATGGCGCCTCCCGCGCTTTCTGCCTTTTACGCTGCTGCCAGCGCTGTTGCTGGCATTTTTATGCCTTGATGGTGACGCCCTATGGTCTTCGCGTGCTTCCTCCCGCGTTGCTGCCAACGCCGCTCTCCGCGGTCTCCGTGGCAAACTGCAGCTCCTCGCGGCTTTCTGCGCTTCTAATTTCTTTTTCTTTTATTTTAATTACTGTTCCTGTTGTCAGAGCAGACCCTATGGGACACTTCCCCCCCTCTTCTCGGGTCTGTACACTGCCCGGCTTCGTAGCACCGGCCGCGTCCTGTGTGCTCCACACTCTCTCTCTCTCCTCTTCCCGACAACGCTGCTCGGCCCCGTTGAAAAGCCACCCGATCGAGCTCTAGCCCGCCGCAGCCCAGGAAGGATCAGTGTACTACCTGCCACCAGTCCGATTAGCTGGAACACCATAGACTGGAGAACCAAGCCCAGCTCTCGACAGCCTCTCCTGCAAATCTTCGAATTTGATGAATCAGAGGGCGGTTGCCCACGGTCGACACCCGTTTCTTCTGTTTTATTTTCTTCCTTCTGGCTTCGACCTCTAATAACTTTGCTTCAGGGATGGATCCCCGTGAGGTGGTGCAGAACTGTAGGTAAGTTCGGATCTGTTCTTCGCCAATGTAATGTCCGTGTGTAATTGAGACACGGACTGCAGAAGTTGGTTATAACAGGTGTTTACCGAATGGAGACAAAACTGGAACTACTGTACCAAGTTACTACACAGGCTTATATACAGGGGTGGTCACTACTGGTACTGCAGTATACAAGGGCTGCAGAATATAGTTCCTTCTTCAAGGTACATGCACTACACTGTGCATTCTCTGAAGTTGATAGTGTCAGTGCTGCATGTTCTCTGAACTCAACAGTGTCAGCGCTGTGCATTCTCTGAACTCGACAGTGTCAGCACTGTGCATTCTCTGAACATGACAGTGTCAGCACTGAGCATTCTCTGTACTCAACCGTGTCAGTGCTGTGTATTCTCTGAACTTGATAGTGTCCACGATGTTCATTCTTAGAATTCGATAGTGTCATTGCTGTGTATTCGCTGAACTCAATAGTGTCAGTGCTGTGCATTCTCTGAACTCGATAGTGTCAGCGCTGTCTGTTCTCTGAACTCAAAATTTTCAATGCTGTGCATTCTCTGAACTTGATAGTGTCATTTCTGTGTATTCTCTGAACTTGATATTGTCAGTGCTGTGCATTCTCTGAACTCGACAGTGTTAGTGCAGTGCATTCTTTGAACTTGATATTGTCAGTGCTGTGCGTTCGCTGAACTCGATAGTGTCAGCACTGTGCGTTCTCTGAACTTGATAATGTCAGCGCTGTGCATTCTCTGAAATCGATTGTGTAAAAGCTATGCATTATCTGACCTCGATAGAGTCAGCGCTGTGCATTCTCTGAACATGATAGTGTCAGCGCTGCGCAGTCTCTGAACGCGATAGTGTCAGCACGGTGCTTTCTCTGAACTCAATAGTGTCAGTGTTGAGCATTCTCTCAACTCAACAGTGTCAGTGCTGTGAATTCACTGAACACGACAGTATCAAAGCTACCCTTTTTCAGATTTTGATAGAGTCAGTGCTGTGCATTCTCTGAACATGATAGTGTCAGCGCTGTACATTCTCTGCCCTCTAAACTGTTATTGCAGTGCATTCTCTGAACTCGATAGTGTCAGTGCTGTTTATTCTCTGATCTGAATAGCTTCAGTTCTGTGCATTCTCTGAATTCAATTATTTCAGCGCTGTGCATTCTCTGAACTCGATAGTGTCAGTGCTGATAATTCTCTGAACTCAAAAGTGTCAGTGCTGTTTGTTCTCCGAACTCAATTGTGTCAGCGTTGTACATTCTCCGAACTCGATAGTGACAGCGCTGTGCATTCTGTGAATTTGATAGTGTCAGCGATGCGCATTCTCTGAAATCCACAGTGTCAGTGCTGTGCATTCTCTGAACTCGATAGTGTCAGTACTGTGCGTTCTCTGAACTTGATAATGTCAGCGCTGTGCATTCTCTGAACATGATAGTGTCAGTGCTGTGCATTCTCTGAACTCGATAGGGTCAGCGCTGTGCATTCTCTGAATTCTTTATTGTCAGTGCTGTGCAGTCTCTGAACTCGATATTGTCAGCGCTGTGTATTCTCTGAACTTGATAATGCCAGCACTGTGCATTCTCTGAACTCGATTTTGTCAGCGTTGTGCATTCTCTGCACCCTGTAGTGTCCCCGCTGTGCATTCTGTGAACTCAGTAGTGTCAGTGCTGTGCATTCTGTGAACTCGGTAGTGTCAGTGCTGTGCATTCTCTGAACTCGATAGTGTCAGTGCTGTTTATTCTCTGATCTCAATAGTTTCAGTTCTGTGCATTCTCTGAATTCAATTGTTTCAGTGCTGTGCATTCTTTGAACTCGATAGTGTCAGTTTTGATCATTCTCTGAACTCAACAGTGTCAGTGATGTTTGTTCTCTGAACTCGATAGTGACTGCGCTGTGCGTTCTGTGAATTTGATAGTGTCAGCGATGCGCATTCTCTGATATCCACCGTGTCAGTGCTGTGCGTTCTCTGAACTTGATAGTGTCAGTGCTGTGCGTTCTCTGAACTTGATAATGTCAGTGCTGTGACTTCTCTGAACACGATAGTGTCAGTGCCGTGCATTCTCTGAACTCGATAGGGTCAGCACTGTGCATTCACTGAACTCGATAATGTCAGCGCTGTGCAGTATCTGAACTCGGCAGTCAGCGTTGTGCATTCTCTGAACTCAGCAGTGTCAGTGCTGTGCATTCTTTGAACTCATTAATGTAAGTGCTGAGCATTCTCTGAACTGAATAGTGTCGGTGCTGTGCATTCTCTCAACTCGATAATGTCAGTGCTGTGTATTCTCTGTACTCGATAGTGTCAGTGCTGTGCATTCCCTGAACTCAATAGTGTCAGCGCTTTGCATTCTCTGAACTTGACAGTGTCAGCGCTGTGCGTTCTCTGAACTTGACAGTGACAGCCCTGTGCATTCTCTGTACTCAACAGTGTAAGTGCTAAGCATTCTCTGAACTTGATAGTGTCATTGCTGTGTATTCTCTGAACTCGATAGTGTCAGCGCTGTCTATTGTCTGAACTCAATAGTGTCAGCGCTGTGCATTTTCTGAACTTGATAGTGTCAGTGCTGTGCATTCTCTGAACTCAATAATGTCAGTGCTGTGTATTCTCTGTACTCGATAGTGTAGATGGAGGTAGAAAAGGTGAAGTTGACCAATCTGTTGGATAGGGGGTGTGGTGAATGTAACCTGTTCCACCTTAAGAGAACTACCTTAAGTGATGTACTACTTTCTCTTGGCTGCTGTATACTGTAATACCAGTGGTGACCACACCGGTATAAAAGTGTTGTGTCGGGATTTGCTGGGCAGTTCAGCCCTGACCTCGGAATAGTAAAGACCTGTTAAAGTTATTCTTGTGGTCTGTGTCCAGTGATTTATAATAAACTTAACTGGGACACACAGACTTAACAGTGGCGACGAGTGCGATCTTACCCTGCGGCAGTTCTACATTCAAGGCAGCTTCGTCCTCAGAACGGGCGTTGAGAAGAGGCATCCGCCCTCATCATCCTGCTGAGCACCATCGCACGGGAGGCATCAAGAACCCGGGTTAAAAAGAAAAATTCTGACCATGAAGCCCTCCATCAGCGACAGGCAGTGATCATCCCTTCTACAACGGTGGTGGATAAGCCGATCAGCGACACAAGCAGAAAGTCGGCCGCGTTGACTGTGGAGTGGGGGAGGGAAAACGGAGGAAAAAAAAGGGTGTAGAACTTGACCACGGCCGGTAAAAAGGGCCGGGCTGCAATCGAGGCCGAGAGGCGCAGCGACTGGGGCAGCTTAAGGCACGAGAGCCGCGGAGAACTCAAACGCAGCCGGTGTAAAGGACCGGGCTGCAAGCGGGGATGCGAGGCAAAGCAGCGTCGGGGAATTGAGAACCGCTGGGGAGGCGAGAATGGCAGCAGCACGGCAATCGCCATTGCAGCCAGCGGGGTAAGAAGGCAAACGCGGGAATCCGCCATTGTAGTCAGCGGGGGAAGAAGACGAGCGCAGGAAAGACCACCAAGCGCGGGAAGCCGCCATTTTAGTAGGCGGGGGAAGAAGACAAGCGCGGGAAGCCGCCATTTTGTGAAAAAGAACAATTTAAAAACTTGCAAGGATGCCTAAACATGGGAACATTAATACCTTTGATAGCGATATCAAAGATTGGACCACGTATGTAGAACGCATGGAAGTTTATTGTAAAGCAAATAAGGAACCAAATGATGAGAAAGCACTAACCTTATTAAGCTCAATGGGTGCGAAGACATACGGGCTATTGAAGCACCTTCTATCACCAAATAAACCGGCGGATCAGACTTTCACGAATATTGTTACTGTCCTGAAAAATCATTTAAACCCCACGCCGCTGATGATAGCGGAACAATTTAAATTTTACAGAAGAACGCAGCTGAAAGACGAAAGCAACGCTGAATTTTTAATTGAATTGCGTAAGCTATCAAAGTGCTGTCAGTTTGGAACAGGACTAGCAGATGCGCTGAGAGATAAATTTGTGTGTGGATTGTTAAAAGAAGGAACACAAAAGCGACTGCTTGAGGAGAATGATCTTACGCTTGATAAAGCTGTCACTATTGCAGTATCGCACGAAGCCGCAGCGAGAGGCACGGCGGAAATGCAGCTACGGTCACCGGAACTCAGCATCAATCAAATGGTCTTGGGTACAGTAAAATGTTATCGTTGTGGAAAGACAACGCACGATCAGAACCAGTGCTGGTTCAAAAATCAAGAATGCAGAAAATGTGGCAGGCTTGGTCACATATCTAAAGTATGCCGGTCAGGAAAGAAGACCAACAACAAAAAGTCACCACAGGAAAAGTACAGAAAGGTACACAAGGTGACAGAGAACAGTTCGAATGAACAGAAGTCAGATTCAGACTCCAGCAGTAATGAACTGGGTAGTCTAAGAGTACACAATGTTGGTAAGGAAGCAGACCTCCAAACAATTTGGGTCACACTTCAGATAGCAGGAGTCCAAGTGAAGATGGAATTGGACACTGGATCGGCATTGACGGTCATGAATAAGCAAGATTACAAAAGGTTATTCCCACATATTCCCCTACGGGATACGGAGATTGTATTGAAAACATACACGGGGCAAAGAGTATACCCCATCGGGAAGATAGAGGTAAAGGTGGTCCACAAGGGCAAAGAAAGCCGAGGAATGGACTTATATGTGCTACCTGAGGGAGGTCCACCACTACCGGGACGGGAGTGGATTAGGAAAATAAATATGGACTGGCATTCCTTAAAAGCACTAACGGTAGATTCCGGTAAAAAAGATGTCAAACCTAAACGATTGTCCAGAATATTGGACGATGCTAAAGAGGTGTTCAAACAGGGACTGGGAACACTGAGAGGAATTACGGCAAACATCAAGGTTGAAGAACATGCAAACCCGAAATTTTTCAAAGCCAGACCGGTACCTTATGCGATACAACCTGCTGTGGAAGCTGAGCTGGAAGGGCTGGAACGTTCAGGAGTACTGTCTAAGGTAGACTGGAGTGAGTGGGCCACGCCCATTGTTCCCGTCATGAAGCGTTCATCGAGCAACAAGCCGGGGGAACCGGGGAAGGTTCGCATCTGTGGAGATTTCAAGATCACTGTTAATCCGGTGCTTCACACGGTGCAGTATCCGCTTCTGCGGATTGAGGATATCTTCGCTTCATTGTCTGGCGGGAAACACTTCACCAAGATAGACCTGGCGCAGGCGTACTTACAGATGGAAGTTGAAGAAGAGTCACGCCAGTATCTCACGATCAACACGCATAGAGGCTTGTACCGGTATAATAGACTGGTTTTTGGAGTGGCATCGGCTCCAGCAATTTGGCAGAGGGCCATGGAGCAGGGATTACAGGGAATTCCAGGCACACAATGTTACCTGGATGATATTCTGATTACAGGAGATGATGATGAGGAACACCTTGCAAATTTGGAACTGGTGCTCACCAGATTGAAAGAATATGGACTTCGAGTTAATCGCCAGGAATGTGAGTTCTTTCAGAAGCGGATCTCGTACTGTGGTCATGTCATTGACCAGGAGGGGCTTCATAATTCTCCTGACAAGATCGAAGCTGTTGTGAAGGCTCCCGCTCTGGATAATGTATCCCAGTTGAGGTCGTTCCTAGGGTTGATTAACTATTACCATAAGTTTCTGCCAAATTTATCCACGGTGCTGCACCCGCTGAATGCTCTTTTGCAGAAGGGAGCACCATGGAAGTGGAGCGAGGACTGTAAGAGGGTCTTTCGCAAAAGCAAGTCATTGATCACCTCAGAGGAAGTGTTGGCTCACTTCAACCCAACGCTGCCTATTCGTTTGGCTTGTGATGCTTCTCCATATGGTATTGGGGCAGTACTCACACAAGTTGCCAAATGGCCTGGAGAGGCCAGTCGCGTTCGCATCCAGATCATTGACCTCCGCTGAGCGCAACTATGCTCAGATAGATAGGGAGGCTCTCAGCCTTGTGTGGGGAGTAAAGATGTTTAATCATTACCTGCAGGGCCAAAAGTTTACGCTTCTGACAGACCACCAGCCGTTGGTATCCATTTTTAACCCTAAGAAGGGTGTTTCGGTGATGACAGCACAGAGACTCCAGAGATGGTCCCTTTTCCTAGGGGCACATCAATATCAGATCGAATTCAAAGGTACAAAGCAGCATGGTAATGCTGATGGGCTGTCGCGCCTGCCACTACCTACAGAGGAGGAGGCACCGACGGTTGACCCTGTCGAGTTATTTCACTCGACCATCATCGAATGTTTACCAGTCACCAATGCAAGTATTGAAAGAGAAACCAGGAACGACCCGACACTGTCCCGGGTCTACGAAGTGACAGTGAAGGGATGGCCAGCACATGGTGATCCACTGTTACCGGCATTCTCAGCAAGACGAGACCAGCTGTCCGTCTGTCAAGGAACATTGATGTATGGAACAAGGGTGATTATTCCTCCTAAGTTAAGAGAGAGAGTGCTAAAGGAACTGCATGAAGGTCATCTGGGGGGAGTCAAGATGAAAAGCCTTGCTAGGGCTTATGTGTGGTGGCCGGGTATCAACCAACAGATAGAGGATCTGACGAAAAGCTGCTCAGGGTGCCAAAAAGTGCAAAATGCACCTCCGATTGCACCGCTGCATCCATGGGAATGGCCTTCAACCCCATGGCAACGTGTACATATTGACTTTGCTGGCCCATTCATGGACTCCATGTTTTTAATTGCGGTGGACGCACATTCTAAATGGCCAGAAGTGATTAAGATGACTACCACTACCTTGGAAAAGACGATCGCGGTGCTAATAACGATATTTGCAAGAAATGGATTGCCAGAACAAATATGTTCAGACAACGGACCGCAGTTCGTGTCAGAAGAATTCCAGAAATTCATGAAGAAGAATGGGGTGAAACATCATACCTCTGCCCCATATCATCCGGCTACAAACGGGTTGGCCGAGAGATTTGTACAAACGTTCAAAAAAGCAATAAGGGCCATGAGCGAAGATCAGATCCCACTACAACACAAGGTGGACAAATTCCTACTGGCATATCGAAACGCCACTCGTGCAGTGACAAACCAAAGTCCTGCCATGATGTTCTATAACAGGAGGTTGCGGTCCAGGTTGGACTTGTTAAAACCAAATGTGCGGAGGGAAGTTGAAAACAAACAGTTCCAGCATATAAATAACAAGACCACTCGGAGTTTCGAAGTAGGACAACCAGTGTTAGCCCGGGACTATAAAAATGAGAAATGGCAATCTGGAACAATTCGGGCCAGACAAGGACCCCTGATGTACACGGTAGATATTGGTGAAAATGTAATACGGCGTCATGCTGACCAACTGGTAGAATCGAGAACAAGAGTCGGACCTATGGTTACGGCAGAGACAACCGTGGAAGAAATTAGTGAACCTGAAGCATCTACCTCAGAAGTGAATGTACCTGATGATGATGTCCAATCCATAAGAGACCAACTAGATGAGTCAACCCAGCAACGAGAATCAGAGACCCCTGAAAGGCGTTATCCAACTCGAATCAGGAGGCCTCCTCAGAGACTGAATCTTTTAACGGTTTTGCCTGAAGTTGTATATATATATCTGTTATTATGTTATGTTAAATGGGGATATAACTGTTAAGCTAAAAAGGGAGGATTGTGGTGTATGTAACCTGTTCCACCTTAAGAGAACTACCTTAAGAGATGTACTACTTTCTCTTGGCTGCTGTATACTGTAATACCGGTGGTGACCACACCGGTATATAAGTGTTGTGTAGGGATTTGCTGGGCAGTTCAGCCCTGACCTCGGAATAGTAAAGACCTGTTAAAGTTATTCTTGTGGTCTGTGTCCAGTGATTTATAATAAGCTTAACTGGGACACACAGACTTAACAGGGGGGCATCGTGCACCATGGTCCATTCAGCTAACCCCACCAACTCACCTCTATCTAGCGGGGTCCCATACAGTCTGGCAGGATTCACAGGTAGACAGCAGGCTGGCTCGTATTCCATCCCGCTCTCCATTCGTTTGGGTACACTATGCTCTAAGTGGACCTGTACCTAATGAAGTGGGAGCAGGAGGGTGTAAAAGGGATCCTTGGAGCCGACTTTATTGTAGGCCACGGGATCCTGGTGGATTTAAGAAACCATTGCCTATGGGGGGCAAGTACAGGAAAGGACGGCGAGGTAGTAGTCATCCCAGGGAAAGAAGGGAATGGGACCATGTGCACCATGAAGCCCAAAGAGGGTTATAACCTTGAGCTCATGGTCAGCAATACCCCAAAAGAGTCCCAGGCATTTGTGCGAGCCCACCTAGCCACATTTGCCATGCACAAAACACGACTGCGGGAGGGTCAACGGGTTTGAGGTCAGCGTAGATGGGGATCCCATGGCCCGACCACAGAAACAGTATAACTTCCCCAGGGAAGCGGAGCCAGACATGGAAGCAGCCATGTCCTCCTTAGTGCAGCAGGGAGTCCTGAGACCAATAGCCACCCACGTGAACTCGCCACTGTGGCTGGTTAGAAAGCCAGACAAATCCTGGAGGGCCACAGTGGACTATTGGGTGCTCAACAGCAACATCCCAGCCTGTGCACACACGGTAGCAGCCTTTGCTGACCTGATAGGAAGTATCCCAGCATCCGTGACCACGTTCACGGTGCTGGACATTTCCAACGGGTTTTGGTCCATCCCTTTAAGGAGGGAGGGTCAGTACATGTTGGCCTTTACGTTTAAAGGGCAACAGTACACCTGGAATTGTTTGCCTCAGGGCTTCCACAACAGCCCCAGCAATTTCCACTAGTGCATGGCAAACAGTTTAAAGGGCTTCAGCCAGCCCAGACAGTTGGTGCAGTATGTGGATGACCTGCTCCTATTCACCGATTCGAGAGAGGAGCATGGCCCACTACTGGCCGAACTGCTGGAGCTGCTCAGGCAGGAGGGTTTTAAAGTAAACCCGAAGAAAGTGCAGATCGGCCAGCAGGAGGTGAAATTCCTGGGCCTGACCGCACGCTCTGGGGAAAGGGCCATAGTTAAGGCTAGGAGGGAAGCGGTGCAGGAGTTACCAGTCCCCAACACAGTCACGGGTGTGAGGTCATTTCTAGGGCAAACCTGGTACTGCAGAGACTTAATTGAAGACTATTCAGCCACATCAGCCCCTCTGCACTGACTCCTACACAAGGGAGTGGAGTGGGCTTGGGATGAGGGTTGCCAGGCAGCATTTGTCGGGCTCAAGGAGAATCTCAGACTGCACCAGCTCTAGGGGCCATAGATGGGGGGAAAGTGTTCTTCCGGGAGGTAGCAGCCAGCAGGGACAGCCTGAGTGCTGTGCTGCTCCAAGAGCGGCATGGCAGGCTGTGGCCGGTGGTCTACTCCTCCAGGATACTCACGGATGTGGAGAAGAGCTCTTCAATTGTGAGAGGCACCTCTTGGCCACATATTGGGCTGTGAAAAGATCACTGATCTCACAGGCACCTCTCCCATCACCGTCCTCACTGATCACACACCAACCCAAATGCTCCTGGATGGGAGGATCAAGGATGGGACGGTGAGCAGTGCCCGCATTGCTCGCTGGACCCTGCTCCTCTCACAGATTGATCTAAAGGTGAAGGGTCTCTGCGAGCCAAAACTCGCAGCCAACCTGGTATATCCTGGAACAGCCCACCGGTGTTCTATAGAAGGGGTTTGGGAAGTGGACATAGGTTTGCGAGCCGGGATACACCCCACAGGCTGCAAAATCTATGTGGCCGGCTCCAGCATGGTATCTGCTGGTGAGCGACTCACAGGGTGTGGAGCTTATGACCCAGCGGCAAACATTGCCCTGGCAATTAAGCTCCCCAGCAACATGAGCGCCCAGCAGGCTGAACTGTCCGCGGTAGTGTACGGCGTTACACACCCCGAAATCTTCCCCACCCCGTACACGATTTGCTCGGACAGCATGTACACGTGCAATTTGTGTACGGAGTACCTGGCCATCTGGTCCTGCCGTGGATACACCTCCGCTGACGGGAGACCCCTCACAGTGGAACCCCTGCTGGAGAAGATCTTAGCATCAGTGGGGGAGGGAGGGGAGGTTTTCATCCATAAGGTGAAAGTCCATTCCTCCACAGAACCCTGTAGTCAAGGCAACCAGCAGGCTGTCTTGCTAGCTAAGGAGGGTGCCTGCACAGGCACTTTCTGGGATGCATATGGGTCCACTCCCATAGCAGGTGTCAGGTGTAGGGATGGGACACAAGGGAGTGCAGGGGCAGCATTAGCCCCAGACCTCAAGACGGTCCAAGCCCAAGACCCCGTCCTTAAGGCAGTTCTCAGCGCAGTGACGGAGGGAAAAATATTAAAGGGCCCTTACGGCACAGCAGCCCTCTCCGTCAAAGAAGGCATGCTGTTTAGGGGGGAACAGTGGGAATCACCACAGCAGCACTAGAGGGAATTTCCTTCAACTGGCCCATGAGGGTCCAGGAGTGGGGCATCCCAGGCCTGAGACCGCCTAGCAGCGGATGGAACAGGTGGGATGGTGGCCAGGACTCAGGGAAGATGTCAACGAGTTCTGCGCCGGCTGTCTGGTGTGTGCTGCTAATAACCCTGACCCCCACAAATGGAAGGTACCTATGGGACACATCAGGAGGGTAGAGGGAGCATGGCAGTCGATACAGGTCGACTACTTCGGGCCCCTGCTCACCGCCCAGGGAGGCCATAATTACTGCCTAGTCCTGTTGGATGTGTTCACGAAATGGGTAGAAGCCTTCCCCTGCAGAACAGCCACAGCTCTGGGTACAGCCAGGATCTTTCTCCAGGAAGTGTTCTCGCCATGGTGCTACCACAGTATGTGGAGTCCGACCAAGGGAGTCACTTTACCGGGCAGGTAATGCAGAATACCCTTATGCTGCTCGGCATCGAGGGGAAGCGGCACGTTGGCCACAAACCACAGTCATCAGGGATTGTGGAGAGGATGAATAGGACCTTAAAGGAAAGGTTGTGGAAAGAGACAGTGGACTCGCCTCGAAAATGGGCAGAGGTCCTACCGTTGGTCCTGATGGGGATCCGGGCCAGCCTGTCAAAAAGCACGGGGCTGATGACTGGCAGGGTTATGCGGACCCCCACCCATTTACAAGCCCCGGTGCTCACAGAATGTCAGCTCAGGGAGGTAAGCCGGGACAGGCTCGCCCGAAACCTCTTCGAGCACCTTAAGCAGGTCCACGGGCAGGCAGCTGGGAACATGGGAAA
Source organism: Somniosus microcephalus (assembly GCF_052327205.1). Taxonomy (NCBI): domain Eukaryota; kingdom Metazoa; phylum Chordata; class Chondrichthyes; order Squaliformes; family Somniosidae; genus Somniosus; species Somniosus microcephalus. The sequence goes on along the minus strand of NC_140991.1, from coordinate 176,861,776 downwards.
GCAGCATCGGAGTAACTGATTGCTGTTAGAACCCCGAAAACACCACGAGTCGGAGGTAGGGGATCAGGTTATGATGAGGAATTATGCTCGGGTAGGAAGTTTGGAACCGCTATACATGGGGCCCTACAGCATTGTAGACAAGCCCCATGGTATACGCCATTAAGATGCCTCAGCGCACCAAATGGTTCCACATTAATCAGTGTAAACTGTTTAAGCCCGAGAAAAGAGAAGAGTCAGTTGGGGTAAGGTCTGAGGATAGAAATCCTCAACCTGCAGCGGGAACAAGTTACCAGACTGCACAGGCAGGTGCTGTGACTTGTTTAAGGGGAGGGGACATCCTGCCCACCGATTGGGACACTCCCCCACTCTTCTGGGATCCAGATGAGGATGGACTCGAGTGCGAAGACCCCGCCCCTGACCCAGGTTTAGAGGAGGAGGGGCGCGACAGCGAAAACCCCGCCCTGGACCCAGATTTGGGACCTGGGGGCGGAGACCCTCAGCCTGTAGCACCAGGCTGCGAAGAGTTACCTGCCCCTAGCCCAGGTTCAGGAGAGGTAAAACCTGAGGAGGAAGATCCCCAGCCAGCGGTAGTGGTAAGCCCACAGACCGCACCGGAGGGGGCAGTGGCTCGGGTCAAAGGCCCACCAGACAGAAAACCCCCACCCGCCAAAGTCCATAGAAGGTCCCCACGGACGCGCCAGCCAAGGAAACCGTGGTCACCGGCTCCCCATTTAAAAAGGGCAGCCTCTCGAGTGAGGAATTGGTCTAAGGACAGAGCTCCCAAGCCAGCAGGCACAGGCTGCGAGGGACCGAAATTAAAGGACAGTGTGGCCACACCGAACAGGAATTAAGCTGGCTGCCCGGAGACGGGAGGCGGATGTACATAGTTTAGGTAATTTAAGTTTGATTTAGTTAAGTTTGGGTGTTTGGTTTAAGTTTAAACAAGGTGATGGGTAGTTTTAAATAAGTAGTAATTTGTTAAGAGTGTTTGTATTTGAGTCGAGGTCGCAAGACTCGACTATGCTTCACCCAAGCCAGAGTATCTCCTTGGGACCTGGCTGTATGCTCTTGTGTCTCTTTGCAGAGAGGATTTCAGGGTGAAGGGGGTGTGATGAAATATTCCATTCATCACTCATCAGTATTTCTCTGCCTGTGACTGTGGTTGGTTTCAGTTTCATTTCCATTGTATTGTACTGTGTGTAGGGCTCCGCCCATACCTGGCTCCTATGTAAGCTGGCCCAGCCTGCAGCACATCCAGTACGGCAGACCTCTGGATGGAAGATACATTCTCCACTGTGTGTTACCTTCTAAGTCAATAAAAGCCTTGTTTTGTTTCGCTAACATCGAGTCTCGGATTTACTGAGGCACATCAGGGGGGCGTACTCCTACTCGTCCTGATAGGAATGAGCATTGGAAAGCGAAGTGACGTGGAGGAATCCCACATCTATGGGTGCACAGGAGATAGAGCACCGATAGTGACCGAAGGAAGCGGCGAATGGGATGTGGCGGAGCTCGCCATTTAATTCCACGAGGGAAGGTGGCCAGGGTGGCCGGGGTCCAGTTTGACTCAGTACTCCAGCCAGACCATGTTCACGTATGGGGAGGCCTCCCTCCTGTGCCCCAGGGTACAGATCGTCGCCACAAGGGTCAGGGTCACCATAGGAAAACGTGTATGTTTAACATGTAAGGGACAGATTCCTTTGGATAGGTGGTGGTGGCTCAGAAAACTGAGCAAGGATAGGGGAAACCCCGCAGTCGAGTGGGAACGATTGGGGAACAATACCCACCGGACGATTACAGGCACTCACGGGAGATTGAGTGTGTGCTGGGACAAATGGTGGGAACCAGATCAGGGAATTTATGTCTGTATGTGGGGGTCAGAGAATGTCTGTCCCACAGGCATATCCATCATTTTCCACCAGCAGTGGCAAGACGCCTGGGAGGGGGTGAAGTGGGATTCCAGCCAGAAGGCGTGCACTGTCCCATACTCCCCGATCCCAGTCAATGCCACTGAACTTGTAACCCGCCCCCGAAAGCCACTGCCCATGACCCAGGCAGCAAGGACACACAGGGAGGGGTGCCCCGCCACCACCAAGGGACCAGGATCAGGTGCTGTACCAGGGGGTACATTACGCGGTAGTCTCCGTGATTTTGAACCTCACCGAGGTACACTTACCGGAGTGGTGCCCCAAAGAGACAGAACAGCTATACCAGGCCCTGTTAAAAGAGATATTTAGCAAATTTTACGAGTTCCATTTTTCCAATGTCGACAGAATAGAACTGTACACCACACACAATGAGTTTTTGGGTAATACGGGGAGGCAAAGAAGGGGATTATGGAATGATGTTTTCACCACGTTTAACTCAGGGTCCTCTGTCATAAACAGCCTGGATGACATAGAATTGCAGACACAGATAAACGGTTTGAAAACACAGTTACGAAAAATCTTAATGGATGAAACTACTGTAGTAGGCTCAAAGTTACACGAGGACCAAGCTATGACGATCCATTTAAAAGAGATTATAGCTGAGCTGGCGAAGCACGAAAAACCGTAAATGCCCTCATAAGAAAGGACAGAAATGCTTTGGACCAGGCTGCACAGAACGAGGTGTGCGTGCTGTATTTGGCGTGGTTGCTGGGCGAGGGCCGCAGTAATCTGGAGGATTTAAAACATGGTTTAGTCCCCTCCTGGATCAGCAGCAAGCACCTCGCAGCCCTCCATCCATTTGAGAATGCATTAAGCCCATGTCAAATCCGGCTAGCTTCTGTGGCCTACCCAGCCCCAGTAGTTTGTGGACGTTCAAATCATACTATCATGGGTATAGTAGTAAGGATGTCGGTCATGGGTGGGACAGCCCGACCTGCACCGGTATACAGGATAGAGAACATTGGAGCCATTCAAGGGGGTGCATACATCCGTTTCACAGTGGTCCCACCTTATGTCATAAAGTGGAAGAACGCTATGACAGGTACTGACCTCTCGGGGTGCCGGAGCCGGGGAGCACACATAATACTGTGTCCCCAGCACTTGAATGCCTATTCAAAACTACAGTGCGGGTTTAAAGCTGCTGGCACAAAACCTATAAACTGTACCATGGAGGTAATGGCACAAGACCATGTTCCCCCACAGGTAGCATATATAGGAGGTGGGATATACTGTGTCACCACAGGTGCGCCTCACTACCAACATGGACAGCACAGCTGGTGTCCGGTAAGTGACAGCAGTTCCTGCTTTAAACCCGAGGCAGAAGTTCAAGCGGCCCAGGAACAAATTGTCCCCATTCCTGAACCCTCCACTGTTCACCTCACTGTAAAAGAGAATTTTACCAACCTTCAAAAGTATGTAGCGCATTTCGGCTACGAAATCCCCCCTCTCCCAGAACATCTTACCAAAATACTCAAAGCAGTAATCGTCTCACAGAAACATTTCTACGCTCTGGAGCAGAAGACAGTAGAGATAGGGGCCAAGATATTGGATATTGTAGTTCCACCTTGGTGAGACATTTTTGAAAAAATAGAGGTCCCTTCATGGATTAGACTGGCTTCCCACATCCTCGTGGTTTGCCAGTTGGGGATAATATTGTACCTAGTGTGCACTCAGTGCAAGGGAAAAGGCAAAATACTAGAATTCCGAAACCAAAGGACCTGGAAGGAGCACTATGTTAAGGTGGAGGGAGATACACCTGTTTGAATTTTTTTGTGTGTTTCTGAAAAAAGATTGTTGGTTTTTTGTGTTCTTTTGTTGTTTTTAATAAAGATTTTTTGATCTGTTATCTTTAATAAAGATGTATGTGTACCAAGTGGTGCAGGGGTGTTGGACCCCTCCATGCTTGGATGTGTGTAAATGCCTGTATTCTGTCTATGTATGCTATGTACTTTACATTTTTACAGAATGGGAAATGCATGTGTCATGGGATCATAGATAGTTAATTTCAGGGGAAGATTGACTATGGAGGGTCGGAAATTTTGCTCATCCTGTCAGGATGATACTTAAAGCGAGTTTAGTACAACAGGGGGGAGTGTAGGGTTCTCAAAATTCCCACAATCCCCAAAGTTATGGAAAAAGGGACCTTGTATGGACAAGTTATTGAAAAGGGTGAACAAAATGGCTTCTGAAACCTTGTGACCAAAACCAACAGGATTTTAAAAGCAAGGCCCTGCAAAAGGTAGGCCCTGAAATGAAACCTAACACTATGGATCTGTGAAAGGCTTTGTAAAGCCAGACAGCTAGGTAAACACAGAATATGCAGTCTTCACCTTGGAACAGATCAAGTAAGGATGGGCCTAATCTTGAGGCCATCAACTTTTTGCATACATAATCGGTAACAGATCAACGTGGCCACCGAGCCAGGTAAACCTGATTAAGTTTCATAAATAACAAACAGCCAGGATATCGAAGCCATTAAACCAGGAGACAACCGCCCCAGAAGTCGTTAAAGTAAATGACTGTAATCATTTTAAACGAGCCCGTCAAAAGTTAGACAAAGAACTGACCTGATTTGGTGCGCAGATAAGGGGTGAAGAACCGGGTATAATTGTAGGCCCACCATTAGCCAAGCTCTCTCTTCTCTCTTGCCTCTTGCTCGGCCCCTTACTCGCTCCCTTGCCCCTTGCCGAGGACGCCCTTTACAACACCGGGGCCAAATGGGGAAAAAGAACGAAACTGAATCGAGCACGCACAGGACACATGGGGCCACGAACGGGTAGATGAGAAGAGATGAGACAAGACGAGAAAACGGTAAAACCAGTAAAGGCAGAGAAGGGCAGTGGAAAGACGCATTGGGGACAAACGGCCTAGTTATAAGCTGGCGTTTGATGAATAAGTTGACGTTTGAAGCATGGAAAGTCAACTCAATTAAGAATAAACTGGCGTTTGAAGCTTGGATAGAAAAATCAGAGTAACGGTAAAAACCGCCAACCGAGCCCCAACCGCAGCAAAACCGTTGGCGACCGAACCGCCCGAAGAAGACCCATCACGACAAAGCACTCAACGAAGATGTTAACAGAGGAAAAGGAGGGTGCTTCGCACAAACAACTCCATCGCCGCTCCCTGTGCCCACGTGATGACGACAAACCCCAAAGGACACCAAGGTTGAACCCCAAAACCCACAACCAGTTAGATCAACAAGGCTTCGAATTGGGGAGCATGAACTCCTGGTCCCTCGTAGTTTGATCTAGTTAGGTATTGGGGGTGGAATAAGGATAAGGGGAATTTTAATGTGTTTATTCCCTCGATGTGCCGTGTGTTCCCCATTCCCAAGTAAGTGTAATTTTATATGCCTGTAATTATTCCAGTAATTCTCAGTATTGTGTTTTATTCAGCCTTTTAATAAAATTACGGTTTTCTTGCACCAAACCACTTGTCTACTTGATTTTCTGTATCGCCACCAGTACCTAAGTCAGGTGTTTAGAGCCCAGGGGTGTGGGAGCAATTCAAACCTCTCAGAGACAGTCAGTGGCAGAGCTGCCTGGGCACACACCACCCACTACAGAAATGGTGATGGCAGCAGGACTCCGGCAACAGGGGTGCGATACAGTAGACAATAGTTCGGAAGAGTTCAGATGAACAAAAGAGTGATAACGACTCCGGAAGCAGGGAACTGAGTTGTCTGAAACTACATAATGTGATCATTTGGGTCACTCTCAAGATAGCAGGAGTCCAGGTAAAGATGGAATTGGACACAGGATCAGCCCTAACAGTCATAAACCGATGGGACTACAAGCGGCTATTCTCACACATACCCTTGAGAGACACAAAAATTATTTTGAAGACGTACACGGGGCAAAAAGTCTACCCCAAAGGAAAAATAAGGGTGACCGTTATATATAACGGTAAGGAAACACCAAAACTAAACCTGTATGTATTGCAAGATGGAGGACCACCATTTCTGGGACGTGAATGGATCCGGAAAATACAACTGGATTGGCATTCCATACAGGCACTGACTGTGGCTGACAAAAAGGATGACGACGTCACACCTGGGCGACGGTCAAAGATCCTAACTGACGCGAAAGAAGTGTTCCAGCAAGGACTCGGAACACTAAAAGGCATGACAGCAACAATTAAAATTGAAGAAAACGCAAGCCCAAAATTTTTAAGGCCAGACCGGTACCTTATGCGATCCGCCCAGCCGTCGAAGCAGAGCTGGAGAGTCTGGAACGTTCAGGTGTACTGTCCAAGGTAGATTGGAGCGAGTGGGCTATACCCATCGTCCCTGTGATGAAAAAGTCGTTGAGCAGCACGCCTGGGGAACCAAGGAAGGTTCGCATCTGTGGGCACTTTAAGGTAAAAGTGAACCCGGTCCTTCACACCGTACAATATCCACTTCCGCGGATTGAAGATATTTTCGCCTCGCTATCTGGAGGGAAACGCTTCACTAAGATTGATCTGGCCTAGGCGTATCTGCAAATGGAGGTAGAAGAAGCATCAAAGAAATACCTCACAATCAACACCCATAAAGGTCTCTACCAATACAACCGGCTGGTATTCAGGGTAGCATCAGCTCCGACTATTTGGCAGAGGGCAATGGAACAAGTTCTGCAAGGGATCCCAGGGACCCAGTGTTATTTGGACGACATCCTGGTCACGGGCGAAAATGACAACGATCACCTTGCCAACCTGGAGCAGGTGCTCAGTAGATTGAAGGAATATGGGCTCCAAGCTAACCGCCCCAAATGCGAGTTTTTTAGAAAACAGATCTCGTATTGTGGCCACGTTATCAATAAAGAGGGGTTACATAAGTCCCCAGAGAAGATTGAGGCAGTAGTCAAGGCTCCAGCACCGGAAAATGTGTCACAACTGAGGTCGTTCCTCGGGCTGGTAAACTACTACCATAAGTTCTTGCCAAATTTGCCTACAATACTACACCCACTGAACACCCTACTGCAAACTGGGGTGCCATGGAAGTGGAGTGACGAATGTAGATGAGCTTTCCAGAAGAGCAAAACACTGATCACATCGAAAGAGATATTGGCCCATTACAACCCAGCATTACCAATTCGGTTGGCATGTGATGCGTCACCCTAAGGCATTGGAGTGGTGCTGTCGCACAAATTCACGGACAGCTCAGAGAGGCCAATAGCCTTTGCGTCACGATCACTAACCTCAGCCGAGCGTAACTACGCCCAGATTGACAGGGAGGCCCTCAGCCTAGTGTGGGGAGTGAAAAAGTTCAATCACTATCTGCACGGGCAGAAATTCACCTTGCTGACTGATCACCAGCCTCTTGTCTCCATTTTTAATCTGAAGAAGGGCGTTCCGCTGATGACTGCGCAATGACTACAAAGATGGTCACTTTTTCTAGGGGCGCACCACTATGAGATTGAATATAAGGGCACGAAACAGCATGGAAATGCTGATGGGCTATCACGCCTGCCACTGCCTACTGCGGAGGAAGCACCAGCAGTGGATCCTGTCGAAATATTCCATTCGACTATAGTTGAATACCTACCGGTAACTAACGCTTGTATCAAAAAGGAAACCCGAAATGACCCGACACTGTCTCGGGTATATGATTTGACGGTGAAAGGATGGCCAGCACAAGGCGACTCACTGTTGCCAGCATTCTCGACAAGGAGAGAACAGCTGTCAGTGTGCCGGGGGACCTTGCTGTGTGGATCCCGAGTGGTAATTCCACCCAAGTTAAGGGATAGAGTGCTCAATGAGCTTCATGAGGGTCATCTGGGAGGGGTAAAAATGAAAAGCCTAGCCAGGGCTTATGTGTGGTGGCCGGGAATCGATAAACAAATCAAGGACCTGACCAAGAGCTGCTCAGGATGCCAGAAAGTCCAAAATGCACCACCACAGGCCCCTCTACACCCATGGGAGTGGCCCTCATCTCCATGGCAACGGGTGCATATTGATTTTGCTGGTCCATTCATGGACTCAATGTTTTTAATAGCCGTGGATGCGCACTCGAAATGGCCTGAGGTCATCAAAATGTCCTCCACCACCACGGAGAAAACTATTGCAGTCCTACGGACCATTTTTGCCAGGAATGGCTTGCCAGAACAGATTTGCTCCAACAACGGACCACAGTTTGTATCCGAAGAGTTCCGGAGGTTCTTGAAAATGAATGGGGTAAGGCATTACACATCCGTCCCATATCATCCAGCCACAAATGGATTGGCTGAGAGGTTCGTACAAACCTTTAAGAAGGCAATAAAGGCTATGTACAATGACAACATTCCGCTGCAGCATAAGATGGACAATTTCCTCTTCGCCTACTGGAATGCGACACATGCAGTCACCAACCAGGCCCCAGCCATGATGTTCTTCAACCGAAGGTTAAGATCTCGCCTGGATTTGCTCAGACCAAACGTACGAAGAGATGTTGAGAGTAAGCAATTCCAGCACATCCATGAGAAGCCAACAAGGAGCTTCAATGTCGGGCAACCAGTCCTGGCCCGCGACTACCGAACAGAAAAATGGTAGCCAGGAATGATATGCACACGGCAGGGCCCAATAATGTACACAGTGGACGTTGGGGAGAGCATCGTGAGACGCCATGCTGACCAGATCCTAGAGTCACAGGAACAATTCAACCCCATGCCTCGCCCATACGTACCTGGTGAGGAACCCGACGTACAGGTAGCATCTACTCCAGAAACAGTAGCATCGGAAGCTGATGAACCAACCGACGACAGGGGGCCAGAATCGCCTCCGCACCAAGAGCAAGACACTCAGGAAAGGCGCTATCCAGAAAGGATCAGGAAGCCTCCCCAAAGACTGAATTTATAAATAGACTATTTTCAGCTAATGTTGCATGTTAAAAGTGTTCATTGTAATTAGTTGATATTTAATTGTTAAATGAGTGTCATGGTACTGTTAATCTAAAAGGGGAGGAATTGCAATGTATATACCTTTAAGGGGGGGAACTACTTTTTAAAGCTCATGTATACTGCAGTACCGGTAGTGACCACACCTGTATATAGCACTGAGTAGCAATCTGTACAGTCAGTTCAACTGTGAGCCACGTTGAGTAAACACCTGTTGTACCGTTTCTGCTGCCGTCTATATCTTATTATACCCGGACGTAACAACAACCACCCCAAAAACAGGCAAGGTGAATGACTGTACTCACTTTAGACGAGTCCGCCAAATTTAAACAAGGAACTGACCTGATTTGGCGCGCAGATAAGGGGTGACGAACTGATATAATTGTAGGCCCACTGGTAGCCAAGCTCTCTTCCTCTTCTTCCTCTCCTCCCTCCCCGCGCTGCTCGACACCGAAGACGCCCATTACAACAACGAGGGCAAAACGCGGCAGGACAATGGGACCGGACTCAACATGCACAGGACACACAGGGCCACAAGCGGGCAGGTGAGATGAGATGAACGGCAAGTCTGATTAGCAGAGAAGGGCAGCATAAAGAAGCATTGGGGATGAGCGGGCACACACGCCCTGGTAAACTGGTGTTCGAAGCATGGCTAGAAGGAGCAGCCGACGACCATGAACACCGCGGTAACAAACTCAAGCCAACACCATAGGCTGCCAACCGAACCCCAACCACAACAAAACCTTCGATGACCAGACCACCACCAGAAGAACAACCATTCTGCAAGGTAAAGTACCCAACAAAGACCTTACTTCCTATGTAGGGCGTGGCGTGCAGGTGGTGTTGCTTGGTGCTTGCGTGCACCCAGTCAGTTATGCCTCTGACTGTTTTGTGAGTGGTTCGAATCGCTCCCACTCCCCTGGGTTCTAGACACCGGACTTAGGTACAAGGCGGCGGTACAGAGAAGACTTGAGTAGACATGTGGTTTGATGTGAACAAAGCCAAGATGTTATTGAAGAGGAAAAACTTACTTAATACAATCTCATGGAAAAAGAATTACTAGTGTACACTTCTATTGGCAGAAATTACAAGAGAATCATAATAATACTTATATACTTATACAGGGAATGGGGAACACACGGCACATCGAGGGAAAACAACTATCTTAACAATCCCCTTATCCTTATCCCACCCCTATACCTGACTAGATTAAGCTATGAGGGGTCAGAACTACATGCTCACCAATAAAAAAGGTTTGTTAGATTCAAAACAGCGGTTGGGTTCGGGGTTCACTCTTGGCGCTCTCTGGAGCTTGTCATTGTCACATGGCTTCCAGGCGCTGCAAGGGCATTGTCCAGGTTCGTGTACCCCAAAGTTACAGTCTCTGTTTGGGTACTTTACCTTGCAGGGATGGTTCTTCGTCGACAGCCGCCAGATTGAGTTGGTGTGCAGTTATTTGAAGGTCGGCCGAGGTTGAAGGCCCGATGATCCGAAGCCTCCCCTTGTTTGGTCTTCTTCCGCCGGTCTGCCCCTCGGTGGTTTTCCCTTCTCCCCTTGTCTCGTCCTGCATCGCCTGGCCTGAATTTGTCTGTGTCCGCCCGACCCGGTGCCGGGGCAGTTCCAGATGGAGTGGAAAGGGGCACGGGCAAAGGCCAAGGGGTAAGCGCGGGACGGGGAAAGAGCGGCAGCCACGAGGGCGAGGGACCGAGGAGCAGCACCAGCACACCAACCAATGAATGCACCTGGCGATCTTGGACACCAACTCACCAACTCTCCGTCTTCACGAACCTACTCAATGCTAACCGGGGCCTTCAATTATAGCTTCGTTGAAAACCCTTATCTGCCCACCAAATCAGGTTAGTTCTTTGTTTAATCTTGGCGGGCTAGTTTAAACTAATGGCAGCAATACATATTAACTGGTTTTGGATGGCCGGCAATCGCATCTACCGGCCCGATAATTGACTTGTATTGTCCTAAAAGTTCCTTGATGGGCCTTGTCCGGCCTCGATGGCTCGGTTAATCTGTATCCGATAATGTATGCAGTCTGTTTGATGGCCTTAGCTATAGGCCTAAACTGAATTTGGGTTTTGTCTCAGAGTCCTGTCTGGTTCCAAAATGCAAAGTTTCTCTTCACAGAAAGCCTGCAGCCTTAGTTTTGATTTCTCCCAAGCTGTCTGCGTTGCAGAATCCATTTTGGAATCCCACAGGCTTTCTGCCACAAGGCACGGACGCCATCTTGGGTACCCTTTTTAACTTTGCAATGTCCATGCAGTGTCCTGTTTATTAATAACAGCCATCGGGGAAATGCAGAAATTTTGCGAATCTTACATTTCTCCCTGTGATACTAAAACTTGCTTGAAGTATCATACATTTAAAATGAGCACAAATTTTCTGACCCTCCATAGTCAACCTTCCCCTGTAATTACCTATCTAATATACCCACAACACATGCACTTCCCATTCCGTGAAAATGTAGTGTACATTAACATAGAGAGAGTAAAACTACAGACTTTACACACTCATCCAAGCATGGAGGGCTCCAACACCCCTGCACCACTTGGCACACATTTCTTTATTAAACCGCGTCGCAAAAGAAACAACAAAAGAAAAACCTTTGATTAAAAAAAACAAACACAAACGAAACGACAGTCCTTTAATCAAAATACAGGGAAAAGACTTAAACCGGCATATTTCCCTCCACCTTTACATAATGTTCTTTCCAAATTCTCTGGTTTCGGAATTCTGACAACCGACCTTTTCCCTTACACTGAACACAAACTAAATACAACACTATCCCTAACTGATAAACCACGAGGACGTGGGAAGCCAGTCTAACCCAAGAAGGGACCTCTATATTAGTGAAGAGGTTGCACCAGGGGGGAGTTACGATGTACAATATCTTCATCACTATCTGTACGGTTTTCTGTCCAAGTGTATAAAAATGTTTCTGCGAAACTATAACGGCTTTGAGTATTTTGGTCAGATGTTGCGGGAGAGGGGGAATTTCATAGCCAAAGTGAGCTACGTACTTCTGCCAGTTCATAAAATTCTCCTGCACAGTGAGGTGAATAGTGGAGGGTTCAGGAATGGCGACAATTCGCTCCTGGGCCACTTGAACATCTGCCTTGGGTTTAAAACAGAAACGGCTGTCATTAACCGGACAACAGCTATGCTGTCCATGCTGGTAGTGGGACGCATCGGTGGTGACGCAATATGTCCCACCTCCTATACATGCTACCTGCGGGGGAACATAGCCTTGTGCCATTGCCTCCATGGTACAATTGATAGGCTTTGCATCAGCAGCTCTGAACCCACACTGCGGTTTTGAAAAGGCATTCAAGTGCTGGGGACACAGGATTATGTGTGCTCCCCGGCTCCGGCACCCTGAGAGGTCAGTACCTGTCATAGCATGTTCCCACTTAATGACATAATGCAGGACCGCTGTGAAACGAATGTATGCACCCCAATTGAAAGATTCCAATGCCCTCCACCCTGTATACTGGTGCGGGTCGGGCCATCCTACCCATGACCGGCATCCTAAGTACTACTCCCATGGTTGTGTGGTTAGACCGCCCACAATCCACGGGGACTGTATAGCTTTCGGAGGCTAGCTGGAGTTGGCACGGGCTCAATGCATTCTCAAAAGGGTGGAGGACTGCTAGGTGTTTGTTGCTAATCCAGGAGGGGACCAAACCTTGTTTTAAATCCTCCAGGTTATTGCGGCCCTCTCCCAGTAAACACGCCCCGTATAACATGCACACTTCATTCTGTGCAGCTTGGTCAGAAGCATTTCTGTCCTCCCTTATGAGAGCATTTACCATCTTTACGTGCTTTTCCAACTCGGCTATGATCTCTTTTGAATGGACTGTCATGGCCTGGTCCTCATGCAGCTCCGAGCCCACAACCTTGTTCTCATCCAGCAATACCCTTTTTAACTGTGTTTTTAAACCATTTTTCTGGGCCTGCAGCTCTATGTCATCCAAGCTGTTGATGACAGAGGACCCAGTATTAAACGCAGTAAAAACATCATTCCATACACCCCTTCTTTGCCTCCCTGTGTTACCGAAAATTTCTCAGTGTGTGGTGTAGAGCTCGGTCTTGTCCACGTGGGCAAAATCAAACTCATATACCTTCTTGAACATGTCCTCTAATAGTGCTTGGTATAGCTGCTCTGTTTCTTTGGGGCACCACTCCGGTAAATGTACCTCCGTGAGATTTAAAATCAAGGAGGCTACCGCGTAGTGTACCCCCTGGTACAGCATCTGATCGGTGGGGACTAATACCAAACCATTCCCTGGTCCCTTGGTGGCGGTGGGGCAATCTTCCCTGGGTAACCTCACCGCCTGCACCTTGGGCAGGTGCTTACAGGGCCGGTTTACCAGCTCAGTGGCGTTGACCGGGATCGGAGAGTATGGGCCTGCGCACGCCTTCAGGCTGGTATCCCACTTCATCCCCTCCCCGGCGTCTTGACTCTGTCGGTGGATAAAGATGGATATGCCTGCGGGGCAGACCATCTCTGACCTCCACATACAGATGTAAATCCCTTGATCCGGTTCCCACCACTTGTCCCAACACACGCTTACTCCTCCATGAGTCCCGGTAATTGTCCGATGGGTGCTGTTTCCCAACTGTTCACATTCGACTTCGGGGTTCCTCATGTCCTTGCTCAACTTCCTGAGCCACCACCATCTATCCAGTGGAATGTGTCCTTCACACGTAAAACATATTTGCTTTCCAACGGTGACGCTGACCCCTGTGGTAACGACCTGTACCCTGGGGCACAGGAGTGAGGCTTCCCCGTACGTGAACCGGTTTGGCTGGAGTACTGAGACGAATTGGACCCCAGCCATCCTGGCCACCTTCCCTCGTGGAAGTAGACGGTGGTTTCCTCCGCATCCTGTTCACCGCTCCCGTCGATCGCCGGGGCGCCGTGTCTCCCGAACAACCGTAGATGTGGGAGTCCTGGACATCGCCCCTCCTCTCCGCATTCATCCCGATCAGGGCGAATAGTATCACGATCCATTCCATCCCGAAAATCTTTCTGCAAAAAGATGTAAAGACATGCAGCCAGGTCCCAAAGAGATTCTCTGGCTTGGTGAGGCATGGTCGGGTCCCGCGACCTCGACCCAAAGATACACTCTTAACAGACTACTTACATAAAACTACCCATCACCTTATTTAACTTAAATTAGAAACACCCAAATTTAAGCTAAATAACTACACTTTGCTTAAAACTTAAACTTAAACCATAACTATATACATGCGCCGCCCGTCTCCCAGTGGCCAGGCTAATCCCTGGTTGGTCTGCGGCTCGCCGCTACCCCCGGCGTGACCGCACAATCCTGCACTCTTGGTCCCCCACAGCCCGTGGCTGCTGGCTGAGGGCCTCTGTCTTTGGACCTCTCCCTGGCTCGCGGGGCGGCCCTTGGTAACTGGAAGGCTGGTGACCATGGCTTTCTCGGCTGGGGAGTCCGTGGGGACCTTCTGGGGGCTTTGGCGGGTGGGGCTGTCTTGGCCGCTGGGCCTTTTACCCGAACCGCTGCTCCCCCAGGCTTGACCCCTCCCTGGGCTGAGGGCTGGTAACTTTTCACAGCCTGCTGCTGCGAGCTGAGAGTCTCTGCCCCCAGGTCCCATGACTGGGTCCGGGATGGGGTTTTCGACCTCAGGTCCCTCCCTCTCTACACCTGGGTTAGGGGCGGGGTTTTCGCCCTCCGGTCCCTCCCCCTGTAGGAATTAAACAAGCGGGGTTGCGGTTATTGTCTCTTGTCAGTCAGAAGCCTCTGAGCTGCTGCAGGGATGCCCGTGCGGTTTCAAATTGCTCCCCTTTTCCTGGTTCTGACCGCCGGACTTATTCGGTAGCGTATAGACAGAAAAACGTGACTCGTGGTTGGGTGCAAAACAGACCAGTATTTATTGAAACAAAAAGAAAGAAACAACTTAAAAATAATCGATAAAGCACCCTTATGCCTGGTACAGCACTTTTGCTTAACACAACACTGTTACTTCAATACAGCACTTTAAATACAGCACACTTAGTGTCCACTACACAACTTTTCTGCTTAGTGCAATACTGTTACTTAAATACAGCAATTTTAATACAGCACACTTAGTGACCACTACAGCTCTTTCCTGCTTAGTGCAACACTGTTACTTAAATACAGCACTTTTAATACAGCACACTTAGTGTCTACTACGGCACTTTTCTGCTTAGTGCAACACAGTTACTTAAATACAGCACTTTTAATACAGCACACTTAGGCCTAGAAATTGGGTATAGCCCCGGTTTGGGTATTAGAATTGGCGCTGCGCAAATTTTATAGCCAGACGCAACTAATCGCCACCTCGCGCGATATTGGGTTGCAGCGCCCCTAAAGGTGATTGAGGCGCAAAATCAGGCGTTACACGGAACTCCTAAGGCGCTAACCTGGCGGCGCTACTCAATATCGGGGCGGACGGGCGCAGCGCAGGTGCTGTCAATTACCGATGACCACGAGACGGTCAGGCGCCGGCCAGCTCTTAAAGGGGTGGGTCAGTAAGGATCAGCAGCCACACTCTGCGCCTTGTAGGCCTCAAAATCGGAGCTGGCCATTCTGTGGCGCTACAAACTTTGAGAAGATGGACAGGGTGAGGCAGAGAGCGGAGCGCTTTACCAATGGGGCATTGGATGAATTGGTAGGTGCAGTGGAGCGCCGGCGAGATGTGCTGTACCCCAACAATGGCAGGAGGCCTAATCAGGTGGAATACCGAAGAGCTTGGAGGGAAGTTTCTCAAAAGGTCAACTCCAACTGCATGGTGACTAGGAGCCCTGTGCAGTGCAGGAAGGAATTCAACGACCTCACTCGGGTTGTGAGGGTGAGTGGTGTTTCGGCAAACTTCTTCATCCCTCCATCTGCACCTGACTTTATGGCCAGAGGATGCGCGATGCCCCATTGGCCATCTGTTAGCAAGCACCCATGGCCCTTTCTGGGAACACACATGCACATTAAACTCAGGGCATGATGTAAGGGCTATTCCACCATGGGGGGCATGAGATGACAACTCAGGGCATGATGCAAGAGCTATTCCACCATGGGGGGCATGAGATGACAACTCAGGGCATTCAGACTTGGGCTGAGAAGTGGCAAGTAACATTCGCACCACACAAGTGCCAGGCAATGACCATCTCCAACAAGCGAGAATTTAACCATCTCCCCTTGACATTCAATGGCATTACCATCGCTGAATCCCCAACTATCAACATCCTGGGGGTTACCATTGATCAGAAACTGAACTGGACCAGCCATATAAATACTGTAGCTACAAGAGCAGGCCAGAGGCTGGGAATTCTGCGGCGAGTGTCTCACCTACTGACTCCCCAAAGCCTTCTCACCATCTACAAGGCACAAGTCCGGAGTGTGATGGAATACTCTCCACTTGCCTGGATGAGTGCAGCTCCAACAACACTCAAGAAGCTTCGACACCATTCAGGATAAAGCAGCCCGCTTGATTGGCACTCCATCCACCACCTTCAACATTCACTCCCTCCACCACCGGCGCACTGTGGCTGCAGTGTGTACCATCTACAAGATGCACTGCAGCAACTCGCCAAAGCTCCTTCAACAGCACCTTCCAAACCCGCGACCTCTACCACTTAGAAGGACAAGGGCAGCAGACGCATGGGAACATCACCACCTACAAGTTCCTCTCCAAGCCACACACCATCCTGACTTGGACCTGTATTGCCGTTCCTTCACTGTCGCTGGGCCAAAATCCTGGAACTCCCTTCCTAACAGCATTGTGGGTGTACCTACACCATATGGACTGCAGCGGTTCAAGAAGGTGGCTCACCACCATCTTCTCAAGGGCAATTAGGGATGGGCACTAAATGCAGGCCTAGCCAGCGACGCCCACATCCCATCAATGAATAATTTTTTTTTTTTTTTAAATGGTGTAAGGGCTCTTCCACCATGGGGGGCATGAGATGACAACTCAGGGCATGATGTAAGAGCTATTCCACCATGGGGGCCATGAGATGATAACTCAGGGCAACATGTAAGTGCTCTTCCACCATGGGGGGCATGAGATGACAACTCAGGGCATCATGTTTCATCACTTCACGTCCTTTCTCCTGCAGGCCAAGCTGGCGAGGAACCGCAAGGAGCAGCTTTGCACCGGAGGAGGACGTCCTCAACTCCAGACTCTCACGGATCTCGAAGAGAGAATCCACCAGATTGTTGGATGCCGTATGATTGGTCCTGTCACCACTGGAGCTGCCGACCCCATTGTGCACAGTGATGGTAAGGTCCTCACCTTTTTGAGCTGTCTCCTTCCACTTGTTCCCCCCACCAGCATACTTTTTCACTCTGGACCCATGTCATAGCATTGCAGCAATCTTGCATCCCTTGCTGCCACCCTGTCCTTTCGCTAAAGCCACTCTTCAACCTCCCTGATTTCAGATTCTGCATCACCAGCTCGGGAGCCGGGCCATCAAGCTGCCAGTGCCACTGCCTCCGGAGGCGACGAGCAGGAGGAAGCCGGAACATCCGTGCCAGCCTCAGGGGAGCCAGCCCATCTGGAGACTGGGGGTAGTAGTTCCCTGGAAGGGAGGGGGCGGTCTCTGATGAGGAACCAGTTGCAGGAACCATCGGGCTGCAGCAACGTGATGGGGGTAGGGAAGCTCGGGGGCCGTCTCCCCGGAGGGCGAGGCAGGCCACGATGACTGCTGCACAGAGTGCAGAGGAGGTGCGTAGCCTTTCAGAAATGAGCACCCAGGCTCGTCTCAGGCACACTGAGCTGATGGCTGCAGTGGGGAGGATGCCTGACTCCATCGACACACTGGCAAAAAGTGTGCAGGACTTTGGGGCAGCAATGGAAAGGACTGTCCAGGGCTTCGGGGCAGCAATGGAAAGGACTGTCCAGTGCTTCGGGGCAGCAATGGAAAGGACTTTCCAGGGCTTCGGGCCAGCCCTGGAAAGGTCTGGCCAGGGCTTGACTGAAGCAGTGGAAAGGGCTGTCCCGGCCTTGTCTGAAGCAGTGGAAAGGACTGTCCAGGGCTTCTCTGACGCACTGGCACCTGCCACGCAAGTGCTCAGTGCTGCCACGCAGTCACTTGCTGGCCTCCTGCACACGCAGATTGAGGCCACGCGAACACTGACTGCTGCCACCCTAGCTGGATCAGGCAGGATTACCCGGGGCCCTTGCAGCAGCACAGCAGGCCATCAATCTGTGGACCAGCCTGTTAAGTCTGTGTGTCCCAGTTATGCTTATTATAAATCACTGGACACAGACCACAAGAATAACTTTTAACAGGTCTTTACTATTCGGAGGTCAGGGCTGAACTGCCCAGCAAATCCCTACACAACACTTATATACCGGTGTGGTCACCACCGGTATTACAGTATACAGCAGCCAAGAGAAAGTAGTACATCTCTTAAGGTAGTTCTCTTAAGGTGGAACAGGTTACATACACCACAATCCTCCCTTTTTAGCTTAACAGTTATATCCCCATTTAACATAACATAATAACATATATATATACAACTTCATGCGAAACAGTTCAAAGAGTCAGTCTCTGAGGAGGCCTCCTGATTCGAGTTGGATAACGCCTTTCAGGGGTCTCTGATTCTCGTTGCTGGGGTGACTCATCTAGTTGGTCTCTTATGGATTGGACATCATCATCAGGTACATTCACTTCTGAGGTAGATGCTTCAGGTTCACTAACTTCTTCCACGGTTGTCTCTGCCGTAACCATGGGTTCGACCCTTGTTCTCAATTCTACCAGTTGGTCAGCATGACGCCGTATTACATTTTCACCAATATCTACCGTGTACATCAGGGGTCCTTGTCTGGCCCGAATTGTTCCAGATTGCCATTTCTCATTTTTATAGTCCCGGGCTAACACTGGTTGTTCTATTTCGAAACTCCGAGTGATCTTGTTATTTATATGCTGGAACTGTTTGTTTTCAACTTCCCTCTGCACATTTGGTTTTAATAAGTCCAACCTGGACCGCAACCTCCTGTAATCAGAATATCGTCCAGGTAACATTGTGTGCCTGGAATTCCCTGTAATACCTGCTCCATGGCCCTCTGCCAAATTGCTGGAGCTGATGCCACTCCAAAAACCAGTCTATTATACCGGTACAAGCCTCTATGCGTGTTGATCGTGAGATACTGGCGTGACTCTTCCTCAAATTCCATCTGTAAGTACGCCTGCGTCAGGTCTATCTTGGTGAAGTGTTTCCCGCCAGACAACGAAGCAAAGATATCCTCAATCCACGGAAGCGGATACTGCACCGTGTGAAGCACCGGATTAACAGTGATCTTGAAATCTCCACAGATGCGAACCTTCCCCGGTTCCCCCGGCTTGTTGCTCGATGAACGCTTCATGACAGGAACAATGGGCGTGGCCCACTCACTCCAGTCTACCTTAGACAGTACTCCTGAATGTTCTAGCCCTTCCAGCTCAGCTTCCACAGCAGGTTGTATCGCATAAGGTACCGGTCTGGCTTTGAAAAATTTCGGGTTTGCATGTTCTTCCACCTTGATGTTTGCCGTAATTCCTCTCAGTGTTCCCAGTCCCTGTTGGAACACCTCTTTAGCATCGTCCAATATTCTGGACAATCGTTTAGGTTTGACATCTTTTTTACCGGAATCTACCGTTAGTGCTTTTAAGGAATGCCAGTCCATATTTATTTTCCTAATCCACTCCCGTCCCAGTAGTGGTGGACCTCCCTCAGGTAGCACATATAAGTCCATTCCTCGGCTTTCTTTGCCCTTGTGGACCACCTTTACCTCTATCTTCCCGATGGGGTATACTCTTTGCCCCGTGTATGTTTTCAATACAATCTCCTTATCCCGTAGGGGAATATGTGGGAATAACCTTTTGTAATCTTGCTTATTCATGACCGTCAAAGCCGATCCAGTGTCCAATTCCATCTTCACTTGGACTCCTGCTATCTGAAGTGTGACCCAGATTGTTTGAAGGTCTGCTTCATTACCAACATTGTGTACTCTTAGACTACCCAGTTCATTACTGCTGGAGTCTGAATTTGACTTCTGTTCGTTCGAATTGTTCTCTGTCACCTTGTGTACCTTTCTGTACTTTTCCTGCGGTGACTTTTTGTTGCTGGTCTTCTTTCCTGACCGGCATACTTTAGCTATGTGACCAAGCCTGCCACATTTTCTGCATTCTTGATTTTTGAACCAGCACTTGTTCTGATCGTGCGTTGTCTTTCCACAACGATAACATTTTACTGTACCCAAGACCATTTGATTGGTGCTGAGTTCCGGTGACCGTAACTGCATTTCCACAGTGCCTCTCGCTGCGGCTTCGTGCGATGCTGCAATAGTGACAGCTTTATCAAGCGTAAGATCATTCTCCTCAAGCAGTCGCTTTTGTGTTCCTTCTTTTAACAATCCACACACAAATTTATCTCTCAGCGCATCTGCTAGTCCTGTTCCAAACTGACAGTACTTTGATAGCTTACGCAGTTCAATTAAAAATTCAGCGTTGCTTTCATCTTTCAGCTGCGTTCTTCTGTAAAATTTAAATAGTTCCGCTATCATCAGCGGTGTGGAGTTTAAATGATTTTTCAGGACAGTAACAGTATTCGCGAATGTCTGATCCGCCGGTTTATCTGGTGATAGAAGGTGCTTCAATAGCCCGTATGTCTTCGCACCCATTGAGCTTAATAAAGTTAGTGCTTTCTCATCATCTGGTACCTTATTTGCTTTACAATAAACTTCCATGCGTTCTACATACGTGGTCCAATCTTCGATATCGCTATCAAAGGTAGTAATGTTCCCATGTTTAGGCATCCTTGCAAGTTTTTAAAATTTTTCTTTTTCTCAAAATGGCAGCTTCCCGCGCTTGTCTTCTTCCCCCGCCTACTAAAATGGCGGCTTCCCGCGCTTGCTGGTCTTTCCCGCGCTCGTCTTCTTCCCCCGCCGACTACAATGGCGGATTCCCGCGTTTGCCTTCTTCCCCCGCTGGCTGCAATGGCGATTGCCGTGCTGCTGCCGTTCTCGCCTCCCCAGCGGTTCTCAATTCCCCGACGCTGCTTTTACTCCCCCGCGGTTCCCGTGGGCATTCACGCTTCCCCTGCTGTTGCGCCTCTCGGCCCCGCATGCAGGCCGTTCCTTTACACCGGCTGCGTTTGAGTTCTCTGCGGCTCTCGTGCCTTAAGCTGCCCCAGTCGCTGCGCCTCTCGGCCTCGATTGCAGCCCGGCCCTTTTCACCGGCCGTGGTCGAGTTCTCCGCCCTTTTTCCTCCGTTTTCCCTCCCCCACTCCACAGTCAACGCGGCCGACTTTCTGCTCGTGTCGCTGATCGGCTTACCCACCACCGTGGTAGAAGGGATGATCACTGCCTGTCGCTGATGGAGGGCTTCGTGGTCAGAATTTTTCTTTTTAACCCGGGTTCTCGATGCCTCCCGTGCGATGGTGCTCAGCAGGATGATGAGGGCGGATGCCTCTTCTCGACGCCCGCTCTGAGGACGAAGCTGCCTTGGATGTAAAACTCCCGCAGGGTAAGATCGGACTCGTCGCCACTGTTAAGTCTGTGTGTCCCAGTTATGCTTATTATAAATCACTGGACACATACCACAAGAATAACTTTTAACAGGTCTTTACTATTCAGAGGTCAGGGCTGAACTGCCCAGCAAAACCCTACACAACAATTATATACCGGTGTGGTCACCACCGGTATTACAGTATACAGCAGCCAAGAGAAAGTAGTACATCTCTTAAGGTAGTTCTCTTAAGGTGGAACAGGTTACATACACCACACAACCGATTGTGGCGCATGCTGCGGTGCTGCCTCGTCAGAGTGCCAGTGTGTCGGCCGACCACGGAGCCGGTGTCCGCTCTCAGAATGTAAGCATTCCTGATGCCACCGCTGGCACGTCTCCACTGCAGCTGCCACCACCTGCAGGACAGACTGCTTCCAACCATGCACAGTTGGAACAGTCAACATCCGGGCCCTCCAAGCCCAGAGGTCGTCCAGGCTGCTCCCTCAGGGGCTTCTGCGCTTTGAGACACTCAGCAGGCGTCCCCCAGCCTTGACGCAGCCACTGGGGTCCAATTACGGAGGAGCTGCAGGGAGGGAAGGGGCCGATCTCATAAGAGAAGTAGATCTCCATCAAGGGGTAATGAGTAGAGGGAGCTGTTGAGACGTCTCATTTGTAGAATTCAAGGCCGTCTACACCTGCTGTGAATGTTAGTCATGTTTTGGGTATTGTCGCAGGTTTGCCAGACAGTTATGTGTTAGTTCGTTAGTTATGCTTTCTGTTGCCATTGCTTTGTCATGCTGGAAGGAAGCACTTTTTGGAAAATAAAGAAAATGTTTTATTTACACTGGAACTCTAGACTATTTACAAGCATGGTGGCCTTCATAGGCTTTGGGCGAACCGGAGGGCACTGTTCCAATTACACCCAGCATTCCATCAGAGGGGCCTAGAACCGAGTCCTTATGAGCCTCTGACGGACGGCCCTTCCAGTTTCTGGACCCCTCCCATCTTCCTCCTCCTCCTCCTCCTCCTGCTCCTCGTCCGCCTGTTCTGCTGGAACTTCAAGGTCGGCTGGCATTGGCTGGGTGCGTCGGATGGCCAGGTTGTTGAGCATGCAGCAGACCACGACGATGCGTGGCACTTGCTCCGGCGAGTACTGCAGGGCGTCCCCGAATGGTCGAGACACCGGAACCGCTGCTTGAGCACACCGATTGTGTGCTCCACAATGTTCCTGGTCACCTGATGGCTCTTCTGCGGGGTGCTGGGCAAACGGAGCGGGGTCATGATCCATGGGCAGAGAGGATAGCCCTTGTTGCCAAGAAGCCAGCCTCGTGGGTGAGCCAGGTCATCGAAAAGGTGAGCCACAGGATGAACGCATCGTGGCTGCTGCCAGGGAATTGGGCGTTGACCGCGATGATCATCTGCCGGTGGTCACAGACCAGCTGCACATTGAGGGAGTGGAACCCCTTGCAGTTGCGGAACTCTTCGGGATTCTGTAATGGCGCCCGCAAAGCCACGTGTGTGCAATCAATGGCACCCTGCACCATGGGGAAGTCCGCAATAGCCGTGAAGCCCTGTGCGCGCTCCCCCTGCTTCTCCAGGGTCAAAGGGAAGGTGATTAATTCCCGCCTCCTTCTATATAGGGCAGCTGTAACTTGCCGGATGCAGCAATGCACAGCAAATTGAGAAATATTTGCAATGTCCCCAGTTGCTGCCTGAAACGAGCCGCTGGCGAAAAAGTTTAGGGCAACAGTGACTTTGACGGCCACCGACAGAGAGGTCCTGCACTGTAACCACGGCTGCAGATCTTCAGCAAGCAGGTGGCACAGCTCAGTCACCACAACCTTTCCGAATTGGAGCCTTCGCATATACTGCTCCTCCGACATGGCAATGTATGACACCTGCTGCCTGAAAACCCTTGCAGCGTACGGTCGCATTTGGCGACATCCATTGCCCCTCCTCCTTCTGGCCATTCCCAGCCCTCTCTCCCTCCACCTCTGTGCCCTTGCCATATGTTCAGCCAGCAGGACGTTCCCCTCCAAAGCAGCTCCCATTATAATGTGAAAGAAGTATGATGCAGTAATATCTCACCAGCAAACTGTTGTGGACAGGGCTGAAGGTCCAAAGGCACCGCTGGCTCAATGAAAAGTACGCTCTCCCACTGAAGGTCAGCAACTCTCTCCAAGAACCAGCAAGATGCCCACCCAAAATGGCTGCAGCTTTTATACAAGTGCAGTCCCCTTTAAATAGCGTCCCCTTGGCCTGAGAAGGACTTGGGAACATTCCAGCAAGCTGTCACTATTAGCGCCAGGTGGAACGGAGGCGGGCGCCACTCAATTTCCGGTCCGGGGCGCCAAAAAGGCGTTGCACACTGAAATGACGTCATGATCTGCCTGCGCCCGCGAGCGGGTGCTAAGATTTAGCGCCGGCGCTAAAACCGACTCAATATAGCAAGAGGCGCTGGGTTCACTGTGCACGGGTGAAAATTGGCTAACGCCCCACTTCTCGGCCTCTTTAGGTGCTAATCGCTGGCGCAACCAACCGAATTTCTCCCCCAAAGTGTCCACTACAGCACTTTTCTGCTTAGTGTAACACTATTACTTAAATACAGCACTTTTAATACAGCACACTTAGGCCTAGAAATTCAGTGGCCTGCGCCACCAGTTTGCGCCCAAAGAGGGCTTTTGCGCCTCTGGCCACAACCACCGCGATATTTAGCGGGGCGCTAATGGCGGCGTTAGCCTGTAGCGCTGCGCCGCCACCGATGACGTCATTGGTGTGCGCAGCGCCCCGCTATCGCCCCGCTGGCCATATTTGGTCGCTGCCGCCTCCTCCGCGCCGGCCGCAAACAGCGACCAGTACACAGGGGCCTACCTGTGGCGGTAGTGGGGCGAGTTAAGGTGGAGGTGCGGCCGGCCGCTTTTTCGGCGGCCGCCTGCCCGCACCTCCGTCCCCGGCCTCCTACACCCACCCCCCGCGGCATTGCCGGCTGTTTCCCGAGAGCCCGGCACTTCTCCTTGGTGCCAGGCTCATTTGCCGGCACTCGCGAGCGGGGATTGCGCTGTTGCAGGCACCTCCCCCTTAAGAGTGGGAAGAAGGCCTGCAGTACCGCAGGCTGCCGTGCCGCAGTGGGTGGCGCTGCGGCACTTTGCGGGCCGATATTCAGTTTCAGCGCCCCAAGCGGGGCGCCGAAACCCTTGTTTAGCGGCCGGCTTCCACTTGGGGCGCTGAAACTGAATATCCCGCTGGCGCAAGTGGCTCCGCGCGCAGTGGTAATTCCGGCGCCCAGGCGAGCTGGGCGCCCCAAACTGAATTTCTAGGCCTTAGTGTCCACTTCAGCACTTTCCTGCTTAGTGCAACACTGTTACTTAAATACAGCACTTTTAATACAGCACACTTAGGGGGAGAAATTTGGTTGGTAGCGCCAGCGATTAGCACCTAAAGAGGCCGAGAAGTGGGGCACTAACCCACTAGTGCCTGGGCGCAGCGAATCCTGTGCCTCTTGCCATATTGAGTGGGCTTTAAGCGCCGGCGCTAAATCTTAACGCCCGCTCGCGGGCGCAGGCAGATCATGACGTCATTTCAGTGTGCAACGCATTTTTGCCGCCCCGGACCGGAAATTCAGTGGCGCCCCCCCTCTGTTCCACCTGGCGCTAATAAGGACTGCTTACTTGGAACGTTCCCCAGTCGCTCTCGGGCTGGGGGGGCGCTCTTTAAAGGGGACTGCACTGGTATAAAAGCGGCAGCCATTTTGGGAGCACAACTTCCTCGAGGCTTTCACAGAGTTGCTGAGCTGCACTCTGAGAACCATTGCACCAGTGAGCCAGCGCTGGCCAGAGGAACTTCAGCCTTTTGACCATCACGTTGCTGCTGGTGAGCATTTGCAACGTTAACAATTTCTTGTGCGCTATTATTATGGGGGCTGCACTGGAGGGGAACGTCCTGCTGCTGAACCATCTGGAAAGGGCACAGAGATGCAGGGAGAGAGGGGCAGGAATGGCCAGACAAAGGAGGGCCAACAGACGTCACCACACCAGACCTTACGCTGCCAGGGTTTTCCGACAGCAGTTCTCTTACTTGAACATGTCAGAGGAGCAGTGTCTTAGAAGGCTGCACTTCAGAAAGGAGGTGGTGACTGAGCTGTGCCACCTGCTTCAGCCAGATCTGCAGCCTCAGATAAGGTGCAGGACCTCTCTGTCGGTGGCTGTCAAGATGACTGTTGCCCTGAATTTCTATGCGAGCGGCTCCTTTCAGGCCGCAACTGGGGACATCGCCAACATATCGCAGTTTGCGGTGCATTGCTGCATCCGTCAAGTAACAGATGCCCTATTTAAAAGGAGGCGGCAGTACATATCCTTCCCTATGACACTGGAGAAGTAGCGGGAGCGCGCAGAGGGCTTCGCAGCATTAGCGGACTTCCCCATGGTGCAGGGCGCCATTAACTGCACGCACGTGGCTTTGCGGGCGCCTGTTTTGAATCTGGAGGAGTTCCGCAACCGCAAGGGGTTCCATTCCTTGAATGTTCAGCTGGTCTGTGACCACCGACAGCTGATCCTCACAGTCAATGCGCAGTTCCCTGGCAGCAGCCATGACGCCTTCATCCTGCGCCAGACTTCAGTTGCAGACCTATTCGAGGCCCCGGCTCACCCAGGAGGCTTGCTTCTCGATGACAAGGGCTATCCTCTGTGCCCATGGCTGATGACCCCGCTCCGTTCGCCCAGCACCCCTGCTGAAGAGCGCTACAATGCGAGCCATCAGGCAACGAGGAACATTGTGGAGCACACATTCGGTGTGCTGAAGCAGCGGTTCCGCTATCTGGACCATTCCGAAGGTGCCTTGCAGTACTCACCAGAGTGAGTCTCCCACTTCGTGGTTGTCTGTTGCATGCCGCATAACGTCGCCATCCTGCACACCCAGCCAATGCCACCAGACATTGAAGCACCAGCGGAGGAGGAGGAGGAGGAGGAGGAGGAGGAGGACCAAGATGGGAGGCTGGTACAAACTGGAAGGGCCGTCCATCAGAGGCTGATAACAAGCCGCTCCTAGGCCCCTCTGACGGAATGCTTGGTGCCATTCGAAGAGCAGGAATGGAACCGTTTGGATAACCCAAAGCCTATGAAGTGCAGTATGAATGTAAATAGCAGACATGGCCATGTAAATAAAAAAGTTGTTTATTTTGCAAAATGTGCTTCCTTCCAACATGACAAAGCAATGGCTACAGAAAGCAAAAGTAACACACTAACACATAAGTGACCCGCACACCCGGGAGACTATCCGAAACATTACTAACATTCAGACCAGCATCCACAGCCTTGATTTCTACAAATAAGACATCTCAGCAGCACCTTCTACTCTTTCCCCCTTGATGGTGATCTACTTCTCTTGCGAGATCGGCCGCTTCCCTCCCTGCAGCTCCTCCGTAATGGGACCCCAGTGGCTACATCAAGGCTGGGGGAGGCCTGCTGGCTGCCCAAAAGCGCAGATGCCCCTGAGGGACGTCCTGGACGACCTCTGGCCTTGGAGGGCCTGGATGCTGACTGCTCCAAATGTGCATGGGTGGAAGCAGTCTGTCCTGCAGGTGGTGGCAGCTGCAGTGGAGACGTACCAGCGGTGGCATCAGGAATGCTGACATCCTGAGAGCGGACAGCATCTCCCTGGTCGACCAACACACTGGCACTCTGACGGGGCGGCACCGCAGCATGCGCACCAATCGGCTGGTCCACAGATTGATGCCCTGCTGTGGTGCTGCAAGGGCCCCCGGTAATCCCACCTGATCCAGCGAGGGTGGCAGCAGTCATTGGACGCATGGCCTCTATATGCTTCTGCATGAGACCAGCGAGTGACTGCGTGGCAGCACTCAGCACTTGTGTGGCAGGTGGCAGTGCTTTGGTGAAGCCCTGGACAGTCCTTTCCAGTGCTTCGCTGAAGGCCGGGACAGTCCTTTCCATTGATGACCCGATGCCTTGGACAGTCTTTCCAGTGCTGCCCTGAAGCCGTGGACAGTCCTTTCCAGTGATGTCCCAATGCCCTGGACAGTCCTTTCCAGTGCTGCCCCAAAGTCCTGGACAGTCCTTTCCAGTGCTGCCCCCAAGTCCTGTGCACTCCTTGCCTGTGCTGCCCCAAAGTCCTGTGCACTCCTTGCCTGTGCTGCCCCGAAGTCTTGGACACTCCTTGCCAGTGTCTCGATGGATTCAGGCATCCTTGCCACTGCAGCCATGAGCTCAGTGTGCCTGAGCCGAGTCTGGGCGCTCATTTCTGCGAGGGAACGCACATCATCTGCGCTCTGTGCAGCAGTACACGCAGCATGACTCACCCTCTGGGGAGAGGCCTCGAGCTTCCCTAACCGCCTTGCGTTGCTGCAGCCCGCTGGTTCCTGGAACTGGTTCCTCCTCAGAGCATTCCCCCCCGCTCCACTCCAGGGAAGAAGTCTCCCCAGTCTGCAGAGGGGCTGGCTCGCCTGAGGGTGGCAGGGATGGTCCGGCTTCCTCCTGCTCCTCGCCTCTGGAGTCAGTGGCGGTGGCAGCTTGAGGGCCTGGCTCCCGAGCTGGTGATGCAGCATCTGAAAGCAGGGAGTTTGAAGAGTGGCTTTAGTGAAATGACAGGGTGGCAGCAAGGGATGCATGAGTGCTGCAATGATCTGACATGGGTCCAGAATGAAAAAGCTTGCTGGTGGGGGGAATAAGTGGGAGGAGAGAGTTCAAAAAGGTGATGACCTTACCATCGCTGTGCACAATGGGGTCGGCAGCTCCAGTGGTGACAGGACCAATCATCCGGCCTCCAACAATCTGGTGGATTTGTTCCTCCAGGTCCATCAGCTGAGGAGGGCCTCCTCCGGTACGAAGCTGCTCCCTCCGGTTCCTGGCCAGCTTGGCCTGCAGGAGAAAGGACGGGAAGTGATGAAACATGCTGGCCTGAGCTGACATCACATGCCCCCCATGGTGGAATAGCCCTTACATTATGCATTGAGCTGACATCACATGCCCTGCATGGTAGAATAGCCCTTACATTAAGCACTGAGCTGACATCACATGCCCCCCATGGTAGAATAGCCCTTACATTATGCACTGAGCTGAATATGCATGTGTGTTTCCAGAAAGGGCCATGGGTGCTGGCTGACACATGGCCATTGGGGCTTCGCGCACGCTCTGGCCATAATGTCAGGTGTAGATGGAGGGATGAAGAAGATTGCGAAAAAGGCACTCACACTAACGACCCGAGTGAGGTCGTGGAACTTCTTCCTGCATTGCACAGGAGTCCTGGGCACCACGCTGCTTGAGGTGACTCTTTGACAAACCTCCCTCCAAGCCCTGCGGTACTCGCTCTGATGAGGCCTCCTGCCATCGTCGGGGTACAGCACAGCTCGCCGGCGCTCCACTTCGCCAACCAAAGCATCCAATGCCCCATCGGTAAAGCGCTCCGCTCTCTGCCTCACCCTCTCCATATGTGCAAAGTTTGGAATGCCACAGAAAGCACAGCGCCGATTTTGAGGCCGACAAGGCGCAGAGTGAGGCTGCTGATCCTAATTGACCCACCCCTTTAAGAGCTGGCCGGCGCCAGCATGTCCCGGGGTAATCGATTATTGACAGCACCTGCGCTGTGCCCGGCCGTCGACATATTGAGTAGCGCTGCCGGGTTAGCGCCTTAAGACTCCTGTGCAGCGCCTGAATCAACGCCGCAATCATCTTTAGGGGCGCAGCAACCCAGTATCGTTCAAGGTGGTGATAAGTTGCGCCTGGCGATAAAATTTGCGCCGTGCCAATTCCAGTGCCCCAAATGGGGCTATACCCAATTTCTCCCCCTTAGTGTCCACTACAGCACTTTCCTGCTTAGTGCAACACTGTTACTTAAATAGGGGAGGAGAAAACGGACACAACGAGGGAAAATTGACTAAAATTAGTTTTATCAAAATTCCCCTTAATTCCCACTCCTATACCTATTCTAAGTTGCCTCGTAATGGGCCAGAAAATGTATGCTCATAAATGAACGCCTGCCCCATGCCCTTGTGGGCTTAGATTCTTCACCACCCCGAAAATGGAAATACCCCAGTGTTTAAAAGTAACTGCTGGTATTCCACACCCTTGGGCGGGCTCCCGAGTTGTTGATGGGGCACGGAGGTGAGGCTGCAGAGAGAGAGAGAGATGGCTTCTTGAGAAGCTATCATATACCCGATTTGGGGCCGAAATCTTCCCGCCCAAATCCGGATGTATCTGGGCTAAACAAAAGGGATCCGATGTCCCCATTGACTGTGATGGGATTTGGATGAATTACCCATTCCCCTTATGATGGGTTTTTGAATGTATGATGGGTTTTTGAATGTATCCCCATTCATCATGGTGGGTTTGAATGGAGCTGTCTTGGTTTGAAAAAAAGCATGTCTATTTCCTTAATTGCTGAGTAAACAGCCCTTGGATGTTAGTGTAAACAATCTGATTGTCCTGTGGTCACGCCCAACCACAATTGCTTGGCAGTCTCAAGTGGTTAATCCTTTGTGTCAACATTGTAGACTCTCGATAAACAAACATCGATTGTCCTGCAGAGAAGCTCCCCGAACTGGCTTTGATTGACAGTTTAAATACTCCATTGCTTCAGGGCTGGGGTTTTTTCTAAATCCTTTGTCAGCCATCTTTGATTTTCCCTTTTCATATGCACACAGACTGTGTGGTGTCTTCTGCCACGAGGTCGGACAGCCATCTTTGATTATCATTTTTCACAGACACACGCAGGCTGCTTTTCAAGTCCTTTTTGTCAGCCCGTGCTTTGAAAAGAGACTGTCTTTTGTCTTCTGCCACGAGGTCTGACGGCCATTTTATTCCCTGAATTTTTAAAGGTATATTCTACCCAGGTATTCTTTAATCAAAAATCAATCTTCGGAACTGTAGAAAATTTCGAAATTATTGCAAAATCTTACAGTCCCCCGTTGGATACTAAAACATGCTTGTAGTATCCTGTCCAAAGGTGAGCAATAATTTCTGACCCCCCACAAACAACCTTCCCTTAATACTTATCTAAATCTATCTTTGATCCCCCGACACCTCCATCTCCACTACCCAGAGAGAATTGCAGTACACGGTAGGCATCTATCGACAGAAAGCAAGTTAGTTAAACAATCAATACACTGAGGGGGTCCAATGCCCCTGCACCTCTTGTATTCACAATAATTCAAGCATGGAGGGGGTCCATTTCCCTGCACCACTTGTGACATCGTTTTTAACATGATACAACATGTTTAATGGGATTATCACCAAGCCAACATATCTGCTAAAATACAAAATGGAAGATAACAAGCTTCCCTTTTTTTTAAATTTAAAATGCAATTGTCTGACACTTTATTAGATGGCACTATTCTTCAGCCATAAATGTATTTTAAATTTTCACCATGCAAACATAACAATTCATCTGGCATATGCAATTTGTTGCCTTAACAGCAAACAATAATTAACAAGCTTTGTAAATTCTTAATCTTAATGGGATTATCAATAACAGTTTAAATGTTGTGGGCTTCTGCTTCCTGCAGACCCCTTCCTTCGTGGACTAGGGGTGCTTCCTCTCTTGAATCACCCAAAACACAATGGTCCTCTGTGTCTTCCGGAACTCTGGAAAAGACTAAAAGAACATCCAGCCAGATCCCCTGGCTCGGGGAGTGTGATCAGGTCCCACGACCTCGATTCACAATACAATTCTGGAATGGTACATACATAAAACTTATACACTAATAATACCACTACTGAATTTCAATATAAAATCTAAAATTAACACGTACTACCTTAATCCTTTATTGTACATTACTTGCACAAAGCTATATATAAGCGCCGGCCGTCTCCGGGCGGCCAGCCTAATTCCTGTTTGGGCTGCCACAGGCTGCTCCCTGCGGCATGGCTGGACTGATTTAAACTTCTGGTCCCTCGTAGCTTATGGCTGCTGTTTGGGGACTTCTGCCTTTTGGCTTCTCCCTGACTCGGGTGACCGCCCTACTCCACTGGAAAGTGGGTGATCATACTCTCTTGGGCTGGGGTACCCGAAGAGACCTCCTAGGGAGTGTCGCTGGTGTGGCTACCCCGGCGAACAGACCCTTAGCTCGGGTCACACTCCCTGCTGGCTGGGGACCTCCTCCTTCGGGTCCCTCCCTTCCTAAACCTGGGCTGGGGACAGGCAATCCCTTGCCACCAGCTGCTGGTGGCTGAGAGCCTTCCCCTTCAGGTCTAAAACCTGGTTCAGGCTCCACCCTGGAGTCCCACAAGAGAGGGGGAATCGCTCGGGCCAAGTGCTGGGGGACTTCTCCTGTCATACACGCGACTGCGCCTGCGTGATCAGTCTGTGTGTGTGTACGCGCTGCAGGCTGTGGATTTCTAATCTCGGGTACAATCCCAGCTGCCTGTTCCCCTGCCCCCTGCTTAAACAACCTGCATTGTTTGATATAACTGGCTGCCTGCCAGTAATCCTGTTCAAAATCCTTTTGCCTAACCAGGGCGGCTTTAAAGGCGGAGTCTTAAGGGGCCTGGACCTGCTTTGGTCCGGGGCCAAAACTATCCCCTGTGTGCCCCCCTTATCCCGGATTGTTATTACTCGTCCTGCTCTACATGGGTCCCAGAACTTTCCTTCCCTGTCCCCCTGCTTAAACAACTCACACTGGTCATGAATGGCTCCTCCCCTAACACAAGCCACAGTGCCTGCCTGTGCGGCCTGTGAGCTTGTACCTGCTGCGGGCTGGGGATTTCTCTCCTCAGGTTCACTCCCTGTGGCCTGTTTCCCTGTGGGTCCCATTAAGCTAAATGGGACCTCGTTAGACCGGGGTGAATTGGTCAGGTCCTCCGAGTGGGCCACCATGCTTGAGGCTCCAGTGTCCACTGACTATCTCCCCTGCAACATCTTCACCCCCATCTCAACATAGGGCCTGTTCCCCACGGCATTTTCACGGGGACACAGGTCAACAGGCTGCACTGGCTCTAGTCATTGCTGGGAGAGAGGTGGGGCAGACGGGATCAAAGCACCGGTGGTGGCTGCTACTCTCCCCTGGCCAGTCAGAAGAGACCATAGGGGCTGTAAAAATGACTCGATTGCTGCGGGAGGGAGGTCTGGCCCTGCCTTTTGGGCTGGGGCTGTGGGAACCTTTCGCTTGTCCTTCCAAGAATTTTTACAGTCTTTTCTCTAGTGACTGTCTTTCCCGCACCCGTAGCAATTTAACCTAGCCTGAGAATTATTGTGAAATCCCTACAGTCCCCCATCGGATACCAATACTTGCTTGTAGTATCCTGTCCAAAAGTGAGCAATAATTTCTGACCCCCCACAAACAACCTTCCCTTATACTTATCTAAATCTATCTTTGATCCCCCGACACCTCCATCTCCACTGCCCAGAGAGAATCGCAGTCCGGTAGGCATCTATCGACAGAAAACCTACATTAATTAAATATTCAATACACGGAGGGTATCCAATGCCCCTGCACCACTTATATTCACAGTAACCCAAGCATGGAGGGGTACGATGCCCCTGCACCACTTGTAATATAATTTTAACATGATACAACATCTTTAATGGGATTTTTACCCAGCCAACATATCTGAACAAGGTTTTGTAAATTATTAATCTTAAATTGAATTATCAGTAACAGTTTAAATGTTGTGGGCATCCGCATCCTGCAGACCCCTTCTTTCAAGGGCTGGGAGTGCTCCATCCTTGAGCACTCCTCGACACGTTGGTCCTCTGTGCCTTCCGGAACTCTGAAAAAACAAAAAAACACATCTCGCCAGGTCCCCTGGCTCGGGGAGGGGAGTGTAATCAGGTCCCGCGACCTCGATCCACAATACAATTCCGGAACGGTACCATACTTAAAACTTATACACTAATAATATCACTACTGAATTGCAATATAAAATTAAAATTAACACGTCCTACCTTAACCTTATACACACTACTTGAACAAAGCTAAATAAAACCACCGCCCATCTCTGGGCAGCCAGCCTAATCCCTCGTTGGGCTGCCACAGGCTGCTCCCTGCGGCGTGGCTTGACTGATTCCAGCTTCTAGTCCCTCACAGCTTATGGCTGCTGGTTGGGGACCTCTGCTTTTTGGCTGGAAAGTGGGTGACCATACTTTCTTGGGCTGGGGTATCTGAAGAGATCACGTAGGGAGTGTCGCTGGTGGGGCTACCCTGGCGAGCAGACCCTTAGCTCGTGTCACACTCCCTGTTGGCTAGGGACCTCCTCCTTCGGGTCCCTCCCTTCCCAAACCTGGGCTGGGGTCAGGCACTCCCTTGCCACTGGCTGCCGGTGGCTGAGAGCCTTCCCCTTCAGGTCGAAAACCTGGCTCAGGCTCCTCCCCAGAGTCCCACAAGAGAGGGGGAATCACTCGGGCCAAGTACTGGGAGCTTCTACAATTCCAGCTGCCTGTTCCCCTGCCCCCTGCTTAAACAGCCCGCATTGTTTGATATAACTGGCTGCCTGCCAGTTGTCCTGTTCAAAATCATGAATAGCTCTTCCCCTAACACAAGCCACAGTGCCTGCCTGTGCAACCTGTGAGCTTGTACCTGCTGTGGCCTGGGGATTTCTATTCTCAGGTTCACTCCCAGCTGCCTGTTTCCCTGTGGGTCCCATCAAGCTAGATGGGACCCCGTTAGACCGGGGTGAATTGTCAGGTCTTCCGAGTGGAGCACCATGCTGGAGGCTCCAGCATCCACCGACTATCTCCCCTGCACCATCTGCACCCCATCTCAACATAGGGCCTGCTCCCCTCAGCATTTTCACGGGGATGCAGGTCAACAGGCTGCGCTGGCTCTAGTCATTGCTGGGAGTGAGGTGTGACAGATGGGGTTAAAAAGCCAGTGGTGGCTGCTACTCTCCCCTGGCCAGTCAGAAGAGACCGTAGTGACTGTAAAAATGACTCAATTGCTGCAGGAGGGAGGTCTGACCCTGCCTTTTGGGCTGGGGCTGTGGGATCCTTTCCCTTGTCCTTCCAAGGATTTTTACAGTCTTTTCTCCAGTGACCGTCTTTCCCACACCCATAGAAATTTAATCTAGCCTGAGAGGGCCGGTTCCCCTCCTGGTGCCACTCTTTCTTACTCTGGCTCCCAGGTTTACCCTCATGGACTCTTCCCTTGGGTTGGGGAGCCTCGATACCCCTCATGTTCCTGAAGGCTACTGTGAGCCGACGGATCACCGCTTCTTCGGTGGTCTGGGGGTTTCGGGGGTCAAACCAAGCCACGACCTGGGCTTGGATCTGGGGTCGGCTGTTTGTCATGAGACACTGGAGCCAGTGAGTCAATTGGACTGGGTCCAGTGCTGCCCGCCCTGGCATTCACAGGCATGCGCTCCGGTAGATTGGCCACAGCCTGTCTGCGAAAGCCTACGGGGACTCCCCTGGGAGCTGCACCGTTCTTTCCACCCGAGCGAACGGGCTACCATCATTGAGTCCCATGGCCTCCAATACCTCATTCTTGAGACCCTCATAATCCCTCTGCCCCCTTTTGCACTCACCAGATAGGGACTGGAGGAGATCACCTGCCAGGGAAAACAGCAGCATTTTTGCTTGCTCTGCATCATCGCAGTCATTTACACAAGCTGCTTGTTCAATCTCCCTGAAGTGCAGAGAGGGGTCTCCCTTTTATTGAGCTTGGGGATGTGGCTAACCATGTCCCTGAGCTGGTGGGTGCCATACAGCACCACAAACTGATTCTGGATGGCCCATGGGTCATCTTCATCAACGGGCGGACCGTACCTCCATTCTCAGAGGGGATACACTGGTCCTGGTCCCAGCCTATCTAGCAAGGCCTGCTGTGCTTCCTCTACCACCTCATCCTCCACCCCCCTTTGCTGGCACAGCTCCTGAATGCTCGGAGCTGTGGGTGGCAGTCGTGGGACCTCTGATTCCCTGACCAACCTTTCCCTGGATGTTGCCTGTGGGACGGTTTTACTTGGGTTGCCAGTAAAACCCGACTGACCTGCCTTCGGGCTGATCAGACATATCATCCCCTTTGCCCTCTTTAAAGCCATATTCAAGCTTTCTGGCCTAGAAATTAGGTATGGCCCCGCCAGCACAGTTGCGCCCAAAAGTTTGCGCAGCGCCCGGAGCCCATTGCGCCCGCCAGAAATTCACTTTTAGCGCCCCAAGTCGGAACCGGGCGCTGTTCCAGGGTGTGCCCGCCTCCGCTTGGGGCGCTGAAAGTGAATTTCAGCGCTCCAGCTGCCGCTGCGCCACCCGATGCGGTGCGGCAGGCTGGGGTACTGCAGGCCTCCTCCTTCTCTTAAGGAGGAGCTGCCTGCAGCTGTGAGATCGCCGCTGGATTCTGCCGGCAAATGAGCCCGGCACCACGGAGAAGTGCCTGGCTCATGGGAATCAGCCACCAATGCCACGGGGGGGGTGGTGTAGGAGGCCGGGGAGGGAGGTGCGGGCAGGCGGCCGCCGAAAAAGCGGCCGGCCGCACCTCCACCTTTATGCGCCCCACTAACGCTGCATGAAGGCCGTGTTTCACGAACGTCGTTTGCGGCCACTGCGGAAGAGGCGGCCGCAACTGAATATGGGCGTCGGGCCGGCATCGGGGCGGAACCGGGGCGCTGCGCACACCGATGACGTCATCGGTGCCGGCGCAGCGCTACCGGCTACCGCCGCCTTTAACGCTGCACTCAATTTCCGCGCTACCAACCCCGCCGGCGCAGAAGACCTCTTTAGGCGCTAAGTGGGCGCAAGGCCCACTGAATTTCTAGGCCTCTATCTCTTCCCTGCAGGGGCCATGATTGCTTCCTCAAACCCTTGCTCGCAGGCCAGCTTATATGCTGCCTTTACCTCCCTAACCTTTTCCTCCTGCTCTTTTATTTTTTGTATGAGGCGAGCGTTCTCCTCCTGCACCTTCATCTCATTGCTCTTGGCCTCTCCAACTAGGCACTTCAGGTACTCTGACTCGTGCCTCATGTGGCTTTTGCCCTCACTAAACTGAACCACCAGGTGCTCTATTTTGGCCTGGTATTCTTCAACCTCCCTTTCCCGATCACAACTCACTGCTCTAGATTCCCTAAGCCTGCGGGTGACTTCCCCAAGCCTGCGGGCACCTAACCACAGACAGACCAGTGGGATAAAAAGAAAGCCAATAACTGCTGCTCTTTCCAAACCCAAACCACCATCTGCTACATCGCACACCGTTGCCGACGGTCCTGCCACGGTCGTCATTTTGTAGGAATTATTAGCGGGGTTGGTGTTATTGTCTCTGGCCAGCCAGAAGCCTCTGAGCTGCTCCAGGGACCCCCGTGCAGTTTTGAATCGCTCCCCTATTCCTGGTTCTGACCACCAGACTTATTCGGTAGCGATGTAGACAGAAAAACGTGACTCCTGGTTGGGTGCAAAACAGGCCAGTATTTATTGAAACAAAAAGAAAGAAACAACTTAAAAATAATCGATACAACACCCTTATGCCTGGTACAGCACTTTTGCTGAACACAGCACTGTTACTTCAGTACAGCACTTTTAATACAGCACACTTAGTGTCCACTACAGCACTTTTCTGCTTAGTGCAACACTGTTACTTAAATACAGCACTTTTAATACAGCACACTTAGGCCTAGAAATTGGGTATAGCCCTGCTTGAGGCGTTAGAACTGGCGCTGCACAAAGTTTATAGCCAGACGAAACTTATCGCTGCCTGGCGTGATATTGGGTTGCATCACCCCCAAAGGGGATTGAGGCACGAATTCAGACGTAGCACGGGGCTCCTAAGGCGCAAAAGTTCAGGCACTACCCAATATCGGCGTGGACGGGTGCAGCGCAGGTGATCTCAATTACCGAAAACCACGAGACTTCCAGGCGCCAGCCAGCTCTTAAAGGGATGGGTCAGTCAGCCTGAGCTGCCACACTCAACACCCTGTAGGCCTCAGAATCGGCACTCGCCCTTCTCTGGCGCAAAAAAACTTGGTGAGGATGGAGAAGGTGAGACAGAGAGCAGAGCGCTTCAGCACTGAGGCTCTGGACCAGTTGGTGCCGGCAGTGGAGCGCCGTCAAGATGTTCTGTATCCTGACAATGGCAGGAGGCTGAATCAAAAGGATTACCGGCCATCTTGGAGGGAGGTTTCTCTGAGGGTCAACTCCAGCAGTATGGTGACCAGGAGCCCTGTTCAGTGCAGGAAGAAATTCAATGACCTCACTCGGGTCGTTAGGGTGAATGTTGTTTATGCAAACTTCTGATTCCCTCCATCTGCACCTGACTTCGAGCACCCTGTTGCCATGATGCCCCAATGGCCATCTGTCAGCAAGCACCCATGGCCCTTTCTGGGCACACACATGGACATTTGACTCAAGGCCACATGTAAGGGCTCTTGCTCCATGGGGGGCATGAGATGATCTCTCAAGGCCTCATGTTACAGAACTTCCCCTTCTTTCCCCTGCAGTCCAAGCTGGCGGTGATGCGAAAGGACCAGCTTCGAACTGGTGGCGGGCCTTCACAAGTCGTCACTCTCACGGATCTCGAGGAGAGAGTGAACCAGATTCTTGGAGGACGACTGAGTGGTCCTATTACCACTGCAGCTGCCGACCCCATTCTCGACAGCGAGGGTAAGGCTCTCACCTTTTTCAGCTGTTTCCTTCCACTTGGTCCCCCCGCCAGCATGCTTCCTCAGTGTGCAGCCATGTCAGAGCCTTGCCGCAATCTGGCATGCCTTGCCGCCAACCTGTCCTTTTGCTAAAGCCACTCTTCCACCTCCCTGCTTTCAGATGATTCATCACCAACTCGGGATCAACGCCCTGAAGCTGCCAGTGC
The DNA here is from genome assembly GCF_052327205.1 of Somniosus microcephalus. Taxonomy (NCBI): domain Eukaryota; kingdom Metazoa; phylum Chordata; class Chondrichthyes; order Squaliformes; family Somniosidae; genus Somniosus; species Somniosus microcephalus. The sequence continues at coordinate 176,823,778 of NC_140991.1, read as the reverse complement.
CAGTGCCTCCGGAGGCAAGGATCAGGAGGAAGCCGAAGCATCCGTTCCAATCTCAGGGGAGCATACACATCTGCAGACTGGGGATAGTAGTTCCCTGGAGGGGAGGGGGGGGAGCTCTGATGATGAGCCAGTTGCCGGAACAAGCGGCATGCAGCAACGCAAGGGGGGTAGGCAATTTCGGCCACCGGCTCCCCGGAGGGCAAGGCAGGGAGTGATGACTGCTGCACAGAGTGCAGACGAGGTGCGTCGCCTGGCAGAAATGAGCACCCAGGCCCAGCTCAGGCACACTGAGCTGATGGCTGCAGTGGGGAGGATGCCTCAGTCAATAGAAACACTGGCAAAGAGTGTGTTGGACTTCGGGGCAGCCATGGAGAGGACTGTCCAGGGCTTCGGGGCAACAATGGAGAGGACTCTCCAGGGCTTCGGACAATCCCTGGAAAGGTCTGTCCAGGGCTTGTCCGAGGCAGTGGAACGGACTGCTCCGGCCTTGTCCGAAGCAATGGAAAGAACTGTCCAGGGCTTCTCACACAGGTCCTCACTGCTGCCACGCAGTCACTTGCCGGCCTCGTCCACACCGAGATTGAGGCAACGCGAACTCTCACTGCAGCCACCCTATCTGCATCAGTTAGGATCACCCTGGGCCCTTCCAGTCCCATACATGGCCAGGAATCAGTGGAGCATGCGATTGTGGCGAATCAGCCGAACCAGTCCCCTCAGAGAGCCAATGTGTCGTCCGACCATGGTGCAGGTGTCCTCTCTCGGCAGGTGACCATTGCATATGCCAGCGCTGGTACGTCTGCAGTGCAGCTGCCACCACCTGCAGGGCACACTGCTTCCAGCTATGCTCAGATCAAGCAGCCTGCGTCCGCACCCTCCAAGACCAGAGGTCAGCCAGGCCGTCCCTCAGGGGCTTCTGCGCTTCCACACAGTCAGCAGGCGTCCCCCAGCCTTGACCGCGCCACAGAATCACAGAAACCCCACAGGAACCCTACAGTGCAGATAGAGGCCATTTCGGCCCATCGAGCCTGCACCGACACATATCCCACCCGATCCCCGTAACCCCTACACCAACACATATCCCACCCTATCCCCGTAACCCCACGTATTTAATCCCCCTAACACTAAGGGTCAATTTATCATAGCCAATCAACCTAACCCGCACATCTTTGGACTGTGGGAGGAAACCGGAGCACCCGGAGGAAACCCACGCAAACACGGGGAGAATGTGCAAACTCCACACAGACAGTCACCCGAGGCCGGATTCGAACCCGGGTCCCTGGCGCTGTGAGGCAACAGTGCTAACCACTATGCCACCGTGCTGCTGGGGTTCAATTATGTAGGAGCAGCAGGGAGGGAAGGGGCCGACCGTGAAAGAGAAGTCATTCTCCATCAAGAGGCCAGCAGTAGAGGGAGGTGCTGAGATGTTTCTTTGGCCAAATTCAAGGACACCCTCACCTGTTGTAATTTTTGGAAATGGTTTGTTTAGTTTTGCGGCTTTGCCGAAGAGTTAACTGTTATTTTGTAAGTTATGGTTTCTGACGACTTGACGTTGTTTTGCTGTAATGAAAGACTTTTGTGACGATAAAGAAAAGTTTTAATGTGCTATGGTACACGTGACTATTTACAGTGATGCTGGCCTTCAGAGGCTTTCAAAGATCCAAATTGCGCAGGAGTAAAGGAGCACCCTCAAAACGAGTCCTGATGAGCCTCTGACGGATGGCCCTTCCACTTTCAGGAGCCCTTCCATCTTCCTCCTCCTCCTCCTCCTCCTCCTCATCTGCATGCTCCTCCTCCTCCTCCTCCTCCGCCTGCTTTTCCTCCTCCTCCTGCTCCTCTTCCTCCTCGTCCGCCTGCTCTGCTGGACGTTGAGGGACAGCTGGAATTGGCTGGGTGCGTCGAATCGCCAAGTTGTGGAGCATGCAGCATACGACGACGATGTGACCCACTTGCTCCGGTGAGTACTCCAGGGCTCCCCCCGAATGGTCCAGGCAGCGGAAACGCTGTTTGAGCACACCAATAGTGTGCTCTACAATGTTCCTGGTCACCTGATGGCTGCTGTTGAACAGCTCTTCTGCTGGGGTGGCGGCCAGACGGAGTTTTGTCATCAGCCATGGGCAGAGAGGATAGCCCTTGTCCCCAATAAGCCAGCCTCGTGGTCGAGCCGGCCCCTCATAAAGGTCACAAACTGAGGTCTGCCGCAGGATAAAGGCAACGTGGCTGCTCCCTGGGAATTGGGCGTTGACTGCCATGATGGTTTGGCGGTGGTCACAGACCAGCTGCATGTTGAGGGAGTGGAACCCCTTGCGGTTGCGGAAGTCATCAGGATTCTGGAATGGCACCCTCAAAGCCAGGTGTGTGCAGTCAATCGCCCCCTGCACCATGGGGAAGTCCGCAATAGCAGCGAAGACCTGCGCGCGCTCCACCTGCTTCTCCAGGGTCAGAGGGAAGGTGATGAATTGATGCCTTCGTCTATAAAGGGCAGCTGTAACTTGCCGGATGCAACAGTGGACTGCAAACTGAGAGATATTCGCAATGTCCCCAGTGGCTGACTGAAAGGATCCGGTGGCATAGAAATTGAGGGCAACAGTCAGATTTACGGCCACCGACAGAGAGGTCCTGCACTGTAGACGCAGCTGCAGATCCTCAGCAAGCAGGTGGAACAGCTCACTAACAACGTCCCTCCCGAATCGGAGCCTTTGCACAAACTGCTCCTCCGACATGTCAAGGTATGACACCTGCTGCCTAAAGACCCTCGCAGCATACCCTCGGATTGGCCGACCTCCATTGCCCCTCCTCCTTCTGGCCAATTCTAGCCCTCTCTCCCGCCGTCTCTCTGCCCCTTCACAGTGTTCGGTCATGAGGCCGTCGCCCTCCAAAGCAGCTCCCATTCCGGTGCCAGTTGGTCAAAACGCTGTTAGGTGTAGTGCTCCAACTGCTCCGGAAATGTTTGAAGGTCCCAAGTACTCTAATGCTAAATTCCAAAAACTCTGCTCCACAGTAGCTCACCAATTCTCTTCAGCAATGATCGCAATGAACAGGCCAAATGGCTGCAGCTTTTATACTAGAGCTATCCCCTTTAAATAGCGCCCCCCAACTCTGAGAAGGGCCTGCTAACATTCCTTCGATCTGTCACTAACAGCGCTAGGCGTAAAGCTTCCGGGTGCCACCCAATATCCGGTCAGGGGCGCCTAAAAGGCATTGCACACTGAAATGACATCATGATCTGCTTGCGCACGTGGGCGCACGCAAACACTTTGCGCAGGCGTTAAATGTATAGTCAATATGGGAGTTGTTGCTATCTTCATTGCACCCGCCCCAACATTGGGTTATGCCCCAAGTCTCGGGCTCTTTAGGCACTAACCGCTGGCGCTACCAACCAAATTTCTAGGCCTTAGTGTCCACTACAGCACTTATCTGCTTAGTGCAACACTGTTACTTAAAAACAACACTTTTAATACAGCACACTTAGTGTCCTCTGCAGCACTTTCCTGCTTAGTGCAATACTGTTACTTAAATACAGCACATTTAATACAGCACACTTAGTGTCCACTAAGGAAGTGGCCCTAGAGATAGTAGATGCATTGCTGGTCATCTTCCAGAACTCGATGGACTCTGGAACAGTACCCATGGATTGGAGGGTAGCTAATGTTACCCCACTATCAAAAAAAGTTGGTAGAGAAAAAGCGGGAAATCATAAACCGGTAAGCCTGACATCGGTAGTGGGGAAAATGCTAGAGTCTATTATAAAAGATGTAATAGCAGAGCACTTGGAGAGCAGTGACAGGATCGGACAAAGTCAACATGGATTTACAAAAGGCAAATCATGCTTGACTAATCTACTGGAATTTTTTGAGGATGTAACTGGTAAAATAGATAAGGGAGAACCAGTGGATGTGGTGTATTTGGGCTTTCAGAAGGCTTTTGATAAGGTCCCACATAAGAGATTAGCATGCAAAATAAGGCACATGTGATTGGGGGCAAGGTATTGACTTGGATAGAGAACTGGTTGGCGGACAGAAAGCCAAGAGTTGGAATAAACGGGTTGTTTTCCGAGTGGCAGGCAGTGACGAGTGGGGTACCGCAAGGATCGGTCCTAGGACCCCAGCTGTTCACAATATATATTAATGATCTGGACGAGAGAATTGGATGTAATATCTCCAAATTTGCAGATGACACAAAGCTGGGTGGGATGGTAAGCTGTGAGGAGGATGTTGTGAAACTCCAGAACAATTTGGACAGGTTGGGTGATTGGGCAGAAACATGGCAAATGCACTATAATGTGGATAAATGTGAGGTTATCCACTTTGTTGGCAAAAACAGGAAGGCAGATTATTATTTGAATGGCAATAGATTGGGAGAAGGGGAAGTGCAATGAGACCTGAGTGCTATTGTTCACCAGTCGCTGAAGGTAAGCATGCAGGTGCAGCAGGCGGTTAAGCAGGCAAATGGTATGTTGGCCTTCATAACAAGAGGGTTCGAGTACAACAACAAGGATGTCTTGCTGCAGTTGTACAGGGTCTTGGTGAGACCACACCTTAAGTATTGTGTGCAGTTTTGGTCACCTTACCTGAGGAAGAACGTTATTGCCATGGAGGGAGTGCAGCGAAGATTCACCAGGCTGATACCTGGTATGGCAGGAATGACGTATGAGGAGAGATTGTGTCGATTGGGCTTATACTCACTGGAGTTTAGAAGATTGAGAGGGGAGCTCATCGAAACCTATAAAATTCTGTAAGTTCTGGACAGACTAGATGCAGAAAGGATGTTTGTGATGGCTGGGGAGTCCAGAAATAGGGGTCATACTCAAAGGATAAGGGGTAAGCCATTTAGGACAGAAATTAGGAGGAATTTGTTCACCCAGAGAGTGGTGAACCTGTCGATTTCTCTGCCACAGAGGGTGGTAGAGGCCAGTGCATTAAATATATTCAAGAAAGAGTTGGATATGTTTCTTGAGGCAAAAGGGATCAAGGGATATGGGGAGAAGGCAGGGACAGGGTACTGAATTTGGATGATCAGCCATGATCTCATTGAATGGCGGAGCAGGCTTGAAGGGCCGAATGGCCTACTCCTGCTCCTATCTTCTATGTTTCTATGTTTATGTTTACAGCACTTTTCTGTTTAGTGCAACACTGTTACTTAAATGCAGCACTTTTAATACAGCACATTAGTGTCCACTACAGCACTTTCCTGCTTAGTGCAACACTGTTACTTAAATTGGGAGGAGAAAACGGACACAACGAGGGAAATTGACTAAAATTACAGTTTTAACAAAATTCCCCTTAATTCCCACCCCTATACCTATTCTAAGTTGCCTTGTAATGGGTCAGAAAATGTATGCTCACCAATGAATGCCTGCCCCATGCCCTTGCAGTCTTAGATTCTTCACCACCCCGAAAATGGAAATACCCCAGTGTTTAAAAGTAACTGCTGGTATCCACTCCCTTGGGCAGGCTCCCAAATTATAGATGGGGCACGGAGGTGAGGCTGCAGAGAGAGAGAGAGATGGCTTCTTGAGAAGCTATCTTATACCCCATTTGGGGCCGAAATCTTCCCGCCCAAATCCGGATGCATCTGGGCTAAACAAAAGGGTTCCGATGTCCCCATTGACTGTGATGCGGTTTGGATGAATTACCCATTTCCCTTATGATGGGTTTTTGAATGTATTCCCATTCATCGTGATGGGTTTGAATAGAGCTGTCTTGGTTTGAAAAAAACATGTCTATTTCCTTAATTGCTGAGAAAATAGCCCTTGGATGTTAGTGTAAACAATCTGATTGTCCTGTGGTCATGCCCAACCGCAATTGATTGGCAGTCTCAAGTGGTTAATCCTTTGTGTCAACATTGTAGACTTTCTGTAACAAACATCGATTGTCCTGCAGGGAATCTCCCCGAAATGCCTTTGATTGACAGTTTAAATACTCCATTGCTTCAGGGCTGGGGTTTTTTCTAAATCCTTTGTCAGCCATCTTTGATTTTCCCTTTTCATCTGCACACAGACTGTGTGGTGTCTTCTGCCACGAGGTCGGACAGCCACCTTTGATTATCCTTTTTCACAGACACACACAGCCCGTGCTTTGAATAGTGACTGTCTTTTGTCTTCTGCCATGAGGTCTGACAGCCATGTTGATCCCTGGATTTTTTAAAGGTATATTCTACCCAGCTATTCTTTAATCAAAAATCAATCTTCGGAACTGTAGAAAATTTCAAAATTATTGCAAAATCTTACACCCCTCGTCTGGATCCCAGAAGAGTGGGGGAGTGTCCCAACTGATTGGCGGGATGGCCCCTCTCTTCAAGCAAGCCACAGCACCTGCCTCTGCAGCCTGTGAACTCGTTCCTGCTGTGGGCTGAGGATTTTTATCCTCAGACCTTTTCCTAACTGGCTGTTTTCCCCTTTCAGGCTGAAACAGCTTACACTGGTTGATGTAACCAGCGGCCTATTTCAAATCCTGTGCTGAAGGCTCGCCCGCTGCCCCGGACGGACCTTCTGGGGGCTTCGCTTTCTTTTTCTTCACCGGGACGATCTTACAGATGGGATCTTGGGCCCGGACCCGCTTTGGGTCCAAAGATGTGCGGGTTAGGTTGATTGGCCATGATTAAAATTGACCCTTAGTGTTAGGGGGGATTAAATACGTGGGGTTACGGGGATAGGGTTTGGGTGGGATGGCTGTCGGTGTAGGGACCGGGTGCTAGGGTTTGGATGATCAGCCATGATCTCGTTGAATGGCGGAGCAGGCTCGAAGTGCCGAATGGCCTACTCCTGCTCCTATCTTCTATGTTTCTATGTATGTTTACCTCCTTCGTGCCTCCCTTGTCCCAGACTGCGGCTTCCGGACCTTCCCAGTAGGGGTCCCGGGACTCTCCTTCCCCAGCCTTATCTATGGCCCTTTCTCCAGCATGCACCGTCAGACCGAGGAATTTCACCTCCTGCTAGCCAATCTGCGCCTTCTTGGGATTTACCTTGAAACTCTTCTGTCCTAAGAGCTCCAGTAGTTCGGCCAAAAGCGGGCCATGCTCCTCTTTCGAATCGGTGAATAGGAGCAGGTCATCCACATATTGAACCAACTGTCTAGGCTGGCTAAAATCCTTCAAACTGTCGGCCATGCACTGGTGGAAAATGCTAGGGTTGTTGTGGAAGCCCTGTGGCAAACAATTCCACGTGTACTGTTGCCCTTTAAACATAAAGGCAAACTTGTACTGATCCTCCCTCCTTACAGGGATGGACCAAAACCCATTTGAAATATCCAGTACCGTGAAAGTGGTCGCGGATGCTGGAATACTGCCAATGAGGTCGGCAACTGCTGCTACAGTGGGTGCGCAGGCTGGGATGTTGCTATTGAGTACCCGATAGTCCACCGTGGCCCTCCAGGAATTGTCCAGCTTTCTGACTGGCCATAATGGAGAATTCACATGGGTAGCTATCGGTCTCAGAAATCCCTGCTGTACTAACGAGGACATGGCTGCTTCCATGTCTGGCTCTGCTTCCCTGGGGAAGTTATACTGTTTCTGTGGTCAGGCCATGGGGTCCCTGTCTACGCTGACCTGAAACCCTGTGACCCTCCCGCAGTCGTGTTTGTGAGTGGCAAATGTGGCCAGCTGGGCCTGCACAAATGCCTGGATCTCTGGTGGAGTGTTGCTGACCATGAGCCCGAGGTTATAATCCTCTTTGTGCTTCATTGTGCAGAGGGTGCCCTTCCCTTCCTTACCCGGGATAACTACGATCTCACCGTTCTTTACTTTTCCTGCCCCCAATGGCAGTGATTCCTCAGATCCGCCAGGATTACATGGCCGACGATAAAATCGGCCCCTAGGACCCCTCTCCCATCCTCCACATCCTATTTCATCAGGAAACACGTCCACTTGGAGCGGAGCGGTGCTATCTGAATGGTGAGTGGGATGGAGACCAGGCCAGCCTATTCCCTACCCGTGAACCCCGATAGACTGTATGTGACCCCGCTGGAGAGAGGTGAGATGGTGGGATTTGCTGAGTAGATCACGGTGTGCGGTGCCCCCGTGTCCAACAGGTAGGTCGCCGTCACCTTTTCCACCTCCATCTCCAAAAGGGGTCTCCGCCACTCATCATATCGGAGCAAAAACAGATAAACAGGCTGTGCTGGCTCTAGTCATGGTTGTGGGTTGTATGGGGCTGATGGGGCAAGAGCAGCGGTGGCAGCTGCTACTCTGCCCTGGCCAGTCAGTAAGGACCTCATGGCGTCCAAAAGTGACTCGACCTCTGCGGAAGGGGTCCCTACCCCCGCCTTTTGGGCTGGGGCTGTTGGATGTTTTCCCTTGTTATCCTTCCAACGGTTCTAACACTCCTTCCACCAGTGACCATCCTTCCCACACCCATAACAATTGGTCTTCGTGTTGGGGGGGTTACTCCCTTCCTGATGCCATTCCTTCCTATTCTGCACTCCTGGTTTTATCTCATGCACCTTCCCCTTGGGTGGGTGTGCATCGGTTGCCCTGCCATTTTTGTAGGCTAGGGTTAGCTGCCCAATTACCATGAGCTCTGTGGTCTGGGGATCTTTAGGGTCGAACCAGGCTTCTGCCTTGGCCTGGACCTGTGGCAAGCTGTTCACCACCAGGCATCGGAGCTAATGCGCCGGGGAGTTCCCGTTCAGGAACGCCCGGCCTGGCACCCCCGGCCAAGCTTTCCGGTACACCGGTCACAGCCAGTCTGCAAAAGCCTGTGGGGTTTCTCCAGAAAGCTGGGTCGTCTTCTCCACGCGGGAGAAGGGACTTCCCTCATCCATCCACAAGGCCTCTAGAACTGCATCTCTAATCTCCTCATACCTGCTCTGCCCTCTTTTACACTCATCAGAGAGAGATTGGAGGAGATTACTCTCGAGGGATAATAGCAGCATTTTAGCCTTCTCAGCGTCATCGCAGTTATTGACGCTGGCGGTCTGCTCTATTTCCCTGAAGTCGATCGAGGGATCTCCCCTTGCCGAAAGCTTCGGGATATGGTTGACCATAACCCTGAGCTGTTGGGTGTCAAAGGGTAATACGGACTGGTTTTGGAGGGGTCCCTCAATGTCGCCATTGGCGTGTGGGCCGAACCTCCGATGCCGCTATGGGCACATCGTTCCTGGCTCCGGCCTCTCGGGTGGGGTTTGCCCTACCTCCGCCTCCACCTCTGGCTCTACTTCGGGTTCCACCGTCGGATCCACCACCCATTGCTGCAAAACTTCACTGAAACTTGGCGCGACGGGTGGCGGCCGTGAGGTCTCCTCCCTCTCATTCGGATCGTCCCTAGGCACCACCGGTGATGTTGGGACTGTCCTCCCCTCGTTTCCCATAAAATCTGCCTGGCCTGTCTTTGGGCTTTTGAGGCATACCATGCCTTTTGCACTCCGGAGGGCCCAGCTCAGATTTTCTATCCTCTCTTTACAGGGTCCGTGGTCTGCCTCCTCAAACCCCTGTTCATTAGCTAGCTTATAAGCGGCTTTTACCTCGTGCACTCTCTCTTCCTGTTCCCTGTTCTGCCTTGACCAAGCGAGCATTTATCTCCCGCAACCTTAACTCATTTCCCTTGGCCTCGGTGACTTGGCACCGTAGGTATTCCAATTGGGCCTTGTGCTCTCCTATTAAATGTACTCTCTCTTGGTTCAAAGCCTGCAAAGCTACTAATAACTTTTCCTCTGCGAGAGCCTTATCCTGGATCTCCAGGGCTGACTCCCTTAACTCGACTGCCTGTGCTGCAACGAGCCCATCCAAGAGCTGGCCCTGCTGTTTAAAGCACATCAGCCAAACTGCCTTCTCTAAGGACTTCTTGTGTTCCTGTCCCTCTGTCCACTTAGCTGCTGCATCTATCGGATGCCCAGCCCTTAACAGAGTGGTGATCCACTTCTTAGTGATATTCACCTTGCTAAACACATAATCAGAAATCCTTTCCTCCAGCACGGTTCGCTCATCCGAACCACTGTCTACTGCATCGCATCCTTGTTGCCGGTGTCCTGCCGCGGTCACCATTTTTGTAGGGGGTGGCGTGTGGGTGGTGTTGCTTGGCGCATGCGCCCAGTCAGTTATGCCTCTGACTGTTTTGTGAGCGATTCAAATCGCTCCCACGCCCCTGCGTTCTAGACATCGGATTAGGTACAAGGCAGCGGTACAGAGAAGGCTTGAGTAGACAGGTGGTTGGAGGTAAACAAAATCAAGATTTTATTGAAGAGGAAAACTTACTTAATACAATCTCATGGAAAAAGAATTACTGGTGTACACTCCTACAGGCAAAATTTACAAGAGAATCATAATAATATTTATATACTTGTACAGGGAATGGGGAAACACACGGCACATCAAGGGAAAACAAATATCTTAACAATCCCCTTATACTTATCCCACCCCCTATACCTGACTAGATTAAGCTATGAGGGGTCAGAACTTCATGCTCACCAATAAAAAGGGTTTGTTACATTCAAAACAGTGGTTGGGTTCAGGGTGCACTCTTGGCGCTCTCTGGAACTTGTCGTCATCACGTATCTTCCAGGCGCTGCAAGGGCGTTGTCCAGGTTCGCATGTCCCAAAGTTACAGTCTCTGTTTGGGTACTTTACCTTGCAGGGATGGTTCTTCGTCGGCAGCGTCCAGTTTGAGTTGGTGTGCAGATAGAAACATAGAAACATAGAAGATAGGAGCAGGAGTAGGCCATTCGGCCCCTCGAGCCTGCTCCACCATTCAATGAGATCATGGCTGATCATCCAAATTCAGTACCCTGTCCCTGCCTTCTCCCCATATCCCTTGATCCCTTTAGCCTCAAGAAATATATCCAACTCTTTCTTGAATATATTTAATGAACTGGCCTCCACCGCCCTCTGTGGCAGAGAATTCCACAGGTTCACCACTCTCTGGGTGAAGAAATTCCTCCTCATTTCAGTTCTAAATGGCTTACCCCTTATCCTTAGACTATGACCCCTGGTTCTGGACTCCCCGGCCATCAGAAACATCCTTCCTGCATCTAGTCTGTCCAGACCTGACAGAATTTTATAGGTTTCGATGAGATCCCCTCTCAATCTTCTAAACTCCAGTGAGTATAAGCTCAATCGACACAATTTCTCCTCATATGTCATTCCTGCCATCCCAGGTATCAGCCTGGTGAATCTTCGCTGCACTCCCTCCATGGCAAGAACGTCCTTCCTCAGGTAAGGTGACCAAAACTGCATGCAATACTCAAGGTGCGGTCTCACCAAGGCCCTGTACAACTGCAGCAAGACATCCTTGTTCCAGTACTCAAACCCTCTTGCTATGAAGGCCAACATATCATTTGCCTTCTTAACCGCCTGCTGCACCTGCATGCTTACCTTCAGCGACTGGTGCACAAGAACACCCAGGTCTCTTTGCACTTCCCATTCTCCCAATCTATTGCCATTCAAATAATAATCTGCCTTCCTGTTTCTGCCACCAAAGTGGATAACCTCACATTTATCCACATTGGTTGGCCGAGGCTGAAGGCCCGATGATCTGTAGCCTCCCCTCGTTTGGGGTTCTTCCGCCGGTTTGCCCTTCGGTGGTTTTCACTTCTCCACTCATCTCGTCCCGCCTCGTCTGGCCTGAATTTGTCCGTGTCCGCCCGACCCAGTGCCGGGGCAGTTCCAGATGGAGTGGAAAGGGGCACGGGCAAAGGCCAGGGGGTAAGCATGGGACGGGGAAAGAGCGGCAGCCATGAGGGCGAGGGACTGAGGAGCAGCACCAGCACACCAACCAACGAACGCACCTGACGATCTTGGACACCAACTCACCAACTCTCCGCCTTCACGAACCTACTCAATGCTACCTGGGGCCTTCAATTATACCTTCGTTGAAAACCCTTATCAGCCCGCCAAATCAGGTTAGTTCTTTGTTTAATCTTGGCGGGCTAGTTTAAACTTATGGCAGCAATACATACTAACTGGTTTTGGATGACCGGTAATCGCATCTACCAGCCCGATAATTGACTTGTATTCTCCTAAAAGTTCCTTGGTGGGCCGTGTCCGGCCTTGATGGCTCGGTTAATCTGTTTCCGATAATGTATGCAAACTGTTTGATGGCCTTAACTATAGGCCTAAACTGAATTTGGGTTTTGTCTCCAATTCGGTCTAATGCATATTTCAGAGTCCTGTCTGGTTCCAAAATACAAAGTTTCTCTTCACAGAAAGCCTGCAGCCTTAGTTTCGATTTCTCCCAAGCTGTCTGCGTTGCAGAATCCATTTTGGAATCCCAGAGGCTTTCTGCCATGAGGCACGGATTCCATCGTGGGTACCCTTTTTAACTTTAAAATGTCCATGCACTGTCCTGCTTAGTAATAACAGCCTTCGGGGAAATGCAGAAATTTTGCGAATCTTACACCTATCTCTAATGGAGGAAAAGAGGGTACTTTACACAGACGAATCCACCGCCGCACCCTGGGCCCACGTGATGACGGCAGGCCCCAAAGGACAAAAAGAGCCAAACCCAAAACCACAACCGGCTTAATCGACAGGTTTCAAACCGTAAAAAGGAACCCCATTGGAGAGCATAAATCACTGGCCCCGCGTAGCTCAATCTAGTTAGGTATTGGGGGTGGGACAAGGTAGAGGGATTTTTAATGTGTTTGTTCCCTCGATGTGCCGTGTGTTCCCCATTCCCAAATAAGTGTACTTTTATATGCCTGTAATTATTCTAGTCATTTTCAGTGTTGTGATTTGATTGTGCCTTTAATAAATATTACGGTTTTCTTGTACCAAACCAGTTGTCCACTCTATTTCTATATCGACACCTGTACCTAAGTCCAGTGCCTAGAACCCAGGGGTGTGGGAGCGATTTGAACCACTCAGAGACAGTCAGGGGCAGAGCTAACTGGGCACACGCCAACTCATAGAGAAATGGCGACCACGGCAGGACACTGGCAACAGGTGTGCGATACAGTAGACAATGATTCGGAAGAGAAAACCGTGATGGAGGAAAGGATTTCTGATTATGTGTTCAGCAATGTGAATATCACAAAGATGTGGATCACCAATCTGTTAAAGGCTGGGCTTCTGGTAGATGCTGCAGCTAAGTGGACAGAAGGGAAGGAGCTCAAGAAATCCTTAGAAAAGGCAGTCTGGCTGACGTGGTTCAAGAAACAAGTCCAGCTTTTGGACAGGCTCGTTGCAGCACAGGCAGCCGAGATAAGGGAGTCAGCCCTGGAGGTCCAGGACAAGGCTCTAGCAGGGGAGAAGTTACTGGCAGCTTTACAAGGCCTAAACCAGGAAAGGGTACAATTCTGGGAGAACATAAGGCCAGGTTGGAATACCTACAGTGCCAGGTCACTGAGGCCAAGATCAGTGAGTTGAGATTGCGGGAGATGAATGCCCGCCTAGCGAGAAAGTAAGAGAGCAGGAGGAGAAAGTAAAAGAAGTAAAGGCAGCCTATAATTTGGCAAGCAAACAGGCATTTGAGGATGCAGATCATGGCCCCTGCAAGGAACAGGTAGAGAATTTGAGCCTGGCCCTAAGGAAGGCAAAGGGCATGGTGTGCCTCATAAGCCCGAAGGCAGACCAGGCGGATTTTACAGGGAATGAGGGGTGAACGGTTCAGACACCACAGGTAGTGCCAAGGGATGACCCAGTTGAGGAACAGGAGGTCCCATGACCACCACCCGTAGCGCCAGGTTTCAGTGAGGTCTGGCAGCAAGGGTAGGTGAAGTCAGGGGTAGAAGCAGAGGTGGAATAACCCCCGCAAGAGAGGCTGGAACCGGGGCCGATGTGCCCAGCCCGGCATCGGAGGCTTGGCCCACCCATTAATGGCGACGGCGAGGGACCCCTCCAAAACCAATTCGTATTACCCTACAGCACCCAACAGCTTAGAGTTATGGTGAGCGATATCCCAAAGCTCACCAAAAAAGGGGAACACTCAGACAACTTCAGGGAAGTGGAACAGGCAGCCAGCAACAGCGAATGCGATGATGCTGAGCAGGACAAAATGCTGCTGTTCTCTTTGGAGGGCACGCTCCTCCACTCCCTCTCTGATGAGTGTAAGAGGGGGCAGAGCGGGTATGAGGAGCTCAGGGATGAAGTTCTGGAGGCCATGGGGATGAATGAGGGAAGTCCTTTCTCCCGTGTGGAGTAGACAGTGCAGCGCACAGGGGAAACCCCGAAGGCTTTCGCGGACAGTTTATGGCCGGTGTACAGGAGTGCCTGTCCTGGGGCACCTAACCGGGCATTCCTGAACTGGGATCAGCTGGCACACTTTCTCCGTTAGGTATTGGGGTGGGATAAGGATAAGAGAAATTTTAACGTGTTTATTCCCTCGATGTGCCATGTGTTCCCCATTCCCAAATAAGTGTAATTTTATATGCCTGTAATTATTCCAGTAAATCTCAGTATTGTGTTTTATTCAGCCTTTTAATAAAATTATGGTTTTCTTGTACCAAACCTGGTGGCAAACAGCTTGCCACAGGTCCGGGCCAAGGCGGAAGTCTGGTTCGACCCTAGGAATCCCCTGGCCACCAAACTTACAGTGATCAGGCAGTAGACCCTAGCCTATAAGAACGGTAGGGGAACCGATGCACACCCACCTAATGGGAAGGTGCATGAGGTAAAACCCAGACAGGGTAAGTAGGTGTGGCATCAGGAAGGGATGCACAAAGCTCAATTGATACGGATGTGGGAAGGATGGATACCGGAGGAAGGAGTGCAAAAACCCTTGGAAAGATGACAAGGGAAATAATTCCACACCCCCAGCCCAAAAGACAGAGGCAGGAATCCCTCCCGCTGCGGTCGAGTCATTTTTGGACACCATGAGGTCCATATTGATTGGCCACGGGAGAGTAGCAGCCGCTACCGGTGCTCTGACCCCGTCAGCCCCATCCAACCCACAGCCCTGACTAGAGCCAGCGCAGCCTGTTTACCTGTGTTCCCTGCAGTACAATGTATGGAAGAGACCCCTCATGGAGATGGAGGTAGAAAAGGTGAAGGGGACCTATCTGTTGGACAAGGGGGCATCATGCACCGTGATCCATTCAGCTAACCCCACCACCTCACCTCTATCTAGCGGGGTCCCATACAGTCTGGCGGGATTCACAGGCAGGGAACAGGCCGGCTCATTTTCCATCCCGCTCTCCATTCGTTTGTGTAAACTCTGCTCTAAGTGGACCTGTATTCTAATGAAGTGGGAACAGTATGGTGGAAAAGGGATCCTGGGAGCTGACTTTATTGTAGGCCCCGGGATCCTGGTGGATTTAAGAAACCATTGCCTACGGAGGGCAAGTACAGGAAAGGAAGGTGGAGCACTTGTCATCCCAAGGAAAGAAGGGAAGGGGACCCTGTGCACCATGGCGCCTAAAGAAGGATATAACCTCGAGCTCATGGTCAGTAATACCCCAAAAGTGTTCCAGGCATTTGTGCGAGCCCACCTCGCCACATTTGCCACACACAAACATGACTGCGGGAGGGTCAACGGGTTTGAGGTCAACGTAGATGGTGACCCCATGGCCCGACCGCAAAACCAGTTCAACTTCCCCAGGGAAGCGGAGCCAGACATGGAAGCAGCCATGTCCTCCTTAGTACAGCAAGGAGTCCTGAAACCAATAGCCACCCACGTAAACTCTCCACTGTGGCCAGTTAGAAAGCCGGACAATTCCTGGAGGGCCACGGTGGACTGTCGGGTGCTCAACAGTAACATCCCAGCATGTGCACCCACAGTAGCAGCAGTTGCCGCCCTGATAGGTAGTGTCCCAGCATCCACGACCACTTTCACGTTGCTGGATATTTCCAATGGGTTTTGGTCCATCCCTTTAAGGAGAGAGGATCAGAACAAGTTTGCCTTTACTTTTAAAGGGCAACAGTGCACCTGGAACTGTTTACCTCAGGGCTTCCACAACAGCCCCAGCATCTTCCACCAATGCATGGCAAACAGTTTAAAGGGCTTCAGCCAGCCCAGACAGTTGGTACATTATGTGGATGACCTGCTCCTCTTCACCGATTCAAGAGAGGAGCATGGCCCACTACTGGCCGAACTGCTGGAGTTGCTCAGGCAGGAGGGTTTTAAAGTAAACCCAAATAAAGTGCAGGTCGGCCAGCAGGAGGTGAAATTCCTGGGCCTGACCATACGCGCTGGGGAAAGGGCCATAGATAAGGCTAGAAGGGAGGCGGTGCAGGAGTTACCAGTCCCCAACACAGTCACGGGTGTGAGGTCATTTCTAGGGCTAACCGGGTACTGCAGAGAATTTATTGTGGACTATGCAGCCACAGCAACCCCTCTGCTCCGACTCCTACACAAGGGAATGGAGTGGGCTTGGGATGAGGGTTGCCAGGCAGCATTTGCCAGGCTCAAGTAAGACCTGCAGACCGCACCAGCTCTAGGGGCCATAGATGGGGGAAAAGAGTTCTTCCTGGAGGTAGCAGCCAACGGGGACAGCCTGAGTGCTGTACTGCTTCAAGTGCGGCATAACAGGCTGAGGTCGGTGGTCTACTCCTCAAGGATACTCATGGATGTGGAGAAGAGCTACTCCAAATTGTGAGAGGCACCTCTTGGCCACGCATTGTGCTGTGAAAAGATCACTGATCTTCACAGGCACATCTCCCATCACCCTCCTCACCCATCACACGCCCACACAGATGCTCCTGGACGGGAGAATCAAAATGGGACAGTGAGCAGTGCCCGCATTTCTCGCTGGACCCTGCTTCTCTCAAAGATAGACCTAAAAGTAAAAGGACTCTGCCAGCCAAAGCTCGCAGCCAACTTGGTATGTCCTGGAACAGCCCATCGGTGTTCCATAGAAGGGGTTTGGGAAGTGGACATACGTTTGCGAGCTGGGATACACCCCACAGGCCGCAAAATCTTTGTGGATGGCTCCAGCACGGTATCTGCTGGCGAGCGACTCATGGGGTGTGGAGTTTATGACCCAGCGGCAAACATTGCCCTGGCAATTAAGCTCCCCCGCACCATGAGCGCCCAGCAGGCTGAACTGTCCGCGGTAGTGTATGTTGTTATACACCCCGAAATCTTCCCCACCCCGTACACGATTTGCTCAGACAGTATGTTCACATACAATTCGTGTACGGAGCGCCTGGCCATCTGGTCCCGCCGTGGACACACCTCCGCTGTTGTGAGACCCCTCACAGTGAAACTTCTGCTGGAGAAAATCTTAGCAGCAGTGGGGGAGGAAGGGGAGGTTTTCATCCATAAGGTGAAAGCCCAATTCTCCACAGACCCCGTAGTCAGGACAACCAGCAGGCTGACATGCTAACTAGGGAGGGTGCCCGCACAGGCACTTTCTGGGACCCATATGGGTCCAGACCCATAGCAGCAGTCAGGAGTACGGATGGGACACATGAGAGTGCAGGTGTAGCTTTAGCCCCAGACCTCAAGACGGTCCAAACCCCCAAGACCCCGTTCTCAAGGCATTCCCTAGTGCAGTGACTGAGGGGAAAAAGTTAGAGGGCCCTTACGGCACAGCAGCCCTCTCTGTCAAAGAAGGCATGCTGTTTAGGGGAGATCAATGGGTAGTACCACAGCAGCACCGGAGGGAATTCCTTGAACTGGCCCATGAGTGTCCAGGAGAAGGGCATCCCGGGCCTGAGACCACTTGGCAGCGGGTGGAACAGGCGGGATGGTGGCCAGGACTCAGGGAAGAGGTCCACGAGTTCTGCGCCGGCTGTCTGGTGTGTGCTGCTAACAACCCTGACCCCCACAAAAGGGAGGTACTTATGGGACACATCAGGAGGGTAGAGGGACCATGGAAGTGTTCTCGTGATGGGGGCTACCACAGTATCTGGAGTCCGACCAGGGGAATCACTTTACCGGGCAGGTAATGCAGAATATCCTTATGCTGCTCGGCATCAAGGGGAACTGGCACGTTGCCCACAACCCACAGTCATCAGGGATTGTGGAGATGATGAACAGGACCTTGAAGGAAAGCCTGAGGAAAGAGATGGTGGACTCACCTAGTAAATGGCCCGAGGTCCTACCGTTGGTCCTGATGGGGATCCGGGCCAGCCAATCAAAGAGCACGGGGTACTCCCCACATGAGCTGATGACTGGCAGTGTTATGCGGACCCCCACCCATGTACTAGCCCCGGTGCTCACAGAAGGTCAGCTCAGGGAGGTAAACCGGGACAGGTTTGCTCGGAACCTCATTGAGCACCTTAAGCAGGTCCACGGGCAGGTGGGTGGGAACATGGGAAAGCGGCATCGGAGTAACTGATTGCTGTTAGAACCCCGAAAACACCACGGGTGGGAGATAGGTGATCAGGTTATGGTGATAATTTTTGCTCGGGTAGGAAGTCTAGAACCGCTATACATGGGGCCCTACAACATTGTAGACAAGGCAAGCCCCATGGTATACGCCATTAAGATGCCTCGGTGCACCAAATGGTTCCATATTAATCAGTGTAAACTGTTTAAACCTGAGAGGAGAGAACAGCCAGTTGGGGCAAGGTCTGAGGATAGAAATCCTCAGCCTGCAGCGGGAGCAAGTTCACAGACTGCACAGACAGGCATAGTGGTTTATTTAAGGGGAGGGTCCATCCCGCCCACCGATTGGGATACTCCCCCACTCTTCTGGGATTCGGATGAGGTAGGACCTGAGGGCGAAGACCCCGCCCCTAACCCAGGTTTAGAGGAGGTGGGACCTGAGGACGAAGACCCCGCCCCTGATCCAGGTTTAGATGAGGTGGGACCTGAGGGCGAGGACCCTCAGCCTGCAGCACCAGGCTGCGAAGATTTACCTGCCCCTAGCCCAGGTTCAGGAGAGGTAAAGCCTGAGGATGTAGATGTCCAGCCAGCGGTAATGGTAGGTGCACAGACTGCAAAGGAGGGGGCAGTAGCTTGTGTTAAAGGCCCATTAGCCAGAAAAACCCCACCCGCCAAAGTCCCCAGAAGGCCCCCACGGACACCCCATCCAAGGAAACCGTGGTCACTGGCTCCCCATTTTAAAGGGGCAGCCTCCCAAGTCAGGGGAAAATCTAAGGACAGATGTCCCCAGCCAGCAGCCACAGGCTGTGAGGGACTGAAAGTACAGGACAGTGCGGTCACACCGAAGGGAGCGGCGTGCCGCAGCCCAAACAGGGATTAGGCTGGCTGCCCGGAGATGGGTGGTGGATGTACATAGTTTAGGCAATTTAAGTTTTGATATTGTTAAGTTTGGGTGTTTAGTTTAAGGTTAAACGAGGTGATTGGTAGTTTTAAATAAATAGCAGTATTGTTAAGAGTGTTTGTATTGAATCGAGGTCGCAAGACCTGACTATGCTTCACCCAAGCCAGAGAATCTCCTCGGGACCTGGCTATATGCTCTTGTGTCTCTTTGCAGGAGAGGATTTCAAGATGAAAGGGGGCGTACTCCTACTCGCCCTGATAGGAATGAGCATTTGAAAGCGATGTGATGTGGAGGACTCCCACATCTATGGGTGCTCAGGAGAGAGAGCACCGCTAGTTACCGATAGAAGTGGCGAATGGGGTGTGGAAGAGCTCGCCAACTACTTCCAAGAGGGAAGGTAGCCAGAGTGGCTGGGGTTCCAATTCGACTCAGTACTCCAGCCAGACTGGGTTCACATATGGGGCATCCTCCCTCCTGTGCCCCAGGGTACAGATCGTCGCCACAAGGGTCAGCGTCACCGTAGGGAAACGTGTATGTTTAACATGCAAGGGACAGATTCCTTTGGATAGGTGGTGGTGGCACAGAAAACTGAGCAAAAATATGGGAAACCCCGCAGTCGAGTGGGAACGATTGGGGAACAATACCCATCGGATGATTACAGGGACTCACGGGGATTGAGTGTGTGCTGTGACAAGTGGTGGGAACCAGATCAGGGGATTTATGTCAGTATGTGGGGGTCAGATTAGGTCTGCCCCACAGGCATACCCATCATTTTGCACCGGCAATGGCAAGATGTCGGGGAGGGGGTGGAGTGGGATTTCAGCATGCAGTTGTGCACGGTCCCATACTCCCTGATCCCAGTGAATACCACTGAACTTGTGACCCGCCCCTGAAAGCCCCTGCCCACGACCCAGGCAGCAAGGACACACAGGGAGGGGTGCCCCGCCACCACCATGGGACCAGAGAATGGGCTGGTACTAGTGCCGACGGATCAGGTGCTATACCAAGGGGTACACTACGCGGTAGCCTCCATGATTCTAAACCTCACCGAGGTACACATACCAGAGTGGTGCCCCAAAGAGACAGAACAGCTATACCAGGCCCTGTTAAAAGACATGTTTAGGAAATTCTATGAGTTCGATTTTGCAAATGTAGACAAAACAGAACTGTACACCACACACAATGAGTATCTTGGTAATACAGGGAGACAAAGAAGGGTGGCCTGGAATGATGTTTTCACAGCGTTTAACACAGGGTCCTCTGTCATCAACAGTCTGGATGACATAGAATTGCAGACACAGATAAATGGTCTAAAAACACAATTGAGGAAATCCTAATGGATGAAAATAAGGTAGTAGGCTCCAAGTTACACGAGGACCAAGCTATGACGGTCCATTTGATAGAGATAATAGCTGAGCTGGAGAAGCACGCAAAGACTGTAAATGCCCTTATAAGAGAGGACAGAAATGCTTCAGATCAGGCTGCACAGAACGAGGTGTGCGTACTGTATGGGGCATGGTTGCTGGGCGAGGGCCACAGTAATCTGGAGGATTTGAAACAGGGTTTAGTCCCCTCCTGTATCAGCAACAAGCACCTCGCAGCCCTCCATCCATTTGAGAATGCATTAAGCCTGTGTCAATTCCGGCAAGCTTCTGAGGCCTACCCAGTCCCAGTAGATTGTGAACATTCAAACCATACTATCATGGGTATAGTAGTGAGAATGCCGGTCATGGGTGGGACAGCCCGACCTGCACCATTATACAGGGTAGAGAACATTGGATTCATTCAAGGGGGTGCACACATTCGTTTCACAGCGGTCCCACCTTATGTCATAAAGTGGGAGCATGCTATGACAGGTACTGACCTCTCGGGGTGCCGGAGCTGGGGAGCACACATAATACTGTGTCGCCAGCACTTGAATGCCTATTCAAAACCACAGTGCGTGTTTAAAGCTGCTGGCGCAAAACCAATAAACTGTACCATGGAGGTAAAGGCACAAGACCATGTTCCCCCACAGGTAGCATATATAGGAGGTGGGACATATTGTGTCACCACAGGTGTGCCCCACTACCAGCATGGACAGCATAACTGGTGTCTGATAAGTGACAGCAGTTTCTGCTTTAAACCTGAGGAAGAAGTTCAAGTGGCCCAGGAATGAATTGTTCCCATTCCTGAACCCTCGACTGTTCACCTCACTGTAAAAGAGAATTTCACCAACCTGCAAAAGTAGGTGGCACATTTTGGCTACGAAATCCCCCCTCTCCCAGAAACCCTTACCAAAATAACACAAGCAGTAATAGTCTCACAGGAACATTTCTACACTCTGGAGCAGAAGACGGTAGAGATTGGGGCCAAAATATTGGATATTGTGGTTCCACCCTGGTGGGACATTTTTGAAAACATAGAGGTCCCTTCATGGATTAGACTGACTTCCCACATCCTCGTGGTTTGCCAGCTGGGAAGAGTATTGTACCTAGTGTGCACTCAGTGCAAGGGAAAATGCCAAACACTAGAATTCTGAAACCAAAGGACCTGGAAGGAGCACTATGTTAAGCTGGAGGGAGATACACCTGTTTGAATCTTTCATTTTGTGTTTCCGAATAAAGATTGTTTTTTCTTTGTGTTTTTGTTATTTTTAATAAATATTTTCGACGTGTTATTTTAATAAAGATGTATGTGTACCAAGTGGTGCAGGGTTGTTGGACCCCCTCCATGATTGGAGGTGTGTAAATGACTGTGTTCTGTCTATGTATGCTTATGCACACTACATTTTTACAGAATGGGAAATGCATGTGTCAGGGGATCATAGATAGGTAGTTACAGGGAAGGTTGTCTATGGAGGGTTGGGAATTTTGCTCACCTTGAAAGGATGATGCTTAAAGCAAGTTTATTATCAACAGGGGGAGTGTAGGGTTATCAAAATTCACACATTCCCCCAAAATTATGGATAAAGCGACCCTGTATGTACAAGTTATTAAAAAGTGTACCCAAAAGAAAATGGCTTCTGAAACCTCATGACAGAAGCCTGCAGGATTTTAAAAAGCAAGGCCCTGCAAAAGGCAGGCCCATTCAAACCCGGAAATGAAACCTAACATACATGGATTTCTGAAAGACTTTGTCATTTTCTAAAGCCAGACAGATAGGTAAACACTGAATATGCATTCTTCATCTTGAAACAGATCAACTCAGGATAGACCTAATCTTGAGGCCATTAACTTTCTGCATAAATAATCGATAACAGTTCAAGTAGCTACCAAGCCAGGAAAAGACAATTAAACTTCATAAATGACAAACAGCCAGGTTATTGAAGCCATTAAACAAGGAGACAACCGCCCCAAAAACAGTTAAAGTGAATGACTGTAATCAATTTAGACGAACCTGCCAAATTTAAACAAAGAACTGACCTGATTTGGCGCGCAGATAAGGGGTGAAGAACTGGTATAATTGTAGGCCCACTGGTAGCCAAGCTATCTTGCTCTTCTTCCTCTCCTCCCTCCCTGTGCTGCTCAACACCGAAGACGCCCATTACAACACCGAGGGCAAAACGCGGCAGGAGAACGGGACTGGACTCAACACACACAGGACACACAGGGCCGCAAGTGGGCAGGCAAGACAAGATGAACGGCAAGGCCGATAAGCAGAGAAGGGCAGCGTAAAGATGCATTGGGGATGAGCGGGCACACGCAACCCGGTAAACTGGTGTTCGAAGCATGGGTAGAAGGAGCAGCTGACGACCATGAACACCGCGGTAACAAACTCAAGCCAAAGCCATAGACCGCCAACCGAACCCCATCTGCAACAAAACCTTTGACGACCAGACCACCACCAGAAGAACAACCATTCTGCAGGGTAAAGTACCCAAAAAAGACTTTACTCCCTATCTCTAATGGAGCAAAAGAGGGTACTTTACACAGACGACTCCACCGCTGCACCCTGGGACCACGTGATGATGGCAGGCCCCAAAGGACACAAAGAGCGAACACCAAAACCACAACCGGCTTAAGCGACAGGTTTTGAACCATAAAAGGAACCCCATTGGAAAGCATAAATCCCTGGCCCCTCATGGCTCAATCTAGTTAGGTATTGGGTGTGGGACTAGGGTAGGGGGATTTTTTATGTGTTTGTTCCCTCGATGTGCCATGTGTTCCCCATTCCCAAATAAGTGTACTTTTATATGCCTGTAATTATCCTAGTAATTTTCAGTGTTGTGATTTTATTGTGCCTTTAATAAAAATTACGGGTTTCTTGTACCAAACCAGTTGTCTACTCTATTTTTTATCACCACCTGTACCTAAGTCCGGTGCCTAGAACTCAGGGGTGTGGGAACGATTCGAACCGCTCAGAGACAGTCAGGGGCAGAGCTGACTGGGCACATGACACCCCCAAAACTGTGCATTCTCTGAACTCGATAAAGTCAGTGCTGTGTATTCTCTGAACTCAACAGAGTCAGTGCTGTGCGTTCTCTTAACTCAATAGTGTCAGCGCTGTAAGTTCTCTGAAGTGGATAGTGTCTGGGCTGTGCATTCTCTGAATTTGATAGTGTCATCGATGTTCATTCTCTGAAATCAACAGTGTCAGTGCTGTGGGTTCTCTGAACTCGATTTTGTCAGCGCTGTGTGTTCACTGATCTCAATAGAGTCAGCGCTGTGTGCTCTCTGCACTCGATAGTGTCAGCGCTATGTGTTCTCTTAAATTGATATTGTCAAAGCTATGCATTCTCTGATTTCAACAGAGTCAGCACTGTGCATTCTCTGAACACGATAGTGTCAGCTCTGTGCATTCTCTGAATGTGATAATGTCAGCGCTGTGTATTCTCTGAACCTGATAGTGTCAGCGCTGTGCTTTCTCTGCACTCTAAATTGTTAGCACTGTGCATTCTCTGAACTCGATATTGTCAGCGCTGTGCATTCTCTGAACTCGATAGTGACAGTGTTGTGCATTGTCTGAACTCGATTGTGTCAGCGCTGTGTATTCTCTGAACTTGACAGTGTCAGCGCTGTGCTTTCTCTGAACTTGATAATGTCAGTGCTGAGCATTCTTTGATCTTGATAGTGTCAGCACTGCGGATTATCTGAACTCGATATTGTCAGGGCTGTGCAGTCTCTGAACTCGATAGAGTCAGCATTGTTCATTCTCTGCACTCTAAAGTGTTAGCGCTGCGCATTCTCTGAACTCAATAGTGTCAGTGCTGTGCAGTCTCTGAACTCGATATTGTCAGTGTTGTGCACTCTCTGCACCCTGCAGCGTCCCCACTGTGCATTCTCTGCACTCTAAAGTGTTTCCGCTGTGCATTCTCTGAATTCGATATTGTCAGCACTGTGTATTCTTTGAACTCAACAATGCAAGCGCTGTGCATTCCCTGAACTCAGTAGTGTCAGTTCTTTGCATTGTCTGAACTAAGTATTGTCAGTGCTGTGCATTCTTTGAACTCGATAGTGTCAGTGCTGAGCATTCTCTGAACTGTATAATGTCAGTGCGGTTCTTTCTCTGAACTCGATTGTGTCAGCGACATATATTCTCTGTATTTGATAGTGTCAGTGCTGTTCATTCCCTGAACTCAATATTGTCAGCGCTGTGTGTAAGGGGGGCTTCTTTTAACTGGTTTAAGGTAATTCACCTGGTCAAGCAGCCTTGCTGCTACACTGTAAACCAATTTCCAATAAACCAATTTTAAAACAATGGTTTCGAATCACTACCCCACCTTCCAGTTCTGACTGCAGGACTTATAATTAATGATATTAAAAACGGACACGTGGTTTGGATGAGAGAAAAATCAAGTTTTATTAACTAAAAGAAACTATAATCAAATATCAAACTATACCACACGAACACAGTAATTACAGTAAAATTGATTAAATGGGGGAATGCAGATGGTAAAAATGAGGGGTAAGTGACTACAATGTTAATTAAACAGTCTTAGCAATATCCCCTTAATTACCGTCCCTTAACTCCTTACTAGCTTGCTTTGCTGAGGAGTCAGAAACTCTGCTCACATGTGGTCCAGCGAAGTGAGAGAGAGAGAGAGAGAGAGAGAGAGAGAGGCTCACCTGTGGTCCCAGGAAGTAAAGAGAGCGATAGCTTCTCAGGAGCTATCATATATACCTTGTGAGCCCCCCCTCCCCCTCTGCTGTTTGCCTGTCTGGAAAATTCGCGCCCAAAAAGTTCCAATTCACAAGAGAAAAGCTGTGATTGGCTAACTCAAAGTGGTTGGACTGGGTTAGTCTGTCTGCACTGTGGGGCCGAAATGTTCCCGCCCACATCCGGAGCCCACCTGGGCTAAAACAAAAGGGAAATACAACTGCTCTATTGTCCAGAATGATAGGTGATTGAAACCCATTCAGTACTTAAACGGTTCCCATTCAAGATCCGGTTCCATGGTTTCAATGTCTCATTGTCTGTGAGTAGTTATTGAATGTCTGAATGGCTGTGTAAACAAAAGCAGTTTCAAATCGATTGTCCTGCCGTTTTCTCAAGTGGGCTAATCTCTTAAGTAAATAAACAACTTCAAGTGCTTCTGAACGGAACCTCCCTTTGATTGGCTGGTCTGACTCACAGCCACTGCTAGATCCTCCCACTTTATACACACAGGCAACTCGAGCTGCTTGTCCTTTTGCCATGCTTTCTGTGGCCATTTTAAAACCTATTGTGATATCCCAAACTCCAGGGAACGACATTATTAATAAAGTACTCTCTCAAGGTGTGTGAAGAGCTCCTTGACTCCCGTGTTGTCCACGCCATTTTCAGACCTCTTTGCAATTTGCACAGTTCGAAACTCAAAGGGTACCATTTTAATCTTAAAGTCCTGATGTTGAGACAACTCAGGTCACGCAATTCTTCGTCCACGATGTGGACAAATCTTTTCAATCTTCAGGGAAAATAGGAGAAATATTGCAACCACTACAGTGCGTTCTCTGAACATGAAAGTGTTAGCGCTGTGCATTCTCTGAACTCGATATTGTCAGTCCTGTGCGTTCGCTGAACTTGATATGGTCACTGCTGTGCATTCTCTGAATTCGATATTGTCAGTGCTGTGCATTCTCTGAACTCGATAGTGTCAGTGCTGTGCCTTCTCTGAACTTGATAATGTCAGTGCTGTGCATTCTCTGAACTCAATAGTGTCAGTGCTGTGCATTCTCTGAACTCGATATTGTTAGCGCTGTGCCGTTTCTGAATTCGATTGTGTCAGCGTTGTGCATTCTCTGCACTCTAAGTTGTTAGCGCTTTGCATTCTGTGCACTCTAAGGTGTTAGCGCTGTGCATTCTCTGAACTTGATATTGTCAGCACTGTGCAGTCTCTGAACTCGATATTGTCAGTGTTGTGCATTCTCTGCACCCTGTACTGTCTCCGCTGTGCATTCTCTGAACTCAGTACTGTCAGTGCTGTGCATTCTTCGAACTCGATAGTGTAAGTGCTGTGCATTCTCTGAACTGAATAGTGTCAGTGTTGTGCATTCTCTGCACCCTGTACTGTCTCCGCTGTGCATTCTCTGAACTCAGTACTGTCAGTGCTGTGCATTCTTCGAACTCGATAGTGTAAGTGCTGTGCATTCTCTGAACTGAATAGTGTCAGTGCTGTGCATTCTCTGAAATCGATATTGTCAGTGCTTTGTATTCTTTGTACTCGATAGTGTCAGTGCTGTGCATTCCCTGAACTCAGCAGTGTCAGTGCTGTGCCTTTTCTGAACATGACAGTGTCAGCGCTGTGCATTCTCTGAACTCAACAGTGTCAGCGCTGAGCATTCTCTGAACTTGATAGTGTCAGTGCTGTGTTTTCTTTGAACTCGATAGTGTCCGCGATGTTCATTCTTTGAATTTGATAGTGCCATTGCTGTGTATTCTCTGAACCCGATAGTGTCAGCCCTGTCTATTCTCTGAATTCGATAGTGTCAGCGCTGTGCATACACTGAGCTCGATAGTGTCAGTGCTGTGCGTTCTCTGAATTCGATAGGGTCAGCGCTGTGCATTCTCTGAATTCGATAGGGTCAGCGCTGTGCATTCTCTGAACTCGATATTGTCAGCGCTGTGCAGTCTCTGAACTCGATACTGCCAGCATTGTGCATTCTCTGAACTCGATATTGTCAGCATTGTGCATTCTCTGCACTCAGTAGTCTCCCCACTGTGCATTCTCTGCACTCTAAAGTGTTAGCGCTGTGCATCATCTGAACTCGATATTGTAAGCGCTGTGTATTCTCTGAACTCGATATTGTCAGTTCTGTGCATTCTCTGAACTCAGCAGTGTCAGTGCTGTGCATTCTTTGAACTCGATAGTGTCAGTGCTGAGAATTCTCTGAACTGTATAGTGTCAGCGCTGTGCATTATCTGAACTCAATGTTGTTAGTGCTGTGTATTCTCTGAATGCGATAGTGTTAGTGATGTGCTTTCCCAGAACTCAATATTGTCAGTGCTGTGTATTCTCTGAACTTGATAGTTTAATTGCTGAGCATTCTCTGAACTGAATAGTGTCAGTGCTGTGCATTCTCTGAACTCGATAGTGTCAGCGCTGTGTATTTTCTGCACTTGATAGTGTCAGTGCTGTGCATTCCCTGAACTCAGTAGTGTCAGCGTTGTGCCTTTTCTGAACACAACAGTGTCAGCACTGTGCATTCTCTGTACTCAGCATTGTCAGTGCTGTGCGTTCTCTGAACTCAATAGAGTCAGCGCTGTGTATTCTCTGAACACGATAGTGTCCGTGATGTTCATTCTTTGATTTCGATAGTGTCATTGCTGTGTATTCTCTGAACTCGATAGTGTCAGCGCTGTGCATCCTCTGAACTCGATCGTGTCATTGCTGTGTATTCTCTGAACTTGATAGTGTCAGCGCTGTGCATTCTCTGAACTCGATAGTGTCATCCCTGTCTATTCACTGAACTCAATAATGTCAGCGCTGTGCATTCTCTGAACTCGATAGTGTCAGCGTTGTGCATTCTCTGAACTCAATGGTGTTAGTGCTGTGTATACTCTGAACTCAATTATGTCAGTGCTGTGCTTTCTCTGAACTCGATAATGGCAGTGCTGTGCGTTCTCTGAATTCGATAGGGTCAGCACTGTGCATTCTCTGAACTCTATATTGTCAGCGCTGTGCAGTCTCTGAACTCGATACTGTCAGCGTTGTGTATTCTCTGAACTCGATATTGTCAGCTTTTTGCATTCTCTGCACTCAGTAGTCTCCACGCTGTGCATTCTCTGCACTCTAAAGTGTTAGCGCTGTGCATCCTCTGAACTCGATATTGTCAGCGCTGTTTATTCTCTGAACTCGATAGTGCCAGCGCTGTGCATTCTCTGAACTCGATAGTGTTAGTTCTGTGCATTCACTGAACTCAGTACTGTCAGTGCTGTGCATTCTTTGAACTCGATAGTGTCAGTGCTGAACATTCTCTGAACTGTATAGTGTCAGCGCTGTGCATTATCTGAACTCAATATGTATTCTCTGAATGCAATAGTGTTAGTGATGTGCTTTCCCAGAACTCAATATTGTCAGTGCTGTTTATTCTCTGAACTTGATAGTTTAATTGCTGAGTATTCTCTGAACTGAATAGTGTCAGTGCTGTGCATTTTCTGAACTCGATAGTGTCAGTGCTGTGTATTTTCTGCACTTGATAGTTTCAGTGCTATGCATTCCCTGAACTCAGTAGAGTCAGCGCTGTGCCTTTTCTGAACACAACAGTATCAGCACTGTGCATTCTCTGTACTCAGCATTGTCAGTGCTGTGCGTTCTCTGAACTCAATAGTGTCAGCGCTGTGCATTCTCTGAACTCGATAATGTAATTGCTGTGTATTCTCTGAACCCGATAGTGTCAGTGCTGTGCAGTCTTTGAACTCGATAGTGTCATCCCTGTCTATTCACTGAACCCAATAGTGTCAGCATTGTGCATTCTCTGAACTGAATGGTGTTAGTGCTGTGTATTATCTGAACTCGATTATGGCAGTGCTGTGCTTTCTCTGAATTCGATATTGTCAGTGCGGTGTATTCTCTGAACTCGATAATGGTAGTGCTGTGCTTTCTCTGAACTCGATATTGTCAGTTCGGTGTATTCTCTGAACTCAATAATGGCAGTGCTGTGCGTTCTCTGAACTCGATAGTGTCAGCGCTGTGCATTCTCTGAATTCGATAGTGTCAGCGCTGTGCATTCTCTGAACTCGATATTGTCAGCGCTGTGCAGTCTCTGAACTCGATACTGTCAGCGTTGTGCATTTTCTGAACTTGATATTATCAGCATTGTGCATTCTCTGCACTCAGTAGTCTCCCCGCTGTGCATTCTCTGCACTCTAAAGTGTTAGCGCTGTGCATCCTTTGAACTCGATATTGTCAGTGCTGTGTATTCTCTGAACTCGATAGTGCCAGTGCTGTGCATTCTCTGAACTCGATAGTGTCAGTTCTGCGCATTCTTTGAACTCGATAGTGTCAGTGCTGAGAATTCTCTGAACTGTATCGTGTCAGTTCTGTGCATTCTCTGAGCTCGATAGTGTCAGTGCTGTGTATTCTCTGTACTGGATAGTGTCAGTGCTGTGTATTCTCTGAACTCAATAGTGTCTGCGCTGTGTGTTCTCTGAACTCGACAGTGTTAGCGCTGTGCCTTCTCTGAAGTCGATATTGTCAGTGCTGTGCGTACGCTGAACTCAACAGTGTCAGCGCTGTGTGTTCTCTGAACTCAACAGTGTCAGCGCAGTGCATTCTCTGTACTCAACTGTGTTAGCGCTGTGCATTCTCTGAACTTGATAATGTCAACGATTTGCGTTCTCTGAACTCAATAGTGTCAAATCTATGCATTCTCTGATCTCGATAGAGTCAGTGCTGTGCGTTCACTGAACACGATAGTGGCAAGGCTGTGCATTCTCTGAACTTGATTTTGTCAGCGCTGTGTATTCTCTGAACCTGACAGTGTCAGTGTTCTGCATTCTCAGAACTCGACAGTATCTGTGCTGTGCATTTTCTGAACTCGATAATGTCAGTGCTGTATATTCTCTGAACTCAACAGTCAGTGCTGTGCATTTCCTGAACTCAATAGTGTCAGCGCTGTAAGTTCTCTGAAGTCGATAGTGTCCGTGCTGTGCATTCTCTGAATTTGATAGTGTCTGCAATGTGCATTCTCTGAAATCGACAGTGTCAGTAGTGTGGGTTCTCTGAACTTGATATTGTCAGCACTGCATGTTCTCTGATCTCAATAGAGTTAGCGCTGTGCATTCTCTGCACTCGATTGTGTCAGCGCTGTGTGTTCTCTTAGCTCGATAGTGTCAAAGCTATGCATTCTCAATAGTGTCAGCGCTGTGCAATCTCTGAACACGATAATGTCAGTGCTGTGCATTCTCTGGACATGATAATGTCAGTGCTGTGTATTCCCTGAACCTGATAGTGGCAGCGCTGTGCTTTCTCTGAACTCAATAGTGTGTAGAAATGGGATTATAACTGGGGTTATAGTCTCTGGCCAGTCTGAAGTATCTGAGCTGCTCCAGAGCCCCGTGTGTTTTCGAATCGCTCCCCTTTTCTGGTTCTGACTGCCGGACTTATTCAGTAGTGATGTAGACAAAATGAGACTCATGGTTGGGAGCAAAGAAGATCACTATTTATTGAACTAAAAAGAAATAAATTGAAAATAATCTCTACAGCACACCTATGCTAAATACAGCACGTTTACTCAATACAACACTCTTTGACTTAATACAGCACTTTTACCTAGTGCAGCACACATTTACTTAACACAGTACACTCTTTTACTTAATACAGCACTTTGCCTAGTGCAGCACTCTTTTACTTAATACAGCACTTTTACCTAGTGCAGCACTTTTACTTAATAGGGGAGGAGAAAACGGACACAATGAAGGAAAATTGAATAAAATTACAATTTTAACAAAATTCCCCTTAAAGCCCACCCCTAATACCTATCTAAGTTGCCTTGTAATTGGCCAGAAAATCTAAGTTCACCAGTGAAATGCCTGCTCCCTGCCCCTGCGGTCTGTATTTTTCACCGCCCCGAAGCAGAGATACCCCCGTATTTAAAAGTAGCTGCTGGTATTCCACTTCTTTTGGGCGGGCTTGCTGAGTTGCTCTTCTGTAGGCAGAGCATGGAGGCGAGGTGGCAGAGAGAGAGAGATGGCTGCCCGAGAGACTATCTATATACCCCAATTGGGAGCCAAAATATTCACGCCCAAATCCGGATGTATCTGGGCTATATAAAAGGGAATCGATCTGTCCCCATTGACTGGGATGGGTTTTATGTATTACCCATTCATTGACTGGTTTGAATAAAGCTGCCTCAGTTTGAAAAAAACCTGTCTGTTTCCTTAAGTGCTGCATAAACAGCCCTTGGATGTTAGTGTAAACAAAT
Organism: Somniosus microcephalus; assembly: GCF_052327205.1. NCBI lineage: Eukaryota > Metazoa > Chordata > Chondrichthyes > Squaliformes > Somniosidae > Somniosus > Somniosus microcephalus. Next base: position 176,792,418 of record NC_140991.1, on the reverse strand, counting down.
CCAATTGTCCTGCAGTCCCACCCAACTGCAATTGATTGACAGTCTCAAGTACTTAATCTCTTTGTCAACATTGTAGAGGGTTCTGTAAACAAACAACCACTTTGTCCTGCAGTTTGAAACTTCCTGAACTGCAGTTGACTGACTGAAAGAGTGGGAGAGCTATAGTGGTAGGGGATCCTATCGTAAGGGGAACAGATAGGCATTTCTGTGGCCATAGATGTGACTCCAGGATGGTTTGTTGTTTCCCTGGTGCCAGGGTCAAGGATGTCACTGAACGGCTGCAGGGCATTCTGAAGGGGGAGGGTGAACAGTCAGAGGTCGTGGTTCACATTTGGGACCAATGACATGGGTAGGAAGAGGGATGAGGTCCTGCAGCAAGAGTTTAGGGAGCTAGGTAGCAGACTAAAGAGCAGGACCTCAAAGGCTGTAATCTCTGAATTACTCCTGGTGCCACGTGCCAGTGAGTCTAGGAATAGGAGGATAGAGCAGATGAATGCATGGCTAAAGAGTTGGTTGTGGAGGGAGGGGTTAAGTTTCCTGGATCACTAGGCTTGCTTCTCGGGAAGGTGGGACTTGTACAAGTCGGACGGTTTGCAACTGAACCAGAACAGGACAAATATCCTTGCGGGGAGGTTTGCTAGCACTGTTCGGGGGGGGGTTTAAACTAACTTGGCTGGGGGATGGGATAAAGAGTGGAGCTATAATAGGGGGTGATGTACAGCCAAATATAGAGGAAAAAATAAGTCAGACTGGAAGACAGAGCAAATATGTAACAGCACAAGGGAGTAGGGCAAGGCTAAATGGCATTTATTTTAATGCAAGGAGTCTTACGAATAAGGTGGATGAACTGAAGTTGTTGATGAACACATGGGAGTATGATATTGTTGCTATCACGAAGACATGGTTGAGGGAGGGGCAAGACTGGCAACTCAATATTCCGGGGTATAGAATCTTCAGGCGAGACAGAGGGGGGGGGCGGAAAAGAGGAGGGGGTGTCGCAATATAAATTAAGGAGACAATTACTGCTGTAAGGAGGGATGATATATTAACAGGTTCCTCTAATGAGGCCATATGGGTAGAACTTAAAAACAAAAAGGGGGCTAGCACTTTGCTGGGAGTGTACTATAGGTCCCCAAACAGCCAGGGGGAGATAGAGGAATAGATATGTAGGCAAACCTCAGAGAAGTGTGCAAATAATAGGGTAATTTTAGTGGGGGATTTCAACTTCCCCAATATTAACTGGGATAGTCAGAGTGTGAAAGGCTTAGAGGGTGCAGAATTTTTAAAGCGCATCCAGGAGAGCGTTTTGAGCCAGCATGAAGAAAGTCCTACAAGAGAGGGGGTGGTACTGGACCTAATTCTAGGGAATGTGACAGGGCAAGTGGTAGAAGTGTTAATAGGTGAGCACTTTGGTGACAGTGACCATAATTCGGTGAGATTTAAGGTAGTCATGGAAAAGGACAAGGAAGGACCAGAAATAAAGGTTCTAAATTGGGGGAAGGCCGATTTTAATATGATAAGGCCGTATCTGGCCAATGTGGACTGGGATCAGCTACTTGAAGGCAAATCCACATTGGTGCAATGGGAGTCTTTCAGAAAGGAAATTGAGAGAGTACAATAGCAATATGTTCCTGTAAAGGTCAAGGGTGGGACCAACAAGCCCAGGGAACCTTGGATGTCAAGGGATATACGAGAATGGATTAGGAAAAAAAGGGGGGCTTTTGCCAGATACAAAGGACTAAAGACAGAGGAAGCCCTGGAGGAGTATAAAAAGTGCAGGGGGATACTTAAAAAGAAATTAGGAGAGCGAGGAGGGGCCATGAAATAACACTGGTGAGCAAAATAAAGGAAAATCCTAAGGTGTTTTATAAGTATATTAAGAGCAAGAGGATAACTAGGGAAAGAGTAGGGCCCATTAGGGATAAAGTGGCAAACTGTGTGTAGAGCCAGAGGATGTAGGTTGGGTTTTAAATGAATTTTTTTCATCTGTGTTCACTATGGAGAAGGACGATGTGGACATAGAAATCAGGCAGGCGGACTGTGATATACTTGAACATATTAGGATCGAGAGGGAGGAGGTTCTAGCGGTTTTAGCAGGCTTAAAAGTGGATCAATCCCCAGGCCCGGACGAGACGTATCCCAGGCTACAATGTGAGGCAAAGGAGGAGATTGCAGGGGCTCTGACACAAATTTCAGAACCTCTCTGGCCACAGGAGATGTGCCAGAGGACTGGAGAACAGCTAACATAGTGCCATTATTCAAGAAGGGTAGTAGGGATAAACCAGGGAATTACAGGCCAGTGAGCCTAACATCAGTGGTAGGGAAATTATTGGAAAAAATTCTGAGGGACAGAATTGGTCTCCACTTGGAGAGGCAGGGATTAATTAGGGATAGCCAGCATGGCTTTGTCAAGGGAAGATCATGTCTGACCAGTTTGATTGAATTTTTCGAGGGGGTGACTATGTGTGTGGATGAGGGTAGTGCAGTGGATCTGGTTTACATGGATTTCAGTAAGGCTTTTGATAAAGTCCCGCATAGGAGACTGGTCAGGAAGGTAAGAGCGCATGGGATCCAGGGTGCCTTGGCACATTGGATCCAAAACTGGCTTAGTGGCAGAAGGCAGAGGATGATGGTAGAAGGTTGTTTTTGTGACTGGAAATCCTGTGTCCAGTGGGGTACCACAGTGACCGGTGCTCTGTCCCTTGCTGTTTGTGGTCTACATTAATTATTTGGATGTGAATGTAAAAGGTATGATCAGTAAGTTCGCAGATGACACGAAAATTGGTGGGGTGGTAAATAGCGAGGCGGGAAGCCTCAGGCTACAGGACGATATAAATGGGTTGGTCAGATGGGTGGAACAGTGGCAAATGGAATTTAACCCTGAAAAGTGTGAGGTGATGCATTTTGGACGGACTAACAAGGCAAGGGAATACACAATGAATGGTAAGACCCTAAGAAAGACAGAGGATCAGAGGGACATTTGTGTGCATGTACATAGATCCCTGAAGGCAGCAGAACAGTAGGATAAGGTGGTTAAAAAGGCATATGGGATACTTGCCTTCATTAGCCGAGGCATAGAATATAAGAGCAGGGAGGTTATGATGGAGCTGTACAAAACGCTGGTAAGGCCACAACTGGAGTACTGTGTGCAGTTCTGGTCACCACACTATAGGAAGGATGTGATTGCTTTGGAGAGGGTGCAGAGGAGATTTACCAGGATGTTACCTGGGCTGGAGCGCTTCAGTTATGAAGAAAGACTGGACAGGCTGGGGTTGTTTTCCTTGGAGCAGAGAAGGCTGAGGGGGGACCTGATTGAGGTATACAAAATTATGCGGGGCATAGATAGGGTGGACAGAAAGGAACTTTTCCGCTTAGTAGAGGGGTCGATAACAAGGGGGCATAGATTCAATGTAAGGGTCAGGAGGTTTAGAGGGGATTTGAGGAAAAACTTTTTCACCCAGAGGGTGGTTGGAATCTGGAACTCACAGCCTGAAAGGGTGGTAGAGGCAGGAACCCTCACAACATTCAAGAAGCATTTGGATGAGCACTTGAAATGCCATAGCATACAACGCTACAGACCAAATGCTGGAAAATGAGATTAGTTTAGACAGGGTTTGATGGCCGGCGTGGACGCGATGGGCCGAAGGGCCTCTTTCTGTGCTGTATAACTCTATGACTCTATGACAGTTTAAATACCTCATTACTTCAGAGGCTGGTTTTTTTTTCAAATCCTTTGCAGACACATAAGCAGGCTGTCCTTTTGTCTCCTGCCATGAGGTCTGACAGCCATCTTTGATTTTCCTTTCACATATACACAGGCTGTGTTGTGTCTTTTGGCAGCAGGCCGGACTGCCATTTTGATGCCCTGGATTTTTAAAGGTATATTCTACCCAGGTTTTCTTTAATCAAAAATATAGTCTTCGGAGCTGTAGAGATTTTTGAAATTCTTGCGAAATCTTACAGTCCCCCATCGGATACTAAAACTTGCTTGTAGTATCCTGTCCAAAAGTGAGCAATAATTTCAGACCACTAACAAACAACCTTCCCTTATACTTATCAATATCTATCTTTGATCCCCCGACACCTCCATCTCCCCTACCCAGAGAGAATCGCAGTACACTGTAGGCATCTATTGACAGAAAAAACATGATCAGTACAATAATTCAAACATGGGGGGGGCCTAATGCCCCTGCACCACTGAGTCTTTACAATAATTCAAGTATGGAGGGGACCAAGGCCCCTGCACCACTTATGACATAGTTTTAACATGATACAACATCTTTAATGGGATTACCACCAAGCCAAAACATATGTTAAAAATGCAAATGGAAGAAAACGAGCTTCCCTTTTTTTTAAAAATGCAATTGCCTGACACTTTATTAAATAGCACCATCCTTCAGCCATAAATGTTTTTCAAGCTTTCACAATCTACATACACAACAATTCATAGGCATACACAAATTGTTCAATTAACTCTAAACAAGTAGTACAATCTTACAGTTAGGAACTAAATTCACACATTATTTCCTTCGGAGTTGGGACCAGTACATAATACAAAATATAAAATAATTAACAAGCTTTTTGTAAACTCTTAATCTTAATCAGGATCTCCAATAACAGTTTATATGCAGTGGACATCTGCCCTCTGCAGACCCCTCCCTTCGTGGGCTAGTGGTGCTTCCTTTCCCAAACATCCAAAAACACGATGGTCCTCTGTACCTTCTGGAACTCTGATAAAGACTTTAAAAAGAAAACATCTAGCCAGGTCCCCTGGCTCGGGGGAGAGTGATCAGGTCCCGTGACCTTGGCTCACATAATACAAGTCTGGAATGGTACCATACTTAAAACTTATACTCTAATAATTAACATTATTAGACCTTAATCTTTTATACACATTACTTGAACAAAGCTATATACAAGCGCCGCCTATCTCCGGGCAGCCAGCCGAATCCCTGTTTGGGCTGCCACAGGCTGCTCCCTGCGGCATGGCTGGATTGATCCCAACTTCTGGTCCCTCGCAGCTTATGGCCGCTGGTTGGGGACTTCTGTCTTTTGGCTTCTCGCTGACTCGGGAGACCACCCTATTCCACTGGAAAGCTGGTGACCATACTTTCTTGGGCTGGGGTACCTGAAGAGATCTCCTAGTGAGTGTCGCTGGTGGGGCTACCCCAGCGAGCGGACCCCTGCTCGGGTCACACTCCTTGCTGACTGGGGACCTCTTCCTTCGGGTCCCTCACTACCCAAACCTGGGCTGGGGACAGGCAATCCCTTGCCACCGGCTCCTGGTGGTTGAGAGCCTTCCTCTTCAGGTCTAAAACCTGGTTCAGGCTCCTCCCCAGAGTTCCACAAGAGAGGGGGAATCACTCGGGCCAAGTGCTGGGGAACTTCTCCACTCACGCACGTGACTGCGCCTGCGTGTGCAGTCTGTGTGTGTGTACGCGCTGCAGGCTGAGGATTTCTAATCTCAGGTACAATCCCAGCTGCCTGTTTCCCTGCTCCCGGCTCAAACAACCTGCATTGTTTAATATAACTGGCAGCCTTCCAGTAACTCTGTTCTAACTCCTTTTCCCTTACAGGGCAGCCTTTAAGGCGGAATCTTGAGCTAGGACCTGCTTTTGTTCCGGGGCCAAAGCTATTCCCTGTGTGCCTCCCCTGTCCCGGATTGTTGCGACCGGATCTGCTCTACAGGGGTCCCAGAACTCTCCTTCCCTGCCCACCTGCTTGAATAACTTACACTGGTCATGAATGGCTCCTCCCCTAGCACAAGCCACAGCGCCCGCCTGTGCAGCCTGTGAGCTTGTACCCGCTGCGGGCTGAGGATTTCTGACCTCAGGTTCACTCCCAGCTGCCTGTTTCCCTGTGGGTCCCATCAAGCTAAATGGGCCCTTGTTAGACCGGGGTGAATTGGTCATGTCTGCTGAGTAGACTACCGTGCTGGAGGCTCCATTGACCACCGAATATTTCCCCTGCACCGTCTTCACCCCCATCTTAACATAGGGCCTGCTCCCCTCAGCATTTTTGCGGGGACACATGTCAACAGGCTGCACTAGCTCTAGTCATTGCTGGGAGTGGGTTGGGGCAGACGGGGTCAAAGCACTGGTGGTGGCTGCTACTCTCCCCTGGCCAATCAGAAGTGACCGTAGGGAATGTAAAAATGACTCGATCGCAGCGGGAGGGATATCTGGCCCTGCCTTTTGGGCTGGGGCTGTGGGATCCTTTCACTGGTTATCCTTCCAGGGATTCTTACAGTCTTTTCTCCAGTGACCATCTTTCCCAAACCCATAACAATTTAACCTAGCCTGGGAGGGACGGTTCCCCTCCTGGTGCCACTCTTTCTTACTCTGGCTCTCAGGTTTAACGTCATGGACTCTTCCCTTGGGTTGGAGTGCCTCGATACCCCTTAGGTTTCTAAAGGCTTCTGTGAGCTGGCGGATCACTGCTTCTTCGGTGGTCTGGGGGTTTCGGGGGTCAAACCAAGCCACGACCTCAGCTTGGATCTGGGGTAGGCTGTTTGTCAAAAGACAATGGAGCCAGTGGGTCAATTGGACTGGGTCCAGTGCTGCCCGCCCTGGCATTCCTGGGCATGCGCTCTGGTAGACTGGTCACAGCCTGTCTGCGTACGCCTGTGGGACTCCCCTGGGAGCTGCACCGTTCTTTCTACCCGGGCGAACGGACTACCATCATTGAGTCCCATGGCATCCAATATCTCATTCTTGAGACCCTCATAATCCCTCTGCCCCCTTTTGCACTCGCCAGATATGGCCTGGAGGAGATCACCTGCCAGGGAAAACAGCAGAATTTTTGCTTGCTCTGCTTCATCGCAGTCATTTACACAAGCTGCCTGCTCTATCTCCCCAAAGTGTAGAGAGGGGTCTCCCTTTTTAGTGAGCTTGGGGATGTGGCTAACCATGTCCCTGAGCTGGTGGGTGCCATACGGCACCACAAACTGATTCTGGATGGCCCCTGGGTCATCTTCATCAATGGGCAGACAGTAGCTCCGTTGCTGGAGGGGGTACACTGGTCCTGGTCCCGGCCTATCTAACGGGGCCTGCTGCACTTCCTCTACCACCTCATCCTCCACCCCCCTTTGCTGCCAGAGCTCCTGAAAGCTCGGAGCCGTTGGTGCCAGTGGTGGGACCTCTGATTCCCTGACCAACCTTTTCCTGGGTGTAGCCTGTGGGACGGTTTTATTTGGGTTGCCATTAAAATCCGACTGACCTGTTTTCAGGCTGATAAGACATATCATCCACTTTGCCCTCTTTAAAGCCATATTCAGGCAGCACGGTGGCATAGTGGTTAGCACTGTTGCCTCACAGTGCCAGGGACCCGGGTTCAAATCCGTCCTCGGGTGACTGTCTGTGTGGAGTTTGCACATATCCCCGTGTTTGCGTGGGTTTCCTCCGGGTGCTCCGGTTTCCTCCCACAGTCCAAAGATGTGCGGGTTAGGTTGATTGGCCATGATAAAAATTGACCCTTAGTGTTAGGGGGGATTAAATACGTGGGGTTACGGGGATAGGGCTTGGGTGGGATGGCTGTCGGTGTAGGGACCGGGTGCTAGGGTTTGGATGATCAGCCATGGTCTCGTTGAATGGCGGAGCAGGCTCGAAGGGCCGAATGGCCTACTCCTGCTCCTATCTTCTATGTCTATGTTTCTATGTTTCAAGCTTTCTATCTCTTCCCTACAGGGACCATGATCTGCTGCCTCAAACCCTTGCTCGCAGGCCGGCTTATATGCTGCCTTTACCTCCCTAACATTTTCCTCTTGCTCTTTTACTGCTTGTATGAGGCGGGCATTCTCATCCCACACCCTCATCTCATTGCTCTTGGCCTCTGCAATGAGGCACTTCAGGTACTCTGACTCGTGCCTCGTGTGGCTTTTGCCCTCATTAAACTGGACCACCAGGCGCTCTATCTTGGCCTGGTATTCTTCAACCTCCCTTTCCCTATTCCAACTCTCTGCTCTAGAATCCCTAAGCCTGCGGGTAACTTCCCCAAGCCTGCGGGCACCTAACCACAAACAGACCAGTGGGATAAAAAGAAAACCAATAAGTGCTGCTCTCTCCAGATCCAAACCACCACCTGCTACATTGCACACTGTTGCCGACGCTCCTACCACAGTTGCCATTTTGTAGAAATGGGGTTATAATCTGGGGTTATAGTCTCTGTCCAGTCAGAAGTATCTGAGCTGCTCCAGAGCCCCATGCGGTTTCGAATCACTACCTTTATCTGGTTCTGACCGCCGGACTTATTCAGTTGCAATGTTGACAAAACGAGACTCGTGGTTGGGTGCAAAGAAGACCAGTATTTATTGAAATAAAAAGAAATAAATTGAAAATAATCACTAAAGCACACCTATGCTAAATACAGCACTTTTACTCAATACAACACTCTTTTATTTAATACAGCACTTTTACCTATTGTGGCACACTTTTACTTAACACAATACACTCTTTTACTTAATACAGCACTTTTACCTAGTGCAGCACTCTTTTACTTACTACAGCACTTTTACCTAGTGCAGCACTTTTACTTAATAGGGGAGGAGAAAACGGACACAACGAGGGAAAATTGACTAAAATCACAATTTTAACAAAATCCCCTTAATACCCACCCCTAATACCTATCTTAGTTGCCTTGTAATGGGCCAGAAAATTTATGCTCACCAGTGAAATGCCTGCTCCGTGCCCCTGCGGTCTGTATTCTTCACCGCCCTGAAGTAGAGATACCCCCGTATTTAAAAGTAACTGCTGGTATTCCACTTCTTTTGGGCGGGCTTGCTGAGCTGTTCTTCTGTAGGCATGACACAGAGGCAAGGCGGCAGAGAGAGAGAGATGGCTTCCTGAGAGGCTATCTATATACCCCAATTGGGAGCCAAAATCTTCGCGCCCAAATCCAGATGTCTCTGGGCTATACAAAAGGGAATTGATCTCTCCCAATTGACTGGGATGGGTTTTCATGTATTCCCCATTCATTGACTGGTTTGAATAAAGCTGTCTGGCCTAGAAATTCAGTTGGGCACGCCAGCCGTTAGCGCCTTAGGAGGAGTAGATCTCGAGCGCTAGGCGCTTAGCGCCCGGGCGCAGCGCGATCTGCGCCTCGCCCCAACTTCAGTACACATTTAGCGCCGGCACAAAGTCTTAGCGCGCGCCCTGCTGCGCGCGCAGATCATGATGTCATTTACTAGTGCAACGCCCTTTGTGCGCCCCGAACCAGAACTTCACTCGCGCCGCCCCATTGTGCACCGGGCGGCCCGAACGACTGTGAAGTGGAACGGTACACAGCCGAGGCGGGCCGCGGGGAGCGCTAATTAAAGGGCACTTACCCTGCACTATAAAGGGCAGCCACTTTGCAGCATTCACTCTTGTGCAACGGTTTTTTGGAGAGAGACCAAGGAGGAGAGCTTACTGGTTTGGACCATCACTAGTACAGGTATTTTTGGCTCAGGCCAGAGCTTAGCAATTATCTTTGCCTTCATTGAGAGCTCATTGTTTCCCAGCACGTAATGGGGGCTGCATTGGGTGCCAACGCTGACTTTCAGCCTTAAGCCAGAAGGGCTTACAGACGCCGTGAGAGAGTGGCAGCCCTGGCTAGACGCAGAGGGTGCAACAGGCGTCGCCAACTGAGGCCTTACCCACCCAGGGTATACCGCCAGCAGTCCTCCTATCTGACCATGTCTGCCGCGATGTGTGTAAGGAGGCTGCGATTCAGAAGGGAGGTGGTTGCAGACATCTGCCAGCTGCTGCAGAGAGATCTGCAGCCACAGCTGATGCGCAGGACGTCTCTGTCGGTGGCAGTGAAGGTGACGGTGGCTCTCAACTTCTATGCCACCGGCTCCTTCCAATCCGCTGCTGGGGACATCGCTAACATCTCCCAGTTCGACCCTGGACAAGCAGCAGCGGCGTGCAGTGGGATTTGCAAGAATAGCGGGCTTCCCCATAGTGCAGGGCGCCATTGACTGCACGCATGTGGCTTTGCGGGCACCTCTGCAGCATGCCGAGGATTACCGCAACCGGAAGGGCTACCATTCCCTCAATGTACAGCTGGTGTGTGACCACAGGCAGCGCATCCTAGCTGTCAATGCCCACTTTCCAGGCAGCAGCCACGATGCCTTTATCCTGCGACAGACAACTGTGGCTGACATGTTCCAGGCACAGCCTCACCCAAGAGGATGGCTTATCGGGGACAAAGGCTATCCTTTGTGTACCTGGCTCATGACCCCGCTCCGCGCGCCCACGACCCCTGCTGATGAGGCATACAACGAGAGCCATCAAGCGACTAGAAACATCATAGAACAAACAATCGGCATCCTCAAGCAATGGTTCCGCTGTCTCGATCGCTCCGGGGGAGCCCTCCAGTATTCGCAGGACCGAGTCTCCCAATTCGTCGTCGTTTGCTGCATGCTGCAAACAAACATCCAATTCTCGGCCTCAAAAAACAAACACAACTGGCCACACATTCGACTTTTTGGCCCGCTTGGGCGATGCCTTGGCCATCTTTGTGTGGCCCCTGCCCGCCCTGCTGCTTCTCCTCAAAGTAAGGCCATTGGCTGCTGCAAGGCTGGGGGCAGGCTCCAGAGGGGCACATGTCGTGACGGCAGATGCCCTTGGGGGTCGGCCTAGTCGAGGTCTGGCCGTCGAGCGGGCGGCTGTTGAATGCTGCAGCTGTGGCTGGCCAGCATCAGTCGCTGCAGCAACTCCTGGCAGCTCCACTGGGGGAGTGGCAGTGGCGGCTGGAGGAATGGGGGCAAGCTGGCGGATGGCAGGTGCTCGCTGGTCGCCTGAGAAACTGGCACTCGCCCGGGCCAGCACTGCAGCATGCGCACCAATCTGCCGAGGGACAGATCGCTGTGCTGCTGCAGCGCGCCGGGTGCCCTGGCGATGCCTGGCTGACACACCGAGTGTGGCAGCAGTGAGTGCCCGTGTTGACCTGTTCAGTGACCTCATCAGAGCACCCAGTGACTGCACGGCACCACTGATCTGCTGCCCACTCGCTGCCTGAGCTGCCCCGAATGCCACCAAACTGATGGCCTGTGAGGCCCTGACGTCGGTGACACTCCGAGAGAGGGACTCGATGGCCTCAGGCAACCGTGCCACTACCCCCATGAGCTCCGTCTGCCAGCGCTCTGAGTCCGCGGACATGTCCTCGAGACGTTCCATCTCCTTGGCGAAGGCCATCTCCGGACTGGAGGCCGGACTCTCCCTCTGGGGAGAAGGCCGCCGAGCTGGCCGACCCTTCCTGCGTTGCTGGAGGCCGCTGGGCCCAGCAATTGGACTCCCCTCCGACCCTTCCCCCCTCTGGGGAGAAGGCCATCGAGCTGGCACCCCCTTCCCGCGTTTCTGCAGGCCGCAGGTCCCATGAGCTCCCCTCCCCTCTGACACTTCCGCGACGTTCCCCTCCAGGGAAGACGTGTCCCCTACATTGGCATGGGTTGCCACGGCTGAGGGTTCCCCTGATGGGCCGCCTTCCTCTTGCTCCTTCTCCTCCTCCTCCTCTGAGGGGTTGTCACTGGCAAGTTCAGGGACCTCCTCCTCACCATCTGAAACCAGGAAGGCACAAGAGTAGCTTTAGAGTGAGGAGAGGGCGTCAGCGAGGGATGCATGAGTGGTGGCATTCAGCGCATTGGTCGGACAGTGGCAAAGGATGTAGATCTGATGCGCAAGTGGGACGAGAGAGGTCCAAACGTGGATGTCCTTACCATTGGTGCCCAGAACAGGGTCGGCATCTCCACATGCAACAGGGCCAATCACCCGGGCACCCATGATGCGCTCCACGCGATGTTGAAGCTCGGTGAGCGGCTGGATCTGGGGTCGGCCTCCCCCGGTCGCAGTCCGGCTCTTCCGATTATTAGCCAGCTTGGCCTGCAAGAGAAAGGACGGCCTCTAAGTACAGTGTGTCGCCCTGATCTTGTGTGCACTGCCTCCCATGGTGGAATAGCCTGGCCAGTGTGTCGCCCTGATCTTGTGTGCACTACCTCCCATGGTAGAAGAGCCTGGCCAGTGTGTCGCCCTGATCTTGTGTGCACTGCCTCCCATGGTGGAAAAGCTTGGCCAGTGTGTTAAGTGCAGAATGTGCAATTGATGTTCATGCCTGTTCCATAGCTGCTGGATGAGGGCTGGCCATTAGGGCTTTCAGGTCCCTTTGCCCATAATGTGAGGTGCACATGCAAGGATGAGGAGGTCACTGGAAAGGGTACTCACCCTGACAATCCGCGTGAGGTCATTAAACTTTTTGCGGCATTGGACACCGGTCCTGGGGACCTCGCTGTTGGCTGACACCTTGCTGGCGACATGCCTCCAGGCTCTCTGGTAGGCATGGAGCGGCGCCCTCCTGCCATTGTCCGGGTACAAAATATGGCGCCTCTTCTCGACACCACCAACCAGCACACTCAGATCACGCTCTGAGAAGCGCTGCGCTCGTTCACGGGCCCTCTGCATGGCTTCAGGTGCTATTTGGGTCCAGCAGCAGTGTTCAGGCCTAGCTCGAGGGCTCCACTATCCAGGGCGTGGCAGCAGACAAAGTCGACCCTTCCCCCTTAAGAGCTGGCCGGCGCCAGGGTGTCTGCTGTCAATCACGAGATGTCCGCACCTGTGCTGTGCCTGGCCTGGGCACTCTCGCTCAGCACCTCCGGCTTAGCGCCTAAAGAGAGGCATCCAGCACCAGTTTTAGCGCTCGAGCAAACTCTTAGGGCGAAGCTAATGAATATCGCAGAAGTGGCCTCAATTTGGCGGCGGGCGCAAACTTTAGCGGCCGCCCGACTTTAACGCCCCAAAAGTGGCTACAATGAATTTCTAGGCCTCTAAGTTTGAAAAAATACCTGTCTGTTTCTTTAAGTGCTGAGTAAACAGCCCTTGGATGTTAGTGTAAACAAATCCAATTGTCCTGCAGTCCCGCCCAACTGCAATTGATTGACAGTCTCAAGTACTTAATCTCTTTGTCAACATTGTAGAGGGGTCTGTAAACAAACAACCCCTTTGTCCTGTGGTTTGAAACTTCCTGAACTGCAGTTGACTGACAGTTTAAATACCTCATTACTTCAGAGGTTGGTTTTTTTTTCAAATCCTTTGCAGACACACAAGCAGGCTGTCCTTTTGTCACCAGTCACGAGGTCTGACAGCCATCTTTGATTTTCCTTTCACATACACACAGGCTGTATTGGGTCTTTTGCCACGAGGCCGGACAGCCATTTTGATACCCTGTATTTTTAAAGGTATATTCTACCCAGGTTTTCTTTAATCAAAAATATAGTCTTCAGAGCTGTAGAGATTTTCAAAATTCTTGCGAAACCTTACAAGTGTCAGCTCTGCGGATTTTCTGAACTCGATTGTGTCAGTGCTGTGCATTCTCTGAACACGATATTGTCAGCGCTGTGCAGTCTCTGAACTCGATAGTGTCAGCATTGTGCATTCTCTGCATTCTAAAGTGTTAGCGCTGTGCATTGTCTTCACTCGATAGTGTCAGCAATGTGCAGGCTCTGAACTCAATAGTGTCAGTGTTGTGTATTCTCTGCACTCTAAAGTGTTAGCGCTGTGCATTCTCTGAACTCGATAGTGTCAGCGTTGTGCATTCTCTGATCACAATTGTGTCAGCACTGTTTATTCTCTGAACCTGACAGTGTCAGCACTGTGCTTTCTCTGAACTTGATAATGACAGTGCTGAGCATTCTTTGATCTTGATAGTGTCAGTGTTCTGCATTCTCTGAACTCAACAGTGTCAGTGCTGTGCATTCTCTGAACTCGATAATGTCAGTGCTGTGTATTCCCTGAACTCAACAGAGTCAGTGCTGTGCGTGCTCTGGACTCAATAGTGTCAGCGCTGTAAGTTCTCTGAAGTCGATAGTGTTCATGCTGTGCATTCTCTGAATTTGATAGTGTCAGCGATGTGCATTCTCTGTAATCGACAGTGTCAGTGCTGTGGGTTCTCTGAACTTGATATTGTCAGCACTGCGTGTTCTCTGATCTCAATAGAGTCAGCGCTCTGCATTCTCTGCACTCGATTGTGTCAGCACTGTGTGTTCTCTAAACTCGATAGTGTCAAAGCTATGCATTCTCGATAGAGTCAGCGCTGTGCATTCTCTGAACATGATAATGTCAGCGTTGTGCATTCTCTGAATGCGATAATGTCAGAGCTGTGTATTCCGTGAACCTGATTGTGGCAGCGTTGTGCTTTCTCTGAATTTGATAGTGTCAGCGTTGTGCATTCTCTGAACTCGATTGTGTCAGCGCTGTTTATTCCCTGAACCTGACAGTGTCAGCGCTGTGCTTTCTCTGAACTTGATAATGTCAGTGCTGAGCATTCTTTGATCTTGATAGTGTCAGCTCTGCGGATTAACTAAACTTGATATTGTCAGGGCTGTGCCGTCTCTGAACTCGATAGTGTCGGCATTGTGCATTCTCTGCACTCTGTAGTGTCCCTGCTGTGCAGTCTCTGCACTCTAAAGTGCTTGTGCTGTGCATTCTCTGAACACGATATTGTCAGCGCTGTGTATCCTCTGAACTTGATAGTGCCAGCGCTGTGCATTCTCTGAACACAATAGTTTCAGTGTTGTGCATTCTCTGAACTCGATAGTGTCAGTGCTGTGCATTCTCTGAACTCAATAGTGTCAAAGAAATGCATTCTCTGATCACGATAGAGTCAGCGCTGTGCATTCTCTGAACATGATAGTGTCGGCGCTGTGCATTCTCTGAACTCGATAGTGTCAGTTATGTGCATTCTCTAAACTCAGAAGTGTCAGTGCTGTGCATTCTTTGGACATGATAGTGTCAGTGCTGTGTATTCTCTGTACTCAATAGTGTCAGTGCTGTGCATTCCCTGACGTCAATAGTGTCAGCGCTGTGCATTCTCTGAACCCAACAGTGTTAGCGCTGTGCCTTCTCTGAACTTGATATTGTCAGTGCTGTGCATTCGCTGAACTCGATAGTGTCAGCGCTGTGCATTCTCTGATCTCGACAGTGTCAGCGCAGTGCATTCACTGTACTCAACAGTGTCAGTGCTGTGCATTCTCTGCACTATATAGTGTTACCGCTGTGCATTCTCTGAACTTGATAATGTCAGCACTGTGCGTTCTCTGAACTCGATAGTTTCAGTGCTGTGCGTTCTCTGAGCTCGATAGTGTCAGTGCTGTGCATTCTCTGAACTTGATAATGTCAGCGCTGTGCGTTCTCTAAACTCGAGAGTGTCAAAGAAATGCATTCTCTGATCTGGAAAGAGTCAGCGCTGTGCGTTCTCTGAACACGATAGTGTCAGTGCTGTGCATTCTCTGAACTCGATAGTGTCAGTTCTGTGCATTCTCTAAACTCAGTAGTGTCAGGGCTGTGCATTCTGTGAACACGATAGTGTCAGTGGTGTGTATTCTCTGTACTCGTTAGTGTTGTTGCGTTTGCAATGATAATCCAGAAACCATAAGCAGAGTTCAGTTCATGTTGCTTTTTTAATGGCTGCCACACACACACACTTCCAGGCAAAAGCAATCGAATACCTATACACAATACAATGATAACAGCACTATCAAACTCCATGTGCTCAGGCCAAGGCAATCGAGTACCTATCAACAATGTCAGACATAACATTCCTCCCCCCTCACAGAATTTCAAACATGAAATGTAGTGACCAAGTCCTGTAGGTGGCCAGGGCGAGAGCGTGTGCGAACAGGCCGAGGTGTGGACTGGTGAAGAGCAGGCCGAAGTGGGGACTGGTGAGGTGCAGGCTGAAGCACAATATGTGCTTGAGGGTTGGCTGGCTGAGCCACATGTGCATCCCGCCACTCTGTGGGTAAGGCTTGGGGATTCGGTCCATATAATCCCACATCAGTGGGTGCTGGCACCTTCCGAAAGCGGCTGGCATGCCACCGAGAGCCGTCAGTGAGGCAGAAAGTGGCTGGTCCAAGTTAGCGGCTGATTTGGAGAGGGGAGGACCAGAAGGACGCCATCTTATTGTTGCGGTGAGGCCTGCGGACTCTGACTCAATAGGAGACTGGGATGTTGGGCGCCTTAGCCCTCTTCGACTGGTCGAAGCGGAGTTTCATCTTCTCCTGCTGTCTAATGACTGTGGCTTGAGCCGGTGCAGCAGGGCTCTGAGCTAGCGAGGGGCGGAGCCTGCCAAGGGGCAGCATGAGCTCACGGCCTAGCATGAGGGATGTGGGTGAGACCCCTGTAGTGGAATGCTGGGAGGCTCTGTAATGCAGCAGTGTGTGGAGGAGGGCCTTGTCAAACGCACACCCCTGGGATAGGTGTGCTCTGAGGCCATTTTAAAATGCTCCACCCCCCCATTTGACTTGGGGTGGTAGTACGCTGTGCATATGCAACGGATGCCCTTGCTCTCAAGGTAAGAGGAGAGTTCCAAAGAGACCATTTGGGGGCCTTTGTCTGTAGTGATGGCCTTTGGATGCCCTCAGCGGGAGAAGAGTGACTCAAGGATATCAATGATGACCCGAGAGGTGACGGAGCCCACGGCAGTGACCTCTGGCCATTTTGAGTGCAGGTCATAGGTCACCACTAGGAACCGTTGATGGTGGGGGACACCATGGATCTCCCCGCAGACGTCCAGCTGCAGGTGCTCCCAGGGCTGAAAGGGCCAGGCAAGGTGTTGCAGGGGTGGAGGGGCTTGGTGGCCAGTCTTGCCACTTACAAGGCAGACTGCACAGTCCTTGACCAGGGCCTCAATTTCCCTATCGATACCCGGCCACCACATTAGGTCTCGGCATCGTTGTTTGAGCTTCACTATACCCAAGTGGCCCTCATGCACCATGGATAAAACACGCGCACGAAGGGCACTTGGGACCACAGTGCAGAGCTCACGTGCAACACAGGAGTCATTCCAGCAGGAGAGCTCCTCTTTAATGCTGGAGTAGGCAGACAGTTCCTCAGGCACCTTGCGAGGCCAGCCATCTCTGATGAAGGTGCACAACTGGGAGAGGGACGGATCCTGTTCAGAGGCCTCTTTGAGCTCCTGGAGAGAGACTGTGGTTTGGAGAGGTGTGTGCAGCATCTGGACGATATCCTGTTCCACATGGTCAGACCCGACGAGTGGGGCTGGGGCAGAGACAGTGCGGGAGAGCAGATCTGCAACAACATTGTCACATCCCGGTGTGAACTGGAGACTGAAATTGTATTGGCGGAGGCGGTCAGACGAGTGGTGTAGACGCAGTGTTCTGTGGCCCATGCCGGATGTCGACAGCAGGGCAGTGAGAGCCTGGTGATCGATTCGCAGGGTGAAGGCACGGCCATACGTGTACAGGTGCCACCGCTCACATGCCCAGACGCACCCCAGCACCTCACGCTCGCCTACTGAGTACTTCTGTTCGGTGGGGCTAAGGGCTCGGGAGGCAAAGGCGATTGGTTTCTCCACTCCATTCTGTATCTGCGATAACACCACCCCCACAGCTGCAGCGGACGCGTCTCAGGTGACGAGGGTGAGGCTGGTGATGTCAAAGTGAGCCAACACTGGAGGCGCCGTGAGCTGTGATGTGAGGAGGCGAACAGCTTCTGTACAGGCTTGTGACCACACCCAGGGCTCATCCTTTCGCAGGAGCTGGCGCAGTGGGGCTGTGGTGGCTGAGTACTGGGGCAAAAACTTCAGGTAGTACCCAGTCATGCCAAAGAAGGAGGCAACCTGTGCTGCAGAGCTGGGTTCTGGGATGCTGTGAATGGCATCCACGTTTGACTGGAGTGGGGATATACAGTCAGCCGACAACCGAAACCCCACAAATTCAATCTCTGAAACAGCAAAGACACACTTTTCGCCATTCAGTGTGAGCTTGTGTTTTGCTAGAGCCGTGAAAACAATGTGAAGGCGTTCATCGTGAGTGGAGGTCGAGGGCCCATGCACGACGGTGTCATCCAGGTAGATGGCCACCCCAGGAATGCCCGCGAGCACAGAGGACATCACCTTTTGGAAGCAGCTGGGTGCAGAGCTAAGTCCAAATGGTATCCTGGTGTACCAAAAGACGCCAGCATGTGTCACAAAAGCAGTGAGGTCCCTGCTGCTGGGGTGGAGGGGAACCTGTAGATAGCCCTGTTGAAGGTCCAGTTTTGAGAACAGGATGGAACCATAGGACTGTGCTGTGAGTTCCTCTGACGTGGGCAGTGGATATTTGTCAGGGATTACAGCCTTATTCACTGCTCGAAGGTCGACACAGACGCGTAGGCCATCTGACTTTTTTGTTGCGACCACCAGGTTGGAGACCCATGGGGAGGCATCAACTGGTTCGATGATGCCAGCTTCCAGTAGCTGCTTTAGTTCAGCTGTGACCCCGTCACGGAGAGCAAGCGGGATGCAGCGCAGTGGCTGAATGACAGGGGTAACGGTGGAGTCAACCATGGGCTGGTGTGTGAAGGCAGTCAGGCAGCCCAGGCCCTTGAAGAGTGCTGGCCATGTTTGGCGCCACGGTGAGGCGGCGTGCAGAATTGCAGACCCGCCGGTGTCCAAGAGAGAAAAACCCAGGTCAGTGAAAAGATCCAGTCCCATCAGGTTAGCTCCTTGGCGTGCCACATGAAAACAAAAATCTGGCAAAACTTTTGTTCCATAGCGTACAGTGAGGTTGACTGAGCCCACTAGTCCAATTTTCGAATTAACATAGCCGCAAAGGGCAGTGGAGGGCGCAGAGAGTGGCAGGGAGCTGAAAAAGCATTTGAATGTGTGCACATTCAGCAGTGAGACAATGGCACCAGTATCCAATAACAGAGGGATGCACACATCATTCAGGTTAATTGTGCATGACTTGAAAGCCACTACTGGCCCAGAGCTCACGTTGTGAATTATAGGCCAACTGCTTGAGGACTGAGAGTGTTCATCTGTAGCAACAGGGGCAGAGCGGCAGACCTTGGCAAAGTGATTTTGTTTTCCACAATTGCGACAGGCTTGGCCGCGCGCAGGGCAATTCTGCACTCTGGTAGCATGTGAACGAGATCCGCAGTTTCCACACTGTTGCCGCGGTAGCGCACTTTTCTGCCGCCGCGCAAGCATTACAGTGTCAAGGCTGTCGGGGCCGAGGGCACCGTCACTGGGTGTGTGTGCCAGTTTTGCTGCACATTCGGCTGCAGACTCCACTTGAAAGGCAATGTAGACTGCCTGTGACAACGACAGATCGTCAGACTCGAGTAACAGTCTTTCACGCACTCTCACATTGTTGGTGTGCTCTATTAGTTGATCACGCACCATCCCGTCTTGTAGCGCACCGAACTTGCACGAGCTAGCTAACCCCTCAAATTAGTCACGTATTGATGCACCGACTCGCCGGGAAGTTGGTGACGCTGTCTAAAAATGAATCACCGCAGGAGGGCACTTTGTGGGGCAGAGAAGTGTGTGCTTAACAGAGCCACAGCCACATCATACGTTTGAATTGAGTCTGCTGTGCATAATGTCCCAAGAACACGCTGGCCCTCCGCTCCCAAGCAATGGGATAACAGTGCCTTTTTCCGAGCCGTACTCACAGTTTCTAGTCCAAGAGCAATGAGGTAGGTTTCAAAGGACTGTAACCAGTGAACCCATGGGATCGAGGGCTCATCTGGTAGTGCAAGGTGGTGGAAGAGAGATTTCAGCCATCCTTGTCGCCAAATGCTGCGTTTGCAAAGATAATCCAGAGACCGTAAGTAGAGTTCAGTTCGTGTTGCTTTTCTAATGGCTACCACACACACACAAATGTTGCGTTTGCAAAGATAATCCAGAGACCGTAAGTAGAGTTCAGTTCATGTGGCTTTTTTAATTGGTGCCACACACACACACTGCCAGGCAAAAGCAATCAAATACCTGTACACAATACAATGATAACAGCACTATCAAACTCCATGTGCTCAGGCCAAGGCAATCGAGTACCTATCACCAATGTCAGACATAACAAGTGTCAGTGCTGTGCATTCCCTGAACTCAATAGTGTCAGTGCTGTGCATTCTCTGAACTCAACAGTGTTAGCGCTGTGCCTTCTCTGAACTCGATATTGTCAGTGCTGTGCGTTCGCTGAACTCGATAGTGTCAGCGCTGTGCGTTCTCTGATCTCGACAGTGTCAGCGCAGTGCATTCTCTGTACTCAACAGTGTCAGCGCTGTGCATTCTCTGCACTATATAGTGTTACCGCTGTACATTCTCTGAACTCGATATTGTCAGAGCTGTGCGTTTTCTGAAATCGATTGTGTCAGCGCTGTGCATTCTCTGAACATGACAGTGTCAGCGCAGTGCTTTCTCTGAACTCGATAATGTCAGTGCTGAGCATTTTTTGTACTTGATAGTGTCAGCGTTGTGCATTCTCTGCACTCTAAAGTGTTAGCGCTGTGCATTCTCTGAACTTGATATTGTCATGGCTGTGCAGTCTCTGAACTCGATATTGTCAGCGTTGTGCATTCTCTGCACCCTGTAGTGTCCCCGCTGTGCATTCTCTGAACTCAGTAGTGTCAGTGCTGTGCATTCTTTGAACTCGATAGTGTAAGTGCTGAGCATTCTCTGAACTGAATAGTGTCAGTGCTGTGCATTCTCTGAACTTGATCGTGTCAGTGCTGTGTATTCTCTGTACTTGATAGTGTCAGTGCTGTGCATTCCCTGAACTCAATAGTGTCAGCGCTGTGCATTCTCTGAACTCGACAGTGTCAGCGCTGTGCTTTCTCTGTACTCAACAGTGTCAGCACTGAGCATACTCTGAACCTGATAGTGTCATTACTCTGTATTCTCTGAACTCGTTAGTGTCAGTGCTGTGTATTCCCTGAACTCGATAGTGACAGCACTGTCTAGTCTCTGAACTCAATAGTGTCAGCGCTGTGCACTCTCTGAACTTGATCGTGTCTGTAGGGTTCTCAAAATTCCCACATTCCCCAAAAGTTATGGCTGAAGGGGCCCTTAATGGACAAGGTACTGAAAAGGGTACCCAAAATGGCTTCTGAAACCTCGTGACCAATACCGACAGGATTATAAAAGCAAGGTCCTGCAAAAGGCAAGCCCTGAAACGATACCTAATGTGCATGGATCTGTGAAAGACTTTGTGAAGCCAAACAGCTAGGTACGCACAGAATATGCATTCTTCATCTTGGAACAGATCAAGTCAGAATGGGCCTAATCTTGAGGCCATTAAGTTTCTGCATACATAATCGGTAACAGATCAACCTGGCCACCGAGCCAGGAAAAGACGATTAAGTTTCATAAATAACAATCAGCCAGGATATCGCAGCCATTAAAGCAGGAGATAACCGCCCCAGAAGCCGTTAAAGTAAATGACTGTAATCAGTTTAGACGAGCCCGCCAAAAGTTAGACAAAGAATTGACCTGATTTGGCGCACAGATAAGGGGTGAAGAACCGGGTATAATTGTAGGCCCACTGGTAGCCAAGGTCTCTCTTCTCTCTTGCCTCTTGCTCAGCCTCTTGACTGCTCCCTTGCCTCTTGCCGAGGATGCCCATTACAACACCGGGGACCAAACGGGTAAAAGGACGAAACCGAATCGAGCATGCACAGGACACACAGGCCGCAAACGGGCAGACGAAACGAGATGAAATGAACAGTAAAACCGATAGGCAGAGAAGGGCAGCGAAAGAGAAATTTTGGGGGATAAACGGCCTAATTATAAGCTGGCATTTGAAGCATGGATAGTAAAGTCAATTAAGAATAAGCTGGCGTCTGAAGCTTGGGTAGTAAAATCAAATCGACGGTAAAGACCGCCAACTGAGCCCCAAGCGCAACAAAACCATTGGCGACCAAACCGCCAGAAGAAAAAGACCCATCGCGAGAAATTACCCAACGAAGACGTTAATGGAGGAAAGGAGGGTGCTTCGCACAAACAACTCCATCGCTGCGCCCTGTGACCACATGATGACGACCAACCCCAAAGGACAACAAGAGCGAACCCCAAAACCAGAAGCAGTTAAATCAACAGGTTTCGAATTGGTGAGCACAAATCCCTGGCCCCTCATAGCTTAATCTAGTTAGGTATTGGGGATGGGATAAGGGTAAGGGGATTTTTAATGGCCCAGAAATTTGGGTCGGGGGCTTCCCGCGGGTGCAAGCCCCCGACCTACACTTACCTAGCACGCTGGCAGTTGTGCCCTGGGCCTGCGTGGAATTCCTCTCCGGGGCCTGGCCCAGAGGCCGGCACGCTGTGCTTGCGTGTCCCAGGGGCATAGTTAGTGCGATGCGTCCCCTGGGATCACGTGAGCCATGGGCAGCCAATCGGAGGAGGGAAAAGCCCACTTATAAGATTGGCAGAAAGACCTGTCAAAATGTATGAATGCTGAGGGCCCAAAAGAGTAGTTAACCTTCAAATAATTTTTTTTTTAAATCACACTTTTTAAATAAACTATAAATTACATTAAATAACTATTTTAAACAATAATTTAAATTTTTGAAAAAAATAATTTTATTAAAAAACGCAGCTAAAAATAAACTTACCTTGCTTTAAAGTATTTAAAAATAATAAACCTGTGGAAAAAATGTTTTAATTTTAATTAATTGACCACTTACCTTTGAAAATGCAATCCTTACGCCTGGTTTTTACATTTCTAAAATCTAAAGACTTACTCTCACGGAAAAACATTTAAAAAAAATGTAAGTTCAAAGCGCACGTGCAGACTCCTGCGCGCACGCGTTCGACCTCTGAACCCCTTCGTTCAGAAGATCGGAAGTGCCGGTTTCCCGTGCATGCGTAGTGCATGCAAGAAACTGGCACTTCCATCGGGTGCACGCGTGAGTACCCCATGCGTACTCACGCGTTGGGACCCGAATTTCTGGGCCAATGTGTTTGTTCCCTCGATGTGCCATGTGTTCCTCATTCCCAAATAAGTGTAATTGTATATGCCTGTACTTAGTCCAGTAATTCTCAGTAGGATTGTGTTTTATTGAGCCTTTAATAAAAATTGCGGTTTTCTTACACCAAACCACCAGTCTACAACTGGGTTGTCTCGAACCCAGGGGTGTGGGAGCGATTCGAACGGCTCAGAGACAGTCAGGGGGGGAGTTGACTGGGCACACCCCAACCCACTACATTTCAGCGCTGTGCATTATCTGAACTCAATTGTGTCAGTGTTGTGCATTCTCTGAACTCGATATTGTTAGTGCTGTGAATTCTCTGAACTCGATAGTGAAATTGCTGAGCATTCTCTGAACTGAAAAGTGTCAGTGCTGTGCATTCTCTGAGCTCGATAGTGTCAGTGCTGTGTATCCTCTGGACTCGATAGTGCCAGTACAGTGCATTCCCTGAACTCAGTACCGTCAGCGCTGTGCATTCTCTAAACTCGACAGTGTCAGCGCTGTGAATTCTCTATACTCAGCCTTGTCAGCGCTGAGCATTCTCTGAACTTGATAGTGTCAGTGCTGTGTATTCTCTGAACTCGATAGTGTCTGCGATGTACATTCTTTGAATTCGATAGTGTCATCGCTGTGTATTATCTGAACTCGATAGTGTCAGCGCTGTGCATTCTCTGAACTCGACAGTGTCATTGCTGTGTATTCTCTGAATCCGAACGTGTCAGTGCTGTGCATTCTCTGAACTCGATAGTGTCAGCCCTGTCTATTCTCTGAACTCGATAGTGTCAGCGCTGTGCATTCTCTGAACTCGATAGTGTTAGCGCTGTGCATTCTCTGAACTCAATGGTGTTAGTGCTGTGTACTTACTGAACTCGATAGTGTTAGAGCTGTTGATTCTCCGAACTCGATACTGTCAGCGATGTGCATTCTCTGAACACGACAGTGTAAGTGCTGCTCATTCTCTGATTTCAATAGTGTTGGTGCTGTGCATTCTCTGAACTTGTTAGTATCAGTGTTCTGCATTCTCCACACTCGACAGTGCCAGTGCTGCGCATTCTCTGAACTCGATATTGTCAGTGCTGTGTATACTCTGAACTCAACAGCGTCAGTGCTGTGCGTTTTCTGAACTCAATAGTGTCACCGCTGTATGTTCTCTGAACTCAATAGTGTCCGCGCTGTGCATTCTCTGAATTTGGTAGTGTCAGCGATCTGCAGTCAGTGAAATCGACAGTGTCAGTTCTGTTGGTTCTCTGAACTCGATATTGTCAGCGTGTGTGTTCTCTGCTCTCAATAGAGTCAGCGCTGTGCATTCTCTGCACTCGATATTGCCAGCACTGTGTGTCCTCTAAACTCGATAGTGTCAAAGCTACGCATTCTCTGATCTCGATAGAGTCAGCGCTGTGCATTCTCTGAATGCGATAATGTCAGCACTGTGTATTCTCTGAACCTGATAGTGTCAGTGCTGTGCTTTCTCTGAACTCGATAGTGTCATCTTTGTACATTCTCTGAACTTGATAGTGTCAGCTCTGCGGAATATCTGAACTCGATAGTGTAAGCGCTGTGCATTCTCTGAACTCGATATTGTCAGCGCTGTGCAGTCTTTGAACTCGATAGTGTCAGTGTTGTGCATTCTCTGCATTCTAAAGTGTTAGCGCTGTGCATTCTCTTCACTCAATAGTGCCAGCACTGTGCAGGCCCTGAACTCAATAGTGTCAGCGCTGTGTATTCTCTGAACTCGATAGTGTCAGCGTTGTGCATTCTCTGATCTGGATAGTGTCATTGCTGTGCATTCACTGAACTCAGTAGTGTCAGTGCTGTGCATTCTCTGAACTGGATAGTGTCAGTTCTGTACATTCTCTGAACTCGATAGTGTCAGTGCTGTGCATTCCCTGAACTCAATAGTGTCAGCACTGTGCATTCTCTGAACTTGACCGTGTCAGCACTGTGCATTCTCTGAAGTCGATAGTGTCAGAGCTGTGCGTTCTCTGAACATGACAGTGTCAGCGCTGTGAATTCTCTGAACTCAACTGTGTCAGGGCTGAGCATTCTCTGAACTTGCTACTGTCAGTGCTGTGTATTCTTTGAACTCGATAGTGTCTGCAATGTTCATTCTTTGAATTTGATAGTGTCATTGCTGTCTATTCTCTGAACTCGTTAGTTTCAGCGCTGTGCATTCTCTGAACTTGATAGTGTCAGTGCAGTGCATTATCTGAACTCAATGGTGTTAGTGCTGTGTATTATCTGAACTCGATCGTGTCAGTGCTGTGCATTATCTGAACTTGATATTATCAGTGCTGTGTATTCTCTGAACTTATGTTTTGGTACAAGAAAACTGTGTTTATTAGAGTCACAATAAAATTACACACTTAGATTACTGGAGTAGTTACAGACATTCAAGAGTACACTTAATTACGAATGGCAAACACACGGCACAATGAGGGTAAATTCACATTAATAATCCCCCTACCCTTGTCCCACCCCCAATATCTAACTAAATTGTGCTGAAAGGGGCCAGGGTTTATGCTCACCAATAGGGGTTTCTTGACAGTTCGAATCCTGTCTGTTAAGCCGGTTGCGTTTTTGGGGTTCGCTCTTTGTGTCCATTGGGGCCTGCCGTCGCCACATGGTCCCAGTCTTAGAATCTGCAAAGGTCTTCAGTTGGGTGGAATCCACTGATGTGGTAAGGGCGCAGTTGTGGATTTGTCTGGGTAAGTACCTTCTTTCCTTCGTTAGAAATAGGGAATAAAGTTTTTGTTGGGTACTTTAGCTTGTAGAGTGGAAAACTTTGGGTTTTATTCTTCCGGTGGTGGACTGGGCATCGACTTTTGTTGCGGTTGGGTTTCGGTTGGCGGTCTTCGGTGTCGGCTTGGTCGCGGTGGCCTAGATCATTACCTGTGTAGTGGTAATGCTCTGAAGGTATGGTTTACCCAGCCCTTTGTAACAGCAGTGCTCGTGGTTGCTCTTCGTGTAAGGCTACGGTTGCTGCCTAGTTATCTTCGGTTGAGCCTGCCCCACCGTGTCCCCTCACCGTGATGTTCTTTGAGCCTTCCGGTTGAATGCCCCTATGTCCTGTAAGCTTCTGCCTGTGTCGTGATGCCTTTTCTTTTTGGTTACCGGTGGGCCTACAGTTATACGGCTTTCGAGTTTGTTATCTGCGCTCCAAATCAGGGCTAGTTCTTTGTCTGATTTTGCCGGGCTCGTTATGGTGATTATAGCCATTCACCTTAACTGATTTTTGGCCGGTTGTCCCGTTGATAAATGGTTTTTAATGTCTTGGTGTTTGTTATAATATAAATTGGTATCTTCCTGGCTTGGTAGCCAGTTCGAACTGTAAGAAAATATTTATG
Source organism: Somniosus microcephalus (assembly GCF_052327205.1). Taxonomy (NCBI): domain Eukaryota; kingdom Metazoa; phylum Chordata; class Chondrichthyes; order Squaliformes; family Somniosidae; genus Somniosus; species Somniosus microcephalus. The sequence goes on along the minus strand of NC_140991.1, from coordinate 176,766,356 downwards.
CATAGTCTTGATGGGCTTTAGGTATGTGCAAGATTAATCATTTCCTGAGTTGATTGTTTTAAAGGGAAGAATGCGTGTTCTGTCTCCTTTAGCTGTCTGGTTCATAATAACAAATCAAAGCTGTCTCCCACAGGCCCATGCATGTCAGGTTTTAAGGTTTTGAACTTGACATGCTGTTTGCAGGGTCCTGCTTTAACCTTGCAGGTTTTGCCATGAAGTCCAAAAGCCATTCCCTTTAGGGTACCCTTATCAATAATTTGGGAGATGTGGGAATTTTGAGATTCCTACACACCTCCCTGTGATAATTAAATTCACTTCAAGTATCATACTTACAATGTGAGCAAAATTCTCGACCCTCCATAGTCAATCTTCCCTTTAATTGCCTATCTAATATCCCATGACACATGCATTTCACATTCTTTAAAAATGTAGTGTACATAAGTATACATAGGCAAAATACAGTTATTTTCACACAACCAAGCATGGAGGGGGTACAACACCCTTGCACCACTTGGTACACATACATCTTTATTAAAAATAACACATCAAAGACTTTATTAAAAATTACAAAAACACAAAAAACCTAAAATCTTTATTCAGAAATATAAAAATAAAAAGTTTCAAACAGGTGTATCTCTCTCCACCTTAACATTATGCTTCTTCCAATTCCTTTGGTTTCAGAATACTAGTGTTTTGCCGTTTCCCTTGCACTGAGTGAACAACAGATACAATACTATTCCCAGCTAGCAAACCACGAGGATGTGGGAAGCCATTCTAACCCATGAAGGGACCTCTATGTTTTCAAAAATGTCCGACTAGGGTGGAACTACAATATCCAATATTTTGGCCCCTATTTCTACTGTGTTCTGCTCCAATGTGTAGAAATGTTTTTGTGAAACGTCTACTGCTTTTAGTAACTTGGTAAGATGTTCTGGTAGAGGGGGGATTTTGTAGCCGAAATGTGCTCCATATTTTTGCAGGTTGTTGAAATTTTCTGTTGAAATGAGGTGAACAGTGGAGGGTTCAGGAATGGGGACAATCCGTTCCTGGGCCACTTGGACTTCTGACTCGGGCTTAAAGCAGAAGCTGCTGTCACTTACCAGACACCAGCTATGCTGTCCAAGCTGGTAGTGGGGCGCACTTGTGGTGACACAATATGTCCCACCTCCTATATATGCTACCTGTGGGGGAACACGGTCTTGTGCCATTATCTCCATGGTACAGTTTATAGGTCTTGCACCAGCAGCTTTAAATCTGCACTGTGGTTTAGAATAGGCGGTCAAGTGCTGGGGACACAGTATTATGTGTGCTCCCCGGCTCCGGCACCCCGAGAGGTCAGTACCTGTCATAACGTGCTCCCACTTTATGACATAAGGTGGGACCGCTGTGAAACGGATGTGTGCACCCCCTTGAATGTCTAAAATGTTCTCTACCCTGTATACCGGTGTGGGTCGGGCTGTCCCACCCATGATTGGCATCCTCACAACTCTCCCCATGAGAGTGTGGTTAGAGTGCCCGCAATCTACTGGGACAGGGTTGGCCTCAGAAGCTCACCGGAGTTGACACGGGCTCAAGGAATTCTCAAATGGGTGGATGGCTGTGAGGTGCTTGTTGCTGATCCAGGAGGGGACTAAACCGTGTTTTAAATCCTCCAGGTTTCTGCGGCACTCGCCAAGCAACCATGCCCTGTGCTGTACCCTCGTTCTGTGCAGCCTGATCTGAGGCATTCTTGTCCTCTCTTATGAGGGCATTTACAGTTTTTGCGTGTCTTTCCAGCTCAGCAATGATCTCTTTTAAATGGACCATCATAGCCTGGTCCTCGTGTAACTCTGAGCCTATTATTGTATTTTCATCCATTAAATTTTTTTTGTAATTGTGTTTTTAAGCCGTTTATCTGTGTCTGCAATTCTATATCATCCAGGCTGTTTATAACAGAGGACCCTGTGTTATATGCAGTAAAAACATCATTTCAGGTTCCCCTTCTTTGTCTCCCTGCATTGCTAAAGTACTCAGTGTGTGTATTGTACAGATCTGTTTTGTCTATGTCGGCAAAATCGAACTCGTAGAATTTCCTAAACATTTCTCTTAACAGGGCCTGGTATAGCTGTTCTGTCTCTGCGGGGCACCACTCAGGTAAGTGTACCTCAGTAAGGTTTAAATGCACGGAAGCTACTACATAATGTACCACCTGGTATAGCACCTTTTTGGTCGGCACTAGTACCAGCCCATTCTCTGGTCCCTTGGAGGTGGCAGGGCACTCCTCTCTGTGTGTGCTTGCTGTCTGAATTCTGGGCAGGGGCATTTGGGCGCGTGGCACGAGTTCAGTGGCTTTAACTGGGGCTGGGGATTGTGGGATTATGCAAGTGTGTAGGTGCGAATCCCATTCCACCCGCTTCCCCGTATCCTGCCATGATGCGGAGAAGATGATGGATATGCCCGTGGGGCAGGACCTTTGCGACCCCCACATGCAGACATAAATTGCCTGTTCTGACTCCCACCACTTATCCCAGCACACACTAGTGCCCCCTGGATCCCCTTGACTGTCCAGTATGTTTTGTTCCCTTGCCGTTCCCAGTCAGCTATATGGTCCCCCATGTCTCTGCTCAGCTTCCCGAGCCACCACCACTATCGCAGCGGAAACTGTTCTCTGCAGGTCAGGCACACGCGTTTCCCCTCAGTGACCCCGACCCATGTGGTCACAACCTGTATGCTGGGGCAGGGAAGGGAGGCCTCCCCCCGGTCTGGATGGAGTACCGGGTGGAGTTAGATCTAAGCCACCCTGGTCATCTTCCCTCATGGGAATAGATGGCAAGCTCCTCCATGCCTCATTCGTCGCCCCCAGCAGTCACAACCGGTGCTCTCTCTCCTGAGCACCCATAAATGTGGGAGTCCTCCATGTCACCTCACTTCCCAGTGCTCATTCCTATCAGGGCAATTAGGAGTATGCCCCCCTTCATTTCAAAATCCCTTCTGTAAAGAGACATAAGAGCATATAGCCAGGTCCCAAGAAGATTCTCTGGCTTCGGTAAAGCATAGTCGAGTCTTGCAACCTCGACCCAATACAAACACTCTTAAAACAACAATATTTAAACTACCAATCACCTTATTTAAATGAAACTAAAACACCCAAACATAACAATCCCAAAATTACATTACAGAAGCTATGTACATCCGCCGCCCATCTCCGGGCAGCCAGCCTCATCCCTGTTCATGCTGCAGCGCACTACTCCCTTCGGTGTGGCTGCCCTGTCCTTTCATTTTGGTCCCTCGCAGCCTGCGGCTGCTGGTTGGGGACCTCTGCCCTCAGACTGATCCCTGACTCGAGAGACTGCTCTTTTAAACTGGGGAGCCGGTGACCACGGTTTCTTTGGCCGTGGCGTTAGTGGGGACCTTCTAGGGGCTTTGGCTGGTGGGGGTTTTCTGGCTGGTGAGTCTTTAACATGAGCCACTGCCCCCTCCTGTGCGGTCTGTGAACTTTCCACTACCGCTGGCTGGGGATTTTTATCCTCAGGCTTCTCCTCTCCTAAACCTGTGCTAGGGGCAGGCAACTCTACACAGCCTGATGCTGCAGGCTGAGGGTCCTCGCCCTCACATTCCAACTCTCCTAAACCTGGGTTAGGGGCAGCCAGCTCTCTGCAGCCTAATGCTGCAGGCTGAGGGTCCTTGCCCTCAGTTCCCACCTCGTCTAAGTCCCAGATGAGTGCGGGAGGGTCCCAAACAGTGGGTGGGATGGCCCTTCCCTTAAAACAAGCCACTGCACCTGCCTATGCAGTCTGTGAGTTTGCTCCTGCAGCAGACTGAGGACTTTGATCCTCAGACCTCGCCCTAACTGGCTGTACTCTTCTATCGGGCTTAAACAATTTGCATTGGTTAATGTGGAACCATTTGATGTGCCGAGGCATCTTTATGGCGTGTACCATGGGGCTTGCCTTGTCTACAATGCTGTAGGGCCCCATGTCTAACGGTTCTAGACTTCCTACCTGAGCAAAATTCCTAACCATAACCTGATCCCCGATCTCCCACTTTTGGTGTGTTCGGGGTTCTAACAGCAATCGGTTGCTCCGATGCTGCCTTCCCATGTTCCCAGCTGCCTGCCTATGGACCTGTTTATGGTGCTCAAATAGGTTCCTGGTGAACCTATCCCAGTTCACCTCCCTGAGCTGACCTTCTGTGAGTACCGGGGCAAGTACATGGGTGGGGGTCCGCATAACACCACCAGTCATCAGCTCGTGTGGGAAATACCCCGCGCTTTTTGACTGGCTGGCTCGGATCCCCATCAAGACCAATGGTAGGACGCCTGCCCATTTCCTAGGTGAGTCCACCATCTCTTTCCTCAGCCTTTCTTTCAAGGTTCTGTTCATCCTCTCCACAATCCCTGAGGACTGTGGGTTGTGTGCAACGTGCCATTTCCCCTCAAAGCCGAGCACCATAAGGGTATTCTGCATGACCTGCCCGGTAAAATGACCCCCTTGGTCGGACTCCACATACTGTGGTAGCCCCAATCGCGAGAACACCTCCCTGACCAGGTTCCTGGCTGTACCCAGAGCTGTGTCTATTCGGCAGGGGAAGGCTTCTACCCACTTTGTGAACACACCCACCAGGACTAGGCAGTATTTATAGCCTCCCTGGGCGGTGGGTAGGGGCCCGATGTGGTCGACCTGGATCGACTGCCTTGGTCCCTCTTCTCTCCTGATGTGTCCCATAGGTACCTTCCTTTTGTGGGGGTCAGGGTTGTTAGCAGCACACACCAGACAGCTGGCATAGAACTTGCGGACATCTTCCCTGAGTCCTGGCACCATCCTGCCTGTTCCACCCACTGCCAAGTGGTCTCAGGCCCGGGATGCCCCGCACCTGGACCCTCATGGGCCATTTGAAGGAATTCCCTCCTGTGCTGCGGTGGTACTACCCATTGTTTCCCCTAAACAGCTTGCCTTCCTTCACAGAGAGGGCTGCTGTGCTGTGAGGGCCCTCTACCCTTTTCCCCTCAGTCACTGCACTGAGGACTGCCTTGAGGATGGGGTCTGGGTTTGGATGGTCTTAAGGTCCGGGTGTAAGAGTCATGAAAGTTTAAGAAACTGTAAAGAAGAAAGAAAATACTTTAAAATATTGGTTAAATATTATGGTACAGTATGTATGTACATTTGTTTATTATTGATGCATATTCTAGTATAATATAGTTAATTTACCTGACTGACTTATTGTATTGAGAAACCCCCTCTTTTCTTGTTCCAATAGTATAATCTGAGAGACCCCCTTTATTCTTGCTACAATGGTACAGTCCTTAAGCTTGTCGCATGATATCCAGCCATTTTTACAGTTCAAGCTCCACGAGGCTGAAAAAGGTAGATGCTTTGAGGGCTGTGGTGCAACACAGTTTTTGACCGTGTGTGTTAAACGTGTCTTACTTTGAAATTCTGTTTGAAATGTATTACAGTAAACAGTTAAAAGACAACGTTACATTTTGGAACGTTTTATTTCGACACGCGTCTGTCTACTCATTGCTAAAAGCTTCAAAGCTCAGTGGCTGCATATTGAAAACTACGGAGCGCCACTACACCAGGGTTGAAGCTACCCCTGCACTCCCTTGTGTCCCATTCCTACCCCTGAATGCTGCTATCAGACTGGACGCATATGAGTCCCAGAAAGTGCCTGTGCGAGCACTCTCCTTAGCTAGCACGTCGGCCTGCTGGTTGCCATTACTATGCGGTTCTGTGGATAATGGGCTTTCACCATATGGATGAAAACCTGCCCTTCCTCCCCCACTGCTGCTAAGATTTTCTCCAGCAGTAGTTTCACTTTGAGCGGTCTCCCGTCAGTGGAGGTGTATCTGTGGTGTATGTAACCTGTTCCACCTTAAGAGAACTTAAGCCTGTTGCACCTTAAGAGATGTACTACTTTCTCTGGCTGCTGCATACGTAATACCGGTGGTGATCACCGGTATATAAGCACTGTGTAGTGAGATGTATTGCAGATCGTCCTGACCTCCAACCAGTAAAGACCTGTTGAACTTTAAGCTTGCAGCCTGTGTGTTATTAATTATAACTAGAACACACAGACTTTACAGTGGCGACGAGTCAGATTCTTACCCTGCGGCAGTTATATCCACGGCGGCTTCGTCCACTGAACGGACGTCGAAGAGAGGTTTCCACCCGCATCACCCTGCTGGAAGACATGTCGCGCGGCAGACATCGAGAAACCAGAGTGCAGAAGACACCCTGAACTCGAAGCCTCCATCAGCGGCTGTCAGCTATCTTCTTTCTACCTCGGTAGTGGGTAAGCCGGGCAGCGACGCGACCAGAAAATCGGCCACGTTGGCTGTACAGACGGGGAGGGAAGATGGAGGAATAAGGGCGGTGAGATCGATCGCGACCGGATATAAGGGCCGGGCCGCATTCGGGCCGAAAGGCACAGCGCGGGGACATTGATCGCGGCTGGTGATAAGGGCCGGGCCGCATTCGGGCTAAAAAGGCGCAGCGTCTGGGGGCAACTGAAGGCGTGAGAGCCGTGGTGAAGCGGAGACAGCATCGGGGGAAGGGTGAAGACCGCCAAGAGCGGGAAAACCGCCATTTTGTAGGCGGAGGACGAAGAATAGAGCGCGGAAGCCGCCATCTTGGAAAACATTTTTAAAAAGAAATTAAATTGCAACGATGCCTAAACATGGGAACATTAATACCTTTGATAGCGACATCGAAGATCGGGCTATGCGTGTAGAACGCATACAAAATTATTGTAAAGCAAATAAAATCCCAGATGCAGAGAAAGCACTAACATCATTAAACTTAATGGGTGCGAAGACATACGGGCAATTGAAACACCTTGTATCACCAGATGAACCGGCGGATAAGACGTTCGAGGAGATTGTCACTGTCCTGAAAAATCACCTAAACCCCACGCTGCTGATGCTAGCGGAACGATTTAAATTTTACAGCAGAAGGCAGCTGAAGGATGAAAGCAATGCTGAATATTTAATGGAATTGCGTAAGCTAGCAAAGTACTGTCAATTCGGAACGAGATTGACAGAGGCGCTACGAGATAAATTTGTGTGTGGTTTATTATAAGATGATACACAAAAGCGATTGCTCGAGGAGAATGAGCTGACGCTTGAGAAAGCAGTCACTATGGCAGCAGCACACGAAGCCGCAGCGAGAGGCATGGCAGTAATGCAGCTACGGTCACCGGAACTCAGTACAAATAAATTGGGTTTGAGTATTGTAAAATGTTATCGTTGCGGAAACACAACGCACGATCAGAACCAGTGTTGGTTTAAAAACCAAGAATGCAGAACGTGTGGCAGGCTTGGCCACATAGCTAAAGTATGCCGGTCAGGAAAGAAGACCAGCAACAAAAAGTCACCGCAAGGAAAATACATAAAGGTACACAAGGTGACAAAGAACAGTTCGACCGAACAGAAGTCAGATTCAGATGCGAGCAGTAATGAATTGTGTAGCTTAAGAGTACACAACGTTGGTAAGGATGCAGATCTCCAGACAATTTGGGTCACCCTTCAGATAGCAGGAGTCCAAGTAAAGATGGAATTGGACACTGGATCGGCATTGACGGTCATGAATAAGAAAGATTACAAAAGGTTATTCCAACATATTCCCCTACGGGATACGGAGATTATATTGAAAACCTACACGGGGCAAAGAGTGTACCCCGTCGGAAAGATAGAGGTAAAAGTGGCCCACAAGGGCGAAGAAAGCCAAGTAATGGACTTATATGTGCTACCTGAAGGAGGTCCACCACTACTGGGACGGGAGTGGATTAGGAAAATGAATATGGACTGGCACTCCTTGAAGGCACTAACGGTAGATTCCGGGGAAACAGATGTCAAACCTAAACAATTGTCCAGAATATTGGATGATGCTAAAGAGGTGTTCCAGCAGGGACTGGGAACACTGAGAGGAATTACAGCAAACATCAAGGTTGATGAACATGCACAACCAAAATTTTTTAAATCCAGACCGGTACCCTATGCAATACGACCTACTGTAGAAGCGGAACTGGAAGCGCTAGAACGCTCAGGTGTACTGTCTAAGGTAGATTGGAGTGAGTGGGCTACGCCCATTGTTCCGGTTATGAAACGTCCTTCGAGCAACAAGCCAGGAGAACCAGGGAAGGTTCGCATCTGTGGAAATTTCAAAATCACCGTTAATCCGGTGCTTCACATGGTGCAGTATCCGCTTCCGCGGATTGAGGATATTTTTGCTTCGTTGTCTGGAGGGAAACACTTCATCAAGATAGACCTGGCGCAGGCGTACTTGCAGATGGAGGTTGAAGAAGAGTCACGCCAATACCTCACGATCAACACGCATCGAGGTTTGTACCGGTACAATAGACTGGTTTTTGGAGTGGCATCGGCTCCAGCAATTTGGCAGAGGGCCATGGAGCAGGTATTACAGGGAATTCCAGCCACACAATGTTACCTGAACGATATTCTGATTACAGGTGATGGTGATGAAGAACACCTCGCAAACTTGGAACTGGTGCTCAACAGACTGAAAGAGTATGGACTTAGTGTTAATCAGCAGAAATGCGAGTTCTTCCAGAAGCGGATCTCGTACTGTGGTCATGTCATTGACCGGGAGGGGCTTCATAAGTCTCCTGACAAGGTAGAGGCAGTTGTAAAGGCTCCCGCTCCGGAAAATGTCTCTCAATTGAGGTCGTTTCTAGGAGTGATTAACTATTACCATAAATTTCTACCAAATCTATCCACGGTACTGCACCCGCTAAACGCTCTTTTACAGAAGGGGGTACCATGGGAATGGAGCGAAAACTGTAAGAAGGCATTTCGCAAAAGCAAAGAATTGATCACCTCAGAGGAAGTGTTGGCTCACTTCAACCCGACACTGCCTATTCGGTTGGCTTGTGATGCTTCTCCATATGGTATTGGGGCAGTACTCTCACACAAGTTGCCAAATGGCATGGAAAGGCCAGTCGCGTTTGCATCCAGATCATTGACCTCCGCTGAGCGCAACTATGCACAGATCGATAGGGAGGCTCTCAGCCTTGTATGGGGAGTGAAGAAGTTTAATCATTACCTGCAGGGCCAAAAATTCACACTTCTGACAGACCATGAGCCGTTGGTATCCATTTTTAACCCTAAGAAGTGTGTTTCAGTGATGACAGCACAGCGTCTCCAGAGATGGTCCCTTTTCCTAGGGGCACATCAATATCAAATAGAATTCAAAGGTACGAAGCAGCATGGCAATGCTGATGGGCTGTCGCGCCTGCCACTACCTGAAGAAGAAGAAACGACAAAAGTTGACCCTGTTGAGTTATTTCATTCGACCATCATCGAGTGTTTACCAGTCACCAATGCAAGTATTGAAAGGGAAACCAGGAACGACCCGACACTGTCCAGAGTCTACGAGGTGACAGTGAAAGGATGGCCAACACATGGTGATCCTCTGTTACCGGCATTCTCGGCAAGGCGAGACCAGCTGTCTGTCTGCCATGGTACTTTGATGTACGGGACAAGAGTGATTATTCCTCCCAAGTTAAGGGAAAGAGTTCTAACAGAACTGCATAAAGGTCATCTGGGGGGAGTTAAGATGAAAAGTCTTGCTAGGGCTTATGTATGGTGGCCGGGTATTGATCAACAGATAGAGGAGTTGACGAAAAGCTGCACTGGGTGCCAAAAAGTGCAAAATGCACCTCCGATCGCACAACTACATCCATGGGAATGGCCTTCAGCCCCATGGCAACGCGTACATATTGACTTTGCTGGTCCATTCATGGACTCCATGTTCCTAATTGCGGTGGACGCACATTCCAAATGGCCAGAAGTGATCAAGATGAATACCACTACTTCAGAAAAGACAATTGCGGTGTTAAGAACAATATTCGCAAAGAACGGATTGCCAGAACAGATCTGTTCGGACAACGGACCACAGTTCGTGTCGGAAGAATTCCAAAAATTCTTAAAGAAGAATGGGGTGAAACATTATACCTCTGCCCCATATCACCCGACGACAAACGGGTTGGCCGAGAGATGTGTCCAAACATTCAATAAGGCAATAAAGGCCATGAACGATGATCAGATTCCGCTACAGCACAAGGTGGACAATTTCCTAATGGCGTATCGAAACGCCGCTCATGCAGTGACTAACCAAAGTCCTGACATGATGTTTTATAACAGAAGGTTGCGGTCCAGGTTGGACTTGTTAAAACCAAATGTGCGGAGGGAAGTGGAAAACAAACAGTTCCGGCATATTAATAACAAGTCCACGTGAAGTTTCGAAGTAGGACAACCAGTGTTGGCAAGGGGCTATGGAAATGAAAAATGGCAGCCCGGAACAATTCGGGCCAGACAAGGACCTCTGATGTGTAAGAATTCGCAATGATTTATAGTTCTGAAGATTCATGTTTTTGATTAAAGTATCCATGGGCTATGTGCTTTTTAAATTTCCAGGGATAAAATGGCTGTCTCACCACATGGCCGGGACAAAAAGATTTGGAATGCAGTTTTCTGTGTCTGGAAGTAAGGTTCAATGAAGACAAAGGACAATGCTTTGTTTACAAAGCAACTGAATGCTATTAGCATTTGTTTAGATACACCTGAAACTGCAGAAGAGACTTTTGCACCTTGAATGGGAAGCGTTAACATCTTGAATGGGTTTCCAATCACCCAGTACTGGACTATAGAGCAGATGTATCTCCCTTTTGTTTCAGCAAAGGGAGCTCTGAAAATCACATTAACTCAATCTAACCACTTTGAGTTAGCCTATCACAGCTTTGGGGTTAATTTTGCATACAGCCCTTGCAAGGCAGGATGTGAGGGGCTCACCAGGTATAAAAAAAGGGCTGAGCAGCCAGCTCGCTCTCTTGACTCTGGGCTCTTGGCTCTTGACTCCCTGGGACGATAAGGTGAGCTCTCTCTCTCTCTCTCTCTCTCTCTCTCTTCGCTGGACCATGTGAGCAGAGATTTTCTGACTCTCAACAAGGCAACCTAGCAGGAGTTAAGGGGGGATGGTGATTTAAGGGAATTGCTAAGATTGTTTAAGTAACATTGTAGCCATTGTACCCCTCATTTTTGCCGTGTGTACCCCCTTGATATATAGTTTTACAATTTTACTGTGTTCGTGTGGGATAGTTTGATATTGTGATTGTAGTTTCTTTTAGTTAATAAAGCTTGATAATTTTCTCTCATCCAAACCACGTGTTCCGTTTTAATATCATTAATTATAAGTTCCTCCACTCAGAACTAAAGGAGGGGTAGCGATTCGAAACCGCTGTTTGTAAATTGGTTTAGAGTGCAGCAGCAAAAAGACTGCTGGCCAGGTAGATTACCTTAAACCAGTTTAAACGAAGCCCCCAGAATCTTTACAATGGCGAGCCAGGTAGGAGTGGAGGCAGTTTTTGAGTTAATAAGTGGTCTGGATCTGGTGAAAGCATCAGCTCTTGTTTCTCTCGTTTTCAGTATGTGGGTAGCCCTGCGAATGTTAGCAGCAGCGTGTAGGCTCACCTATCGGGGTATAGGTGGCTGGGTTAGGAAGGGTGTGATGGGAGAGCAGGAGGAGTTTAAAGAGGCCAGAGCTAGTGGTATGAGGCTGCGGGAAGAGAATGCACGCCTCACACTAGAGGTCACGAAATGCCAGGCATTTATAGAGCGCCTTGTGCAGGAAGTCACAGAGGCGAGGGACAGTGAGATGAGACTGCGGGAAGAAAATGCCAGGTTTGGTGAAGCAGATCATGGCCCCTGTAGGGCAGAAATAGAAAGCCTTAATGTGGCTTTAAAGGCAGCAAGGGGAATGATTTGCATGATCAGCCCGAAGGCAGGTCAGCTGGATTTTACTGGCAGCCCAAATCAAACCGCCTCACAGGCATCACCCAGGGAAAGGCTGGCTAGGGAATTAGAGATCCCAAGACAGCAGCCCACAGCTCCGGGTTTTGAGGAGCTCTGGCAGCAAGGAGGGGTGGACAATGGGATGGTAGGAGACATAGCGAGGGAGCTGACACCAGGTTTTAAACATGGGGAGGAAAATTTCCAGCCACCAGCAGCGGGTGGTGAGAGTATACCTGCCCCCAGCACAGGAGTGGGCAGGGAAGAGCAGACAAACCCAGAGAGAGATTTGTACCAGCAGGCTGCCAGGTACCTTATACAATGCGGGCTAGTTGGGCATGGGGGAGAAGGTTCCCAGCCAGCTGGGGCTGTGACCCAAGCTCAGGGTCCGCCAGCCAAAGTTTCCCCCATAGAGGCACCCCTCAGAAGGTCTCAGCGGGTGCCCCAGCCTAAGAAAGCATGATCACCCACTTTACAGTGGAGTAGGGCGGTCTCCCGAGCCAGGGAAAAGCCAGAGAACAGAGGCCCCCACTCAACAGCCATAAGCTGCGAGGGACCAGAGACAGGAGGCAGTCCAGCTTCGCTGCAGTCAGCAGCAATCTGCGACAGTGCTAGAGATTAGACTGGCCGTCCGGAGATGGGCGGCATTTGTATTATAGCTATGTGTGTGTATATAGCATGCTTGGAAGGTGTATTTTAAGTTTTGTTAATTTAACTAGTTTGTTAAGTAAGTGCAAAGAGTTTAAGTTTACATGTGTGCCGAATGTTTGTATTTTGGTCCAAGGTCGAGGGACCCGACCATGTCTCCACCTAAGGCAGCAGGTCAGTGAGACCTGGCTGCATGTCCCTTTTAAGTTTTTGCAGGAGATGGGAAAATGAAGCAGCCATGTTCGCCCAGCCCGAGCTGGACATCGAATGAAGATACGGAATGTTGGGGATCACCTCGCCACTGGACGAATCCAGGAGACCCCGCAGCGATCTTCGGGGAAAAACCGGACAGAGTCCGGAGGAATTTGCCTACTCCTCCTACGGGGAGGAGATGGCCCCAGCTGGGTGGGGCACGGCCCGCAACCCAGCACTATCCTGACCGAAGTTCACGTGCGGGAGACCTCGCTGTTGAGGACTCACGATGGGAAGCGCGGGTGCCTGGTCATAGGGACGCGTTCCTCGGGGGTGGGTGGTGATGGCCCGGGAATGATTGTATAGAGGAGGGGGAGACCCAAGAGTCGCGTGGGTGCGGTCGGGGGAGGGAGGAACTCACCCGGGGGCCCACGGGCAAGAGGATAAGTGTGGCTGGGAAGGATGAGTGGGTGGCTGGACCAGTGTGGGGCCAGAGAGAGCCGCCACACAGGCACCCATCATTTTCTGCAGCCAGTCGAGGGAAGACGGGAGGGGGAGGGACTGGGAGTCATGAGATCCCATACTCCCCGGTCTCGGTCTGTGCCAAGATAAATTTTAAACGTGAGGGGTACCCCGCCTCCACAGAGGACAAGGGAATGGCTCGGGGCTGTCGGAGCAGGCTGGTCGCAAAATCCATTCTGCCTGTTTTAAAGTTTAAGCCGATCAAAGGGGGGTGGAAGGTACTTTTACTGCCCGAGTGGGAGGAGCAATACCCACTCGAATTTCGCGACCCATCATCGGCCCGTGATGATCGGGGTTCATAAGCATGTTGTTTAATGATTTTTTTTGTATTTTGTGTTGCAGCCCCAAGTTGAGCAGAGGCGTGAGGTCCTCTCCGTGCTTGGGGCCATTTTGTGACAACTCCAAGTTGAGCAGAGGTGTAGGACCCTCTCCGTGCTTGCGATAATTTTTGAGTACATTGTGTAACCAAGATTGCAACATTTTGTAATAATTATGATGTAAAAAAAAAGTGATTGTAAATTTGGTTTACACTGTATAATTTTACAAGCGTGTAGGGGTATGAGACCCCTTACTGAAAAACTGAAGTATCTGTAAGATGCCTACCGTACCATGGTTTTTTTTCTTGAATTTAAGGGGAATAGACGGGACGGGGATCAGTGGCAGGTAGCTATTAGGTAAATACAGGGGATGGTTGTTTGTGGGGGGTCAGAAATTATTGCTCATTTCTTCAAGAGGATACTACAAGCAAGCTGGAAGTATCCAAGGGCGGACTGTAAGAATTCGCAATGATTTACAGTTCTGAAGATTCATGTTTATGATTAAAGTATCCATGGGCAATGTGCTTTTTAAATTTCCAGGGATAAAATGGCTGTCACACCACATGGCCGGGACAAAAAGATTTGGAATGCAGTTTTCTGTGTCTGGAAGTAAGGTTCAATGAAGACAAAGGACAATGCTTTGTTTACAAAGCAACTGAATGCTATTAGCATTTGTTTAGATACACCTGAAACTGCAGAAGAGACTTTTGCACCTTGAATGGGAAGCGTTAACATCTTGAATGGGTTTCCAATCACCCAGTACTGGACTATAGAGCAGACGTATCTCCCTTTTGTTTCAGCAAAGGGAGCTCTGAAAATCACATTAACTCAATCTAACCACTTTGAGTTAGCCTATCACAGCTTTGGGGTTAATTTTGCACACAGCCCTTGCAAGGCAGGATGTGAGGGGCTCACCAGGTATAAAAAAAGGGCTGAGCAGCCAGCTCGCTCTCTTGACTCTGGGCTCTTGGCTCTTGACTTCCTGGGACGATAAGGTGAGCTCTCACTCTCTCTCTCTCTCTCTCTCTCTCTTCGCTGGACCATGTGAGCAGAGATTTTCTGACTCTCAACAAGGCAACCTAGCAGGAGTTAAGGGGGGATGGTGATTTAAGGGAATTGCTAAGATTGTTTAAATAACATTGTAGCCATTGTACCCCTCGCTTTTGCCATGTGTACCACCTTGATATATAGTTTTACAATTTTATTGTGTTCGTGTGGGATAGTTTGATATTGTGATTGTAGTTTCTTTTAGTTAATAAAGCTTGATTTTTTTCTCTCATCCAAACCACGTGTTCCGTTTTAATATCATTAATTATAAGTTCCTCCACTCAGAACTAAAGGAGGGGTAGCGATTCGAAACCGCTGTTTGTAAATTGGTTTAGAGTGCAGCAGCAAAAAGACTGCTGGCCAGGTAGATTACCTTAAACCAGTTTAAACGAAGCCCCCGAAATCCTTACAGATGTACACAGTAGATATTGGTAACAATGTGATAAGGCGTCATGCGGATCAATTGGTAGAATCAAGAGCAAGAGTCGAACCCATGGTTGCGACAGAGACAACTGTGGAAGACGTTAATGAACCTGAAGCATCTACCTCGGCAGGGACTGTACCTGATGATGACGTCCAATACATAGGGAACCAACAAGCAGAGTCACCTCAGCAACAAGAATCAGAGACCACTGAAAAGCGTTATCCAAACTGAATCAGAAGGCCTCCTGAGAGACTGAACCTTTGAACTGTTTATACCTGAAGTTATATATGTATATATGTTATGATGTTATGTTAAATGGGGATATGACTATTAAGCTAAAAAGGGAGGATTGTGGTGTATGTAACCTGTTCCACCTTAAGAGAACTTAAGCCTGTTCCACCTTAAGAGATGTACTACTTTCTCTGGCTGCTGTAAACGTAATACCGGTGGTGACCACCGGTATATAAGCACTGTGTAGTAAGATGTATTGCAGATCGTCCTGACCTCCAACCAGTAAAGACCTGTTGAACTTTAAGCTTGCAGCCTGTGTGTTATTAATTACAACTAGAACACACAGACTTTACAGTATCCACGTCGGGACCAGATGGCCAGGTACTCCGAACATGAATTGCATGTGAACTTGCTGTCCGAGCAAATCGTGTATGGGGTGGGGAAGATTTCAGGGTGTGTAACAACGTACGCTACCGCGGACAGTTGATCCTGCTGGGCGCTCATGGTGCTGGGGAGCTTAATTGCCAGGCAACATTTGCCACTGGGACATAAACTCCACACCCTGTGAGTCGCTCAGCAGCAGATACTGTGATAGAGCCATCCACATAAATTTCGCAGCCTGTGGGGTGTATCCTGGCCCGCAAACCTATGTCCATCTCCCAATCCCCTTCTATGGAACACTGGTGGGCTGTTCCAGGATATACCAAGTTAGCTGCGAGCTTTGGCTCGCAGAGCCCTTTTATTTCAGGTCCACCTATGAGAGATGCACGGACCAGCGAGCAATGCGGGCACTGGTCACTGTCCCATCCTTGATTCTCCCGTCCAGGAGCATCTGGGTGGGTGTGTGATGGGTGAGGAGGGTGATGGGAGAGGTGCCTGTAAAGAGCAGCGATCTTTTCACAGCCCAATGTGTGGCCAAGAGGTGCCTCACATAATTGGAGTAGATCCTCTCCACATCCGTAAGTATCCTGGAGGAGTAGACCATCGGCCTCAGCCTGCCATGCCGCTCTTGGAGCAGCACACCACTCAGGCTGTCCCCACTGGCTGCTACCTCCAGGAAGAACTCTTTCCCCCCATCTATGGCCCCTAGAGCTGGTGCGGTCTGCAGATCTTTCTTGAGCCTGACAAATGCTGCCTGGCAACCCTCGTCCCAAACCCACTCCACTCCCTTAAATATTATTTGGAGCAGAGGGGCTGCTGTGGCTGCATAGTCCACAATAACGTCTCTGCTGTACCCGGTTAGCCCTAGAAAAGATCTCACTCCCGTGAATCTGTTGGGGTCTGGTAACTCCTGTACTGCTTCCCTTCTAGCTTTATCAATGGCCCTTTCCCCAGTGCGTACGGTCAAGCCCAGGAATTTCACCTCCTGCTGGCCGATCTGCGCTTTCTTTGTGTTCACTTTAAAGCCTTCCTGCCTGAGCAGTTCCAGCAGTTCAGCCAATAGTGGGCCAAGCTCCTCTCTCGAATCGGTGAATAGGAGCAGGTCATCCACATACTGTACCAGCTGCCTGGGCTGGCTGAAGCCCTTTAAACTGTTTGCCATGCATTGATGGAAAATGCTAGGGCTATTGTGGAAGCCCTGAGGCAAACAGTTCCAGGTGTACTGTTGCCCTTTAAAAGTAAAGGCAAACTTGTACTGATCCTCTCTCCTTAAAGGGATGGACCAAAACCCATTGGAAATATCCAGCACCGTGAAAGTGGTTGTGAATGCTGGGATACTTCCTATCAGGTTGGCAACTGCTGCTACTATGGGTGCACATGCTGTGATGTTACTGTTGAGCATGCAATAGTCTACTGCGGCCCGCCAGGAGTTGTCCAGTTTTCTAACCGGCCACAGTGGGGAGTTCACATGGGTGGCTATCAGTCTCATGACCCCCTGTTGCACTAAGGAGGACATGACTGCTTCCATGTCTGGCTCCACGTCCCTGGGAAAGCTGTACTGCTTTTGTGGTCGGGCCATAGGGTCCCCATCTACACTGAGCTCGAACCCGTTGACCTTCCCACAAACGTGCTTGTGTGTGGCAAATGTGGCTAGCTGGGCTCGCACAAATGCCTGGAACTCCCTTGTGGTATTGCTGACCATGAGCTCGAGATTATAGCCCTCTTTAGGCTTCAGGTTCACAGGGTCCCCTTGCCCTGTTTCCCTGGGATGACTACTACTCCACCATCCTTTCCTGTGTTTGCCCCTGTAGGGGGTGGCGTGTGCCAAGTCAGCTCTGCCCCTGACTGTCTCTGAGTGGTTCAAATCGCTCCCACACCCCTAGGTTCTAGTCACCGGATGCGGCGATACAGAAAATCGAGTAGACAAGTGGCTTGGTGCAAGAAAACAGCAATTTTATTAAATGGCTGAATAAAACACAATACTGAGAATTACTGGAATAATTACAGGCATATAAAATTGCATTTATTTGGGAATGGGGAACACACGGCACATCAAGGGAAACAAATACATTAAAAATCCCTTTATCCTTATCCCACCCCCAATATCTAACTAGATTAAGCTACGAGGGGCCAGGAATTCATGCTTACCAATTCGAAACCTTGTGGGAGTATCGGATCTGTGTGGGAGCAGCGGCAGCTTAAAACTGACGGCAGTGAACGAGGCCCGACCAGAGCATCGGACCTGTGTGGGAGCAGCGGCAGCTTAAAACCGGCGGCAGTGAACGAGGCCCGACCAGAGCATCGGACCTGTGTGGGAGCAGCGGCAGCTTAAAACCGGCGACAGTGAACGAGGCCCGACCAGAGCATCGGACCTGTGTGGGAGCAGCGGCAGCTTAAAACCGGCGGCAGTGAACGAGGCCCGACCAGAGCATCGGACCTGTGTGGGAGCAGCGGCAGCTTAAAACCGGCGGCAGTGAACGAGGCCCGACCAGAGCATCGGACCTGTGTGGGAGCAGCGGCAGCTTAAAACCGGCGGCAGTGAACGAGGCCCGACCAGAGCATCGGACCTGTGTGGGAGGAGCGGCAGCTTAAAACCGACGGCAGTGAACGAGGCCCGACCAGAGCATCGGACCTGTGTGGGAGCAGCGGCAGCTTAAAACTGGCGGCAGTGAACGAGGCCCGACCAGAGCATCGGACCTGTGTGGGAGCAGCGGCAGCTTAAAACCGGCGGCAGTGAACGAGGCCCGACCAATTCAACAGCGGGGAGAGAGGTAAAAATTAATCAAAGTGTGACATCACCAGGAAGCAGGTAAGTGATTGGTTGGTGAGTATTTCTCTCTTTTTTAAACTTTAACTCTGGTTTATAGTTACTAAGGTTTCTCTGGTGTAGCGGGGACTGTTGGTAAACCAGTTAACTGTAGTGGAATTAGTGGGATTGATTGATTTAATTTAAATTAAATTAATTAAAGGTTAAGTCATGGCAGGAGAGCCCGGCCCAGTTGTATGCTCCTCCTTCAGTATGTGGGAACTCAGGGACACTTCCTGTGTCCCTGACAAGTACATGTGCAGGAAGTGCATCCAGCTGCAGCTACTGACAGACCACATTGCGGCACTGGAGCTGCGATTGGATGCATACTGGAGCATTCACGATGCTCAGGACATTGTGAACATCACATTTACGGAGTTGGACACACCGCAGGTAGAGGTTGGACAGGAAGAAAGGGAACGGATGACCAACAGGCAGAGTACTAGGTACAGGCAGGTAGTGCAGGGGTCCCCTGTGGCCAGCCCCCTCTCCAACAGATACACCACTTTGATTACTGTTGGGGGGGATGGCTTATCAGAGGAAGGCAGCAGCAGCAAACTTCCTGGCACCAGGGGTGGTTCTGCTGCAAAGAATGGGAGGAATAAGAGGGGTAGAGCTATAGTAATAGGGGATTCAATTGTAAGGGGAATAGATAGGCATTTCTGCGGCCGCAAACAAGACTCCAGGATGGTGTGTTACCTCCCTGGTGCAAGGGTCAAGGATGTCTCCGAGCAGCTGCAGAACATCTTGGAAGGGGAGGGTGAACAGCCAGTTGTCGTGGTGCATATAGGCACCAACGATATAGGTAAAAAGCGGGATGAGGTCCTAAATGCGGAATATAGGGAGTTAGGAGATAAATTAAAAAACAGGACCTCATAGGTAGTAATCTCAGGATTGCTACCAGTGCCAAATGCTAGTCAGAGTAGAAATAGAAGGATACTTCAGATGAATACGTGGCCAGAGGAATGGTGCCAGGGGGAGGGATTCAAATTCCTGGGACATTGGAACCGGTTCTGGGGGAGGTGGGACCAGTTCAAACTGGACGGTTTGCACCTAGGCATGGCTGGAAACGATGTCCTAGGGGGAGTGTTTGATCGTGCTGTGGGGGAGGGTTTAAACTAAAATGGCAGGGGGTTGGGAACCTGAGCAGGGAGACAGAGGAAAGGGAAACAAGGATAAAAGCAAAAGATAGGAAGGAGAAAAACAAAAGTGGCAGTCAGAGAAATCAACGGTTTAAATCAAACATGGCCACAGTAAATAATAATTCTAATCGGTCCAAGAGCGTTAAAAAAAAAAGCCTGAAGGCTTTGTGTCTTAATGCGAGGAGCATTTGAAATAAGGTGGATGAATTGGCTGCGCAAATAGAGGTAAACAAATATGATTTGGTTGGGATTACTGAAACGTGGCTCAAGGATGGCCACGACTGGGAACTCAACATTCAGGGGTATTCGATATTCAGGAAAGATAGGCAAAAAGGAAAGGGAGGTGGGGTAGCATTACTGGTTAAAGAAGGGATTAACACAATTGTAATGAAGGATGTTAGCACTGATGATATGGAATCTGTATGGGTAGAATTGAGGAATACCAAGGGGGAAAAAACATTAGTGGGAGTGGTATATAGACCTCCAAACAGTAAGGCGGAGGTTGGGGATGCCATTAAAAGGGAAATTAAAGAAGTGTGCAATAAGGGTACAGCAGTCATCATGGGTGCCTTTAATCTACATATAGATTGGGCCAACCAAATTAGTAACAGTATTGTGGAGGAGGAATTCCTGGAGTGTTTACGGGATGGTTTCCTGGACCAATATGTCGAGGAACCAACCAGAGATCAGGCCATCTTAGACTGGGTATTATGTAATGAGAAAGGATTAATTAGCAATCTTGTTGTACGAGGCCCCTTGGGTCGGAGCGATCATAATATGATCGAATTCTTCATTAAGATGGAGAATGAAATAGTTGAATCAGAGACTAGGGTCCTCAATTTAAATAAAGGAAACTACGATGGTCTGAGGAGCGAGTTGGGTAGGATTGATTGGGGAATGGCAATCAAAGGGTTGACGGTGGATAGGCAATGGCAAACATTCAAAGACCGAATGGATGAGCTACAGAATTTGTTCATTCCAGTTTGGCATAAAAATAAAACAAAAATGGTGACTCAACCGTGACTAACAAGGGAAATTAGGGATAGCATAAGTTCCAAAGAGAGGACATATAAATTGGCCAGAAAAAGCAATAATCCTGAGGATTGGGAGCAGTTTAGGATTCAACAAAGGAGGACAAAGGGATTAATTAAGAAAGGGAAAATAGAATATGAGAGTAAGCTTGCGGGGAGCATAAAAACTGACTGTATAAGCTTTTATAGATATGTGAAGAGAAAAAGATTGGTGAAGTCAAGTGTAGGTCCCTTGCAGTCAGAATCAGGGGAATTTATAATGGGGAACAAAGAAATGGTGGACCAACTAAATACATATTTTGGTTCTGTCTTCACAAAGGAGGACACAAATAACCTCCCAGAGATGCCGGGGAACATAGGGTCTGAAGAAAGGGTGGAACTGAAAGAAATCAGTATTTGTAGGGAAATGGTGTTAGGAAAATTGATGGGACTGAAGGCCGATAAATCCCCAGGGCCTGATAACCTACATCCCAGGGTACTTAAGGATGTGGCCCTAGAAATAGTAGATGCATTGCTGGTCATCTTCCAGAACTCGATAGACTCTGGAACAGGACCCATGGATTGGAGGGTAGCTGATGATACCCCACTATTCAAAAAAGGTGGTAGAGAAAAAGTGGGGAATTATAGACCGGTAAGCCTGACATCGGTAGTGGGGAAAATGCTAGAGTCCATTATAAAAGATGTAATAGCAGAGCACTTGGAAAGCAGTGACAGGATCGGACAAAGTGAACATGGATTTACAAAAGGTAAATCATGCTTGACTAATCTACTGGAATTTTTTGAGGATGTAACTGGTAATATAGATAAGGGAGAACCAGTGGATGTGGTGTATTTGGACTTTCAGAAGGCTTTCGATAAGGTCCCACATAAGAGATTAGCGTGCAAAATTAAGGCACATGGGATTGGGGGCAAGGTATTGACTTGGATAGAGAACTGGTTGGCGGACAGAAAGCAAAGAGTTGGAATAAACGGGTCATTTTCCGAGTGGCAGGGAGTGACTAGTGGGTACCGCAAGGTTCGGTCCTAGGACCCCAGCTGTTCACAACATATATTAATGATCTGGACGAGGGAATTGGATGTAATATCTCCAAATTTGCAGATGACACAAAGCTGGGTGGGAGGGTATGCTGTGAGGAGGATGTCGTGAAACTCCAGTACGATTTGGACAGGTTGGGTGATTGGACAGAAACATGGCAAATGCACTACAATGTGGATAAATGTGAGGTTATCCACTTTGGTGGCAAAAACAGGAAGGCAGATTATTATTTGAATGGCAATAGATTGGGAGAAGGTGAAGTGCAAAGAGACCTGGGTGTTCTTGTGCACCAGTCACTGAAGGTAAGCATGCAGGTGCAGCAGGCGGTTAAGAAGGCAAATGGTATGTTGGCCTTCGTAGCAAGAGGGTTCGAGTGCAGGAACAAGGATGTCTTGCTACAGTTGTACAGGGCCTTGGTGAGACCGCACCGTGAGTATTGTGTGCAGTTTTGGTCGCCTTACCTGACGAGAAACATAGAAACATAGAGATAGGAACAGGAGTAGGCCATTCGGCCCTTCGAGCCTGCTCCGCCATTCAATGAGATCATGGCTGATCTTCGTCTGAGATCATAGCTGATCTTACCAGTTCAGTACCCCGTCCCCGCCTTTTCTCCGTAACCCTTAATCCCCTTAGCCTTCAGAAATATATCCAATTCTCTCTTGAAAATATTTATTGAATTAGCCTTCACAGCCCTCTGTGGCAGGGAATTCCACAGGCTCACCACTCTTTGAGTGAAGAAATTCTTCCTCATCTCTGTTTTAAATGATTTGCCCGCTATTTTTAGACTGTGGCCCCTGGTTCTGTGCTCCCCGGCCATTGGAAACATTCTCTCTGAATTCAGCCTGTCCAGGCCTGCCATAATTTTATATGTTTCGATGAGATCCCCTCTCAATCTTCTAAACTCCAGTGAGTACAAGCCCAAACTATTTAATCTCTTCGTAGGTCATTCCCGCCATTCCAGGTATCAGCCTGGTGAATCGCCGTTGCACTCTTTCCATGGCAAGAACATCCTTCCGCAGATGGGGCGACCAAAACTGTACACAATACTCCAGATGCGGTCTCACCAGCACCTTGTACAGCTGTAGTAAGGTATCCCTATTCCTATACTCGAACCCCCTTGATATGAAGGCCAACATACCATTTGCCTTCTTAATCGCCTGTTGCACCTGCATGCTCTCCTTCAGTGACTGGTGCACAAGAACACCCAGGTCCCTCTGCACTTCCCCATCTCCCAATCTATTGCCATTTAGATAATAATCTACCCTCCTGTTTTTACCCCCAAAGTGGATAACCTCGCATTTATCCACATTATAGTGCATCTGCCACGTTCTTGCCATGGAAGGAGTGCAGCGAAGATTCACCAGGCTGATACCTGGGATGGCAGGAATGAAGTATGAGGAGAGATTGTGTCGATTGGGCTTATACTCACTGGAGTTTAGAAGATTGAGAGGGGATCTCATCGAAACCGATAAAATTCTGTCAGGCCTGGACTGACTAGATGCAGGAAGGATGTTTCTGAAGGCTGGGGAGTCCAGAACCAGGGGTCATAGTCTAAGGATAAGGGGTAAGCCATTTAGGACTGAAATGAGGAGGAATTTCTTCACCCAGAGAGTGGTGAACCTGTGGAATTCTCTGCCACAGAGGGCGGTGGAGGCCAGTTCATTAAATATATTCAAGAATGATTTGGATATATATTTCTTAAGGCTAAAGGGATCAAGGGATATGGGGAGAAGGCAGGGACAGGGTACTGAATTTGGCTGATCTGCCATGTTCTCATTGAATGGCGGAGCAGGCTCGAGGGTCCGAATGGCCTACTCCTGCTCCTATCATCTATGTTTCTATGTTTTCTATGTTTCTCTGATTTAACAGGTTGTTGGTTTTGTGGTTCACTCTTGTTGTCCTTTGGGGTTCGTCGTCGTCACGTGGTCACAGGGCGCAGTGATGGAGTTGTTTGTGCGAAGCACCCTCCTTTTCCTCCATTAACGTCTTCGTTGTGTACTTTGTCGCGATGGGTCTTCTTCTCCTTCGGGCGGTTCGGTCGCCGATGGTTTTTGCTGCAGTTGGGGCTCAGTTGGCGGTTTCTGCTGTTACTCTGATTTTTCTACCCAAGCTTCAAACGCCAACTTATTCATCAAACGCCAGGTTATAACTAGGCCGTTTGTCCCCCAGTGCGTCTTTCTGCTGCCCTTCTCTGCCTTTACTGCTTTTACCGTTTTTCTCATCTCGTCTCGTCTTGTTCGTTCGTGGCCCCGTGTGTCCTGTGCGTTTTTGATTTGGGCCTCGTTCTCCTCCCTCTTTTGGCCTCCGGTGTAGTAATGGGCTTCCTTGGTGTCGAGTGGTGCGGGGAGGGAGAAGAGAGCCTGCAATGAGGCACAAAGCAAGAGCGAAGAGCAAGAGAGCGAAGAGCAAGAGAGCTTGGCTACCGGTCGGCCTACAATTATACCCGATTCTTCAACCTTTATCTGCGCGCCAAATCAGGTCAGTTCTTTGTCTAACTTTTGGCGGGCTCGTTTAAAATGATTACAGTCATTTACTTTAACGACTTTTGGGGTGGTTGTCTCCTTGTTTAATGGCTTTGATATCCTGGCTGTTTATTATTTATGAAACTTAATCGAGTTTTCCTGGCTCGGTGGCCACGTTGATCTGTTATGGATTATGCATGCAAAACGTTGATGGCTTCGAGCTTAGGCCCATCCTGACTTGATCTGTTCCAAGGTGAAGAATGCATATTCTGTGTTTACCTAGCTGTCTGGCTTTACAAAGTCTTTCACAGATCCATGCATGTTAGGTTTCGTATCAGGGCCTGCCTTTTCAGGGCCTTGCTTTTAAAATCCTGTCGGTTTTGGTCACAAGTTTTCAGAAGCCATTTTGGGTACCCTTTTTAATAACTTGTCCATAGGGTCCCTTTATCCATAACTTTGGGGAGTGTGGGAATTTTGAGAACCCTACACTCTCCCCTGTTGATACTAAACTCGCTTTAAGTATCATCCTGACAAGGTGAGCAAAATTTCCGACCCTCCATAATCAATCTACCCCTGTAAATACCTATCTACGATCCCACAACACATGCATTTCCCATTCTGTAAAAATGTAGTGTACATAAGCATACATAGACAGAATACAGGTGTTTACACACATCCAAGCATGGAGGGGTTACAACACCACTGCACCACTTGGTACACATACATCTTTATTAAATATAAAAGATCAAAAAATCTTTATTAAAAATAACCAAAAGAACACTAAAAAACAACAATCTTTATTCAGAAAACACACAAAAAATTCATAAAGGTGTATATCCCTCCACCTTAACATAGTGTTCCTTCCAGGTCTTTGGTTTCGGATTTCTAGTATTTGGCCTTCTCCCTTGCACTGAGTGCACAATAGGTACAGTACTATTCCCAGCTGGCAAACAGCAAGAATGTGGGAAGCCAGTCTAATCCAAGAAGGAACCTCTATATTTTCAAAAGTGTCCCACCATGGTGGAACTACAATATCCAATATCTTGGCCCCTATCTCTACCGTCTTCTGCTCCAGAGTGTAGAAATGTTTCTGTGAGACTATTACTGCTTTGAGTATTTTGGTAAGATGTTCTGGTAGAGGGGGGATTTTGTAGCCAAAATGCGCTACATACTTTTGTAGGTTGGTAAAATTCTCTTTTACAGTGAGGTGAAGAGTGGAGGGTTCAGGAATGGGGACAATTCATTCCTGGGCCACTTGAACTTCTGCCTCGTGATTAAAGCAGAAACTGCTATCACTTACCGGACACCAGCTATGCTGTCCATGCTGGTAGTGGGGCGCACCTGTGGTGACACAATATGTCCCACCTCCTATATATGCTACCTGTGGTGGAACATGGTCTTGTGCCATTACCTCCATGGTACAGTTTATAGGTTTTGCGCCAGCAGCTTTAAACCCGCACTGTGGTTTTGAATAGGCGTTCAAGTGCTAGGGACACAGCATTACATGTACTCCCCAGCTCCGGCACCCCAAGAGGTCGGTACCTGTCATAGTGTGCTCCCACTTTATGACATAAGGTGGGACCACTGTGAAACAAATGTGTGCACCCCCTTGAATGACTCCAGTGTTCTCTACCCTGTAGACCGGTGCGGGTCAGGCTGTCCCACCCATGACCAGCATCCTAACTACTATACCCATGATAGTATGGTTTGAACGTCCGCAATCTACTGGGACTAGGTAGGCCTCAGAAACTAGCCGGAGTTGACACGGGCTTAATGCATCCTCAAATGGATGGAGGGCTGCGAGGTGTTTGTTGCCGATACAGGAGAGGACTAAACCCTGTATTAAATCCTCCAGATTACTGTAGCCCTCGCCCAGCAACCATGCCTCATAAAGCATGCACACCTCGTTCTGTGCAGCCTGATCCGAAGCATTTCTGTCCTCTCTTATGAGGGCATTTACGGTCTTTGCGTGTTTCTCCAGCTCAGCTATAATTTCTTTTAAATGGACCATCATGGCCTGGTCCTCTTGTAACCCTGAGCCCACTACATTGTTTTCATCCTTTAGGATTTTCTTTAACTGTGTTTTTAAACTGTTTATCTGTGTCTGTAATTCTATGTCATCCAAACTGTTGATGACAGAGGACCCTATGTTAAACGCAGTAATAACTTCATTCCATGCTCCCCTTCTTTGCCTCCTCGTGTTACCCAAAAACTCATTGTGAGTGGTGTACAGTTCTGTTTTGTCGACATTGGCAAAATCGAACTCGTAGAATTTCCTAAACATCTCTTTTAACAGGGCCTGGTATAGCTGTTCTGTGCCTTTGGGGCACCACTCCGTTAAGTGTAACTCGGTGAGGTTTAAAATCACGGAGGTTACCACGTAGTGTACCCCCTTGTATAGCACCTGATCCGTCGGCACTAGTACCAGCCCACTCCCTGGTCCCTTGATGGTGGCAGGTCACCCCTCCCTGTGTGCCCTTGCTGCCTGGGTCGTGGGCAGGGGCTTTCGGGGGCGTGACAAATGTTCAGTGGCATTCACTGGGATCGGGGAGTATGGGACCGCACATGGCTTCAGGCTGGAATCCCACGGCACCCCTCCCTGGCATCTTGCCATTGCCAGTGGAAAATGATGGATATGCCTGTGGGGCAGACCTTCTCTGACCCCCACATACAGACATAAATCCCCTGATCCGGTTCACACCACTTGTCCCAGCACACACTAAATCCCCCGTGAGTCCCTGTATTTGCCCCATGGGTGTTGTTCCCCAATCATTCCCACTCAACTGAGGGGTTTCCCAAATCCTTGCTCAGTTTTCTGAGCCACCACCTCCTATCCAAAGGAATTTGTCACTTGCATGTTAAACATACACGTTTCCCCACGGTGACGCTGACCCTTGTGGCAACGACCTGTACCCTGGGACACAGGAGGGAGGCCTCCCCGTACGTGAACCTGGTCTGGCTGGAGTACTGAGTCAAATTGGACCCCAGCCACCCTGGCCACCTTCCCTCGTGGAAGTAGATGGCGAGCTCCTCCACATCCCGTTCGCCACTTCCATCGGTAACTATCGGTGCTCTCTCTCCTGAGCAACCATAGATGTGGGATTCCTCCACGTCACCTCGCTTTCCAATGCTCATTCCTATCAGTGCGAGTAGGAGTACGCCCCCCTTCATCCTGAAATCCTCTCTGCAAAGAGATACAAGAACATATAGCCAGGTCCCGAGGAGATTCGCTGGCTTGAGTGAAGCATAGTCGGGTCTTGTGACCTCGACTCAAATACAAACACTCTTAAAAAACTACTACTTATTTCGAACTACCCGTCACCTTGTTTAACTTAAACCAAACACCCAAACTTAACGATATCAAACTTAAATTGCCTAAACTATGCACATCCGCTGCCCATCTCTGGGCGGCCAGCCTAATCCCTGTTTGGGCTGTGGCACACCGCTCCCTTCGCTGTGGCCGCACTGTCCTGTACTTTTGATCCCTCGTAGCCTGTGGCTGCTGGCTGGGGACCTCTGCCCTCAGACCGATCCCTCACTTGAGAGGCTGCCCTCTTTAAATGGGGAGCCGGTGACCACGGTTTCCTTGGCTGGGGCGTCCATGGGGACCTTCTAGGGAATTTGGCGGGTGGGGGTTTTCTGGCTGGTGGGCCTTTAACCCCAACCACTGCCCCCTCTGGTGCGGTCTGAGGGGTTACCACTACCGCTGGCTGGGGATCCTTTTCCTCGGGCTTTACCTCTCCTGAACCTGGGCTAGGTGCAGGTAACTCTTTGCAGCCTGGTGCTGCAAGCTGAGGGTCCCCACCCTCAGGTCTCAAATCTGGGTCCGGGGCGGGGTTTTTGCCCTTGGGTCCCTCCTCCTCTAAACCTGAGTCAGGGGTGGGGTCTTCGCCTTCGTGTCCCTCCTCATCTGTATCACAGAAGAGTGGTGGAGTGTGCCAATCGGTGGGTGGGATGGCCCCTCCCCTTAAACAAGCCACAGCGCCTGCCTGTGCAGTCTGTGAAGTGGTTCCCGCTGCAGGCTGAGGATTTCTCTCCTCAGACCTTACCCCAACTGACTGTTCTCTCTTCTCAGGCTTAAACAGTTTACACTGATTAATACGGAACCATTTAGTGCATCGAGGCATCTTAATGGCATATACCATGGGGCTGGCCTTGTCTACAACGCTGTAGGTCCCCATGTATAGCGGTTCTAAACTTCTTACCCGAGCATAATTCCTCACCATAACCTGATCCCCTACCTCCCACTCGTAGTATTTTCGGGGTTCTAACAGCAATTGGTTACTCCGATGCTGCTTTCCCATCTTCCCAGCCGCCTGCCCATGGACCTGCTTAAGGTGCTCGAAGAGGTTTCGGGCAAACGTGTCCCGGTTTACCTCCCTGAGCTGACATTCTGTGAGCACCGGGGCTAGTACGTGGGTGGGGGTCCGCATAAATCTGCCAGTCATCAGCTCATACGGGGAGTACCCCATGCTCTTTCCTCAACCTTTCCTTTAAAGTCCTGTTCATCCTCTCCACAATCCCCGATGACTGGGTTGTGGGCAACGTGCCACTTCCCCTCGATGCCGTGCAGCTTAAGGGAATTCTGCATTACCTGCCCGGTAAAGTGACTCCCTTGGACGGACTTCACATACTGTGGTAGCCCCCATCGCGAGAACACTTCCCGGACCAGGATCCTGGCCGTACCCAGAGCTGTGGCTGTTCTGCTGGGGAAGGCTTCTACCCATTTCGTGAATAAATCTACCAGGACTAGGCAGTGCTTATAGCCTCCCTGGGCGGTGGGCAGGGGCCCGATGTAGTCGACCTGTATCGACTGCCATGGTCCCTCTAGCCTCCTGATGTGTCCCATAGGTACCTTCCATTTTTGTGGGGGACAGGGTTGTTAGCAGCACACATTAGACAGCCGGAGCAGAACACGCGGACATCTTCCCTGAGCCCTGGGCACCATCCCGCCTGTTCCACTCACTGCCAGGTGGTCTCAGGCCCGGGATGTCCCGCTCCTGGACCCTCATGGGCCAGTTGAAGGAATTCCCTCTGGTGCTGCTGTGGCACATCCCACTGTTCTCCCCTGAAAAGCATGCCTTCGTTCATGGAGAGGGCTGCTGTGCCGTAAGGGCCCTCTACCCTTTTTCCTTCAGTCACTGCGGTGAGGACGGCCTTAAGGACGGGGTCTTGGGCTTGGACCGTCTTAAGGTCCGGGGCTAAAGCTGCCCCTGCACTCCCTTGTGACCCATCCCTACCCCTGACTGCTGCTATGGGTCTGGATCCATATGCGTCCCAGAACGTGCCGGTGCGGGCACCCTCCTTAGTTAGCATGTCAGCCTGCTGGTTGCCCTGACTATGGGGTTCTGTGGAGGAATGGGCTTTCACCTTATGGATGAAAACCTCCCCTTCCTCCCCCACTGCTGCTAAGATCTTCTCCAGCAGGGGTTTTACTGTGAGGGGTCTCCCGTCGGTGGAGGTGTATCCGGGGCAGGACCAGATGGCCAGGTACTCCGTACACGAATTGCACATGAACATACTGTCCGAGCAAATCGTGCACGGGGTGGGGAAGATTTCGGGGTGTGTAACGACGTACACTACCACGGACAGTTCAGCCTGCTGGGCACTCATGATGCTGGGGGGTTTAATTGCCAGGGCAATGTTTGCCGCTGGGTCATAACCTCCACACCCCATGTGTCGCTCACCAGCAGATACCATGCTGGAGCTGTGCACATAGATCTCGCAGCCTGTGGGATGTATCCCGGCTCGTAAAACTATGTCCACTTCCCAAATCCCTTCTATGGAACACCGGTGGGCTGTTCCAGGATATACCAGGTTGGCTGCGAGCTTTGGCTCGCAGAGACACTTCACCTTTAGGTCGATCTGTGAGAGGGGCAGGATCCAGCGAGCAATGCGGGCACTGCTCACCATTCCATCCTTGATCCTCCCATCCAGGAGCAACTGGGTGGGTGTGTGATGGGTGAGGAGGGGGATGGGAGAGGTGCCTATGAAGATCAGCGATCTCTTCACAGCCCAATGTGTGGCCAAGAGGTGCTGCTCACAGTTGGAGTAGCTCCTCTCCACATCCGTGAGTATCCTGGAGGAGTAGAACACCGGACTCAGCCGGCCGTGCCACTCTTGGAGCAGCACAGCACTCAGGCTGTCCCCGCTGGCTGCTACCTTCAGGAAGAAGTCTTTCCCCCCATCTATGGCTCCTAGAGCTGGTGCGGTCTGCAGATCCTCCTTGAGCCTGACAAATGCTGCCTAGCAACCCTCTCCCCAAGCCCACTCCACTCCCTTGTGTAGGATTCGGAGCAGAGGGGCTGCTGTGGCTGCATAGCCTTCAATAAAGTCTCTGCAGTACCCGGATAGTACTAGAAATGACCTCACACCCGTGACTGTGTTGGGGACTGGTAACTCCTGTACCGCTTCCCTTCTAGCCTTATCTATGGCCCTTTCCCCAGAGTGCACGGTCAGGCCCAGGAATTTCACCTCCTGCTGGCCGATCTACGCTTTCTTCGGATTTACTTTAAAACCCTCCTGCCTGAGCAGCTCCAGCAGTTCAGCCAGTAGTGGGCCATACTCTTCTCTCGAATCGGTGAAAAGGAGCAGGTGATGCACATACTTTACCTTGAGTCTGGGCTGGCTGAATCCCTTTAAACTGTTTGCCATGCACTGGTGGAACATGCTGGGGCTGTTGTGGAAGCCCTGAGGCAAACAGTTCCAGGTGTACATTTGCCCTTTCAAAGTAAAGGCAAACTTATACTGGTCCTCTCTCCTTAAAGGGATGGACCAAAACCCTTTGGAAATATCCACCACCGTGAAAGTGGTAGTGGATGCTGGAATACTTCCTATCAGGTCGGCAACTGCTGCTACTGTGGTTGCGCAGGCTGGTATGTTGCTGTTGAGCACCCGATAGTCCACCGTGGCCCTCCAGGAATTGTCCAGCTTTCTAACCAGCCACAGTGGAGAGTTTACATGGGTGGCTATCGGTCTCAGGACTGCCTGCTGCACTAAGGAGGACATGGATGCTTCCATGTCTGGCTCCGCTTCCCTGGAGAAGTTGTACTGTTTCTGTGGTTGGGCCATGGGGTCCCTGTCTACGCTGACCTCATACCCTTTGGCCTAGAAATTGGGTTGGGGCGCCAAAGTGGCGCCAAAGTCGCCTGAGCGCAGGATTTAGCACAGCGAACGGAGTAATACCGATCGCCAGAAATTCAGTTTCAGTGCCGCTCGAGGGACACGGGGGCGAGGCTCGAGGCGCTCCGCGTCCCTCTTAGGGTGCTGAAACTGATTATCGCAGCACAACGTGCCGCAGCGCCACACGCTGCGGCACGGCATGCTGCGGTACTGCAGGCCTTCCTCCCACTGTTAAGGGGGAGGTGCCTGCAACAGCGCGATCCCCGCTCGCAAGTGCCGGCAAATGAGCCTGGCACCAAGGAGAAGTGCCGGGCTCTCGGGAAACAGCCGGCAATGCCACGAGGGGGGCGGTTAGGAGGCCGGGGATGGAGGTGCTGGCAGGCGGCCGCCGAAAAAGTGGCCGCCCCGCACCTCCACCTTAACTTGCGCCGCTGCCGGCACAGTAAGGCCCCGTGAACTGGGCGCGGGTAGCGAACGGCGCAACTGCGGCGTTCGCTACCAAATATCGTGAACGGGGCACGAATGGGGTGCTGCGCACACCGATGACGTCATCGGTGGCGGCGCAGCGCAAATGCCTAACACCACCATTACCGCCCCTGCTGAATATCGCGGGAGGCGCAGCCAGTGGCGCTACAGCCACTGCCTGCCTCTTTAGGCACTAACAGCTGGCGCTACTCACCCAATTTCTCCCCCTTTGACCCTCCCGCATTCGTGCTTGTGCATGGCAATTGTGGCTAGTTGAGCTCGCACAAATGCCTGGAAATCTTTTGGGGTATTACTGAGCATGAGCTCAAGGTTATAACCCTCATTAGGCTTCATGGTGCTCAGGGTCCACTTACCTTCTTTCCCTGGGATGACTACTAACTCGCCGTCCTTTCCTGTACTTGCCCCCCATAGGCAATGGTTTCTTAAATCCACCAGGATCCCGTGGCCTACAATAAAGTCGGCTCCCAGGATCCCTTTTCCACCCTCCTGTTCCCACTTCATTAGGATACAGGTCCACTTAGAGCGGAGTTTACACAAACAAATGGAGAGCGGGATGGAAAATGAGCCGGCCTGTTCTCTCCCTGTGAATCCCGCCAGACTCTATGGGACCCCGCTAGAGAGAGGTGAGGTCGTGGGGTTAGCTGAATGGACCACCGTGCATGATGCCCCGGGTCCAACAGATAGGTCCCCTTCACCTTTTCTACCTCCACCTCCACGAGGGGTCTTTTCCATACATCGTACCACAGGGAACACAGTTAAACAGGCTGCACTGGCTCTAGTCATGGCTGTGGGTTGGATGGGGCTGATGGGCTCAGAGCACTGATCACGGCGGTTACTCTCCCCTGGCCAGTCAATAAGGACCTCATGGTGTCCAAAAATGACTCGACATCGTGGGAGGGATCCCTGCCTCTACCTTTTTGGCTGGGGCTGTAAGAATTTGCAATAATTTACAGTTCTGAAGATTAATTTTTTTGATTAAAGAATCCCTGGGCGTTGTGCTTTTAAATTTCCAGGGATAGAAATGGCTGTCATACCACATGGCCAAAGACAAAGGGACTTGGAGAGCAGCTTTCTATGTCTGGAATTAAGGTTCAATGGAGCTGCCAATCAAAGGGGTGTCCCCAGCACCCTGCAGCAGGACAATCGATGCCTGTTTACAAAACATTACCACAGGACAATGCTTTGTTTACAAAGCAATTGAATGCTATTAGCATTTGTTTGTATATCGAGTGGATACATCTAAACTGCAGAAGAGACTTTTGTATCTTGAATGGGAACCGTTTAAGAACTGAATGCGTTTTAAATCACCTAGCATTCTGGACAATAGAGCAGTTGTATTTCCCTTTTGTTTCAGCCCAGGGAGCTCCGGAAGACACATTAACCCAGTCTAACCACTTTGAGTTAGCCAATCACAGCTTTCTCTTGTGTATTGGACCCTTTGGGCAGGGAATTTTGCACACAGCCCTGGCAGGGCAGAACGGCAGGACCTCACCAGGTATATAAGATAGCTGCTGAGAAGCTATCACTCTTTTTACTTCGCTGGACCACAGGTGAGCAGGGTGTTCTGACTCCTCAACAAGGCAACCTAGCAGGAGTTTGGGGTGGTGATTTAAGGGAATTGCTAAGATTGTTTAAATAACATTGTAGTCATTTTATCCCTCGTTTTCGCCGTCTGCAACCCCTGTTATATAGTTTTACTGTAATTACTGTGTTCCTGTGGCATAGATTATTCTTTTAATTGTAGTTTATTTAGGAAATATAACTTGATTTTTCTCTCATCCAAAACACTTGTCCGTTTTAATATCATTAATTATAAGTTCCTCCACTCAGAACTGAAGGAGGGGTAGTGATTCGAAACCGCTGTTTGTAAATTGGTTTAGAGTGCAGCAACAAAAGGCTGCTGACCAGGTGAATTACCGTAAACCAGGTAAAAGGTTGGAATTGGTCAGAGCTCAGAGGCAAAGGCTGCTGGCCAGGTAAATTACCATAAACCAGTTAAAAGATGCCCCCCTTACAGGGCTGTGGACTTCTTTCCCTTGCTATCTTTCCAAGGGCTTTTGCTCTCCTTCTTCCGGTGGCCATCCTTCCAACACCCGTAGCAATTAAGCTATGTGCCCAAAGGGTTATTCCCTTTCTGATACCACTCCTTCCTACACTGTCCGGGTTTTTCCTCATGCACCCTTCCCTTGCGTGGGTGTGCATCAGTTCCCCTACCATTCTTATAGGCTAGGGACAACTGTATGATCACAGTAAGTTCGGTGGTCAGGGGATTCCTGGGATTGAACCAGACTTCCGCCTTGACCTGGACCTGTGGCAAGCTGTTTGCCACCAGACAACGGAGCCAATGGGTCAGCTGATCCCCATTCAGGAACATCCTGTGAGGTGTCCCAGGACAGGCACTCCAGAACACCGGCCATAACCTGCCCGCGAAAGCCTGCGGGGTTTCCCCTGTGAGCTGCACTGTCTTCTCCACATCGGAGAAAGGACTTCCCTCATTCATAAGAACATAAGAAATAGGAGCAGGAGTAGGCCAATCGGCCCCTCGAGCCTGCTCCACCATTCAATAAGATCATGGCTGATCTGATCCTAACCTCAAATCTTCTATCACTCTTCATCCACCCGAACCCATGTGATCTCCCGGGAGAGGCGAAAAACCAGATAAAGTCCCAACGGCCAATTTGGGAGAAAAAAATCTGGGAAATTCCTCTCCGACCCATCTAGGCGATCGAAATTCTTCCAGGAGATCACTCTGTCCCTATATTTTCTACAGTACTTACCTTCTGTAAAGGCGATCTCCACCCCAGCCAGGAACAGGAATAAAACCATCTCCTGAAATCTAACACAGAATTAGAACACAGTAGGAGCAGAACAAGGCTACACGGCCCCTGGGCCCACTCCACTACCCACAGGGCCATGACCATTCCGAACCTAGATTCATGTCCAATTTCCTACCCGCTCCCCGTAACCCTTAATTCCCTTTATTTCTAGGAAACTATCTATTTCTGTTTTAAATTTATTTAATGATGTAGCTTCCACAGCTATCTGGGGCAGCAAATTCCACAAACCTACCACCCTCTGAGTGAAGACGTTTCCCCTCATCTCAGTTTTGAATGAGCAGCCCCTTATTTTAAGATTATGCCCCCTAGTTCTAGTTTCACCCATCATTGGGAACATCCTCACCGCATCCACCCGATCAAGCCCCTTCACAATCTTATATGTTTCAATAAGATCGCCTCTCATTCTTCTGAACTCCAATGAGTAGAGTCCCAATCTACTCAACCTCTCCTCATATGACCACCCCCTCATCCCTGGGATTAACCGAGTGAACCTTCTTTGTACTGATTCGAGAGCAAGTATGTCTTTCCTTAAGTATGGACACCAAAACTGTATGCAGTATTCCAGGTGCGGTCTCACCAATACCCTGTACAACTGCAGCAATACCTCCCTGTTTTTATATTCCATCCCCCTAGCAATAAAAGCCAACATTCCATTGGCCTTCTTAATCACTTGCTGCACCTGCATACTAACTTTTTGAGTTTCGTGCACCAGGACCCCCAGATCCCTTTGTACTACAGTACTTTCCAGTTTCTTGCCATTAAGATAATAACTTGCTCTATGATTTTTCCTGCCAAAGTGCATAACCTCACACTTTCCAGTATTGTATTCCATCTGCCAAATCTCTGCCCACTTACTTAGCCTGTCTATGTCCCTTTGCAGGTTTTTTATGTCCTCCTCACTCACTACTTTCCGTCCCATTTTTGTATCATCTGCAAACTATTATATGTTACACTCGGTCCCCTCCTTCAAATCGTTAATATAGATAGTAAAGAGTTGGGGACCCAGCACTGACCCCTGCGGAACACCACTAGTTACTGGTTGCCAATCTGAGAATGAACCATTTATCCCAATTCTCTGCTTTCTGTTAGAGAGCCAATCCTCCACCCACGCCAGAATATTACCCCCAATCCCGTGATTTTTTATCTTGAGCAATAATCTTTTTTGTGTGGCACCTTGTCAAATGCCTTTTGGAAGTCTAAATACACTACGTCCACTGGTTCCCCTTTATCCACCCTGTATGTTACTTCCTCAAAAAACTCAAGCAAATTTGTCAAACATGACTTCCCCTTCATGAAACCATGCTGAGTTTGTCCTATTAAATTATGTTTATCCAAATGTCCCGTTACTGTCTCCTTAATAATGGGCTCTAACATTTTACCAACCACAGATGTTAGGCTAACAGGTCTATAGTTTCCAGCCTTCTGCCTACTACCCTTTTTAAATAAGGGTGTTACATTAGCAGTTTTCCAATCTGCCGGGACCTTTGCTGAGTCCAGTGAGTTTTGGAAAATTATTACCAATGCATCCACAATCCCTACCGTTACTTCCCTCAAGACCCTAGGATGCAAGCCATCAGGTCCAGGGGATTTATCCGCCTTGAGTCCCATTATTTTATCAAGTACCACTTCCTTAGTGATTTTAATCGTATTTAGTTCCTCCCCCCCTAGAGCCCCCTGTTTGTCCAGTGTTGGGAAATTCTTAGTGTCCTCTACTGTAAAGACTGATACAAAATAATTGTTCAGTGTTTTTGCCATCTCCATGTTTCCCACCATTAATTTCCCGGTCTCATCCTCTAAGGGACCAACATTTACTTTAGCCACCCTTTTTCTTTTTATATAACTATAGAAACTTTTTCTGTCTGTTTCTATATTTTTTGCTAATTTACTTTCATAATCTATCTTCCCTTTCTTAATCAATCTTTTAGTTATTTTTTGCTGTCTTTTAAAGGCTTCCCAATCTTCCATCCTCCCACTAGATTTGGCTACCTTATATGCCCTTGTTTTTAGTTGGAAACTATCCTTAATTACTTTACTTAGCCACGGATGGCTATCTTTTCTTTTACACCCTTTTTTCCTCAGTGGAATATATTTTTTTTGGAAATTGTAAAATAACTCCTTAAATGTACACCACTGATCATATACCGTCTTACCCTTTAATCTATTTTCCCAGTCCACTCTAATTAATTCCGCTCTCATACCTTCATAGTCTCCTTTATTCAAGCTCAGCACGCTTGTTTGAGATCCAACCTTCTCACCCTCTAATTGAATATGGAACTCAACCATGTTATGGTCACTCATTCCAAGGGGATCCTTTACTAGGACATTTTTAATTAATCCTGTCTCATTACACAGGACCAAATCTAAGGTTGCTTGCCCCCTGGTCGGTTCAGTTACATACTGCTCAAGAAACCCATCCCTAATACACTCAATGAACTCATCCTCAAGGCTGCTCTGCCCAATTTGATTTGTCCAGTTAATATGATAATTAAAATCCCCCATAATTATAGCTGTTCCCTTATTACAAGCCTCAACTATTTCCTGATTAATACTCCGTCCAACAGAGTTGCAACTGTTCGGAGGCCTATAGACTACACCCACTAATGTTTTTTTCCCCTTATTATTCCTTATCTCCACCCAAACTGTTTCACTATCCTGCTCCTTTGACCCAATATCATTTCCCTGTATTATAGTGATTGCTTCCTTTATTAACATAGCCACCCCACCTCCTCTCCCTTCCTGCCTGTCCTTCCTGATTGTTAAATAACCTGGTATGTTTAATTCCCAGTCATGGTCACCCTGCAGCCATGTTTCTGTAATGGCCACAAGATTTGCGGCCATTATTTGTGCCGTTAACTCATTCATTTTGTTACGAATGCTACGTGCATTCAGATAAAGAACTTTCAAATATGTTTTGTAACACTTAGTTCCTGTTTTTTCCCTTTCTAGTACGTTACTTTTTACTCCATACCTTCTGTCCCTTCCTGACACATTCTGTTTTTTAATTCCCCCACTGCTGCCTAAGTCTATGACCTTCTCTGTTGTCATTTCTATTATTTGCTCTCTAGAAAACTCCCCCCCCACTAATTAGTTTAAAGCCCTCTCTACAGCCCTAGTTATATGATTCGCCAGGACTCTAGTCCCAGCACTGGCCAAGTGGAGTCCGTCCCAGCAGAACAGCTCCTTCCTGTCCCAGTACTGGTGCCAGTGTCCCAAGAAGCAAAACCCATTTCTCCCACACCAGTCTTTGAGCCACGCATTTAACTCTTTAATTTTATTTATCCTAGCCAAATTCGCTCGTGGCTCAGGTAATAACCCAGAGATTATTACCCTTGAGGTTCTGTTTTTTAATTTGACCCCTAGCTGCTCATACTCCTTTAACAGAACCGTCTTCCTTGTCCTATCTACGTCGTTTGTACCAACATGGACCATGACAACTGGATCCTACCCCTCCCACTCCAAGTTTCTTTCCAGCCCAGAAGAGATGTCCTTAACCCTGGCAGGCAGCACAGCTTTCGGGACTCCCACTCTTGACTGCAGAGAACCCTATCTATCCCCCTAATGATACTATCCCCTACCACTACAACAATTCTTTTTACTCCCTCCACTTGAATGGCCCCCTGTACCACGGTGCTGTGGCCAGGTTGCTCATCCTCCTTGCAGTCCCCGCTCCTGCCCTCACAGGGAGTAAGAACCTCGATCCTGCTGGACAAGAACAAGGGCTGCGTCTCCTTCCACACTACATCCTGGATCCCTGTACCTTCCTCATTCATAGTCACACCATCCTGTCCCTGACCACGGACTTCATCTGCAGTAATTAACTTAATAGGTGTGACCATCTCCTGAAACATAGAATCCAGGAACTTCTCCCCTCCCTGATGTGTCACAGTGTCTGAAGCTCGGGCTCAAGCTCCATAACATGGAACTTGAGTTCCTCTAGCAGCAAACACTTGTCGCAGATGTAATCACCATGAGCCTCAATGGGGTTCACCGGCTCCCACATCTCGCAACAGTAACACATCACCTGCTCCATTCTATATAATTCATTAAATTTCTTATTATTAGTTATGAAGACCCTGCCCGGATATATATGATAATGTCACACCACTATTCAATAGGACTTACCAACTTAAAGGTATAAAAGAGAAGAGAAGGAAGAAAACCAACCAACCAGCTGATCACCAACCTCCTCCTTGAATACTGTCTGTGGGGCCTGTTTGGTTGACTCGTCTCACTGCTCCACCTCCGCAGTGCTGTCTAAGCCTGGGAGTGGGGAACAAAGCAGAGCAAAAAAACACACCAGAACTCTCCCACTTATCCGAACTCTCCCACTTAGCAAAACTCCAGCAGCACTCAATGCACAAAGCACTCCGTGCACTGCACTAGCCCCTCCCCTTTTATACCCGGATTCTACTTCCGGTTTAAACTGCCCAAGAGTTTAAAAAACCCTTAAAAAATTAAACTTACTTCAAATAATTGACTTCTTAACACACTAAAATTCACAAAATACACTTAAATGATTTTTCTCCCACTTAGCAAAACTCCAGCAGCACTCAATGCACAAAGCACTCCGTGCACCGCACTAGCCCCTCCCCTTTTATACCCGGATTCTACTTCCGGTTTAAACTGCCCAAGAGTTTAAAAAACCCTTAAAAAATTAAACTTACTTCAAATAATTGACTTCTTAACACACTAAAATTCACAAAATACACTTAAATGATTTTTCTCCCACTTAGCAAAACTCCAGCAGCACTCAATGCACAAAGCACTCCAGAACTTCATCCCTGAGCGCCTCATACCCGCTCTGCCCCCTTTTACACTCGACAGAGAGGGATTGGAGGAGCTTACTCTCCAAAGAGAACCGAAGTTTTTTTGCCTGCTCAGCACCATTGCATTCGTTGATGCTGGCTGCCCCTTCTACTTCCCTGAAGTGGACCGAGGGGTCACATTTCTCGGTGAGCTTTGGGATATGGCTCACCATAGCCCTAAGCTGTTGGGTGCTATAGGGTAATACGAATGGGTTTTGGAGGGGTCCCTCTTCCTCGCCATCTACGGGTGGGCCGAACCTCCGATGCCAGGCTGGGCACATCGGTCCTGGTTCTAGCCTCTCCTGCGGGGGTTGTTCCACCTCCGCTTCTACACCTGACTTCACCCCCCCTTGTGCCAGACCTCGCTAAAACTTGGCACTATGGTTGGTGGTCACGGGACCTCCTGTTCCTCAACCGGGTGGCCCCTTTGCACTACCTGTGGTGGCTGAACCATTTTCCCCATTTCCCTGCAAAATCCGCCTGGCCTGCCTTCGGGCTTATGAGGCACCTTTGCCTTCCTTAGTGCCAGGCTCAGATTCTCTATCTGTTCCTTGCAAGGGCCATGATCTGCATCTTCAAACCCCTGTTCGCTTGCCAACTTATAGGCTGCCTTTACTTCTTTTACTTTCTCCTCCTGCTCCCTTACTTGTCTCGCTAGCGGGCGTTCTTTTCCCATAACCTCAACTTGTTACCCTTGGCTTTGGTGACTTGGCACTGTAAGTATTCCAACCTGGCCTTATGTTCTCCCATTAATTGCACCCTTTTCAGGGGGGCACCTTTTACCTGGTTTACGGTAAATTACCTTCCTTTACCTGGTTTACGGTAATTTACCTGGTCAAGCAGCCCTTTTTTTCCACTGCACTGCGACCAATACCAAACAGCAGTTTCGAATCGCTAAACCCACCCTTCCAGTTCTGAATGGAGGAACTTATAATTAATGATATATTAAAATGGACAAAATGGTCTGGATGCGAGAAAATCAACTTTATTAACTAAAGAAAACTACACCACATGATCAAAGCAATAAAGTAACTACACCACACGATCAATGTAAAATTGCTTAACGGGGAAGGCAGATGGCAAAAACAAGGGATAAATGGCTACAATGTAAGTCTTACAATCTTAGCAATTTCCCTTAAATTACCACCCCTCTAACTCCTTACTAGATTGCCTTGCTGAGGAGTCAGAAACCTGCTCACTTGTGGTCCATAGAGAGAGAAGAGCTCACCTGCAGTCCAAGGAAAAAGAGAGAGATATGCTTCTGAGAAGCTATCTTTATATCCTGGGAGCTCCTGCTGTTTTGGCGCTGAAAAGGTCTGTGTGCAAATTCACGCCAAAAAGTTCAAAAACACAAGAGAAAGGCCATGATTGGCTGATTCAAACAAGCTATTTCTCAGTGGCCAAACTGCTCCCAATATCTGGAATGCGTTTCGAATAAAGCTTGGAGTGGTTTGAATGTGTCTTAATTCTGGGGCCGAAATGTTCCCGCCCAAATCCAAGTTCATCTGGCTAAAACAAAAGGGATCCAACTGCCCTATTGTGTAATAATGGGTGATTCAAACCCATACAATTCTTAAACTGTTCCTTTCTTAGTCTAAAAACGTATCTTCTGTAGTTTAGGTGTGTTCTCATGGTGTGCTGGGCTTTGAATGGAGTTGGATTACTAGGTAAACAGCAGCCCTTTGTCCTGCGGTCACTGAAACTGCAGTCTCAAGTGGTTTACTCCCTTATGTCAACATCCTGCAGCAGTTTCTGTAAACAAACATTGCCTCTGTAGGGAAGGGAAACTCCCTTTTTTTGATTGACAGAATCTGACTGCCACTGCTTCATCCTCCCACTTTTCACAGACCTACACAAGCTGTTTTCCAAGCCCCTTTGTCCTTGGCCATGCTTTCTGATGGCGATTTTTATCCCTTTGCAATTTACACAGTTCAAAACTCAAGCGTGCATTTTTTAAATAAAATGTGCTGTCTTAAAGTGTGCGAATATTTCCATGAAGTTCCTCGATTCCGGTGTTGTCCATGTGCTGCCCAACTCAACGCAGCCCCCCTGCGATTCTGGGTATGTTTAAAACATGTCCAACCCAGAGGCAATTTCGACAAGGTAGATTAATATTTCCCAATCTTCGGGGACTGAGGGGATTTTTGCAAACCCCTATACTTTCCTGATTCAGGTCCTGCAATGCTACTAATAACTTCTCCCCTGCTAGAGCTTTGTCCTGGATCTCCAGGGCTGACTCCTTTATCTCGGCTGCCTGTGCTGCAATGAGCATGTCCAAGAGCTGGACCTCCTTTTTGAAGCACATCAGCCAGACTGCCTTCTCTAGGGATTTCTTGTGCTCCTTCCATTCTGTCCACTTAGCTGCAGCATCGGCCAGACGCCCAGCCTTTAACAGATTGGTGATCCACTTCTTTGTGATATTCACCTTAATAACACATGATCAGAAATCCTTTCCTCCATCATGGTTTGCTCTTCCGAACCATTGTCTACTATATCGCAACACTGTTGCTGGTGTCCTGCCGCGGTCGCCATTTCTGTAGGGGGGTTTTGGCGTGTGCCCAGTTAGCTCTGCCCCTGACTGTCTCTGAGTGGTTCGAGTTGCTCCCACACCCCTGGGTTCTAGACACCGGACTTAGGTACAGGCGGCGATACAGAAAATCGAGTAGAGAAGTGGCTTGGTGCAAGAAAACCACAATTTTATTAAAAGGCTGAATAAAACACAATACTGATAATTACTGGAATAATTACAAGCATATAAAATTACACTTATTTAGGAATGGGGGCCACACGGCACATCGAGGGAAACAAATATATTAACCTCTTATGGTTATCCCATCCCCAATACCTAACTAGATTAAACAACGAGGGGCCAGGAATTCATGCTCACCAATTCGAAACCTTGTTGATTTAAATGGTTGTGGGTTTTGGGGTTCACTCAGTTCGGTAGTCAGGGGATTCTTTGGGTCAAACCATATTCCTGCCTTGGTCCTGACATGTGGCAAGCTGTTTGCCACCAGGCAACGGAGCCAGTGGGCCAGCTGATCCTGGTCCAGGTTAGCCCGGTCAGGTGCCCCAGTACAGTCACTCCTATACACCGGCCACAACCTGTCTATGAAAGTTTGCAGGGTTTCCCCTGCGAGCTGCACTGTCTTCTACACTCGGGAGAAAGGACTTCCCTCATTCATCCCCATGGCCTCAAGAACTTCCTCCCTGAGCTCCCCATACTCACACTGTCCCCTCTTACACTGCTCAGAGAGGGACTGGAAGAGCTTACTCTCCAGGGAGAAAAGCAGCATTTGGCCTGTTTGGCATCATCACACTCATTGATGCTGGCTGCCTGTTCCACTTCCCTGAAGTGGACCAAGGGGTCCCCATTCTCTGCGAGTTTTGTTATATGGCCTACCATGGCCCTAAGCTGTTGGGTGCCATAGAGAACTACGAAATGGTTTTGGAGAGGTCCCTCCTCCCCTTCATCAGCGGGTGGGCCAAACCTTCGCTGCCGGGCCGGGCACATCGGCCCCGGTCCCAGCTTCTCTTGTGGGGGTTTTTCCACCTCAGCTTCTACCACTAACTTCACACCACCTTGCTGCCAGACCTTGCTGAAACCTGGCGCTATGGGTGGTGGTCGTTGGTCCTCCTGCTCCTCAACCGGGTCATCCCTTGGCACTACCCGTGTTTTCTGAACCGTTCTCCCCTCATGCCATGTAAAGTCAACCTGGGCTGCCTTCGGGCTTATGAGGCATACCATGCCCTTTGCCTTCCTTAGAGCAAGGCTCAGATTGTCTATCTGTTCCTGGCAGGGGCCATGATCTGCATCCTCAAACCCCTGTGTGCTCGCTAGCTTATAGGCGGCCTTTATGTCTCTTACTTTCTCCTCCTGCTCTCTTACTTGTCTTGCTAGGCGGGCATTCTTTTCCCCCAACCTCAGCTCATTGTTCTTGGCCTCGGTGACCTGACACTGTAAATATTCCTGCCTGACCTTATGCTCCCCCATTAACTGCAACCTTTCCTGGTTCAGAGCCTGCAATCCTGCCGTGACTTCTCCCCTGCTAGAGTCCTTGTTTGGACTTCCAGGGCTGACTCCCATATCTCAGCTGCCTGTGCTTCAATGAGCCTGTCCTAAAGCTGGATCTGTTTCTTGAAGCAGATCAGCCAGACTGCCTTTGCTATGGATTTCTTATGATCCCTCCCTTCTGTCCATTTAGCTCCAGCTTTCAACAGATTAGTGATCCACTTCTTAGTGATATTCACCTTACTGAAGATATAATTTGAAATCCTCTCTTCCATGACAGTTTGCTCTTCCGAATCAGTGTCTGCTACATCGCAACCCTGTTGCCAGAATCCTGCCGTGGTCGCCATTCTGTAGGGGGTGGTGTGTGGAGTCAGCTTTGCCCCTGACTGTTTTGAGCGGTTTGAATCACTCCCACACCCCTTTTGGGTTCTAAGCT
This sequence comes from Somniosus microcephalus, assembly GCF_052327205.1. Taxonomy (NCBI): domain Eukaryota; kingdom Metazoa; phylum Chordata; class Chondrichthyes; order Squaliformes; family Somniosidae; genus Somniosus; species Somniosus microcephalus. Next base: position 176,722,634 of record NC_140991.1, on the reverse strand, counting down.
CCAGACTTAGGTACAGGCTGCAGTACAAAATTGGAGTAGACAACTGCTTTGGTACAAGAAAACTGTGTTTATTAGAGTCACAATAAAAATACACACTTAGATTACTGGAGTAGTTACAGACATTCAAGAGTATACTGAATTAAGAATGGGGAACACACAGCACAACGAGGGAAAATTCACATTAATAATCCCCCTACCCTTGTCCCACCCCCAATATCTAACTAAATTGTGCTGAAAGGGGCCAGAGATTATGCTCACCAATAGGCGTTTCTTGACAGTTCAAATCCTGTCAGTTAAGCCGGTTGTGTTTTTGGGGTTCGCTCTTTGTGTCCTTTTGGGCCTGCCATCGCCACATGGTCCGAGTCTTAGAATCTGTGAAGGTTCTTCAGTTGGTTGGAGTCCGCTGATGCGGTAAGGGTGTGGTTGTGGATTTGTCTGGGGAAGTACCTTCTTTTCTTCATTAGAAATAGGGAATAAAGTTTTTGTTGGGTACTTTAGCTTGTAGAGTGGAAAACTTTGGGTTTTGTTCTTCTGGTTGTTGTCTGGTCATCGAGTTCTGTTGCGGTTGGGGTCCGGTTGGCAGTCTTCGGTGTCGGCTTGGTCGCGGTGGCCTAGATCATTACCTGTGTAGTGGTAATGATCTGAAGGTATGGTTTACCCGGCCCTTTGTTACCGCGGTGCTCGTGGTCTTCTTCGTGTAAGGCTGTGGCTGTGGCCTAGTCATCTTTGGTCGAGCCTGCCCCACCGTGCCCCCTCACCGTGATGTTCCATGAGCCTTCCGGTTGAATGCAGCTGTGTCCTGTAAGCTTCTGCCTGTGCCATGATGCCTTTTCTTTTTGGTTACCGGTGGGCCTAAAATTATATTGGTTTTGAGTTTGTTATCTGTGTGGCAAATCAGGACTAGTTCTTTGTCTGATTTTTGGCGGGCTCATTAAGGTGATTATAGCTCTTCACCTTAACTGATTTTTGGGCAGTTTTCCCGTTGCTAAATGGTTTTTAATATCTTGTGTTTGTTATGCATAATGTAAATCAGTATCTTCCTGGCTTGGTAGCCAGTTCGAACTGTAAGCGATTATATATGCATAGTCTTGATGGGCTTTAGGTATGTGCAAGATTAAGATGTTTCCTGAGTTGATTGTTTTAAAGGGAAAAATGCGTGTTCTGTCTCCTTTAGCTGTCTGGTTCGAAATAACAAATCAAAGCTGTCTCCCACAGGCCCAGGCATGTCAGGTTTTAAGGTTTTGAACTTGACATGCTGTTTGCAGGGTCCTGCTTTAACCTTGCAGGTTTTGCCATGAAGTCAAAAAGCCATTCCCTTTAGGGTACCCTTATTAGTATTTTGGGAGATGTGGGAATTTTGAGAATCCTACATCACTGAACTCGATAGTGTCAGTGCTGTGTACTTACAGACTGATAGTGTCAGTGCTGTTGATTCTCTGAACTTGATAATGTCAGCGATGTGTGTTCTCTGAACTCGACAGTGTAAGTATTGTTCATTCTCTGAACTCAATAGTGTCAGTGCTGTGCATTCACTGAACTCGATTGTGTCAGCGCTGTGCATTCACTGACCTCGATAGTGTAAGTGCTGTGCATTCTGTGAACTCGATATTGTCAGCGATGTGTGTTCTCTGAACTCGATAGTTTCAGTGCTGTGCATTCTTTGAACTCAATAGTGTCAGTGCTATGAATTCTCTGAACTCAACAGTTTCCAAGCTATGCATTCTCTGAACTCGATAGTGTCAGCGCTGTGCATTCTCTGAACTCGACAGTGTCAGCGCTGTGTATTCTCTGAACTCGATATTGTCAGCACTTTGCATTCTCTGAACTCGATAGTGTCAGCGCTGTGCGTTCTCTGAACTCGTTAGTGTCAAAGCTACGCATTTTCTGATCTCAATAGAGTCAGCACCGTGCGTTCTCTGAATATGATAGTGTCAGTGCTGTGCATTCTCTGAACTCGATAGTGTCAGCGCTGTGCATTCTCTGAACTCAATAGTGTCAGCGCTATGCATTCTCTGAACTCGATATTGTCAGCACTGTGCATTCTCTGAACTCGATAGTGTCAGCGCTGGGCGTTCTCTGAACTCGATAGTGTCAAAGCTATGAATTTTCTGATCTCAATAGAGTCAGCACTCTGCATTCTCTGAACATGATACTGTCAGTGCTGTGCATTCTCTGAACTCGATTGTGTCAGCACTATGCATTCTCTGAACTCGATATTGTCAGCACTGTGCATTCTCTGATCTCAATAGTGGCAGCACCGTGCGTTCTCTGAACATGATGGTGTCAGTGCTGTGCATTCGCTGAACTCAATTGTGTCAGCGCTGTGCATTCTCTGAACTTGACAATGTCAGCGCTGTGCCTTCTCTGAACTCGATATTGTCAGCACTGTGCATTCTCTGAACTCGATCGTGTCAGCGCTGTGTTCTCTGAACTCGATAGTGTCAAAGCTATGCATTTTCTGATCTCAGTAGAGCCAGCACCGTGCATTCTCTGAACATGATAATGTCAGTGCTGTGCATTCTCTGAACGCGATAGTGTCAGCACTGTGCATTCTCTGAACTCGATAGTGTCAGTGTTGTGCATTCACTGAACTCCATAGTGTCAGTGCTGTGCATTCTCTGAACTCGATAGTGTCATCACTGTGCCTTTCCTGAACTCGATAGTGTCAGTGCTGTATATTCTCTGAACGCAATAGTGTCAGTGCTGTGTATTCTCTGAACTAGATAATGTCAGTTCTGTGCATTCTCTGAACACAACAGTGTCAGTGCTGTGTGTTCTCTGAACACAATAGCGTCAGCATTGTAAGTTATCTGAACTCGATATTGTCCACGCTGTGCGTTCTCTGAATTTGATAGTGTCAGCGATGTGCATTCTCTGAACTCAACAGGGTCCGTGGTGTGTGTTCTCTGAACTCGATATTGTCAACGATTTGCGTTCTCTGAACTTGATAGTGTCAGTGTTGCGCATTCTCTGCACTCAATATTGTCAGCGCTGTGCGTTCTCTAAACACGATTGTGTCAAAGCTACGCATTCTCTGAATGCAATAATGTCAGTGCTGTGTATTCTCTGAACCTGATAGTGTCAGCACTGTGCTTTCTCTGAACTCGATATTGTCTGCGCTGTGCAGTCTCTGAACGATATATTGTCAGCGCTGTGCAGAATCTGAATTCGATAGTGTCAGCTCTGCGGATTAACTGAACTTGATAGTGTCAGCGCTATGCAGTCTCTGAACTCGATAGTTGTAGGGTTCTCAAAATTCCCACATTCCCCAAAGTTAGTAATAAAGGGACCCTGAAGGACAAAGTTAATAATAAGTGTACCCTAAATAAAATGGCTTCTGGACCTGGTGGCAGAAGCCTGTAAGATTGGAAAGCAGGACCCTGCAAAAATGGCAGGTCAAATGACATGCCAGGGCCTGTGAGAAACTTGTTATTTCTTAAGCCAGACAACTAGATAATACAGAATACGCATTCTTCATTTTGAAATAAATCAACTCAGGAACCCATCAAACCTTTGCATAAATAATCAGTTACAGTTCGAAGTAGCTACCAAGACAGGAAGACACCGATTAAACATTATGAATAACAAACACTCAAGATATTAAAGCCATTTAGCAACGAGACAACCACCCCAAAAGCAGTTAAGGTGAACGACTATAATCACCTTAAACGAGCCCGCCAAAATTAGACAAAGAACTAACCCTGATTTGGCGCGCAGATAACGAACTCCAAAAGAGTATAATTGTAGGCCCACCGGTAACCAAAAGTGTGCAGCAAGCGGGCAAGCGAGGCGAGATGAACGGCAAGGCCAACGAGCAAGCAGAGAAGGGCAGTGTGGGAAAGCGTTGGGGACAAGCAGGCACACGCTCAGGTCCTGAGGTACTCGAAACTCAAAGAAGCAGAACGACCATGAGCACCGCGGTAACAAAGGGCCGGCTAAACCATACCTTCAGATCATTACCACTGCACAGGTAGTGATCTAGGGCTCCGTGACTGAGCTAACACCAAAGACCGCCAACCGAACCCCAACCGCAACAAAACTTCGACGAACAGACCACCACCAGAAGAACAAAACCCGAAGTTTTCCACTCTACAAGGTAAAGTACCCAACAAAGACTTTACTCCCTTCTCTAACAGAGAAAAGAGGGTACTTTACTCAGACGATTCCACCACCGCGCTCTGGGACCATGTGATGATGGCAGGCCCCAACTGACACAAACAGCGAACCCCCAAAACCGCAACCGGCTTAATCGACAGGGTTCGATCTGTCCAGAAACCCTTATTGGTGAGCATAATCCCAGGCCCCTCACAGCTCAATTAGTTAGATATTGTGGTGGGAAGAGGGTAGGGGGATTATTACTGTGATTTTTCCCTCATTGTGCCATGTGCTCCCCATTCTTAATTAAGTGTACGTTTATATGCCTGTAAGTATTCCAGTAATTTTCAGTGTTCTAATTTCATTGTGCCTTTAAATAAAAATACTGTTTTCTTGCAACAAACCAGTATCTGTATCGCCGCCTATACCTAAGTCCAGTGTCTAGAACCCGGGGTGTGGGAGCGATTCAAACCACTCAAAGCCAGTCAAGGGCAAAGCTGACTGCACACACGCCACGGCCTACAGAAATGGCGACTGCGGCAGGACTCTGGCAACAGGGGTGCGATACAGTAGGCACTGATTTGGAAGAGCAAACTATAATGGAGGAGAGGATTTCTAATTATGTATTCAGTAAAGTGAATATCACCAGGAAGTGGATCACGAATCTGTTAAAAGCTGGGCATCCGGTAGATGCTGCAGCTAAATGGACAGAAGGGAAGGATCATAGGAAATCCATAAAAAAGGCAATCTGGCTAATGTGCTTCAAGAAACAGATCCAGCTTTAGGACAGGCTTGTTGAAGCACAGGCAGCCGAGATACGGGAGTCAGCCCTGGAAGTCCAAGACAGGACTCTAGCAGGGGACAAGTTACTGGTAGCATTGCAGGTCCTAAACCAGGAAATAAATGGGGGAGCATAAGACCAGGCTGGAATATCTACAGTGCCAGGTCACTGAGGCCAAGAGCAATGAGCTGAGATTGTGGGAGAAGAATGCCCACCTAGCGAGACAAGTAAGAGAGCAGGAGGAGAAAGTACAAGACATAAAGGCAGCCTATAAATTAGTGAGCAAGCAGGGGTTTGAAGATGCAGGTCATGGCCCCTGCAAGGAAAAGATAGAGAATCTGAGCCTGGCCCTAAGTAAGGCAAAGGGCATGGTGTGCCCGCAGGCAGCCCAGGCAGGTTTTACAGGGAACGAGGGGAGAACGGTTCAGACACCAGCGGTAGTGCCAAGGGACGACCCGGTTGAGGAACAGGAGGACCCAAGACCACCTCCCGTAGCGCCAGGTTTTAGTGAGGTCTGGCAGCAAGGGGGGGTGGAGTTAGGGATAGTAGCGGAGGTGGAACAACCCCCACAAGAGAGGCTGGAACCGGCGCCAATGTGCCCGGCCTGGCAGCGAAGGTGTGGCCCACCCGCTGATGACGTGGAAGAGGGACCCCTCCAAAACCAGTTCATAGTGCCCTATGGCACCTAACAGCTTAGGGCTATGGTAAGCCACATACCAAAGCTCACAGAAAAAGGGGGCACCTTGGTCCACTTCAGGGAAGTGGAACAGGCAGCCAGCATCAACGAGTGCGATGATGCCAAACAGGCCAAAATGCTGCTGTTCTCCCTGGCGGGAAAGCTCCTCCAGTCCCTTTCTGACTAGTATAAGAAGGGACAGTGTGAGTATGGGGAACTCAGGGAAGAAGTTCTTGAGGCCATGGGGATGAATCAGAGAAGTCCTTTCTCCCGAGTGGAGAAGACAGTGCAGCTCGCAGGGGAAACCCTGCAGGCTTTTGCAGACAGGTTGTGGCCGGTGTATAGGAGTGCCTGTACAGGGGCACCTAACTGGGTGTACCTGGGCCAGGATCAGCAGGCACACTGGCTCCGTTGCCTGGTGGCAAACAGCTTGCCACAGGTCAGGGCCAAGGCAGAAGTCTTGTAGAAAAGGGGGGGGTGTTAATGTGGGGTGTGATTTTGGTTGCCCCTGGGGTTTGTCTCTGGCCAGTCAGAAGTATCTGAGCTTCTCCAGGCCCCGTGCCGTTTCGAATCGCTCCCTTTTCTGGTTCTGACCACCGGACTTATTTCAGTAGTGATGTAAACAAAACGAGACTCGTGGTTGGGTGCAAAGAAGACCAGTATTTATTGAAATAAAGAATAAATTGAAAATAATGATGAATACAGCACACTTTTACTTAATACAGCACACCTTTGCTTAATACAAGCGCACCTTTGCTTAATACAGCACACGTTTACTTAATACAGCACACCTTTGCTTAATACAGCACACCTTTACTTAATAGGGGAGGAGAAACGGACACATCGAGGGAAAATTGACTAAAATTACACTTTAACAATATTCCCCTTTAATTCCCACCCCTAATACCTATCTAGGTTGCCTTGTCATGGGCCAGAAAGCTTATGCTTACCAGGGAACGCCTGCTCTGTGCCCCTGCAGTCTGTCTTAGATTCTTCACTGCCCCGAAGTAGAGATACCCCAGTAATTCAAAAGTAACTGCTGGTATTCCACTTCTTTGGGTGGGCTTCTGAGCTGTTCTTCTTGTGGGCAGGGCATCGGAGGCAAGGCAGCAAAGAGAGAGAGAATGGCTTCCTGAGGGGCTATCTTTATACCCCATTGGGAGCCGTTATCTTCGCGCCCAAATCTGGATGTATCTGGGCTATACAAAAGGGACCGATCTATCCCCATTGACTGTAATGGGTTGGAATGTGTTTCCCATTCGTTTAAACTGGTTTGTGCTCAGTTTAACGTGTCTCAAGTGCTGGACAAACAAAACCTTAAGGGCTAGATTTTCAGTAGCTTGCGCCAGCAGTTAGCGCCTTAAGAGAAGTGATTTCCGGGCGCTATGCGTGTAGCGCCCGGGTGCAGCGCAGTTTGCGCTCCGCCCCAAATTAAGTTGCCCGTTAGCGCCGGCGCAAAGTTTAGCGCCCGCCCGGATGCGCGCGCAGAAAATGACGTCACATCCTCGTGCAACGCCCTTTGGCCGCCCCGATTGCAAACTTCAGTCGGACCGCCCCATTGTGCGGCGGGCGGCCGGAGCGTTTGGAAAAAGGAACGCAACACAACCAGCGCGGGCCCCGGGGGGCGCTAATTAAAGGGAACGTCCTCTCCAGTATAAAGGCCATCCTTTTTTCAGAAAACAGTCTTGTGCAACGCATTTCTGGAGACACAACAAGGAGGATAGCTAACTGGTTTCAAGCAGCAAGAGGCAGGTATTTTTGGACTCAGGCAATAGCGCTGCAAGTGGTCATTTGGAAATTAGACTGTTTGCCAGGATTTGATGGGGGCTGCATGGGGTGCCAACGCGCAGCTGCAGCGCCATATCCGTAGGGCTCGCAGACGCATTGTGAGAGGGGCAGCCCTGGCTAGAGGCAGAGGGGGCTACAGGCGTCGGCCACGTAGGCCTTACCCAGTCAGGCTATACCGCCAGCAGCGCTCCTACCTAAACATGAGTGCCGCGCGATGTGTTAGAAGGCTCCGATTCCGAAAGGAGGTGATTGCAGAGATCTGCCACCTGCTTCGCCGAGATCTGCGGCCAAAGCTCAGGTGCAGGACGTCTCTGTCGGTGGAAGTGAAGGTGACGGTGGCATTGAACTTCTATGCCACCGGCTCCTTCCAATACGCTGCTGGGGACATAGCAAACATCTCCCAGTATGGCGCGCATCGCTGCATCCGCCACGTGACCGAAGCACTGTTCAGAAGGAGAAGCCAATTCATCTCCTTCCCCATGGCCCTCGAGAGCCAGCATCAGCGCGCATTGGGATTTGCCAGACTCGGGGAATTCCCCTTGGTGCAGGGCGCCATTGACTGTACGCATGTGGCTTTGCGGGCCCCTCTGGAGCATGGCGAGCAGTATCGCAACAGGAAGGGCTACCATTCTCTGAATGTGCAGCTGGTCTGTGACCACAAGCAGCGCATCATGGCAGTCAATGCCAGCTTCCCAGGCAGCAGCCACGATGCCTTTATCCTGCGGCAGAGTACTGTGCATGACATGTTCCAGGCACAGCCTTCCCCAAGAGGATGGCTCATCGGGGACAAAGGCTATCCTTTGTGCACCTGGCTCATGACCCCGCTTCGCGCGCCCAGGACCGCTGCTGAAGAGGCCTACAACGAGAGCCATCAAACCACCCGCAACATCATCGAGCTAACTATTGGGGTCCTCAAGCAGCGGTTCCGCTGCCTTGATCGCTCCGGAGGAGCTCTCCAGTATTCGCCGGACCGGGTCTCCCAATTTGTGGTGGTTTGCTGCATGCTACACAACCTGGCTATCCGCAGGACTCAGGCACTGCCACCTGACGTTGGACCAGCACCTCAGGAGGAGGAGCAGGAGGAGCATGAGGAGGAGGAGGAGGAGCAGGAGTACGTTCCCAGGAGGGAGCGACCAGGGCCAAGGGCCGCACGACGCCACCTTATTACACGGTACTTCTAAGCCCCCTGTCAGGGAATGGCCAGGGGCCATGAGGGAAGATGAATGCAGCCGCTCCGCAAGCCCTCAGCCGGCGAAGCCAACAAACACTAAGAAGAACAACCATGGAGACTGCATGAATAAAGATAATTTTTTATTGCACAAAAATGAAAAGCCCTTCCCACATGAATCCCCAAAAACAATAAACGGGCCCCACAAAAAGCCCAACAAACGACTCACTCGCACAAACTGGGGAGGAGCCACTCCACCTTTATTGAAACCGGGCCTCAACGTCGGCCTAACGCAAAAAGAAAGCCCTCCAAAAGCACAACCATGGGCAAAATAAAGATGGCCACCGCCATATTAAAGGAAAGCTGGCCACACCCTCTACTGAGTGGCCCGCGAGGGCGAGACCTTGGCCAGCATTTTGCCTCCCCTGCCCTGCCTGCTGCTCCTTCGCAAGCTCTGCCCAGTGGCTGCTGCGAGGCTGGGGGAAGGCGCCTGAGGCTCAGATGCCCTTCCGCCAGATGCCGCTGGGGGGCGGCCTACACGGCGTTTGGGCCTCGAGGGGCCGTCTGCTGAGTGGTGCACCTGAGCCTGGCCACCATCAGCTGCAGCCGCTTGCCGTTGACGCCCCAGAGGGGGAATGGCGGCGACGGATGGCGCAATGTGGGCCAGCTGGCGTCTGGGATGCGCTGGCTGGTGCTGTGGCGCGGTGGCACTCGGCCGGGCCCGCACTGCAGGATCCGCAGCAATCAGCCGACGGGCGGCTTGCTGGGATGGTCCAGCGCGGCGCCTGCCCTGGCGATGCCTGCCTGAGACAGCGCGTGTGGCAGCAGTGAGTGGCCCTGTGGTCCTGGTGTGCGCGCGCATCACATCCGCCAGGGTCTTGACGGCATCAGTCAGCATGCGGCCAGTCGCGGCAGTTGCTGCCCCGAACTCACGCACACTGGTCGCCAGCGACTCGATGGCCTCAGGCATGCGCCCCACCACGCTCATGAGCTCCGTGTGGCGCCGGTCCGAGTCGTCGGCCATCTTATCGAGCTTCCGCACCTCCTCCGAAGTGAAGGAGTCTGGACTGGAGTCGCGACTCTCCCGCTGGGGAGGAGGGGGCCGAACTAGGGGACCCTTGCCGCGTTGGTGACGGCGAGTGTGCCGAGCAGCAGCACTCCCCTCTGATCCTTCCCCCCTTTGGGGGGAAGGCCGCGGGCCACGCGCACGGCTGCTGGGTGGCTGGACGCCACTGGTCCCAGAAGCTGCATTGCCCTGCGACAGTTCCTCCAGGCACTCGTCCAGTGAGGAGGTGTCAAGCATTTCCTCCTCTCCTGCGGGACGTGACTGTTCCCCCGAAGGTCCGGCTTGCTCCTCCTCCTCCTCCTGGTCGGAGGTGCTGTCACTGGCAGCCTCAGGGTCCTGGTCGTCACCAGCTGAAAGCAGGAATGCACAAGAGTAGCTTCAGAGTGAGGAGACGGCGTCAGCGAGGGAGTTAGGACTGGTGGGATTCAGCGCATTGGTGGGACAGTGGCAAAGGAGGTAGCTCGGATGGGCCAGTGCGACGCGAGAGGGCCAAAAGGCGAGGTCCTTACCATTGCCGGGCAGTGGAGGGTCGGATACGCCGCACGCTGTGGGGACAATCACACGGGCTCCCATGAGCACACACACGCGCTCCTCCAGCCGAGTGAGCTTCTGCAGCTTGGTGCGGCCACCCCTGGCACGGGCCTGGCGATTAAACGCTACTTTAGCCTGCAAGAGAAAGGACGGGCTGTAAGTGCGCAGTGAAGCCCTGATGTAGTGTGCACTGCCTCCCATGTTGGAATAGCTTGGACAGAGTGAAGCCCTGATGCACTGTGCACTGCCTCCCATGGTGGAATAGCTTGGACAGAGTGAAGCCCTGATGCACTGTGCACTGCCTCCCATGGTGGAATAGCTTGGACAGAGTGAAGCCCTGATGTAGTGTGCACTGCTTCCCATGGTGGAATAGCTTGGACAGAGTGAAGCCCTGATGTAGTGTGCACTGCCTCCCATGGTGGAATAGCTTGGACAGAGTGAAGCCCTGATGTAGTGTGCACTGCCTCCCATGGTGGAATAGCTTGGACAGAGTGAAGCCCTGATGTAGTGTGCACTGCCTCCCATGGTGGAATAGCTTGGACAGAGTGAAGCCCTGATGTACTGTCCACTGCCTCCCATGGTGGAATAGCTTGGCCAAAGTGTAGAGTGCCGAATGGCCATTTGATGCTCATGACTGTCCCAATGCTGCTGGCTGAGGGCTGGCCAATAGGACTTTCAGGTCCCTTTGCCCATCATGTCAGGTGTACATGCAAGAATGAGGAGGAGACTGGAAAGGCTACTCACCCTCACAATCCTGGTCAGATCGTTGTATTTCTTACGGCATTGTTTGTGGGTCCTGGGGGCCTCGCCGGTGAACGTCACCCTCTGGGCGATCTGCTTCCAGGCTTTGGTGTAGTCGTGGTGGGTTGGATTCCTCCCACTCTCTGGAAACAAGATCTTGCGCCTCACCTCCAGAGCTGTGACCATTATGTCCAGATCACCCTCTGAGAAGCGCAGGGCACGCTGACGGGCCTTCTCTCGCGTTGCCATGACTCCCTGGGGCTGAGCAGTAGTGTTGAGGCCTCTTTGCAAGGCTGCAGTGTGCAGGGCGTGGCAGCAGACCAATTCGTCCCTTCCCCCTTTAAGAGCTGGTCGGCACCACGGGGTCTGCTGTCAGTGCAAAAATGACCGCACCCGTGCTGCGCCCCGCCTGGGCGCTATCCCTCTGGACCGCCGGCTTAGCGCCTAAAGGTAGGAGTGCAACGCCTCTTTTAGCGCTCCACCACTCTCTTAGGGCGAAGCCACTGAATTTCCGGCAACGGGGCGCTACTTTGGGGAGGGCGCTAACTTCGGGCGGGCGCTAAGGTTAGCGCTCCAAAACTGTCTATACTGAAAATCTAGCCCCAAGTGTTCAGTCAACAGCACTGAAGTGCTTTGTAAACAATCCATTGTCTTGTTGTCACCATCGAACCATAACTGATTGACAGCTTTAAGTACTTAAGCCCTTGAGTCAACATTGTAGAGAGCTCATGTAAACAAACAATCCTTTTGTTCCTCTGTTGAACTTCCTAAACCGCAGTTGATTTACAGTTTTAAGTACCTCAAGTACTTCAGTCAGTGATGGGAGATGTTCAGACAGGCTGCCTTTGTCTTCTGCCACGAGGCCTGACAGCCATTTTTGATGCCCTGGGTTTTTAAGGTGCATTCCAACCAGGTTTTCTTTTCATCAAATAATCTTCAGGGGCTGCAGAAATTTCAGAAATTTTGTGAAACCTTATAGTCTGGTTTGACCCTAAGAATTCCCTGACTACCGAACTGATGGTGATCAGGCAATTGACCCTAGCTTACAGGAATGGTAGGGGAACCAATGCACACCCACCTAAGGGGAAGGTGCATGAAGTAAAACACGGACAGGGTAGGAAGGATTGGCATCAGGAAGGGAATAACCCTTCCGGCACAAAGCTTAACTGTTATGGGTGTGGGAAGGATGGACACTGGAGGAAGGAGTGCAAAAACCATTGGAAAGATAACAAGGGAAATAATTCCTCAGCCCCAGCCCAAAAGACAGAGTTAGGAATCCGTCCCGCCACAGTCGAGTCATTTTTGGACGCGATGAGGACCCTATTGACTGGCCCAGGGAGGGTAGCAGCCACTCCTGGTACTCTGACACCATCAGTCCCATCCAACCCACAGCCCTGACTAGAGCCAGCGCAGCCTGTTTACCTGTGTTCGCTTCAGTACGACTTATGGAAGAGACCCCTCATTGAGATGGAGGTAGAAAAGGTAAAGGGCACCTATCTGTTGGATACGGGGGCATCATGCACCGTGATCCATTCAGATAACCCCACCACCTCACTTCTATCTAGCGGCATCCCATAGAGGCTGTCGGGATTCACAGGTAAAGAACAGGCTGGCTCATTTTCCATCCCGCTCTCCATTCATTTGGGAACACTCCGCTCTAAGTGGACCAGTATCCTAATGAAGTGGGAAGTGGAGGGTGGAAAAGGGATCCTGGGAGCCGACTTTATTGAAGGCCACGGGATCCTAGTGGATTTAAGGAATCATTGCCTATGGGGGCAAGTACAGCAAAAGAAGGCGGGGTAGTAGTCATCACAGGGAAAGAGGGGAAGGGGACCCTGTGCACCATGAAGCCTAAAGAGGGTTATAACCTCGAGCTCATGGTCAGTAATACCCCAAAGGACTTCCAGGCATTTGTGCGAGACCACCTAGCCACATTTGCCACACACAAGCACGACAGTGGGAGGGTCAACAGGTTTGAGGTCAGCATAGACGGGAACCCCATGGCCCGACCACAAAAGCAGTACAACTTCCCCAGGGAAGCGGAGCCAGACATGGAAGCAGCCATGTCCTCCTTAGTGCAACAGGGTGTCCTGAGAATGATAAGCACCCAAGTGAACTCGCCACTGTGGCCGGTTAGAAAACCAGACAACTCCTGGAGGGCCACAGTGGACTATCGGGTGCTCAACAGTAACATCCCAGCCTGTGCACCCATAGTCGCAGCAGTTGCCGACCTGATGGGAAGTATCCCAGCATCCGCGACCACTTTCACGGTGCTGGATATTTCCAACGGGTTTTGGTCCATCCCTTTAAGGAGAGAGGATCAGTACAAGTTTGCCTTTACTTTTAAAGGGCAACAGTATACCTGGAACTGATTGTCTCAGGGCTTCCACAATAGCCCTAGCACTTTCGATCCATGCATGGCAAACAGCTTAAAGGACTTCGGCCAGCCCAGGTAGCTGGTCCAGTACGTGGATGACCTGCTCCTATTCACGGATTCGAGAGAGGAGCATGGCCCTCTACTGGCCGAATTGCTGGAACTGTTCAGGCAGGAGGCTTTTAAAGTAAACCAAAGAAAGCGCAGATTGACCAGCAGGAGGTGAAATTCCTGGGCCTGACCGTACATGCTGGTATAAGGGCCATAGACAAAGCTAGAAGCAAAGCGGTACAGGAGTTACCAGTCCCCAACACAGTCACGGGAGTGCGATCTTTTCTAGGGCTAACCGTGTACTGCAGAGATTTTATTGAGGACTATGCAGCCACAGCAGCCCCTCTGCTCCAACTCCTACATAAGGGAGTGGAGTGGGCTTGGGATGAGGGATGCCAGGCAGCATTTGTCAGGCTCAAGGAAGATCTGAAAACCACTCTAGCTCTAGGGGCCATAGATGGGGGCAAAGAGTTCTTCCTGGAGGTGGCAGCCAGCGGGGACAGCCTGAGCACTGTGCTGCTCCAAGAGTGGCATGGTAGGCTGAGTCCGGTGGTGTCCTCCTCCAGGATACTCACAGATGTGGAGAAGAGCTACTCCAATTGTGAGAAGCACCTTTTGGCCACACATTGGACTGTGAAAAGATTGCAGATCTTCACAGGCACCTCTCCCATCACCCTCCTCACCCATCACACGACCACCCAGATGCTCCTGGACGGGAGAATCAAGGATGTGACAGTGAGCAGTGCCCACATTGCTCGCTGGACCCTGCTTCTCTCACAGATGGAACTAAAAGTGAAAGGGTTCTGCGAGCCAAAGCTAACTTGGTATATCCTGGAACAGCCCACCGGTGTTCCATAGAAGGGGTTTGGGAAGTGGACATAGGTTTGCGGGCCAGGATACACTCCACAGGCTGCAAAATCTATGTGGATGGCTCCAGCACAGTATCTGCTGGTGAGCGACTCACAAGGTGTGGATTTTATGACCCAGCGGCAAACATTGCCCTGGCAATTAAGCTCGCCAGCACCATGAGCGCCCAGCAGGCTGTACTGTCCGTGGCAGTGTATGTCGTTACACACCCCGAAATCTTCCCCACCCCATGCATGATTTGCTCGGACAGCATGTTCACGTGCAATTCGTGTATGGAGTACCTGGCCATCTGGTCCCACCACGGATACAGCTCCGCTGACAGGAGACCCCTCACAGTGAAACCCCTGCTGGAGAAAATCTTAGCAGCAGTGGGGGAGGAAGGGGGCGTTTTCATCCATAAGGTGAAAGCTCATTCTTCCTCAGAACCCCATTGTCAGGGCAACCAGCAGGCTGACGTGCTAGCTAAGGAGGGTGCTGGCACAGGCACTTTCTGGGACCCATATGGGTCCAGTACTATAGCAGCAGTCAGGGGTAGGAATGGGACATAAAAGAGTGCAGGGGTAGCTTTAGCCCCAGGCCTTAAGACGGTCCAACCCCAAGACCCCATCCTCGAGGCAGTCCTCAGTGCAGTGGCTGAGGGAAAAAGGGTAGAGGGTCCTTACGGCACAACAGCCCTCTTTGTGAAGGAAGGCATGCTGTTTAGGGGAGAACACTGGGTGGTACCACAGCAGCACTGGAGGGAATTCCTTCAACTGGCCCATGAGGGACCAGGAGTGGGGCATCCCTGGCCTGAGACCACCTGGCAGCCGGTGGAACAGGCGCGATGGTGGCCAGTGTTCAGGGAAGATGTCTGCGAGTTCTGTGCCAGCTGTCTGGTTTGTGCTGCTGCAACCCTGACCCCCACAAAAGGAAGGTACCTATGGGACACATCAGGAGGGTAGAGGGACCATGGCAGTCGATCCAGGTCGACTACATCGGGCCCCTACTCACCGCCCAGGGAGGCTCTAAGTGCTGCCTAGTCCTGGTGGATGTGTTCACAAAATGGTTAAAAGCCTTCCCCTGCAGAACAGCCACAGCTCTGGGCACAGCCAGGATCCTGGTCAGGGAGGTGTTCTCATGATGGGGGCTACCACAGTATGTGGAGTCCGACCAAGGGAGTCACTTTACCGGGCAGGTCATGCAGACTACCCTTATGGTACTCGGCATTGAGGGGAAGTGACACTTTGCACACAACCCACAGTCCTCAGGAATTGTGGAGAGGATGAACAGGACCTTGAAAGAATGGCTGAGGAAAGAGATGGTGGACTCACCTAGAAAATGGGCAGAGGTCCTACCATTGGTCCTGATGGAGATCCGAGCCAGCCAGTCAAAAAGCATGGGGTACTCCCCGCACGAGCTGATGACTGGTGTAGGGGCTGGTGTGTGCCCAGTCAGCTCTGCCCCTGACTGTCTCTGAGCAGTTCGAATCTCTCCCACACCCCTGGGTTCTATACACCGGACTTAGGTACAGGCGACGATACAGAATTAGAGTAGACAACTGGTTTGGTACAAGAAAACCGTAATTTTATTAAAGTCACAACAATTTAACAACACTGGAAATTACGAGGATAATTACAAACATATAAAAGGACACTTATTTGGGAATGGGGAACACACGGCACAACGAGGGAACAATCACATTAATAATCCCCCTACCCTTGTCCCACCCCCAATACCTAACTAGATTGAGCAAAGAGGGGCCAGGGATTTGTGCTCACCAATGGGGTTTCCTTGACAGTTCGAAACCTGTCGATTAATTTGGTTGTGGTTTTGGGGTTCGCTCTTTGTGTCCTTTGGGGCGTGCCGTCCCCACATGGTCTCAGTCTTGGGAACTGCAAAGGTTCCTCAGTTTGGTGGAGTTCGCTGATGTGGTAAGGGCACGGTTATGGATTTGTCCAGTAAGTTCCCTTTTCTTTTGGTAGAAATAGGGACAGTAAAGTCTTTTGTTGGATATCTTATGTTGTAGAGTGGAAACCTCGGGTTTTGTTCTTCTTGCAGTGGTTTGGTCGTCGAGTTTCGTTGCGGCTGGGCTCGGTTGGTGGCCTTCGGTGTCGGCTTGGTCGTGTAAGGCTGCGGTTGTGGCCTAGTTGTCCTTGGTCGAGCCTGCCCTGCTGTTCTGTTGCATTGATTTTGCTGTTTGGCTCTATTCCTTATCGTGTCCCGATGGCTGGCTCTCTTCTGCTGTGTGTTTGGCCACCGGTGTTATGGTGGACGTCCTCGGTGTCAGCGCGGGACGAGAAGGGAAGAAGAGAGAGCTTGGCTGCCGGAGGGCTTGCAATTATACCGCTTCTTCAACCCTTATCTACGTGCCAAATCAGGTCGAGTTCTTTCTTTTATTTTGGCGGGCTCGTCTAAAGTGTTTACAGTCATTCACCTTAACGGCTTTTGGTGTGGTTGTTGTAATGATATCAGCAAATAGTGATGGTATTTGCCTGTTTGATTATGATGCCTTACCAGCATAGTTGCCTAATTGATTACTTATGCCTGACCAGCAGAGGGCATGTGACAGAGACAAGCAGTTTAGTTTTACTTTCGTTTTAGATGGATTTCTAGCATGGTGTCTCCTGTGAGGCTGTTAACCAGAGTTGAACAAACTTTAGATTAAAAGACATTCTCTTTCATAAATCTCTCGTCATTGAACCCACAAAGAAATCAATACATGGTGTCAGAAGTGATTGAAAGAGATGAAGAGGAAAAATCTGAAGTTAGCAACTCGACGAGATAGTGGCAAGTAAGCTACCCAGCGAAATCAGCTCTCCACATATTAGCAAGCCGAAAGAGAACATCGTTGCTTACCTTTGGAGAATAGCTAATGAAGTGAAAAAATGGAAGGTTTACACCCACCGGCGAAGCTTCAGTTGACAGGTAATGTGGCTGAAAATTGGAGGAGGTTCAAACAACATTTAGAGTTGTATTTAGCGGCAATCGGAGCTGACGAGAAAAGTGATAAAAAGAAATATCAGTGTTCTTACATGGCGTGGGTGATGAAGCGCTGGAGGAGTATAATAACTTCACATTCGCTGCTGATGGAGACAAAATGAAGCTAGATAAAATAATGGAACAGTTTGAGGCCTACTGCATACCTAAACGTAACATGACGTTTGAGAGGCATAGATTTTTCACATGTGTACAGAAAACGGGTGAGACTATTGATCAGTATGTGACTGAACTGAGAAACCAAAGCAAAACATGTGAATTTGGGGGACTGACAGACTCGCTGATAAAAGACAGACTGGTGTGTGGTATTCCAGATAATGGTCTAAGGGAAAGACTGCTAAGAGAGCAAGATCTAGACCTGGGAAAAGCCATAGCACTGTGCAGGGCTACAGAGACTGTGAAGTCGCAAGCAAAAGAGCTGTTCAGTGACAGTAGCTGCAACGTGGATGCAGTGAGAAAGAACGGACACAAACCGTTTAACAAAAAGAGCGCCAATGTGAAAAAAGAGGCATGGCCAGTGAACAAAAATGAAAGGGGCAATCGAAAGCAATGTAGTCGATGCGGTACACAGCATACACCAAAAAAGTGTCCAGCATATGGTAAAACATGCAATAGTTGCAACAAGAACAACCATTATGCCCGTTGCTGTAAGAACCAAGCGCAACAAAGCAAGGCCCATGCAGTAGATGAAAGCGAGATAGAGGAGTTCAATGTAGATGTTGTGTCTGAAAACAAAGAAGAAAAAAGAGACTGGATGTTGACACTAAAAGTGAATGACATACATATTCCATTTAAATTGGATACTGGAGCACAAGTTAATGTGATATCAGAGACTGATTTTAAGAAAATTAGACCCAGACCAAAGATACATGGAATAAAAGTGAAAGTGACAGGATACTCAGGTACTGATATACCAGTGAAAGGGAGATGCATTGTCAAAGTGACACACAAGGACAGAGAGCACACGTTAGCATTAATCGTGGTGCCAAAGAATGTGCAAGCCATATTAGGTTTAATAGCCTGTGAGAGACTGAACCTGGTAAAGAGAGTCCTCGTTGTGGAAAGCGAAGGAGAGACAGTCTATGATGAACTCATGAAAGAGTACAACGACCTATTTATGGGTCTAGGCTGCCTGCCAGGAGAACACACGATCAGAGTAGATAAAAGTATGCCAACGGTCATACATCCATGCAGAAAAGTTCCGTTTGCTCTTCAAAAGCAACTGAAGGCAGGGTTGGACAGGATGGAAAGCCTGAACATGATTCAGAAGATAGATGAGCCAACTGAGTGGGTGAGTTCTCTCATCGTTGTGGACAAAGAGAATGGAAAGATCAGAATTTGCCTGGATCCAAGAGATCTAAACAGAGCAATAAAGAGAGAGCACTTCAAGCTTCCAACACGTGAGGAAATCATGTCACAGTTTGCAAATGCAAAGTATTTCAGCAAGTTAGATGCATCATCAGGATTCTGGCAGATGAAACTGGACGAGGCAAGTTCAAGACTGTGCACATTCAACAGTCCATTTGGCAGATACAGATTCCTAAGTTTACCATTTGGCATTGCCTCAGCTCCTGAAGTGTATCACAAAACTATCCATATGATCTATGAGCACCTGGAGGGAGTTGATACATCGATGGATGACATCATAGTATGGGGAACCATGAGAACTGAGCATGACGAGAGACTGAAAAAAGTGCTGGAAGCAACAAGGAAAACAAACCTGAAGCTGAATAGAGAGAAATGCCAGCTCGGGGTGACAGAACTGACATTCGTGGGAGATATCCTTAGCAGTGAGGGCATCAGACCAGATCCAAGAAAGGTGTCCGCCATTGGAATCATGAGCATGAGAAGTCATGGAGCGATCTAAAGAAACTGCTCACAGAGGAACCAGTTCTGAGGTTTTATGACCCAGCGAGACACATCAAGATATCATCAGATGCATCACAGAGTGGGCTCGGTGCCGTTCTTCTGCAAAAATATGACTACTGGCAACCTATTGCATATGCATTGCGCTCAATGACAGACGCGGAGACGCGATATGCTCAAATAGAAAAGGAGCTGCTCAGCATCACATACGCCTGTGAAAGATTTCATCAGTTTGTGGCAGGACAAGCAATCAGTGTAGAGACTGACCATAAGCCCTTGATTGCATTGTTCCAAAAGCCACTAAATAGCTGTCCGCTTAGAATGCAAAGAATGATGATCAGGCTGCAGCGCTATACACTGAATGTTGTGTACACACCAGGTAAACTGATGTATACAGCAGACACGTTGTCCAGAGCTGTAGACCCAAGTGAGCCCACAAACACCAAAATGGATGAAAAAGTGAACGCCTACGTGGACATGATCACAAGTGCACTGCCGATAGCAAATGCAAAAATGGAGCTCATAAAGAATGAAACAAGCAAAGATGAATCAATGAGACGACTGAGGAAAAGCATCTTGGATGGATGGCCCAACATGAAGCAAGACTGCTCACCTGACATGGCCGAGCACTGGAACTGCAGGGCGGAACTATCACTGGTCGAAGACATCATCTACAAAGGAAGTAAAATAGTTATCCCAAAGAGTCTGAGAAAAGAGATGCTAAAAAGGATCCATGGAGGACATCTGGGAATCGAAAAGTGTAAGAAAAGAGCACGAGAGGTGATGTACTGGCCACGAATCAACCAAGATGTGACAAATGAGGTGTCAAACTGCACAATATGCCTGAAATATCGAGCAAGCAATCCGGTAGAACCAGTAAAGCCACATCCAGCGCCAGACAGACCATACCAGAAGGTAGGCGCTGACCTATTCGTATTTCAAGGGTAGGACTATCTTGTAGTCACAGACTACTACTCCCTGTATCCAGAGGTTTGTAGACTGTACACCACCACTGCAGATGCTGTGATAACATGTATGAAAGCCATATTCTCCAGACATAGCGTGGCAAGCGAGGTCTTCACAGACAACGGACCCCAGTTTTACAATGCAAGTTTCCGACACTTTGCCAAAGAGTGGGACTTTGTCCACACAACGTCAAGTCCTCGCTTTCCACAGTCCAATGGATTAGTGGAAAAATCGGTCCAGACAGTGAAAAGACTGATGTACAAGGCAAAAGACAGTGGAACTGACTTCTACCAGAGCATGCTTGTATACCGCACAATGCCGCTCGAGTGTGGTATGTCACCAGCCCAACTCCTTATGGGACGTCTGCTAAGGTCAAACCTACCCATCCCGGAGAACCTCCTGAAAACAAAAGAGGGGGAGAAAGTGAGGAAGTTCAAAGAACAACAGAAAGAAAAGCAAAAGTACTACTATGACAGAGGAACACAAAACCTACCTGAACTCCACACTGGTGACCAAGTAAGGTTCAAAGACAAAACAAACATATGGACTCAGAAGGGAACTGTCCTGAGTGAAGTTCAACCAAGATCATACACCATTCAGACAGATGAGGGCGCTGTTCTGAGAAGAAATCGTCGAGATCTTCTCAGGGGACCAGCCACAGCAGGTCAAAAGACTGATACTGTTGAACAACCTGATCACATAGCAGGTCAAAAGACTGATACTGTTGAACAACCTGATCACACAGCTGAGAAACCATCATCTGAGGCAACAACTCAGATTCAAGGACAATCAATCAGAAAATCCTCAAGATGCATGAAGCCTCCTGAGAGACTCATTGAGCAAATTTAAGGACTATTGTTATAGAAGGAAGTAATGTTATCAAGTTCTAGTGTATTGACATATTTCATGTGAACACACAAAGCAAGGTTAAAAAACCTTGATCATGATAATGATAATGTAAATTCATTAAGTGTTACAGTTGAAATGCAGATTAATACAAAGAAAACATGTTGTTAGTTAAAAGTAAAATACTTTTGTTTTAAGAAAGGGAGATGTAATGATATCAGCAAATAGTGATGTTATTTGCCTGTTTGATTATGATGCCTTACCAGCATAGTTGCCTGATTGATTACTTATGCCTGACCAGCAGAGGGCATGTGACAGAGACAAGCAGTTTAGTTTTACTTCCGTTTTAGATGGATTTCTAGCATGGTGTCTCCTGTAAGGCTGTTAACCAGAGTTGAACAAACTTTAGATTAAAAGACATTCTCTTTCATAAATGTCTCGTCATTGAACCCACAAAGAAATCAATACAGTTGTCTCCTTGCTTAACGGCTTCAATATCCAGATTGTTTGTCATTTATGAAGTTTAATCGTCTTTTCCTGGCTTGGTAGCTACTTTGAGCTATTACCGATTATTTATGCAGAAAGTTAATGGCCTCAAGATTAGGTCTATTCTGAGTCGGTCTGTTTCAAGATGAAGAATGCATATTCTGTATTTATCAGCTCTCTGGCATTAGAAATGAGAAAGTCTTTCACAGGTCAATGCATGCCAGGTTTCTCTTCAAATCTTTGAATGGGCCTGCTTTTTCAGGGCCTTGATTTATAAAATCCTGCAGGCTTCTGTCACGAGGTGTCAGAAGCCATTTTCTTTTAGGTACCCTTTTTAATAGCTTGTCCATTCAGGGTCACTTTTATTGATAACTTTTGGCGAACGTTGGAATTTTGAGAACCCTACACTGGCAGTGTTATGCGGACCCCCACCCATGTACTAGCCCCGGTGCTCACAGAAGGTCAGCTCAGGGAGGTAAACTGGGGCAGGTTCACCAGGAACCTATTCGAGCACCTTAAACAGGCCCATGGGCAGGTGGCTGGGAATATGGGAAAGCAGCATCGGAGTAACCGATTGCTGTTAGAACCCCGAAAACACCACGAGTGGGAGATAGGGGATCAGGTTATGGTGAGGAATTTTGCTCAGGTAGAAAGTCTAGAACCGTTATACATGAGGCCCAACAGCATTGTAGACAAGGCAAGCCATATGGTATATGACATAAAGATGCCCCGGTGCATCAAATAGTTCCATATTAATCAATGTAAATTGTTTAAGCCCGAGAAAAGAGAACAGCTAGTTGGGGCAAGTTCTGAAGATAGAAATCCTCAGCCTGCAGCTGGAGCAAACTCACAGACTGCACAGGCTAGTGCAGTGGCTTGTTTTAGGGGAGGAGCCATCCCACCCACCGTTTGGGACACTCCCCTACTCTTCTGGGATTTAGATGAGGTGGGATGTGAGGGCGAGTACCCCCAGTCTGCAGCACTAGGCTGCGAAGAGTTACCAGCCCCTAGCACAGGTTTAGGAGAGGTAAAGCCTGAGGATAAAAATCCCCAGCCAGCGGTAGTGGAGGCCGCATTGGAGGGGGCAGTAGCTCGTGTTAGAGAACCACCAGCCTGAAAAAACCCACCCGCCAAAGTCTCTAGAAGGTCCCCACGAACGTCACAGCCAAGGAAACTGTGGTCACCGGCCCCCCCCCCGCCCCGTTTAAAAGGGCAGCCTCTCGAGTCAGGGATCAATCTGAGGGCAGTTGCTCCCAGCCAGCAGCCGCAGGCTGCGAAGGACCAAAGGAACAGGACAGAGCAGCCACACCGAAGGGAGTAGTGTGCTGCAGCCCGAACAGGGATTAGCCCGGCCGCCCAGAGACAGGCGGCGGATGTACATAGTTTCTGTAGTGTAATTTTAGTTATTGTTAAGTTTGGGTGTTAGTTTAAGTTTATAAGAGGTGATTGGTAGTTTAAGTATTATTCTTTTAAGAGTGTGTGGGCTAGATTTTCAGTTGCTTGCGCCAGCAGTTAGCGCCTTAAGAGAAGTGATTTTCGGGCGCAATTCGTGTAGCGCCCGGGCGCAGCGCAGTTTGCGCCCCGCCCCAAATTAAGTTGCCCGTTAGCGCCGGCGCAAAGTTTAGCGGCCGCCCAGATGCGCGCGCAGAAAATGACGTCACATCCTCGTGCAACGCCCTTTGGCCGCCCCGAATCCAAACTTCAGTCGGACCGCCCCATTCTGCGGCTGGCGTCCAGAGCGTTTGTAAAATGGAACGCAACACACCCTGGGGAGCGCAAATTAAAGGGCACTCCTCCTGCACTATAAACGGCAGTCTGCATGTGTTGTGTGGAAGGATCCAGTGTGTTGTTGTGAATGGTGTATTTATGTTTCCGGCCACCACCACCACCACCACCACCACCTCCTCCTCCTCCTCCTCCTCCTCCTCCTCCTCCTCCTCAAAAAACACATGCACCCTTCCCCTTTAAGAGCTCACTGGCACCAGAGTGTCTGCTGTGCACTGCGCCCGAGCTCGGGCGCTGCGATCTGCACCGCCGGCTTAGCGCCTAAAGATAGTAGTGGAACGCCTCT
Organism: Somniosus microcephalus; assembly: GCF_052327205.1. Classification (NCBI taxonomy): domain Eukaryota; kingdom Metazoa; phylum Chordata; class Chondrichthyes; order Squaliformes; family Somniosidae; genus Somniosus; species Somniosus microcephalus. Next base: position 176,699,285 of record NC_140991.1, on the reverse strand, counting down.
TTTAGCGCTCCACCAACCTCTTAGGGCGAAGCCACTGAATTTCCGGCAACGGGGCGCTACTTTGGGGCGGGCGCTAACTTCGGGCGGGCGCTAAGGTTAGCGCCCCAAAACTGTCTATACTGAAAATCTAGCCCTGTGTATTGAATCGAGGTCGCAAGACTCGACTATGTTTTACCCAAGCCAGAGAATCTTCTCGGGACCTGGCTATATGCTCTTGTGTCTCTTTACAGAAGGGATTTAGAGATGAAGGGGGGCATACTCCTACTCGCCCTGATAGGAATGAGCACTGGGAAGCGAGATGACATGGAGGACTCCCACATTTACGGTTGCTCAGGAGATAAAGCACTGGTTGTGAGTGCTGGGGGCGGCGAACGATTTGTGGAGGAGCTTGCTATCTATTCCCATGAGGGAAGATGGCCAGGGTGGCTGGGATCCAACTCCACCCGGTACTCCAGCCAGACTGAGTTCAGCTACAGGGAGGCCTCCCTCCCCTGCCCCAGCATACAGGTTGTGGCCTCACGGGACAGGGTCACTGAGGGGAAACACGTGTGCCTGACTTGCAGAGGACAGATTCCCCTGGGAAGGCGGTGGTGGCTCAGGAAGCTGAGCAGAGACATGGGACACCTGCCGGACGGTCAGAGGGATCCGCGGGGGGACTATAGTGTGCTGGGATAAGTGGTGTGTGTCAGAACAAGGAATTTATGTCTGCATGTGGGGGATCACAAAGGGCCTGCCCCACAGGCATATCCATCATCTTCTCCGCATCATGGCAGGATAAGGGGAAGGGGGTTGAATGGGATTCCCACCTACACACTTGCATAGTCCCATGCTACCCAGCCCCAGTCAAAGCCACTGAAATAGTGGCACGCGCCCGAAAGCCCCTGCCCATGACTCAGACTGCAAGGACACACAGAGAGGGGTGCCCTGCCATCACCAAGGGACCACTGAATGGGGTGGTACTGGTGCCGACCGAAAAGGTGCTATACCAGGGGGTACACTACGTGGTAGCTTCCATGATCCTAAACCTTACCGAGGTACACTTACCTGAATGGTGCCCCAAAGAGACAGAACAGCTATACAAAGCCCTGTTAAAAGAAATGTTTAGGAAATTCTACGCGTTCGATTTTGCCAATATTGACAAGACAAAAATGTACACTGCACAAACTGAGTATTTTGGTAATGCGGGGAGACAAAGAAGGGAAACCTGGAATGATGATTTCACAGCAATTAACATGGGATCCTCTGTTATAAACAGCCTGGATGACATAGAATTGCAGATACAGATAAACGGCTTGAAAAAACAATTGCGAAAAATCTTAATGGATGAAAATACATTAGTAGGCTCAGAGTTACACGAGGACCAGGCTATGATGATCCATCTAAAAGAGATCATTGCTGAGCTGGAGAAGCACGCAAAAACTGTAAATGCCCTCCTAAGAGAGGACAGAAATGTTTCAGGTCAGGCTGCACAGAACGAGGTGTGCACACTGTATGGGGCATGGTTGCTAGGCGAGGACCGCAGTAACCTGGAGGATTTAAAACAGGGTTTAGTCCCCTCCTGGATCAGCAACAAGCGCCTCGCTGCCCTCCATCCATTTGAGAATGCATTGAGCCCGTGTCAACTCCGGCTAGCCTCTGAGGCCTACCCTGTCCCAGTAGATTGTGGGCGCTCTAAACATACTATCATGCGGCTAGTAGTGAGGATGCCGGGCATGGATGGGACAGCCTGACCCACACCGGTATACAGGGTAGAGAACATTGGAGTCATTCAAGGGGGTGCACACATCCGTTGCACAGCGGTCCCAACTTATGTCATAAAGTGGGAGCATGCTGTGACAGGTACTGACCTCTCGGGGTGCCGGAGCCGGGTAGCACACAAAATACTGTGTGCCCAGCACTTGAATGCCTATTCAAAATCAAAGTGCGGTTTTAAAGCTGCTGGAGCAAAACCTATAAACATTGTAGTTCCACCCTGGTGGGACATTTTTGAAAATATAGAGGTCCCTTCATGGGTTAGAATGGCTTCCCGCATCCTCATGGTTTGCCAGCCGGGAATAGTATTGTACCTAGTGTGCACTCAGTGCAAGGGAAAAGGCCAAATACTAGAATTCTGAAACCAAAGGACTTGGAAGGAGCATTATGTTAAGGCGGAGGGAGATACACCTGTTTGAATCTTTTATTTTGTATTTTTGAATAAAGATTGTTGTCTTTTTTTGCATTTTGTTACTTTTTAATAAAGACTTTGATGTATTATTTTTAATAAAGATGTATGTGTACCAAGTGGTGCAGGGGTGTTGGACCCCCTCCATGCTTGGATGTGTGCAAACAACTGTTTTCTGCCAACGTATGCTTATGTACACTACATTTTCGAAGAATGGGAAATGCATGTGTCTTTTGATTTTGGATAGGTAATTACAGGGAAGATTAGCTGTGGAGGGTCAGAATTTTGCTCACTTTCATAAGTATGATACTTAAAGTGAGTTTTAGTTTCAAGAGGGGGGTGTAGGGTTGTCAAAATTCCCACATTCCCCAAAGTTAGTAATAAAGGGACCCTAAGGACAAAGTTATTAATAAGTGTACCCTAAAGAAAATGGCTTCTGGACCTCGTGACAGAAGCCTGCAAGATTGGAAAGCAGGGCCCTGCAAAAACGGCAGGTCAAATGACATGTCTGGGCCTGTGAGAGACTTGTTATTTCTGAAGCCAGACAACTAGATAATACAGAATACGCATTCTTCATTTTGAAACAAATCAACTCAGGAAAGACTTAATCTTGAACCCATCAAACCTTTGCATAAATAATCAGTTACAGTTTGAAGTAGCAACCAAGCCAAGAAGACACCGATTAAGCATCATGAATAACAAACACCCAAGATATTAAAGCCATTTAGCAACGAGACAACTGCCCCAAAAGCAGTTAAGGTGAACGACTATAATCACCTTAGACGAGCCCGCCAAAATTAGACAAAGAACTAACCCTGATTTGGCGCGCAGATAACGAACTCCAAAAGAGTATAATTGTAGGCACACTGGTAAGCGAAAGTGTGTAGCAAGCGGGCAAGCGAGGCAAGACGAACAGCAAGGCCGACGAGCAAGCAGAGAAGGGCAGTGTGGGGAAGCGTTGGGGACAAGCAGGCACACGCTCAGGTCCTGAGGTACTCGAAACTCAAAGAAGCAGAACGACCACGAGCACCACAGTACCAAAGGGCCGGGTAAACCATAACTGCACAGGTAGTGAACTAAGCCACCGCGACTGAGCTAACACCAAAGACCGCCAACCGAACCCCAACTGCAACAAAACTTCGACGACCAGACCACCACCAGAAGAACAAACCTGAAGTTTTCCACTCTACAAGGTAAAGTACCCAACAAAGACTTTAGTCCCTATTTTTAACAGTGAAAAGAGGGTATTTTACTCAGACGATTCCAGCACCGCGCCCTGGGGCCACATGACGACAGCAGGCCCCAACTGACACAAAGAGCGAACCCCCAAGACTGCAACTGGCTTAATCAACAGGATTCGACCTGTCCAGAAACCCTTATTGGTGGGCATAATCCCTGGCCCCTTACAGCACAATTAGTTAGATATTGGGGGTGGGACAAGTGTAGGGAGATTATTACTGTGATTTTTTCCCTCCTTGTGCCATGTGTTCCCCAGTCTTATTTAAGTGTACGTTTATATGCCTGTAACCATTCCAGTAATTTTTAGTATTGTAATTTCATTGTGCCTTTAAAAAAAATACAGTTTTCTTGCACCAAACCAGTTGTCTACTCCAATTCTGTAATGCCGCCTGTACCTAAGTCCAGTGTCTAGAACCCAGAGGTGTGGGAGCAATTCGAAGCACTCAAAACCAGTCACTGGCAAAGCTGACTGAGCACATGCCACCCCCTACATAGTGTCAGCACTGTGCAGTCTCTGAACTCAATAGTGTCAAAGCTATGCATTCTCTGATCTCGATAGAGTCAGTGCTGTGCATTCTCTGAACACTATAGTGTCAGTGCTGTGCATTCTCTGAACGCAGTATTGTCAGCGCTGTGCAGTCTCTGAACTCGATATTGTCAGTGCTGTGCAGTCGCTGAACTTGATAGTGTCAGCTCTGCGGATTATCTGAACTCGATAGTGTCAGTGCTGTGCATTCTCTGAACTCATCAGTTTCAGCGCTGTGCATTCTCTGAACTCGATTGTTTCAGCCCTGTGCGTTCAATGAACTCGATGGTGTCAGTGCTGTGCCTTCCCTGAACTCGATAGTGTCAGTGCTGCATATTCTATGAACTCAATATTGTCAGTGCTGTGTATTCTCTGAACTGGATAATATCAGTGCTGTGCATGCTCTGAACTCAACAGTGTTAGTGCTGTGTGTTCTCTTAACTCAATAGCGTCAGCGTTGTACGTTCTCTGAACTCGATAGTGTCCACACTGTGCATTCTCTGAATTTGATAGTGTCAGCGATGTGCATTCTCTGAACTCGACAGGGTCAGTGCTGTGCATTCTCTGAACTCGATATTGTCAGCGCTGAACATTCTCTGAACTCGATAGTGTCAGTGCTGTGCATTCTCTGCACTCGATAGTGTCAGTGCTGTGCGTTCTCTAAACTCAATAGTGTAAAAGCTACGCATTCTCTGATCTCGATAGAGTCAGTGCTGTGCATTCTCTGAACATGATAGTGTCAGCACTGTGCATTCTTTGAATTTGATAGTGTCAGCGATGTGCATTCTCTGAACTCGACAGGGTCAGTGCTGTGCATTCTCTGAACTCGATATTGTCAGCGCTGAACATTCTCTGAACTCGATAGTGTCAGTGCTGTGCATTCTCTGCACTCGATAGTGTCAGTGCTGTGCATTCTCTAAACGCAATAGTGTCAAAGCTATGCATTCTCTGATCTCGATAGAGTCAGTGCTGTGCATTCTCTGAAAACGATAGTGTCAGCACTGTGCATTCTCTGAACGCGATAATGTCAGCGCTGTGTATTCTCTGAACCTGATAGTGTCAACGCTGTGCTTTCTCTGAACTCGATATTGTCAGCGCTGTGCAGTCTCTGAACTCGATATTGTCAGCTCTGCGGGTTATCTGAACTCGATTGTGTCAGCGCTGTGCATTCACTGACCTCGATATTGTTAGCGCTGTGCAGTGTCTGAACTCGATAGCGTCAGCACTTTGCAGTCTCTGAACTCAATAGTGTCAAAGCTACACATTCTCTGATCTCAATAGAGTTAGCACTGTGCGTTCTCTGAACACAATAGTGTCAGCGCTGTGCATTCTCTGAACACAATAATGTCAGCGCTCTGTATACTCTGAACCTGAAAGTGTCAACGCTGTGCCGTCTCTGAACTCGATATTGTCAGCGCTGTGCAGTCTCTGAACTCGATAGTGTCAGCTCTGTGCATTCTCTGGACTCGATTGTGTCAGCACTGTGCAGTCTCTGAACTCAATAGTGTCAGCGCTGTGCATTCCCTGCACTGTAAAGTGTTAGCGTTGTGCATTCTCTGAACTCAATATTGTCAGCGCTGTGTATTCTCTGAATTTGATTGTGTCAGCATTCTGCATTCTCTCAACTCGATAGTGTCAGTGCTGTGCATTCACTGAACTCAGTAGTATCAGGGCTGTGCATTCTCAGAACTCGATACTGCCAGTTCTGTGCATTCTCTGAACTCAGTAGTGTCAGTACTGTGCATTCTCTGAATTCAATAGTGTCAGTGCTGAGCATTCTCTGAACTGAATAATGTCGGTGCTGTGCATTCGTTGAACTCGATAATGGCAGTGCAGTGTATTCTCTGTACTCGATATTGTCAATGCTGTGCATTCCCTGAACTCCATAGTGTCAGCGCTGCGCGTTCGCTGAACTCGACAGTGTTAGCGCTGTGCATTCTCTGAACACGATAGTGTCAGCACTGTGTGTTCTCTGAACTCGATTGTGTCAAAGCTATGCATTTTCTGATCTCGACAGTGTCAGCGCTGTGTGTTCTCTGAACACGATAGTGTCAGCACTGTGCATTCTCTGAACTCGATAGTGTCAGTGCTGTGCTTTGCCTGATCTCGATTGTTTCAGTTCTGTGCATTCTCTGAACTCAATTGTGTCAGTGCTGTGCATACTCTGAACTCGATATTTTCAGCGCTGTGCATTCTCTGAAGTCGATAGTGTCAGTGCTGTGCGTTCTCTGCACTCGACAGTGTCAGCGCTGTGCGTTCTCTAAACTCGATAGTGTCAAAGCTAAGCATTCTCTGATCTCGATAGAGTCAGCGCTGTGCATTTTCTGAACACGATAGTGCGATTAAACTTCATAAATGACAAACAGCCAGGAGATTGAAGCCGTTAAGCAAGGAGACAACTGCCCCAAAAGCAGTTAAGGAGAATGACAGTAATCACTTTAGAAGAGCCCGCCAAAATTAAACAAAGAACTGACCTGATTTGGCGCGCAGCTAAGGGGTGAAGAACCGATATAATTGTAGGCCCACTGGTAGCCAAGCTCTCTTCTTCCTCTACTCCCTTCCCACGCTGCTCGACACTGAGGACGCTCATTACAACACCGGGGGCCAAACGCGGGAGGAGAACGGGACCCGACTCAACACATACAGGACACACGGGGCCGCAAGTGGGCAGGCAAGACGAGTCAAACGGCAAGGCCGATAAGCAGAGAAGGGCAGCGTAACGAAGCGTTGGAGCCGAGCGGTCCAACACACCGGGAAGCTGACGTTCGATGCATGGGTAGAAGAAGCAGCTGACGACCATGAGCATCGCGGTAACAAACTCAAGCCACCACCATAGACCACCAACTGAACTCTAACCACAACAAAACCTTCGCCGACCAGACCACCACCAGAAGAACAATCATTCTGCAAGGTAAAGTACCCAACAAAGACTTTACTCCCTATCTCTAATGGAGGAAAAGAGGGAACTTTACTCAGACGACTCCACCGCCATGCCCTGGGACCACGTGACGACGGCAGGCCCCAAAGGACACAAAGAGCAAACCCCAAAACCACAACTGGCTTAATCGACAGTTTTTCGAACCGTAAAAAGGAACCCCAATGGTGAGCATAAATCCCTGGCCCCTCGTAGCTCAATCTAGTTAAGTATTGGGGGTGGGACAAGGGTAGAGGGATTTTTAATGTGTTTTTACCCTCGATGTGCCATGTGTTCCCCATTCCCAAATAAGTGCACTTTTATATGCCTGTAATCATTCTAGTTACTTTCAGTTTTGTGATTTTATTGTGCCTTTAATAAAATTACGGTTTTATTGCACCAAACCAGTTGTCTACTCTAATTCTGTATCGCCGCCTGTACCTAATTCCGGTGTCTAAAACCCAGGGGTGTGGGAGCGATTCAAATCGCTCAGAGGCAGTCAGGGGCAGAGCTGCGTGGGCACACGCCAACCCCCTACAAGTGTCAGTGCTGTGCATTCTCTGAACGCGATAATGTCAGCGCTGTTTATTCCCTGAACCTGAAAGTGTCAGTGCTGTGTATTCTCTGAACCGGATAGTGTCAGTGCTGTGCTTTCTCTGAACTCGATACTGTCAGTGCTGTGCAATCTTTGAACTCGATATTTTCATCACTGTACATTCTCTGAACTTGCGAGTGTCAGTGCTGTGTTTTCTCTGAACTCGATATTGTCAGCACTGTGCATTCTCTGAATTCGATAATGTCAATGCTGTGTATTCTCTGAACTCGATTGTGGCAGCACTGTGCATTCTCTGAGCTCAATAGTTTTAGCGCTGTGCATTCTCTAAACTCGATGGTGTCAGTGCTGTGCATTCACTGAACTCGATACTGTCAGCACTGTGCTTTCACTGAACTCAATAGTGTCAGCGTTGTATATTCTCTGAATTCTTAGTATCAGCGCTGTGCATTCTCTGAACCCGATAGCGTCAGCGCTGTGCATTCTCTGACCTCGATAGTGTTACGGCTGTGCATTCTCTGAACTTGATAGTTTCAGCGCTGTGCATTCTTTCAACTCAATAGTGTCAGCGCTGTGCATTCTCTGAACTCAATATTGTCAGTTCTGTGCATTCTCTGTACTCGATAGTGTGATCGCTGTGCTTTCCTTGAACTCGATAGTGTCGTTGCTGTATATTCTGTGAACTCAACAGTGTCAGTGCTGTGTATTCTCTGAACTGGATAATGTCAGTGCTGAGCATTCTCTGAACTCAACAGCGTCAGTGCTGTCTGTTCTCTGAACTCAATAGTGTCAGTGTTGTATGTTCTCTGCACTCGATAGAGTCTGTGCTGTGCCTTCTCTGAATTTGATAGTGTCAGCGATGTGCATTCCCTGAACTCGACATTGTCAGTGCTGTGCATTGTGTTCTCTGCACTCACTAGTCAGCGCTGTGCATGCTCTGAACACGATAGTGTCAGCCCTGTGATATGCCTATCAATTAGTCCAATAAAAGGCGACGAGTTAAGAACGTAACTGAAGGTTTTTATTGGCTAAATAACAGAGCCCACCCTCGTGGGTGATCCGATCCAACAGGGAGGAATACTAGCCAGTCAGCTACCTTTATACCTGGGCAGGTAATGGGCGGAGTCGGAGGTGGTCAGCCCAGGTATAACAGTGCGACAAGAGGCGACCTCGTGTAGTGATGTGACAGTGAGAACAGTGAGAACAATATACAGTGATAACTATAACAGTGGTTTACCACATTCACCCCTTGTTTAGATTAGAGTCCGGCGGGGTGAAGTGTATTACCAGCTCTGGTATGTCAGTCTGTCCGGAGGCTTCGTTAGCCTCTCCGATCGTCGCAGCGGCGGTGTTACATTATCCAGTGTTAAAGCTGGTGTCTGCGTAGTCGGCAAAGGCATGCCGTCTACCTCGGCTGGACTCGGGGGGTTGGGAGGGGGGGGTGAGGGTGCGAGGTCTCGTAAGGAGACAGTGTCCTCCCGTCCGTCTGGGTAAGCCACATAGGCGTACTGGGGGTTGGCGTGCAGGAGGTTCACCTTCTCGACCAGGGGGTCCGTTTTATGGGCCCTCGCGTGCTTTCGCAGCAAGACGGGTCCCGGAGAGGTCAGCCAGGTTGGTAGGGTGGTTCCCGTAGTCGACTTCCTGGGGAAGACAAACATTCGAGCATGGGGGGTGGTGTTAATGGCAGTGCAAAGTAGTGACCGGATGGAGTGCAGCGCAATCGGGAGGACCTCTTGCCAGCGGGAGGTTGGGAGGCCCTTAGACTTTAAGGCTAAGAGGGTGGCCTTCCATACCGTCGCGTTCTCTCTTTCCACCTGGCCGTTCCCTCGGGGGTTGTAGCTGGTGGTCCTGCTTGCTGCAATACCCCTCTCCAATAGGAACTGACGGAGTTCCTCGCTCATGAAGGAGGCGCCCCGGTCACTATGTATATAGTTCGGGAACCCGAACAAGGAGAAGAGTTTGTTCAGGCATTTAATGACCGTGTTACTGGTCATGTCTGGGCAGGGGAAGGCAAAGGGGAAACGGGAGTACTCATCAACGATGTTGAGGAAGTACACATTACGGTCGGATGACGGTAGGGGCCCCTTGAAGTCGATGCTCAGACGCTCGAAGGGGCGGGTGGCCTTGATCAGGCTTGCTCTGTCCGGCTTATAGAAGTGCGGTTTGCACTCAGCACAGATCTGGCAGTTCCTGGTCATGGTCCTGACCTCCTCGATGGAGTATGGCAGGTTGCGGGCCTTAATGAAATGGTAGAGTCTGGTGACTCCGGGGTGGCAGAGGTCATTGTGGAGGGTCTGAAGTCTATCACTTTGCGCGCTGGCGCATGTAATGCGTGAAAGAGCATCAGGGGGGTCGTTCAGTTTACCGGGCCGGTACAAGATCTCATAATCATAGGTGGAAAGCTCGATTCTCCACCTCAAGATTTTGTCGTTCTTGATCTTGCCCCTCAGCTTGTTATTAAACATGAAGGCAACCGAGCGTTGGTCGGTGAGGAGGGTAAATCGTTTGCCTGCCAAGTAGTGCCTCCAGCGCCGTACTGCCTCCACAATTGCCTGGGCTTCCTTCTCGACCGACGAGTGTCGGGTCTCGGGGCCCTGTAGGGTCCTTGAGAAGAAGGCTACCGGCCTACCCTCCTGGTTAAGGGTAGCGGCTAGGGCGAAGTCGGATGCATCGCTCTCCACTTGGAAGGGGATTGACTCATCCACTGCGTGCATTGTGGCCTTGGCTATGTCTCCCTTAATGAGGGAGAAGGCTGCGCACGCCTCTTCCGTGAGGGGGAAGGATGTGGTTTTCAGGAGGGGTCTGGCTTTGTCCGCATAATTGGGTACCCATTGGGCATAGTAGGCGAAAAGCCCCAGGGTTCTCCTAAGTGCTTTTGGACAGTGGGGGAGGGGTAGCTCCATGAGGGGGCGCATTCTTTCGGGGTCGGGGCCGATGACTCCGTTCTCTACTACACAGCCAAGGATGGCAAGGCGCGCTGTGTTAAACACGCATTTCTCCTTATTGTAGGTGAGGTTCAGCCGTTGGGCCGTACGGAGGAATTTCTCCAGATTCACGTCATGGTCCTGCCGGTTGCGGCCGCAGATGGTGACGTTATCGAGATAGGGGAAAGTGGCCTGTAGTCCGTTCTGGTCAACCATCCGGTCCATCTCCCGTTGGAAAACCGAGACCCCGTTGGTGACACCAAAGGGGACCCTAAGGAATTGGTAGAGGCGGCCATTCGCCTCGAAGGCGGTGTACTGGCTGTCCTCCGGGCTGATGGGGAGTTGGTGGTAGGCCGACTTGAGGTCGATGGTCGAGAATACGCGGTATTGTGCAATCTCATTGACCATGTCCGATATGCGGGGGAGGGGGTATGCGTCCAGCTGGGTGTATCTGTTTATGGTCTGGCTGTAGTCGATAACCAGGCGATTTTTGTCGCCGGTCTTGACTACCACCACCTGGGCACGCCAGGGGCTGCTGCTCCCCTCAATAATGCCCTCTTTCAGGAGTCGCTGCACCTCAGAGCTAATGAAGGCTCTGTCCCCAGCGCTGTACCGCCTGCTCTTAGTAGCGACAGGTTTGCAGTCGGGGGTGAGGTTAGCGAACAGGGAAGGTGGCGGTACCTTGAGGGTGGATAGGCTGCAGGTGTTACGCGGTGGGCGGTTTAACTTTCGCTGGTTGTCGACTGTGAGTGGGGGGAGGGGTCCACCGTATGCTAGGGTTACACTTTGGAGGTGGGATTGGAAGTCCAGCCCTAGTATGACGGCAGCGCACAGCTGGGGGAGTACGAGGAGTTTAAAATTTTTATACTCTGTCCCTTTAACCGACAATGTCACGACACAGTAGCCGCTGATGTCTGTGGCGTGCGACCTCGATGCCATCGAGATGCGGCTGCGCGTTGGCAGGACGGGGAGGGAGTAGTGGCTCACCGTGTCTGGGTGGATGAAGCTCTCCGTGCTTCCGCTGTCGAACAGGCAGGTCGTGGCGTGGCCGTTGACTTTGATGTCCATCATTGAGCTGGCCAGGTGGTGCGGGCGGGCTTGATCCAGGGTTACGGAAGCTAGGGTGTAGATGAGCGCATCGTTGTCATGACAAGATGGCGGCGAAGATGGCGGCCCCCGTAGTTCACATGAGGCTCTGTTTAAATCGTTTGCCCCGCACAAAGATGGCCGCCCCTGCTGTTCCCATGAGGCTCTGCAGGCTTCGGCTGCCCCGCACAAAGATGGCCGCCCCTGGTTTTCCCATGAGGCTCTGCAGGCTTCGGCTGCCCCGCACAAAGATGGCCGCCCCTGGTTTTCCCATGAGGCTCTGCAGGCTTCGGCTGCCCCGCACAAAGATGGCCGCCCCCAGGGTTCGCATGAGGCACTGCTGGCTTCTGAGGATTTGCTTCTGCAGGCCTTGGAGAAGTGGCCTTTCTTGAGGCAGGTTTTGCAGGTCGAGTTTTTGGCTGGGCAGCGCGACCTCGGATGCTTCTCCTGGCCGCAAAAGAAGCAGCCAGCGGCCCGATCGGGGTTGCCTGATGTCGGGGCCGGTACCGGGGCTAGCGGGCCCGGTCGGATCCGTGATGCAGACGCTGAGGTAGGTCCCGGGGGCAGCGCTGTGAAGGGTGGTGGGGTGGGGGTCGGGCCCGAGTCCCAGGGTCGCGAATAGTACCTGGCAAACGCTTCCTGGTCTTGCTGGGTGGCCTCTAGGGTGAGGGCGAGGGCTTCGGCCTTGTCCAGGTCTATGTCCTTAGCTTCAAGCAGTCTTTGCCGTGTGTAGTCGGAACGTAGGCCTCTCACCAAGGCGTCGCGGACATTGTCTTCCATGTTCGCAGTAGCCGTCACCGCTTTAAAGTCACAGTTCCTGCCGAGTTGTCTCAGCGCTCGTGAAAATTCAGCTATCGATTCTCCTGGCTGTTGCTGGCGAGATCTTAAGAGATGCCTAGTGTACATGTAGTTTACCGGGCTCCGGTACTGCTGTTTCAGTAGGTTGATGGCGTCGTCGTACGTAGTCATGTCCTGGATGAGTGTATATACTCTCGGGCTCGCTTGGGCTTTCAGGACTCTTAGTTTGGATCTCTGAGGGACGACGGCTTCCTCCAGGTACGATTCGAAGCAGTCCAGCCAGTGTTTGAAGTCGTTGGCTGAGTTTGGTGCCTGTGGGTTTAGATCCAGGTATGGTGGTTTCAAGGCTTGCAGCCAAGCCGGCTGGTGTGGCCCGTTGTCTGGAGGCTGCTGTTGCTGTGCTGCTGGGTGAGCTCCTTGCTGTTGCTGTTCATTATCAGACATCTTTAAAATTTAGTCAATAAAATTGATATGCCTATCAATTAGTCCAATAAAAGGCGACGAGTTAAGAACGTAACTGAAGGTTTTTATTGGCTAAATAACAGAGCCCACCCTCGTGGGTGATCCGATCCAACAGGGAGGAATACTAGCCAGTCAGCTACCTTTATACCTGGGCAGGTAATGGGCGGAGTCGGAGGTGGTCAGCCCAGGTATAACAGTGCGACAAGAGGCGACCTCGTGTAGTGATGTGACAGTGAGAACAGTGAGAACAATATACAGTGATAACTATAACAGTGGTTTACCACACCCTGTGCATTCTCTGAACGCGATAATGTCAGCGTTGTGTATTATCTGAGCCTGATAGTTTCAGCGCAGTGCTTTCTCTGAACTTGATACTGTCAGTACTGTGCATTCTTTGAACTGGATAGAAACATAGAAACATAGAAGATAGGAGCAGGAGTAGGCCATTTGGCCCTTCGAGCCTGCTCCGCCATTCAATGAGATCATGGCTGATCATCCAAATTCAGTACCCTGTACCTGCCTTCTCCCCATACCCCTTGATCCCTTTCGCCTTAAGAAATATATCCAACTCTTTCTTGAATATATTTAATGAACTGGCCTCCACCGCCCTGTGTGGCAGAGAATTCCACAGGTTCACCGCTCTCTGGGTGAAGAAGTTCCTCCTCATTTCAGTCCTAAATGGCTTACCCCTTATCCTTAGACTATGACCCTTGGTTCTGGACTCCCCATCCATCAGAAACATCCTTCCTGCATCTAGTCTATACAGGCCTGACAGAATTTTTTGGTTTCGATGAGATCCCCTCTCAATCTTCTAAACTCCAGTGAGTATAAGCCCAATCGACACAATCTCTCCTCATACGTCATTCCTGCCATCCCAGGTATCAGCCTGGTGAATCTTCGCTGCACTCCTTCAATGGCAAGAACGTCCTTCCTCAGGTAAGGCGACCAAAACTGCACACAATATTCAAGGTGCAGTCTCACCAAGGCCTTGTACAACTGTAGCAAGACATCCTTGTTCCTGTACTCGAACCCTTTTGCTACGAAGGCCAACATACCATTTGCCTTCTTAACCACCTGCTGCACCTGCATGCTTAGCTTCAGCGACTGGTGCACAAGAACACCCAGGTCTCTTTGCACTTCCACTTCTCCCAATCTATTGCCATTCAAATCATTATCTGCCTTCCTGTTTTTGCCACCAAAGTGGATAACCTCACATTTATCCACATTATAATGCATTTGCCATGTTTCTGCCCAATCACCCAACCTGTCCAAATCGTACTGGAGTTTCATGACATCCTCCTCACAGCATACCCTCCCACCCAGCTTTGTGTTGTCTGCAAAGTTGGAGATATTACATCCAATTCCCTCGTCCAGATCATTAATATATATTGTGAACAGCTGGGGTCCTAGGACCGATCCTTGCGGTACCGCACTAGTCACTGCCTGCCACTCAGAAAATGACCCATTTATTCCAACTCTTTGCTATCTTTCCACCAACCAGTTCTCTATCCAAGTCAATACCTTGCCCCCAATCCCATCTGCCTTAATTTTGCACGCTAATCTCTTATGTGGGACCTTATCGAAAGCCTTCTGAAAGTCAAATACACCACATCCACTGGTTCTCCCTTATCTATTTTACCAGTTACATCCTCAAAAAATTCCAGTAGATTAGTCAAGCATTATTTACCTTTTGTAAATCCATGTTGACTTTGTCCGATCCTGTCACTGCTTTCCAAGTGCTCTGCTATTACATCTTTTATAATTGACTCGAGCATTTTTCCCACTAACACAGGGAAGTTTGTCTCCCGAGGATCAGAAAATTTTGCTCACAACTGCATGATACTATAGTGTTATAAAGTATCACGGGGGGTGTGTAAAGATCTCAAAATTACATATTTTCCCCCCAAAAGGAGGAAAGGAGAGATATTGGACTGCTTGAATGAATTATTGGTCCAAAGGGATTTAAAATTAAAAACTCCGGGAAGATTTGGTGGGTTCAAAAGACATGTTCAGACTTGCAAAATGCTGTGACACAGGGGAGGTGGGGTGGGCCCCCGAGTTTGGATATTGGACAGTCTGGGAATGTTTTGGTCCATCTCAGCCTTTACATAAAGACAATATAACCTGTTCCTACTGAAAAACACAGAGCCACAAAGTACATGAATAAAAAAGTGCATGCCTACAGCAAAACAAAGGAAAGAACATAGCCCAACAGGATACAACAATGAAACAGCAGTCCAAAACCAATCAAAGAGATTTACTAACGTTTTGCATTTTTAATCTAGTTTCACGGCAATCCTGAAACCAGTTAAAGGCCGATTAAAGTTAGATGGACCATCCCCGAAACTTGTTAAGAGTAGATGGGCCATCCCCGAAGCTCGTTAAAGTTTTAAAACCTATTAAAAATAACGGGCCCGCCAAATTTAAAAAAGGAACCCGAGATTTGGCGGTCAGATAAGCCAGGCCTCAAACTAGTATAATTGAGGCCTGCTTTTTCAGTGTCCCAATCAGTTCATCATCAGTCAGTCAGTTCAGCCAGTCAGTTCGAAAGAGAGTTCCTCGTCAGAAGCAGTTCATCATCAACAGTTCAGCGAGAGCACAGAACAGCTCAACGGATCATCATCATCATTGGAGACTTGAAGGAACAGAAGGAAAAGGAAAGTCGCGGCAACCGAAGGCCTAAAGAAACCAACAACTACTAACATTACTACCAACCAAGTAATATTGGGCCACCGCGACCAACAAGAAACCAACCGCCGAAAATTCACAAACCAAAGACTTGTTTCCACTCTACAGACTAGTCTGACTTACCCCGGGTAAGATTTCAACACAAAAGACCCTAAAATTTGCCCTAACCAAAGGAAATTGGGTACTACCCGATGTATCCAACAGCGCGACTATCCGCATCAGCGGACCAACCCAAACTGAAGACCCAACGCAGGTGCAGTCTTCTACCACGTCTTGGGTACAGCAGGCCCTAACTGCCACAACTAAGTAGAACACCGAAATCGCGAACCTCTACAACCTGTCAAGAAAGTTGATTGGTGAGCATTTCCTGGTCCTCTGGATTTCAATCTAGTGATGATAGTGGGGTTGGGAGGGTAAGGGTTTTTGTCTATTGTAATTCTCCCTTGCTTATTCCAAGTGCTCCCCACCTTTTCAGAGTATAAGTTTTATTGTATTGTATATTTTCCTGAATCAAAATAAAGATCTGAAATCTTTTGACCAACCCAGGTGTCTGTTGCAAGTTCATTACAACCCCAAATAAGTCCAAAGTCTAGAACCAAGGGAGTGGGAATGATTCGAACAGCTCAAAGGAGTCAGAGGTGAAGCTGACAAAACAACCCACACACCACATCTTACACACTGTACATTCTCTGAACCCAATAGTGTCAGCTCTGCAGATTATCTGAACTCGATAGTGTCAGTTCTGTGCATACTCTGAACTCGATATTGTCAGCGCTGTGCAGTCTCTGAACTCGATAGTGTCAGCACTGTGCAGTCTCTGAACTTGATAGTGTCAGCGCTCTGCATTCTCTGCACTCTAAAGTGTTAGCGCTGTGCATTCTCTGAACTCAATATTGTCAGCGCTGTGTATTCTCTGATCTCAATAGTGTCAGCGTTTTGCATTCTCTGAACTCATTAGTGTCAGTGCTGTGCATTCTCTGAACTCAGTAGTGTCAGCACTGTGTCTTCTCTGAACTCGATAGTTTCAGCGCTGTGAATTCTTTGAACTCAATAGTGTCAGCGCTGTGCATTCTCTGAACTCAATAGTGTCAGTTCTGTGCATTCTCTGTATTTGATAGTGTGATCGCTGTGCTTTCCCTGAACTTGATAGTGTTATGTTCATTAATAACTAGTCGTTTTTATTAAGAACAGCTAGCTTTTGCTAGACACTTTATTGAGCACATGTGGACTAGGCACAATATCTGTAGAGGCCTCCATATTGACTGCTGCCTTGTGGGTAGCCCACCCTTATATACATAAAGCACCACCTAGTGTACCATTCCAGAATGACAGGTTACTGATCATTACAGTTTGAGGCCTGGCTTATCTGACCGCCAAATCTCTGGTTTCTTTGTTAAGTTTGGCGGGCATCATTATTTTTAATATGTTTTAAAACTTTAACGAGCTTCGGGGATGGTCCATCTATTTTTAATTGACCTTTAACTGGTTTCTGGATTGCCTTGAAACCAGTTTAAAAATGTAAAACATTTTGTAAATCTCTCTGATTGGTTTTGAACTGCTGTTTGATTGTTGTTTCCTGCTGGGCCATGTTCTCCTTTGTTTTGCTGTGGGCATGTATTGTTTTATTCATGTACTTTGGGGCTCTGCGAGTTTCAGCGGGAACAGGTTTTATTGTCTTTATGTAAAGGCTGAGGTGGCCCAGGACATTCCCATTTGGCCCAATATCCAAACTCGGAGGCCCAACCCACCTTCCTTTGTCACAGTTTTTCGCAGGTCTGGACATGCAGCACGGTGGCATAGTGGTTAGCACTGTTGCCTCACAGCGCCAGGGACCCGGGTTCAAATCCGGCCTCGGGTGTCTGTCTGTGTGGAGTTTGCACATTCTCCCCGTGTTTGCGTGGGTTTCCTCCGGGTGCTCCGGTTTCCTCCCACAGTCCAAAGATGTGCGGGTTAGGTTGAATGGCCACGATAAAAATTGGCCCTTAGTGTTAGGGGGGATTAAATACACAGGGTTACGGGGATAGGGCTTGGGTGGGATGGCTGTCGGTGTAGGGACCGGGTGCTAGGGTTTGGATGATCAGCCATGATCTCGTTGAATGGCTGAGCAGGGCCGAATGGCCTACTCCTGCTCCTAGTTTCTATGTTTCTAAACCAGCCAAATTAAGCCCCTTTGGCCCAATATTAATTCAAACAGTCCAATATCTCTTCTTTTCTTCCTTTGGGGGAAATTATGTAATTTTGCGAGCCTTACAACACCCTTTAAGTCGCTCGCCAGCAGATGCTGTGCTCGAAACGTCCACATAGATTTTGCGGCCTGTGGGTTGTATCCCAGCTGGAAAACCGATGTTGACTTCCCATACTCCTTCAGTGGGCTGCCCCTGGCTAAATAATGTTGGCCGCGAGCTTCGGCTCGCAGAGACATTTCACCTTTAGTTCCATCTGGGAGAGAAGCAGGGTCCAGCGAGCAATGCTCACTGTCCCATTTTTAATACTCCCATCTAGGAGCACCTGGGTGGGCATGTGATGGGTGAGGAGGGTGCTGGGTGAGGTACCTGTGAAAATCAATGATCTTTTCACAGCCCAGTGAGTGGCGAGGTGGTGCCTCTCACAGTTGGAATAGTCCTTCTCCACACCTATGAGTATCCTGGAGGAGTAAACCACCAGCCTCAGCTTGCCGTGTTGCTCTTGGAGCAGCACTGCACTTAGGCTGCCCCTGCTGGCTGCTACCTCCAGGAAAAACTCTTTTCCCCCATCAATAGCCCCTAGAACCGACGCAGTCTGCAGATCTTGTTTGAATTTTATGAATGCTGCCTCGCAAACCTCATCCCAAATCCACTCCACTCCCTTGTGTAGGAGTCAGAGCAGAGGGGCTGCTCTGGCTGCGTAATTCTCAATAAAATCTCTGCAGTACCCGGTTAGCCCTAGAAAAGATCTCACTCCTGTGACTGTGTTGGTGGCTGGCAACTCCTGCGCTGCTTCCCTTCTAGCTTTGTCAATGGCCCTTTCGCCTGCGCGTACAGTCAGCCCTAGGAATTTTACTTCCTGTTGGCCGATCTGTACCTTCTTCGGGTTTACTTTAAAACCTTCTTGCCTGATCAGCTGCAGCAGTTCAGCCAGTAGTGGACCGTGTTCCTCTCCTTCATCAGTGAATAGGAGCAGGTCATCCACATACTATACTAACTGCCGGGGCCGGCTGAAACCCTTTAAACAATTAGCCATGCATTGGCGAAAAATGCTAGGGCTGTTGTGGAAACCCTGAGGTACGCAGATCCAGGTTTATTGTTGGCCTTGAAAACTGAAGGCAAACTTGTACTTGTCCTCTCTTCAGAAAGGGATGGACCAAAACCCGTTGGAAATATCCAGCACTGCGAAGGTGGTCGTGGAGGCTGGGATACTTCCTATGAGGTCTGCAACAGCTGTGACTGTGGGTGCACTGGCGGGGAGGTTTCGGTTGAGTACCCGATAGACCACTGTGGCCCTTCACGAGTTTTCCGGTTTTCAAACCAGCCACAGTGGAGAGTTTACATGGGTGGCTATCGGTCTCAATACCCCCTGTTTGACCAGAGAAGTCATGGCCGTTTCCATGTCTGCCTCCGCCTCCTTGGGGAAATTGTATTGCTTTTGTGGTCGGGACATGGGATCCCCATTCACACTAACCTCGACCCCATTTACCCTCCCACAATCATGTTTATGAGTGCAAAATGCAGCGATGTGTGCTCGCACAAATGCCTGGTACTGCATCGGAGTGTTGCTGACCATTAGTTCGAGGTCATAACCCTCCTTTGGTTTTAAGATGCACAAGATCCCCTTGGCCTGTTTCTCTGGGATAACTGCCACCTCATTTTCCTTGTAGGTGCATGCTCCCCACAGACAGTGGTTCCTAAGATCCACTAGAATCCTGTGGCCTATGATAAAATCAGCCTCCAGGATCGCCTTCCCTTCCTGCTCCCATTTTATTATAACACAGGTCCACTTGGTGTGGTGTACAGAATTAGCACAGACGCTAGCGGGGTTGGGGTTATAGTCTCTGGCCAGTCAGAAGCCTCTGAGCTGCTCCAGGGAACCTCGTGCGGTTTTGAAGCGCTCCCCTATTCCTGGTTCTGACCGCCGGACTTATTCGGTAGCGATGTAGACAGAAAATGTCACTCGTGGTTTGGGTGCAATACAGACCAGCATTTATTGAAACAAAAGAAAGAAACAACTTAAAATATTCAATAGAGCACACCTGTGCCTGGTACAGCATTTTGCTTAATGCAGTGCACTTAGTGTCCACTAGAGCGCTCTTTGCTCAGTGCAACACTCCTTTATGTAAATACCGCACTTTTAAATACAGCTACTTAGTGTCCACTGAAGCACCTATCTGATTAGTGCAACACCCTTTTTAATAGCCCTTTCAATATAGAAACACCTTGCTCATTACAGCACCTTTGCTTAGTGGTTTTCAATTAAACAACACTTTAATACAGAACCCTTAGTGTCCACTGAAGCACTTCTCTGCTTAGTGCAACACCCCTTTTTAATAGCACTTTCCATATAGAAACACCTTGCTCACTACAGCAACTTTGCTTAGTGGCTTTTACTAAAAAAAACAGCACTTTAATACAGCTACTCTCAGTGTTCACTACAGCCTTATCTGCTAGTGCAACACTGTTACTTATATAGGGGACAAGAGAACGGACACAACGAGGGAAAATTGACTAAAATCACAGTTCTAACAAAATTCCCACTTAATTCCCACCACTATACCTATTCTAAGTTGCTTTGTAATGGGCCAGAAAAATATATGCTCACCAATGAAAATGCCTGTTCCGTGCCCTGCAATCTTTGCTCTTCACTGCCCCGAAGTAAAAACACCCCAGTATTTTAAATGTAAACTGCTGGTGCTCCACTCCTTTAGGCAGGCTCCCATGTTGTAGAGGGCACAGAGGCGAGGCCACAGAGAGAGAGATGCTTCTGAGAAGCTATCTTTTATATCCCATTTGGGGCCAAACCTTCCTGCCCAAATTCGGATGAATCTGGGCTAAACAAAAGGAATCCAAACTGTCCCCATTGTCTGTAATAGGTTTGGATGAATTACCCATTCATTTAAACTTTTTTTTTTCCAGTTTAAATGTGTCTTCATTGTCTGTGATGGGCTTTGAATAAAGCTGTGGTTTAAATGTCTCCTCATTGTATGTGATGGGCTTTGAATAAAGTTGCAGTTTAAATGTATCCTCATTGTCTATGATGGGCTTTGAATAAAGCTGCCGTGGTTTGAAAAAAAAGTATGTCTATTTCCTTGATTGCTTGAGTACTGAAACCACAGTCTCAAGTGGTTAATCCTTTGGGTAAACATTGTAGCAGTTTCTGTAAACACATCGATTGTCTGCTGCAGGGAGGGGACCTCCCTGAACTGCCGTTAATTGACAGTTTGACTGCTCCACTGAACCTTTTTCACAGACACAGCAGGCTGCCTTTTCAAGTCCTTTTTGTCTTCTGCCACGCGGTCTGGTGGCCATTTTGATCCCTGGATTTTTAAAGGTATATTACCCAGGTATTCTTTAATCAAAATTCAATCTTCGGGACTGTAGGAAATCTCAAAATTATCTCAAAATCCCTACAGTGTAGTGCTCCTAAATGAATGGACAGCAGGATGGAGAATGAGCCAGCCTGCTCATTACCTGTAAACCCCACTAAGCTGTACGGGACCCCGTTAGACAGAGGTGAGGTGGCAGGGTTAATAGAATAGACAATGGTGCTCGATGCTCCCGTGTCTAACAAATAGGTCCATTTCAACTTTTCACCTCCATCTTATCAAGCGGTCTCTTCCATGCATCATACTCAAGGGGACACAGGTAGACAGGCTGCGCTGTTTCCAGTCATAGGTCTGGGTTGGGTGGAGCAGATGGGGTTAAAACACCAGTGGTGGTGGCTACTTTCCCTTGTAGGAGGGCATCCTTTACCTGGTTTACGGTAATTTTGTGACGAGTGGCACTGGGTGAACCCAACTGCAGGAAGGCAAACTGAGGCAGAGGATAGGTTGCAAACACAAAGATAGACTTTGCTAAAAACAAACAAAATAACAACAGTACAGATACAGGCTAGCAGGCTGGCAAGAGGATCACAAGGCAGTGTGAAACTCAAGACTGAGCACTGGACATAAAACTAATCACCGCTTAAATAGCAGGCATATAACCATGCACAGGTGAGTATGATTAGGAAGAAAAAAGGATACAATTAAGAGTTCATGGTGCCCTCTGGTGGCGAGGTGAGTCAGAACCTGGGTGATTCCTGACAGGACCCCCTGCATAGGAACGGCCTCCGACATGCCCCAGAAGGTCCATGGCGATGACGAAGAAAGTCCTGCACCAAGTTGCGATCCAGGATGTTCCGGTCCGGGACCCAGGAGCGTTCCTCCGGACGATAACCCTCCCAGTCCACCAGGAACTGGAGACCCCCGTAAACCCGGCGAAAGTCCATCAGGCGACGGACCGTGTAGACAGCCTGGCCTTCGATGATGCGGGGAGCAGGGGGAGGCCTCGTGGTGGGCGCCAGGGAACTGATGGCCACTGGCCGGAGCCGGCAGACGTGGAAGGTGGGATGAATCCGCATGGAGCGAGGCAGCTGGAGATGGTATGACACCGGGTTGACCTTCCTCAACACTGTGAAGGGACCAATGAAATGGGGTGCCAGCTTGTGGGACTCCACCCGCAGTGGCAGATCCTGAGTAGAAAGCCAGACCCTCTGACCCGGACGGATTGAAGGAGCCGGTCTGCGCCGCTTGTTGGCCTGGATCTGTCACTGCCGAGAAGCTCGTTGTAAAGCCAGCCGCGCTCACCTCCATGTCTGTCGACAGCGCTGGAAAACTTCTCCATGGAGGGCACCCCCAACTCAAGCTCCTACTCCTGGAACAGTGGAGGCTGAAACCCGAACTGGCACTCGAATGGCGGTATTCCTGTGGAGGAGCAGCGCCAGGTGCTGTGCGCGTACTCAGCCCAGACGATGTAATGGCTCCAGGTGGCAGGGTTAGCGGACATGAGACACCTTAGGGTCGTCTCCAGGTCTTGATTGATCCGGTCTCTTTGACCGTTAGACTGAGGGTGGAAACCTTAGGAAAGGCTGACAGTAGCTCCAATGAGCTTATAGAAAGCTCTCCAAAACCGGGAGGTGAATTGTGGACCACGGTCAGAGATATAGAAATCGCAAAATGAATACTGTATTATAAGGGTCCTCTGGCAGAAGAGGCCTTGGTTTTCAAAGAACTGATTTAAAAGAAGCCCAGAAAAGGGACACATAAAATGGCCACCAGACCCCGTGACTAGCTTATTGGGACACTTTAAAATGGTTCCTGCATTCCCCAGACAGCCTTTGTGGATTCAACCCATAGTAAGTTCTGGAAGCTGTTTCTGAGAAAACGAAACCAGACTTTAACATATACATAAAGATTGGATGCAGATCCAGTCAGATCAGCCTGTAGATAAAGGCCATCTAAATGTTTACCCAGGCAAAGGGGAACAGTTCCATATTCATGAAGAA